>NC_054838.1:14843011-15492784 GCF_018345385.1 Vulpes lagopus
ATGCATATATAAACTACATCACATATTTCTAAAATACATAAAATATATTTTGAAACATCTCTATAGAATAATTTTATATATCCTATTTATAAGAATAGGGCACAGAGTAACCTCATTCTCTCCAACAGTTGAATATACTATTTTATACCCTATTGATGGACATCAAGCCTGTTTTTAGTTTTTCCCAGTTACGATATTGCCTGTTTCCCCATTTTATGACTAGGCATTTTTGATGTTCTAAATTTTCACCATTTTAAGAGGTAAAGAATGTTGTTACTGTTTTAACTATTTCTTCAACAAATTGCAAGTTCTTTATTTTAAAATTAGATTGTTCATCTTTTTCTTATTAATGTAGTAGCTCCTTATAAATACAGACCATCGGGATCCCTGGGTGGCGCAGCGGTTTGGCGCCTGCCTTTGGCCCAGGGCGCGATCCTGGAGACCCGGGATCGAATCCCACATCGGGCTCCCGGTGCATGGAGCCTGCTTCTCCCTCTGCCTGTGTCTCTGCCTCTCTCTCTTTCTCTCTGTATGACTATCATTAAAAAAAAAAAAAAAGAAGAAGAAATTCTTGTGGGACAACTGGGTGGCTCAGCGGTTGAAGTTGAGCGTCAACGCCCCGGATGGAGTCCCATATTGGGCTCCTTGCAGGGAGCCTGCTTCTCCCTCTGCCTGTGTCTCCACCATTCTCTGTGTGTGTCTCTCATGAATAAATAAATAATATCTTTAAAAAATAAATAAATAAATAAATAAATACAGACCATCATGTTTCATAGTTTCACATCTATTTCAAGTATTTTCCCCCTTTCTTGTTTTTTAATCTGTGTTTACACAGGTTCTTGTTAAAACAACAAGGTTGTTTTAAAAAAAAAATGGGGAGGAGGCTCTGTGTGGAAGTTTTATGCTTTTACATGATCTTTTCTTTTTTAGTTTTTGGTATTATGCTTACAAATATCTTTCCTTTTCTAAGACATAAAAATATTTTCAATATTTGTATCTAGTACAATTATAAGTTTATTGCATTTTTTATATTTAGAATTTATTTTGGGGGTGGTGCAGTCCCAAAAATTGGTATGAATTATGGAAATAAAGTTTTTTTTCAAGATGCTAATTGTTCTAGTACTGCTTATAAATGATTCACCTATTCCCTAGAGAGCCATAGAAGTTATTCTAGTAAGTTCTAACTAATCCTAATTACTTAGGACAAACTTGATTTAAGTAACTAAAAGTGAGGGTCCACTTCTTGATGGCTAAAAGCCAGTGTAATTTTTCACAGCATCAGAAGCCTGAAGAAACAGAAGAGTGTGTGACAAGGTGTCACAAAATGCGAGAGAGAAAGGTTGCCATGTTAGTGTTTGGCACTCACTTCCTAGTTCCTCTCTTAAGCAACACAGAGAAAAACACATGTTAGTTCAATTTGTTTAAAATGAACTTACCTTCTCTCGCAGCTCATCGACACTACTGCTTTCCAACACAACCTCCTGGAAGGGATCCAGTTTCATCTCTGAAGGTCTCCACCGTCTTGACAGAACAGCCAGCTGGGACATGGATTTCATCTTCTCCACCCCTAGGAAGATACAAGATTAGGTCATCTTTCTCTTTTCTCTAGAGGTTCATAATTTGACTTTTTTTGTACTACCTGACTGAACAAAAAGATTTACTTCAAGTTTTATGCTTAGATAGGGGACATAAAAGAACCCAATTATCCCAAGGAGTTTTTGAGAATAAAATATTTCCTCTCTTCCCTCCAGTCTCTGAAGAGTAATTCATTACTGTTTTGCAAGCTCTCCTTCCACCAGGACTCCTAATTCTCTTCCATCCTGAGTCCCACTGGACATTGCTCTACCAACTACTCTCTTCTCTGGATTGCCAATCTTTACTTCGTGTTGGCTACTACCCCCACAATCTATCATGATCAAATCATCTTCACTTTAATCTTTTTTCACTCAGGCTATCATTAGTTAACCCCTCTCTTCATTTACTCAAAGCTTACTGTTCTTCAAAACCCAGCTCAATTGTCACCTTTCTCTCTGGTGTACACACAAAGCACCTACTGATTTGGTCCTCAATACCTATGATTTTGGTATTACAGATTTACAGTTCTGGTTCTCTTATAGACTATGCATCTAGAGGGCAATCACTCGTTCCTACTCATTTTTTGTAGCAACAGAGATTAGCAATGGCTGACAATTCACAGGTCAATAAATGTTTCTTAATCACATAACTTATGGCTTACTCAACTATTTTGATGCTAAAATATATACTGAAATGATACTAAGGCAGGCACCTACCATCCAGTTAACATCTTGCAGCTAATCCATCTTTGCCAATACACACTCAATCCTTCCTAACAAGGGGAACTTCCATGTCCTTCATAATCTCTTCCTGACCTACCCAGACACAGTGATTATTCTCTAAGGCCCCAGATACTCAGAGAAAGAAACAATCCAGAGCACCTGCACACCACAGCATGGTAGACAGTGTCCTACTTGATCCTGTCTCCTCCATTAACTTATTAATCATAGTTTTAACTAAAATTTAAAACAAATTGGACCCAAAATAGCTTGAAATAGGTGAGGTATCAGTATTATTGAACCTTCTGAAAACTATCATAATCTTATATTTTAATTTCTATGGGGAAAAAAAGTTAAATTAAAATCTTTCTAGGCAATAGCAGTCACAAAAGAACACAGAATAGTTGTTTCCTTGATATGATCTCCCCACAGCCAATCTTTCTTCCATTTCCTCCTCCAAAAAAACCAATACTTGAAGTGTTCCAATGTTGAACATTAACACCAGGAGGTTTGACAAACACAAGTCCTCGACTAGGTTACTGTTACAGGTTGAACTGTGTCAGAGACATTTAAAATCCTATACCCTAGTACCTCAGAATATGACCTGCTTTGGAAATAGGGTTGTTACAGTGGTAATCAAGTTAAAATGAGATTATTAGGGTGGGCCCTAATCCAATATGACCGGTGTCCTTATGATATGGGGAAATCTGGAAACAGACACAAGCCCATAGGGAAAACATCATGTGCAGATCAAAGCAGAGATCAGGACGATGCATTTACAAGCCAACAAATGCCAAAGCCTTGCCAACCAACCACTAGAAGCTAAGAGAGGAGCATGGAACAAATCTTCCCTCACAGTTCTCAGAAGGAACCAACCCTGCTGACACCTTGATCTCAGACTTCCAGCTTCTAAAACCATGAAACAATAAATTTCTATTGTTTAAACCATCTAGTTTGTGGTACTTTGCTATGGCAGCTTAGGAAACTAATACAGCTACTGTTCTCAAAATCTCTGATCAATTATCAATACTACACCCTCTAACAAAATAAGCCATAATGAAGAAAGAAATTAAATAACAGGGTGCTTGGCTGGCTCAGTCGGTTAAGTGTCTGCCTTAGGCACAGGTCATGATCCTGGAGTATGGGGTTCAAGTCTGGCTCCCTGCTCAGCCAGGAGAGGGCTTCTTCCTCTGCCCCTCCCCTACTTGTGCTCTTGCACTCTCAAACAAATTCTTAAAAGAAAAAAAAGGAAACTAACAAACCCAGGTAAGAAAATGTTGGCAGAATTTTCTGTGAAAAGTACTAAAAATGCAACTTTGAAACTGGAACTTCCGGTAAGGAGAAATTAATATTCTCACAATTAGAGAAAATAAATATTTACTTTTATTTTTTTTTAAAGATTTTATTTATTTATTCATGAGAGATACAGAGAGAAAGAAGCAGAGATATAGGCAGAGGGAGAAGCAGGCTCCATGCAGGGAGCCTGATGTGGGACTCGATCCCGGGACTCCAGGATCACGCTCTGGGCCAAAGGCAGGTGCTAAACCACTGAGTCACCCATGGATCCCCGAGAAAATAAATATTTAAAAGGCAAATGGAACCCAGACTAAAGATAAAGAAAACCTGGTATTTGATAAAAACTACAGGCTTCTATTAGAGCCTTTCTAACTGATATTTCCCCCACAAAAATACGGATAATACCATCAAGAACTTCAAGGAAAACCTCCCAGTTGCTGGAAATATTAATATCTTCTTCATAAATATGATAATCCAAAAAGACAGTGCCAGGATTCTTCCATGTTTTTTTCCTTAGACGAAATCTACGAACATGATAAGACATTTTAAACTACTGTATTTTGAGATTCTTAACCTAAAAAAATGACATGAATCTGACATTAAGGAAAAATGAACTATGTTTAAATACAATAGTATTTATTCACTAAAATTTGGGGAAAATATAATAAGATACTCCTTAAATGTCAAATTTAGTATGCCAGAGGAAGTCCAAACAAATTCTAATAGTTTTGCTTAGTTCTATTAAAAATACTGAATAGTTCAGAAATTTTTAATTCTAGTTTTAGAAAATTATACCACTCCATCCACACCAACTGACCACACACAGTCTTCCTTCCAATTGCTGAGGACACTAATTTTACTTTACCTGTCAATACTGAGCTCTAAACCACACTGCTCCCTGAGTTGAGGAATTAATTCCTCTTTTGATTGCCGTACAGTCATTCCTTTAGCAAACACAGCATCTAGCAGAAACTTGCATGGCTAGGAATATAATCATCAGAGAACTGAATTACACATTCAAATAGGGATATATGAGATATCTTATTTGCACTTTATAGTGTAACAATTACAGGCCTGAGTTTAGGAGTCTGTCTTCCTAGGTTCAAATCTTGGCTCCACTTCTTACTAACTCTGCTATCTTGGTCAAGTTTACTCAACATTTCTGTGCCTCCTTTTTTTTCATCTGTAAACTGGGGACAATGTCTTCCTCACAGAGTCATTGGGAAGATTAAATTATGCATTCATATTTCTCTTCTCAAAACAAAATGATCACAATTTTGAAAGTAAAAAGAATCACCTTTATGGACTAAATGAGGGAAATGCAAACTAATTCTCCAAACACATTTATTCATTGTCTCAGAAGGGACACTATCTCTGCAAACCCCAAACTCAAAAGAAACATCCACATATGAGAGATATGACAGGTGCTCAATAAAATATGTTGCCCTTTCTGCATTTTCAGTTACTTGTAGCCAACTGGGGTCCAGAAGCAAAAGATCCTGCTTCTCACAAATCGTTAGAAGGCTCATAATAGCCCAATGCTACACTGTAATAGTCACAGTGCCTACATCATTCACCTCACTGTATCTCATAATACAGGCATTTTATCAAGTCACATCATCACAAGGGTAAATATAGCACAGCAAGATACTTTAAAAAGATATTTTGAGAGACCACATTCACAAAACTTTTATTACAGTATATTGTTGTAACTCTTCTATTTAATTATTGGTATCTGTTAATCTCTTATCATGCCTAACTTCTAACTTAAACTTTATCAAGGTTGGCATGTCTTGGTAAAAGCACAGTATACGTAGGGTGTGGTAGTATCCAGTTTCAGGCATCCACTGGGCAGGGGAGATCTTGGAACACATATCCTCTGGATAAGAGGAGTGGGGCCACTATTATATTTGCTATTTGGTTTTCATACTTGTCTAGGTACTCAATAAGATGTTATAAACATCCTGAAAACAAGGACTTTGCCTTTTTCTGGGTATTTGCCATAGCTTGGCATATACTGTATGACCTTGGGCAAATGACATAATTTCTTTGTGCCTCAGTTTATCTATAAAATGGGAATAATAAATAGTACTCATGTCATAGCTAACAGACAAGGGTTAAAGGAGTTAAATTCTGCAAGCATAAGGTAAATGCTAATAGGTAAATGCTTGCTAAATACAAAATGACTCTCTGAACACAAAAGGTTCTGTATAAGGACTCTACAGATTAACTGCTATCCTAACTATAGGATAGTGCTAACTGCTATAGTACTACATGATCATATCTAGAAAACAAGTACAAACAATTCCCCCTTTAAAAGCAGGATATTTTTGCTTCACTCCAGCATTTATAATAACACTTTAATGCAGAAGGATGGCAAAAAAATGTTGAGGGCCACTTCACCTGCTGCCTGTTTTTGGTAAGTAAAATTTTATCAGGACATAGCTAACCCCACTGGTTTATGTATTGTTTATGTCTGCTTTTGTGTTACAGTGGCAGAGATGAGTAGTTTCAACAGAGGCAGTATGGCCTGTACAACTAAAGTATTTTCTGGAAATAATGTGCTGATCTCTGCTTTAAAGAGATAAAAAGAAATGACTAGTAATAAAATCTCTGTACTATTATGTTTTTATTAACTACCAAAAGTGACTTTACAATGCTCTGAAGGGTATTCCTTACCTCTTGTTCATTGACCAGAAGCTGGTACACTTTAACTCTGTATTCTCCTTTTTTAAGTGCTCTCCCCAGTCTAATTGTAATCTATAAATTAAAACATTTTTTTAGATGCATTATGTCAGCAGAATAAACAACCCATTCTCCCCACACTGTTTAGTTTGGTCTTCAAAAATTCTCTAGATTATGGACTTTTGAGAACAGGTATATTTTTTACCTCTGATTCCCAGCACCTAGAATAGTAACTGACACACAGTTAACATTTAACAAATGTTTGTTAGATGAATGAAAAACAACAACAAAAACAACCACTAAACATAAAAATAAAATGACCCTCTTAGGGTTATGTATTTCACCTTACTTGGAAACAGGGCAAGATGTTCTCAAATCTATCATTTAAAACAGATTCTAATTATTCAAAATTATTTTAATCAACCTTATTGTCATCTGAAAATGATGAAAGTGTCTCATTCAGTCGGACGCTCTCAAACTCTTGATTGCTGGCATACACTCGAAAGACCTTGAAGTGAGAGGACAAAACTCCAACAAAGGGCTCTAAATGTTGTTTGAAAGCGGCCAGAGTAATTCTTTTATCAACATGCACCATCAACCCTAAGTACAAAAAAACCAAAACAAAACAGAAACAAAAATGTAAAAGAAACCTCTGAGAATATAAACAGATTATATGCTTTTTTATTATACTGTAAGCAGAAAATAAAGTACCCCCTTCAATTATTTGACTTTTAGCTAATATACACAACATTGAATGGACAAAAAACATGGACACTGAGCATATGATAGATAAAATCCAACAGCTTCAAATGTTCAGAGACATTTAAGTGCTTATTTATTTATTTAGGCTGCTGATTCCAAACCAGACTTCCAGGAATTCGTTTCAACTGCATAGATTTCTAGTTCTACACAGTAATAATGTAGGCCCTGGCTGGGCTCCAACCCTGTCTCTTCTCCTTCCCAACTAGCTATGTGACATGGAGCAAGCCCCCAGCTTTTGTACATCCACTTCTTCATTTAAACAATGGTACTGCAGTGAGAATTCAATGAGGTAATATGTTTATCATGCTCTTAGCACCGTGCCAGGTATCTAGTAAGTGCCTCAGAATTGTTAGTAAATCTAGTTCTGGGATTTCTACTAGAATAAAAATGTCAAGACTAGTATACGAAGAGGTCTTTTATTACATGGTTGGACTGTAATAGGAAGAGTAAATGATCACAAACTCCCACCTCTTCAAGCTTCCATATAAGCTCTCCTGGTATTGTATTAGGATTATTTTTGGCAAGCTTTTTTCTTCTAATACTTATCTTTCGTCCTAAGCCACTCATAAACATACTTCTGGAATATTTCTATATACTCTGGTCTTTATATTCTATCTAGTAAAGAGCAACAACTTCACTCATTTTTCTCTTTCTCTTACAATAGGCCGTGCAGAATACACAAGCTGCCATGCTGCTGTGGGTCCATAGTTCCTCTGCAGCCATAAGCTGTAAGGCTCTCTCTAGGGTAGGCTTTGGTTTTCTGTGAAATTCACATCTAAAACATGGCTGGCTTATGTTCTCAGGTCATCCCAGCTTTCGGGTTGATGAATTTTTGAGTGGACTTTTTCAAATAAATTAATGTTCATTTACTGTTTTTCTGGTTTTAAGATTCAGATCCGCTACAGAAAAGGTGACAAGTATGAGTTAGAATATAAACATGATGAATTTTATTATATATGTTTTAGGCAGCATTTCATTTCTTTAAAATGTCCATTTCTAAACTTTAAGGAGTGGCCCCTAAATGTTAATGCAGCTTTTGGCAAATAAGCCTCTATTTATACCACCTAGCAGGTTCCTGAGAGAAGAATATAAGGAAAAATTACTTGATTAAAAATAATAAGTCAATGGCTGGATTTAGCTTTACCACTTTTGCCTGATAAATGGCTGTCACTATGCCATCCAATGTCTCTGAGCCAGTTTTTTCATGGGATCATTACACAAGTCTCGCTGATTGCTGCTGACAAATGTAGCAAATTCTAAATCATTACTCAAATAATATGCTATTATTGCCATTTTGATTTCTGTGATAACTTGTAGTAATGTATCACGGGAAGACACAAGTGTTTGATGTGGTCCAATATGGTGATTAGGACCAAGTGGTATTGCAGTGAAATGGCCTGGCCTGAATGAATTCCTGGCTCCTCCTTGTACATTAGATTTGTGATTCTGATCTGTACTTCAATTGCCTCTCGTATAGTGGAGACAGGAGTATTTATAACCTCATGTATTTTGGGGTCAGTATAAGTAAAATGCTTAACACAGCCCTGGCCAAAATTGTTGGCTTAACTGATTGGCTATAATTATAATTTAGAGATTACCATCATACCATTTTTCCTATTTATCTCTTCAAACTAAAGAGTTCAGTCTCTTCATGCTGCAACCTCAAAATGTCTTTAAGGTTTTTCCTTTTCTTTCCTTTCTTTGATGTATTTCTTGAACAAGGTGGTAACCTCACTTGTACAAAGGATTTCCAGGGCAAATGCACTGCCATTTTTATTACCTTGACCTCCTTGTTTACACCTGAATGCCTTCAGACTGCAACTAGGTCACAGTAGAATAGCATTTTCAGAGAAAGTCTGTAATTACTCCTTTAAACAGTTTCTGGATTGTAACAGATAGCTTAAAGACCACCTCTTTGGGGAGCCTGGGGAGCTCCACTGGTTAAGTATCTGCCTTTGGCTCAGGTCATGATCCCACGGTCTTGAGCCCGGAGTCAGGCTCTTTGCTCAGTGGGGAGCCTGCTTCTCCCTCTTCCTCCCCCCCAACCCTCCGCACCCACCCCCCCTTGTGCTCTCTCACATACTCTCTTCCTTAAATACATAAACTCTAAAAACAAAAAAACCCACCTCTTTAAGTGTATTTTAGTTGTTACCTAAATTAATTGCTTATACTGTACACAGAATGTCATTCTGTAGGTATCAAATTCTTTGTCTACTATACTTTGCCATTTCAACCCTCTGAAGAATCTGTATTATATTATTCACGTTACCCAGGCATCTACTTTCAGATCATTGAGGAACTGTGATGAACTGTTCCTTTCTTAGTACAGACTCCTGAAACACCTGGTTGGGGCTATCATCCCTACTGCTCTCCCTCTAAACCAGTTTCCATGGTTTTCATTTTTTCTTTTCAAACAGCATCTGAAAGCTGAAGTAAACTGTAGTAAATGGGTTCTCTTGATCATGTTTACTATTTCAATTAACGCTAGTGAGTTAGTCCACTATGAATTTCCAGAAAAGTGGAATAAGACTCCTCAGACTACAATTCTAAGTATTCTTGTTAAATTCCTAAGGTTGAGACTCTCATGCAGTCAAATATCCAGCATACCATTGTAAAACAAACCACTGGAATTTCTAACCTTTTCCTAAAGAGGAGCTGTTTCTAATTTTTCCAATGCCCTTGAAAAGTTGAGGATGGTAAGAAAGCAGAGTAGCTACTAGCTATTTTTCCTTTACTAGGATGTGAGGAAAGTAGGCGACAATGGTAGCAGTTATGAGGTGGAGGAATGCATACCAGGCTTACAATCAGAATACAGGAGCTTGATCCCAGCAGTGTGACCGACTAGCTGTGTGACCTCTGACAAATTAGTGAGTGTGAGCCAGTTTCTTCATCAGTGATAAGTGTCTAACAACATCAATTTCACACAGTTATTGAGAACTACATGAAATAAAATTAATGAGCCTTATGAAGTAAAAGCTACATAGGAAGTTAAAGCATTATTATAGAGTTTCTGCTCCACTGTGGCTCACTAATTCATTATTTTCCCACTTGAGTTTCTGGAAGATATTTATGTATGGGTGTCACATAGTTTCAGTGTTACTTGGAACTAATTAGTTAAACACAAATTTATGTATTTTCACAACTGATTTCATAATTTCTACCACTTCCTTTTAAAAGACTAAATTTTGGGACTATAAGCATCATAGCACTTAACTTTTATACTGGTTGTGTGCCTTCACTACCAGATGAAACATAAGGCTGAATCTCTGTCATCTCTACTTCTAAAATCTACATAGGGCCTGGCATATTGAATGGATCCAGGAAAAATTAATTGGGTGGGTGGATGAACAGATGGATAAAGAGTGGGACTCCCTTCCCATTTTTACAAAGGTAATGGAGCAAAGGCATTCAATTCAAAGACTTAAATTCTAGTAATGGTTCTTCTACTTACTAGCTACACATGTACTTTTGGGCAAGTCATTCATCCTCTATGAACTTCAGTTTTCTTATCAGTCAAATGGGGATATCAATGTTTGCTTTAAAAATTTCAGAGAAGCTTCAAGTAAGATCAAACAACTGTTTTGAAAACTAAAATATAAAAATATAAGGGGTAATATCAATATTTGCATTGTTAAAGATTAATGCAAAGTATTTATTTGAGCTATCCCTTGCAAACCTGAAGAAAAACTTTTTATATTGAACCTGGTTATCTTAATTCTCTGGCTGTTTTTAGTCTCATGTTTTTATAAAAGTTTAATTTTATTTATTTTAAAGTTGGTGTGTTTTTGTTGTTGTTGCTTATCCCAAAGGCCCAAATTGACAGATCTCTTCAATCTTTTTGTGATTATACAATGGAGAATTTCTAGTTTACTTTGCCTGGAGCTTATTTCAAAGTATCAACTTGTTTTTCCTACCCCCAAAGTATGAACGTTAAAAAAAAGCCCCCTTTTCTTTTTGACTTTCCCAGATACTTATGGACTATTGAAGGGATGTAGGAAGGGAGTTAGCTGAACTGTGGGATAAAGAAAGGGGATGCACAAATAAAAAATTTTTCCTGGGCAGTGAATATCAGTGACTAACAAATTTCCTAGAGTCTGATTAAAAAAAAAAAAATTCTAGTGTCTGGTTCTTCCTTTTTTTTTGGTATATCATTTACTTTGTAAGCTATTGCTTAAGTTCATACTTAGTATTTTATCGTAATTCTTTGCCTTTAAAAAATACTTAATTCTTTTATTTTTTTCACTTATCTTTCCCAGAGCTGTGACATCGCGGTTGTCACAGGTCTGACGTGTTGCAGACATCCAAGAACACTTGCTACTACAACTGCACCGAACATGAAAGCAAAGGCAACAGAGGACCTTCTTAAAATCCAGGAAGTTATGGGTGGTCTTAGAACAAAGTACCTAACTCTTAGCTGATTCTTTTCTCAACTAAAAATTTATATAAACTGAGAAAACAACTGGTGCTGTTTCAAAGAGCCTTTTTCTTTCTAAGTACATACATTTATGTCCTTCCCCAGAACCTTCGTCTGCAGCATAGGGTTCTGCTTTGAAATACATGTACTGTATTTCTCCCCTGCTCTTGCCACTCTCATCGTATTCACTATCAGTTCCAGAGTCTTCTTCTGCTGTATCCCATGTTTCTTTTTTCCCTTCATTTGCTTTAGTTCTTCTACTACTTGTGATGCTATGAGAGTCAAGTCCATTAGCCAAAGGAATCTGAGCATTATCTGCATTGCACAAAGTGTCACTGCTATGACTGGAGCTAAGAATGTCACTGTCCACTGAACTTGTACTCCTGTCATTATTCACATCTGAGTCTGACCGTTCTTCAGATTGAAAATTTTCAGGATCAGAAGTTTGAATGTGCTGTTCAAGTTCTCTATTGTCCACTGATGTTGAAGAGTCCCTCTCATTGAGAGGTGATTCTATGTTTTCAAAGTCACTTGTCTCAGTACTTTTGCTGCTGTCCCCATTATCTCCATCTTGCTGCTGCTGTAGTGACAAGCTTTTGAGTTTTTCAGTGCTTTCTTCTAGAATAGCTTCCACAGACTTTAGGCTCCCCACAGGTCCTTTGACTCTTTCACAGTCATCATCCACATTACCAGAATCGCCCCCAGCTTTCTGGCATGCTGTCCTTTTGGAATAAGATCCTGGGGACTGTTCAGGTAACAAAACAAATAATCTGATCGTATTTGCATGACGATCCAGGAGTTTCCACAAATGGGAATCTGTAAAGGCCATCTGGTAATCCAAAGTCTCAGAACTTTCAACAAACACCTAAACAGTAAGCCAAAAAGTTACATTACATCATTAATTTTAGTGACATTCATTCTCATTCATATCATCTCATTACAAGATAGAGCATAGTAAGTTGTAAAATTTGGGATGAAAACATTTCTAAAGGGAATGTGTATTATTTTAGGAGACTAAATAAAATTAATATTATGTTAATGTCTTTTTAGCCATAAAACTGACAAGACAGTTGGGATGCACACATGCATATGCAGATTATCTTGTTTACTGAATTGCCCACTTTCAGAATGTTTCTGTATTCCATATCTTGCCCATTAGGAAAATAAGCTTAGCACAAATACAGATAGAGGAACGTGTAAAAGACATGTTGGGAATGCAATACCAAAATCCAGATTATAGGGAAAAAAAAAATCTAATGGACAAATGACTTGATTCTAGAGCAAAAAAATGGCAAGGAAATAAACACACATAGGGAGATCTTTAGGTTAAAATAGACTTGAGCGGTATATCCTAGACTTTATTTGGATCCTATTTGAACAAAAAAATCTATCAGAAAAAATTTTACAAGATAACCAGGGAAATGTAAATACTAACTAGAGATTGCTTGATATGAAGGCATTTATGTTAATTTTCCAGATGTAATAATATAATTACGGTTATGTTTTTTTAAAAGTTCTCACCTTTTAGAGAGATATAATAAAGATTATTTATAAATAAAATATTTCATCTGGGGATGTTTTTCAAATAATCTTAGGGGGAAGTAGGTGGTTAAATATAGATCAAACGGGAATGGACTGTTCAATAAATGCTACAAATCAGGACTATTAGCTGATCATTTAAAGAAGAAATAAAGTGAGATCCCTCCCATTTTTCACCCTAGAATGCTATTAGGATAGATTAGAGATTTTAATGATATGCACACAAGCAGTGCATGAAAGTATCCAAAGAAAACAGAGGTAAGTAAAAATTACACATTGGGATTAATATGACAACACTAAATAAGGTTAAATGATATAAAAGTCTCAAGACTGCATTAAGATGAATGAGACTGGAAAAGACAATAAATAAAACATGACTAACAAGGAAAACTTTGGATGCAATTTATCCAGAGTAAACTGTTGGCATTAGGAATAAACACACAGGAAAAACAATAAATGACAGAACACATAATGCTATCAAGAGATAAAACAAACAGATCAATGTGAACTTCCTTTTTCTATCAGAGATAAATAAGTAGGCAAAGGGAATAATGTTGGGCGAACTCAAAGTGACAATCCTCTCTAGAGTAGGCATATGTTTGACTTTCACCATGAGGTACTGTTTTAGGGGAGAAGTTCAAGAATGAACAAAATTCACAGAATTCATGATTCAAGAATTAAGAGGACCGGACACTTGTGGATAGAAATAGTTAGGAAGGCTTCACCAGGAACTAATCTGGGGCTTAAAAAAAATTGGAGGGAAAAAAAAAAAAAAAATTGGGAGGAATGGGGAAGAACACTGCAGGTGGGGGTAGCTCATGAACAAGACAGAGAAGAACCAGCAGGACTGACTGAGAAGGATGGAAAGAAGCCTGATCTCACCTGATTACAAAAGAAGGTAATTACTGAGAGAATGGGGGAATTCAACAAAGTAAATTATAGACAAATGGTGGATAGCTCTATAGGCCAGCCTTGTAATATAAAACCTGATTTACTATTATCAGCATAGAAAATAGTAACGAAAAACTAAAAGACATACCTTGTTACTTCTAAAAAACCCTTCAGCTTTCAGGGTCTTACTCGGCACAGTGAGAAGACGCAGATCATTGTAGCAGCGTTCCAGCACTATCCGCATTGTTTCGGCAGGTAAGTGGATGGCCTGTAATGGAAGAGATTTGATTTAAAAAAAAAAAAAAAAGTCTCACAAGGATAATTCTGCTTGACATGGAAATGTGGACAATGAGACACTGCTGAGTTCTTAAAAATAGAAAGAAAATTCAGAGAAAATAATTTTTGCAGAGGTTTATAAAACTTTTAAGAATTTATGGAAAAATTTTAGTCCTACACATTAATTATGCTGTACATTAGGTAAACAAAGTATCCCTTACAAATGTATGCTCAAACTATTTTTAAGGTAATGATTTTTCACTAAAAATTCAATTCCTCTCATACTTGCACAAAGTAAATGAGGTGATCTGCTTTCAATGAAACAAAAACTGAGAGCGGATATCAAACCAATACCCTGTTTAACTTCTTAACTTTTGATAGGTTATTCTGTATTCTGTGAACAGTTGTTAATACTTCCACTAAATCATTTTTCTTCTGTGTAAAATGGCATTAAATTAATAAGTAAAATTTAGTTATTCTAAAATTACATGTCCTTAATTTGAGGTGTCATTATAGGAATTTCACAAGAAATGAGCAGACAAAAAAAATTCACATTTTAAAAGCATGATTTGTTTTCAACACAATTACAGATAACTAATTCTTAGGCAGTCTAGTTATACCTTTTCCACTGTACTTCTTGGCAAAATATTTTGAAACTGCCTTTATTCTCTACAGATGTATTTTTCCCCAACAAATTATTATTATTTTATTAGCTTTTACAGGGAAGGGAACATCACGTGTTTCTTACGCAGTCTACCTCAGGGCTCAAACTCTAGATTAAACTGTAATATAGAGCAAGCACACTAATGTAGTCCTTTTCTGAGAAATTTAATTGTAAAATGTAACTTCAAAACGGGATCTGTCTCCTCCAATTATTACTTAGGCAGAAGAGTTAGAAGTCATTGCTTTGTTAACATAATGATATTTAAAACCCAACTTTTATATAATACTTTATAATTTTTCCCCCACAAACAAAGCATTTATTTGTTCCATTAACACCAACCCTGTTAAAATAGGCATTAAAAAACCCAGATGAGGGATCCCTGGGTGGCGCAGTGGTTTGGCGCCTGCCTTTGGCCCAGGGCGCGATCCTGGAGACCCGGGATCGAATCCCACGTCAGGCTCCCGGTGCATGGAGCCTGCTCCTCCCTCTGCCTGTGTCTCTGCCTCTCTCTCTGCCTCTCTCTCTCTCTCTCTGTGACTATCATAAAAAAAAAAAAAAAAAAAAAAAAACCCAGATGAGATAACAGACAATACTGCAGTAAGATGAATGCCTAGAAAGTGGATCAACTTCTTGGCTTGCAATTACAGAACAATTTCCACTACACGAAGGCATCTGAACCTGGGCCTCAAGAACCCTGAACAATTTTAGTTATGTTACCTACAGAGACCAGTATAATCATTTTATTTGCAGTGGACTAGCTTTAGGTCAGGGGAAATTGGAATGTTTTCATCATACTTTTCCAGGTCAAAGATTCTGAATCAGTCTATGTTCTTTATCACTAAGTCACCAAATGTGGCCAATGTTTAATTCACCACCTCCCCTGTCAAATGTGCCCCTCCATATCTATTAATAGATCATTGCTTCTTCGTGGTGACCCAAGTCTGAAACTTCTCAGGTCATCTGTGCTCCTTCCTGCCTGACTCCAACCAATCACAAGTCTGGCAGATTCACCTTTTATACCATTCTAACAAGCCACACCTTCTCTCATTTTAGTCCTATGCCTTCACCCGAATTATTTCAAGAGCCTCCTCATCTACATTCCTGACTCCTCCCCTCCCTCTATCCATTTGAAATACTAGCCTAGTGTCACTAGACAACCATTCTACAGTAGAATTCTCATCATACCACCACTGTACTTTTAGGAAAACAACCTACTTCCTATTGCCTACGTCAAATAGAGCACATCCTTTTGTGTCTACCACTTAAAGACTCTCTGTGAAATAAACTACCTTCTACTTCAAGGCATGTACTTGACAGAGATCTAGCCAAACCCATATGCCATTGCTATGTGCACTTACCTCACACTTCCTGACCTCCATACTTTTGTCAATTGATGTCTTCCCCTTGAAGAGTCCTTCTAACTATACTTGCCTCCTGCTAGTAGATATTAATTCCTATACCTTACTCGAACTATCACATAATGCTTTATACAGAGAAGCCACTAAAAAATATTCACTGACCAATTTTAAAACTTACCTTTGAAATAAGTTGTTTGAACTCCGTGACTGTTTGATTTAAGTAAGCACGAACAGTAACAGGAGCTGCTACAGATTCTGCCTTAAGATCAACAACATGAACTTTCACCATCACTTCTGTCACATTTGAAAAACAGAAAAACATAACTGGAGGTTATTTTTAAAACATATTTCACATGAGCACTGCATTTTTAATGTGTTTCCAATAAATGGCAAAGAATGTTTTTCTAATCACCAAGATGATAAACACACAATGTTATACATGTAATAATAAAAGTTAAAACTTCTCTTTCATAGTTTATCATATTACAAACATCTAAAAAAAGAAATAGAAATGAAGCTAATGGAAAGGTTCTCCTATATCTCTTTAAAACAACAGTCAAAACATGATTTTTTAAAAGTATATACTTTGTTTCTTTGTAAAACATAACACAGTCAAATTTATCGAGCATTATTTTTTTTTTTTTTTTTTTTTTATCGAGCATTATTAAAAACACCCAAAGTTCCAAAATACAGACCCAAACCACAACACTAAATAAATGTAACTAGAGAACATAAAACAAATTCTAAAGGGGACATAGCAGCCTACCTGCTTTTGAACAACTTTCATTATACCACTCCAGATCTTGTTCATACTCAAAAACTTCCCTCTCCTCAAAATAATACTCTCTACATCCTACAGAAAATTCTACAGAAAAACTGCTTTGGTTTACATGGTTTGTTTTTTTCACTTAAATTCATTTTACAATTTAATCCTATATTCTCCCTCTTCTGTTTTCAGATTGTAGATAACTGAACTTTCAGTAACTAGGAAAGCAAACGATCTTCAAACACTACATTGGCTTAAATGTTTTAATTTCTTTTATGAAGTATACATAAATCCTCAGTTTTTCCCTAAGTTGCTAATTGAAATCAGACAAAATATTCTGCTAAAATTAATTATTTATAAATAAAGAATACTTTATCAATCCATATTTGGATAGTAAAATCCTAATTTTACAATCCATACTCACATGGAGAGTTCTTGTTAAAAAGTGGTTTTATTCCTGACCTGTGTTACACTTGTAATCATAATTTTTGTTACCTAGTCCAAAAATCACCTGCAAGCAAATGCTCCAAAGGAACTCTTTATAAACAGAGCAGAGGGCAGCCCTGGTGGCCCAGTGGTTTAGCACCACCTTCAGCCCAGGGCGTGATCCTGGAGACCTGGAATCGAGTCCCACGTTAGGCTCCCTGGGTGGAGCCTGCTTCTCCCTCTGCCTGTGTCTGTGCCTCTCTCGCTTTGTGTCTCTCATGAATGAATAAATATTTTTAAAAAAATAAATAGAGCAGAGTCTGACTGATGAAGCCCTTTAGAGAATATGGTACTTAATCTACTTAGAAAAGAGGAGCCCTGATTAGAGAGAGAGAGAGAGGGAGAGAGAGAGAGAGAGAGAGAGAGAGAGGAGAGATATGTAGGATCGATCCAAAGAGGAACAGAATTTGGAAGAGTAGAAGGGGGATCCCTGGGTGGCGCAGCGGTTTGGTGCCTGCCTTTGGCCCAGGGCGCGATCCTGGAGACCCGGGATCGAATCCCACATCGGGCTCCCGGTGCATGGAGCCTGCTTCTCCCTCTGCCTGTGTCTCTGCCTCTCTCTCTCTCTCTGTGACTATCATAAATAAATAAAGATTAAAAAAAATGTTTAAAAAAAAAAAAAAGAAAGAGTAGAAGGTTTTATAAGTTCAAATTTTAGGAATAAAAGTAGAGAATATAAGTCTGAATTCTGATTAACAATCAATGCAAGGGATTTAGGGTCACAACAACAATAGTAAGAATTCTCTAAACGTTTTGATTGTCTTCTATTTGTTACAGTTTACATATAGTGATTATTAGAAGACTTTGGACATGTAACTGTCTTTAGGGACTACTCCTGGTACAGCTAGGGGTATGGTCATTTGCTTTTAAGATCAGTCTCAAGCAAAGAAAAAAACACCCAAGATATTGAGGAATGTACTAGATTTTAATGAAAACAAAACAAAAAGCTGAAGTCCCTGGAGAGTATGGAGAAAAATAAAAAGTGTTGGCAGTGATGGCTTATGAAACCACCTCTTCAAGGAGGCCCTGAAAAATAGACTCTACTTCTGAAACTTTATGGGAATATGCTTTTCTTGGACCAGGGTCTCTCCTATAAATAGAGAGGGTTGAGAAACAGGAGGAGAGAAGGGAGTACTAAAAGAGAAAAATCCCACTGAAAACTATAAGCTTGAAAAAAAAAACCCTATTTTAAAAAAATTTGTGCATAGCTCTTTGAAAGTAATCTAGAACCTCATTGCAAGCTTGTTGCTCACTACTTCCTAACCTATTAAAATTATTCTGCATTTTAAGAACATATAAAATTTAAAATTAAACTCATTTTTAGTAGCAAAAAACCTTCTCATGCAAATTTTAAGTTTAGTACAACTTAAAAATACCATAAAATTCTTTACCTCCAGGTTTATAAGACTGGAAAACTTGATCAGGCTTTCTCGTCTCCAGTAGCAGATCAAACATATATGTTGACTTGACTCCTCCTAGTAGAAGTCCCATTGGTGTATCTTCTTCTCCTTCATATGATCGTTCAAGGTAATCATGAAACTCATCATATTTAACAAGGCGACAGCAATCCATGGGTATGACCTCTTCTAAATCCATCATCTAAAAGGAAACAATGCCCAAGAAACAAGAAAAAAATATATACAGTATTTTAGTCTGATGTTTAACTGCACTACCAATAGCTCCTAACAAAATTCATATATTTATGATTTGCATCAAGCCAAAGACATCAAAGTTAAAGGCACAATGCCAATGCTATTTTTAAATAATCATCATTTCATTATCCCCCAAATCATACAATTTATGCATCAACAAATTTTAAAGACATCTGGTTTTAAAGAAAGTTAACATTCTAAACTTTAGATAGACTAAAAATCTATGTGTTATAAGCTACTGCTCTATAATCGCTAAACTGAAACACGGGAGAATCATCAGTGAGAATATGAGGCTTCTGTTTAACCCAACCTGGAGAAGAACTGGCAGCTCACATGTTTGGGTTTAACCATTCTGCTAAGCGCAGGGGAACAGCATGCCTTGGAGAGCCACCACAGAGGCCACAATTTTGGTGTCTCCCATGTACCACTCTTCAACTCCCTTTCCATATGAGCCTCCAGAGTCCCTATGGTTCAGGGCACAGGAATTTCATCAATTTCTCCCTAGCTCACATCACTGGTAGATGACATACTATGGATGCAACATCTCTTAAGTGAAAAATAAATGGCCTGGAGACACATGGGATTACTTCAAAGTATTTTATACTTATTTATGGTCTGTGATTATGATTTTTAAGAAAAACAGTAAGCCTTGCGGTGTGTCCCCACTGACCTCTATTCACCCTCAATTCTCCCCAAAGATAGAGATCTCTTTCTGGTACATAAGACTGACTTATTTCTCTCTTCCATTTGACTATTTATGAACTTTTACTTCTTATTTTTAAGACATTTTTTTCCTTCCTGGATTAAAAACCGCTGGAATACATAAACTACGGTTACTGCTATCACTAATTGTAAAACAGTTTAATTAAGATGTTTTCTCCATTTTAGTCTCATTTGGCTTCACTATTGTTTTGCAAAGATGATATTTAGAGTCCATCACTGTGTTTAAAGGATTTTTACTTTTAATGAGGTAAATCCAGAACCATCCATCCATTTTACTATTTGGTCATTCATTTACTCATCCACATACCCATCCAAATTCTGATTCTTCTGCATACCAGGTAAAGTACTGGAAATGTGATTGTGAGCCAAACCAAAACACTCTTTGCCATTGTAATCACTTATAGTTTAGTAAGGAACAGTGGCATTAATTAGAATAGTTATACAATCAAATATGAATCACACTTTGAGAAACAATGTCAGCTATCTTGAGTACTACTTTTAGTTCTCTCATTGGTTCTATACATAAATTATAAATGAAATGATGTAGTATGCCATTTTTTCCCTAACTAATTACTTTAATTTCAGTTCAGTGATGTTAATATTTATATGGAATGGGCAAAAGATATTTTTGTCAAGTATTACAGATGACATTTAGAACAAGCTGATTAAAGAATGCTTCCTTAAAAAAAAAAAAAAAAAAGAATGCTTCCTTTTCTAAATGCCTTTCAAAACCCCACTAATAATTTCCCATTATTCTTAGAATAAATTGCAAACTTCTACTCATACAAAGTCTCTAATTTGATTTTATGCTATTCTATTCTCAGTCAAGCCACTCTGAATATACTGTTCCCTTTTTCAGTTTTATGCCAGCCAAGCCCTCACTGCAGTTTTTACACATGCTGTCATCTCTATTAAAATACTCTTCCCTAACTTTTTGCATAGCTGCTTCCTTCTCCTGGTTAATGTATCAGAAGAAATAATCTGAATATATTACTGATTTACTTTATAGCATCTAAACCATAACATATTTGCAAATTGTGGGGAGGCTCTCAATACATATCTGCTAAATTAATGAAAGGAACAAAAGAATTTTTGTTTCTAACTCTAATTCTTGTTCTACAAAACTGAACTGGCTTTCAGAGTAATGAATTCCTCAAACGCATCTGTTCTATGTTCTATAGGAGAGGTATGAACTACACACTTGAGAGAGACAGATTCTGTAAATGGGCTATGAACATAACTGCAAGTGCTTGTATTGCTACTAAATAATAATAATTTTGGGAAAAATGTTAATACTGTTATCTGAGATATCGATATTATAAACAGTACAATTAGACATACCTTATAAGCCATTTCTACTGCCTCTTTTAATGTCTTATCCTTATGAACCTCCAATTTATTTTCCATCATTACTTGTTTCACAGGATGCAAACAGAATAACTTTATCTGGAAAATGTAAAATATCATCATCACCTCAGCAGGTCATCAATCAAAACATAATTCTTTTGTAGACAGCATTTTTATCCTAATAGTCAAAATACAGCAATATTTTAAAGATTTATTTATTTTAGACAGAGTGAGTAAGTGAAAGAGAGTGGGCAGGGGGAGGGGCAGAGGGAGAGCATCTCCAGCAGACTCCCAGTCGATGTAGAGCCCAACAGGGGGCTCAATCTCATGACCCTGAGATCACAACCTAAGCCAAAATTAAGAGTCTGTTGCTTAACTGACCAACCCACCCAGAACCCCCAAATATTGTAATTTTTAAAAAACATAATTGAGATCATTCTCTCCTGTGTCTATTTTTCTCAGTAATTGATAGTGATTATGTCTCATTAAAAAAAGAATTAAAAAACATTAATTTTAACAACTGTACGTTTCTTGGTAAGCACATATCACAACTTAAATAATCATTCTCCTACTCACATATAGTTAGGTGTTTCAAATTTTTCTCTACTTTGGAAAGTATTGTGATGAATGTCCTTGTGGTCAAAGTTTGTATAGCATGTGTGGTTATCTCATTAGGTATTTCCTTAAGAAAATTATATAAGAATATATGAATTTGCTTAAGGCTCTTGATAAATTTTACTCAATTTCTATGCAGTAAGGTTTTTACCAGTTTATTATTCTTGTGGCAGAATGTGATGTTCATATCATTGTAACCTTACCAGCACTGAGTATTATCACTACATGTTAGCGTTTATGAACATATAAAACAAAACCATAAGTTACCTCAGTAATATAGTTGGTTACATTGCTTAATGATCATGATAGCATAACTGTCTACAGAATCTCTCAATGAATTTGTTATGAGAATTGCAATCAAGCAAAATTCAATAGCACTTTTTAATTCAAAGTAAAATTATGAAATCTAACCTTGCATGTATTGCGTTCAATTTCTCGTTGCCTTTTTTCTTGTTCTTCCAATTCTCTCTCTCTCTGCACCAAGTTTTTAATATGTTCTGGATATTCATCTACTTCTAGAAATTCTATTGTAATAAAAACAGGGTAAGACAGAGTCACTGAAAATTGATCTTCCTTTACTTAATTTTGTTCTACTATGTTTCCATAGTATATACTTCTATAACTGCTCTCATCAAAATATATCTCAGTTCCATCAATCTCTCAACTTGGAACATCAGCTTCTTCCAGACAGGGGTACAGAGGTAGTTGATAATGACATAAGGTTAGGTCTCATATTTTAAAAAGCCATATATTTAATCCATAGTATCTCTTGGCTCCAGGACAACTGTAACATGTAGATTAAGACTTTTAGATTGAAAAAGGCTCCCTGAAACTTGGAAATAAAATCATTTCTAATTTCAAATTGTGCTATCACCATGAAACCATGTGACCCTGGGCAAGTTTACTTGTCCAGACCACAGTTTCTTCAGCTTATTAGCACCTTCAGCACCTATCCCACAGAGTAATTACCTGGAATATAATAAAATGCAATAAATATTGTTGCTGCTGCTACTATTACAAATGCTATTTGCTTATTATTACTCACTAATACACTCCTCTTTACTTTGTTCTCAAAGCAATCTTTTAGCTACCTTCTATCCACAAAATTTTATGTAACTCAAAGCATTAAAAGCGACAATATGAGATTATGACACTATTTAATAAAGCCAATGATTACCAGGCATTAAATAGGGATAACAACACATATGTATGTATGTATACACATATATATAACATATGCATATATATAACACATATGTTATATATACATATGCATGTTATATATACATATATGCATATATATAAATATATATTATATATATATATAAATCACATCCCTGTGGAAGGTAAAAATCCACTATTTCTAGAAATGAGCTCTAGGTGTGGTAAAAATACTCCAAATCATACACCGCGCGCCCTCTGGTGCTTCATCGCAAAACTACAGTTTAAGGGGAGTAATCAAGGAAAGCTATGTTACTGACCTAATGAAGGGAAACCTGTGGAATGCTGGGTGCTACAGAGGACACACAAACTACAATCCTGGCTCTACCTCCAAGGAAGCTATGACTTTGGACAAGTTTATCCGTGGAGTATTATTATTTTATCTGTAAAGTCAGAATGACTACTCTGAAATCTGTTTTGAAATGACTTCTTGTTATAATTTCCTTTTTCACAACCCCATTAATTTTATAGTAAATTATTAAACAGTCACTGTATGACAGACTCCGGACTCTGAATTATCACTAGTGAAAAGATAAATTAAGTCCTAAGCCTTGACCAACTAAATTTAAAATATAATGAGTTTACAAAAATGTAAACAAAAACATCGCACTACCTAAAATAAATTTTACAGTATGGTAGTTGCTAAACAAGGGAAATATGTTGAAATTAAGGACAATGATTATAACAATTGTGAAAAAAATGTGAGTTAACATACCATTTGTGTATATATCTATAGGTACACTCACACATCCGTACTTATTTGCAATACTACTTCAGTCAGAAGTTGGCATTAAGAAAAATGGGGAACTGCAATTTTTTTAATTAAAAATAAAAAAAGGAGAAAAAAAGAAAACCTGCATGCTGTGTATACAGGAATTAAAGTACCCCAAAAACTTATAATTAAAAAAAAAGCAATAATAGCTAATTTTGAGTTTTTACTATGTACCAGGTGTGACAAAAATATTGTTATCTCATTTAACTTTTCATTACAATCCTATAAAATACTGTAATCCCATTTTACAGATGTGGAAATTAAGATTTAGAAAAATTAAATAACTAGCTCTACGCCATCTAGATGGCAAATTATGACTGTTACACAGGTCTAGGGGTTATCACTGAATATACTCTTACTGTAAATAAATATCTAATTTTTTAATGTAGAGTTTTGTCTCTTAGTGTATTAAAAAACATTTCAACTTTTTTCCAAGTGTTTTTGCCACTTGGTATTATCTCATGACAGTCTTTATTTTTAGTTTTTTTTTTTTTAGATTTTATTTATCTATTCATGAGAGACACACAGAGAGAGGCAGAGACATAGAGAAAGAAGCAGGTTCCCTGGGGGGACTCAATTGTCAGACCCGGGACTAAGGCAGACACTCAACTGTTGAGCCCCGAGGGGTCCCTCATGACAGTCTTTATAATTAATTTTTCTGGGCATAAAAAAACTTAATCGTCCTATCATTGAAAAGTAGTTATCAGGGATCCCTGGGTGGCTCAGCGGTTTAGTGCCTGCCTTTGGCCCAGGGCATGATCCAGGAGTCTCGGGATCGAGTCCTGCATTGGGCTCCTAGCATGGAGCCTGCTTTTCCCTCTGCCTGTGTCTCTGCCTCTCTATCATGAACAAATAAAAATAAAAAAATAAAAATAAAAGTAGTTATCTAGGTTTGCAAAACTTGCAAGGAGAAATTAGTACAGATTAAAATCAAATAACTGCATATTGACATACTTGCATTTCGTGCTGGATCCTTCAGTCTATATATCAGCATATATGCATTTGTGGAGCTAGTAGAAATATAAAAAAATTAATGTCAACAAAATGGAGATGTAAAGCTTCCATTTCCTAGCACCAATATATTTTTTAAATAATTTTTTGTTATTTCAAACAACTAGAACTGTAGGTTCAAACTTAAAATATTCTAGAAAAAAAGGAAAAATGTACTTTGTTCTTCCCAACGAATTTATGAGATTTCCACATCTCCTCTTTGAAAAACTTATGTCTTATAACAATTAATATAACTGAGTTAGGAGTCAGCAAATTTTTTCTGGGCCATATTTCTGTGTTGCAGTTACTTAACTCTGTTGTTAAGGGAAAAGATCAACACACAATACTTAACAAATGAGTACACTGGTGTTCCAATAAAACTTTATTTCCAAAAACTGGAGGCAGGCATGGTTTGGTCCTTGAGTTATAGCTTGCTGACCCCTAGGTTAAACCTCTTTAATGGTTAAAAAAATGTTGAGAAGCTGTAATTAATTCTAATTTATAAGCAGTACAAATTAGGAAGTTATTTACCTTGCAAAAGCACTTGAGTAATATCCTCTGCTTCCTGAAGATCCACCATGTGTTTTCTTAATGTCCTCTTGTGTTATCTAAAAAGTTATTACATTATTTGCCTTTCTGTAAAATTTATAATACTATCACCTCTGTGTCAACAGGTAAGCCTATTTTTAACCTCAGTTAAATGGACCACACAACTACCAATTCACAAAATCTAATCACAATCAGTGGCCGCTACCAATCAGGTCTAGTGCTCCTCAACAGGTAGCCTGCATGACAGCTCAGAGAAAAAAAAGGGAGGCAGGAGTCTGTCTCTGGAAACACTCATCAAGCCTCAAACAAAACAAAAGAAGTAATTATGAAAACAAACTAGGATATTTACTGAAAACCAAAACAAAAGACTGACTTAGCATGTGTCTTAAAACACTTCACTGGACAAAGTCTCCCATTTTTAATAAACCCTGCTTTTAATTAAAAACATCTCTACTCCTGTCTTTCAGAATAATCTTTAAAAAAAAAAACCCTCCTTACCCTGCTGACATGTTGATCATTGAAGCTGTACCACTGTTCATCACTGAAGGACTTTATACAAGCATAATAATGGCCACCAGCAGCACTCCCTGAATGAACCATAACGGAGAAGAGCTCATAGATCAAGGAATTCTGAGGGGGGGAAAAATAAAAGTAACTCAAAAGAGGAAAAATATAAAACCTTTATTTGTATATTTCCTATTATCTATTAATAGAAAATAAAATAACATGTTAGCTGTCTTAGATATTTATTGTAGGTACACTTTTCTCTTAGATCATTAAAATGGCAAGTCACCACATAATTTCATATAAGACAGTTTCTTTCAGTGCATTCCTTCACATTTTACTTATGTTATAACCTTTGGAACTATGTACATCTGAAATACAATGTTATTTATGTAAAAAGAAAATAATAGTCTGAAATTTTAGAAGCAGGTGCTAAATGGAAGACTGTTCTGATATGTACAGTCAAGATGAAGAATTCCCAAATAACATAGTTGTTTTTATTCCAGTAAGATTATTCTATTTTCTTTGTAAAAGAGCTGAGTGACAAAATGATTTGGAACATCTAATGTATTTATGTTATATCTGTATGTATTTATGTAATATCTGTGATACAGTGATCTACTGGTTTCTCAAGTATGCAGAGATAGTTCAACATTAGAAAATCAATCTATGCAATATAGGCTAAAGAAGAAAAATTACATGATCCTATCAATCGACAGAAAAATAATTCCACAAAATCCAATAGTTATTCATTATAAAAACTCTAAAGAAACTAGGAAGAGGGAAACCTCAACCTGATAAAGAATACCTACAAATAAACTTAGGAATACATCACACTTGATGGTGAGAAACTGAACACTTTCCTCCTAAGACTGGAAACAAGGCAAGACTGGGAACAAGGTGAGAATGTCCTCTCTTACCACTCTTATTCAATACTGTGTAAGAAGTCTTACTTAGCAGTAAGACCAAAAAAAAAAAAAAAAAAAACCAAAAGACAAAAAAGACAAAACAAAACAAAACACCCCAGACATAACTGTTTATGTAGAAAAACAGGCAGGGAATAGTTTGCCAATCCATACTTGATACAATGTTCTTTATACTAAGCTATGATGTATCCATAACGTTATTCATACATAGCAATTCATGATCACCTACCTATATGCCCTGAAACAGATAATTTTAGAAAGTAAAGGATAATGACAATAGTAGTTAGAATAATGGTCTTGGTCTAAAAATAGATTTATGTAAGAGAAATGCCATTCTTAAATACTGTTAATATGACTCTGCAAGACTTGAACTACTGATCAGACTTCAGGCTAGTGATTCACAATTCACACATGCTGAAGATACCTGACCTATAACTCTCCCCTCAATAAAGCAGATTATATGAATATGAAAGAAACAGTTTGATAAAATCTTTAAAAATCACTAACACAGTGACATAAAAGGTTTTATGACAGATTATCAAGTCCAGTAGTTGTCAAATTATAATCCATGGAACTATATCATTTTTTAAAAATTTATTTATTCATGAGAGACACAGAGAAAGAGGCAGAGACACAGGCAGAGGGAGAGGCATGGAACTGTATCATTTTTAAAAATTTATTCATGAGAGAGACACAGAGAGAGAGAGGCAGAGACATAGGAAGAGAGAGAAGCAGGCTCCCTGTGTCCCAATGCAGGACTCAATCCTAGAATCCTAGAATCAGGATCATGACCTGAGCCAAAGACAGATGTTCAACCACTGAGCCACCCAGGTGCCTTTGAACTATATCATTTTTTAAAGTGTCTTAAGGGCTGTCATGGGGAGGGGAGGGAGGCTAAGGGCTTTAGCTTTCCCCCATCTCTAAAAGATTGGTTCTATTTCATAAGGAGTACACAGCCAAAATTTTTTAAATCAACAGGTCTAGCCTAATACTTTCATTTGGCTATATGAGAAGACTTTGATAATAAGATTTAGAGGCTTGGTGCAGCTTTAAAGGCAGAGCGGTTTCCTGACCACTAAACACCCTTTCCGTACCACCACTCAGCTTGGTCACATAGCTATAGTTGAGCCTCTCAGAAATTCATGCCCCTGCCTATAAGTACCTTTTCCTAAAGTATAATTATGATCACATATATGCATAAGAAAATCTTTTAAAAGATATTCCTTTTCAAAAGTTACTTTCTTAAAGAGAATTTATTGGTCACAGTAGCTACAGAATTATACAGCAGCTAGGAGATTATTTTATTCTTTCAACTAAAACCCATAAACTGTAAAAGGTACCTTCTCAAGGCCAGGTTTTGAAATCTTTTCAGTTCCACTATTACTTTCAAGGCAGATCCCTTCATCAACACCATCATCATTCGAGAAATCATTGCTCATTTGATCACTGTGACAACTGCCTTCATTTTCTGCCCCGCTGTCTGTGCAACTTTCCGTCTGAGGGGATTTCTTAATAAAACATAATTATCTTACAATTACAAGCTGAACAAAGGGAAAACACATACTCAGCAAAATATTTTGTCTACATGCTAACTTTTTCATGTAAGTTCAGATATTATTAATAAAAGTATTTATTTTAAATAAATTTGTCTTCTCTTACTGAGTCCTTAAGTAAAATTAAGCCAAAACAATGTATTGTAAAAGCATCTCCATCAATCCTTAAAATTTAAATACAATGAAATTAGTGATTCAGATTTCTAATTAAACCCATTTATGTTTATAGTTGCAAAGTAATTAAATTACCATCTTTCATCAGTCTATAAAAGCAGAGAACAAAAAAAATAATAATAAAAATAAAAGCAGAGAACATAAGTACCAAAGTGAGCTTTTGTTCTCAAATCCCAAAAGAATATCATTTCTTTTCTTGAACAAAAAGTTCAATTTATCACTGTGGTAGGTATTATAGATAATCAGAAAGAAAAACAACATTGTATCTATTCACAACAACTTTATATTCTAGTGCAGAGAGGTAGAAATATAACAACAAAAAAATCATACTCTTTTGTGCTTTTATGATTTTTAAACCCCTCTCATGCAAATTTTATTTGAAGGACTCTACTTCTTAGAAATCCCCAAAAAACTCCCTGCCCCCTTTAAATATTTAATATACATACCTAAAATATTTTTATTTTAATAGTTTGAGAATTCATCTCTAAGATGTAGGCTCTTAACAGGTTGTACAGGAGTTCCTAAATTAACTAAGCAATATATAAGAATAAGCACCAACTTTTTGCCAAGAACTTTGTTGTGTGGATTGCATCTAACATATAGTCTTCACTCCTCAATAAAGTTTGGTTCAAAGTGAAAACCCACTCTAGAACTCTACACTAAGTCCAAAGAGATCATTCCTGACCTTCCTCGAGGCTGGAACATCTCTTCTCCCAACAAATGCACCTAGAACTTCCTAAAAGTTCCTGTCAAATTATATCTAGGTTATCTTTATTTGTAGAAGATCTCCTTTTACAAGAAATATATTAGGTACATATAGAAAAACCAATCCAATCCTGACTGATCTCTGTTTGTGTGGACTCCTATAAAGACTATGTCTACTTTAAACCTGGTATAAAAAAATAAATAAATAAAAATAAAAAATAAACCTGGTATATACTTTGCAGAGAGTCCTTAGCTTAAGCACAACCGTTGGAAATACTACTTTATTTTTTAAAGATTCTATTTTTTGAGAGTGTGTGTGAGGGAGAGAGCACTAGCTGGGGGAGAGGCAGAGGGAGAAGCAGACTCCCCACTGAGCAGGGAGCCTGATGTGGGGCTCGATCCCAGGATCCCGGGATCATGACCCAAGCTGATGGCAGATGTCCAACCAACTGAGCCATCCAGGAGCCCTGGAAATACTATTTTAAATTAAACGTTTCAAAATGTAAACCTGGTCATAGATACCACTCCATGAACATCTACTTTATTTAAAGAGTTCTCTTTTTATAAAAGCCATACAAAACAATTATTGTCCTTACTTAACAGAGAAAGTAAGGCTCAGAAAGGTTGCTTTTCTATGCTACATTATCTCTTAATACTTAAGAGCACTAACTAAACTTAATTAAGCACATTTCTGAGCTTTTGGAAAGAGGTATTTTTATAACTACAGTGATCAGGTCCAATCAGAAACTAACGACTCATGATGGTTTTGAAAAATATAAAGATTTATCACTAACAACTATGTCCAGTGATTGTAATTATAATTTACAATCTATAATGAAATCAGAAGTTTCCAAAGAATAGAGTGGGACATTAAGAATCTTCTACTGAATAAGGTTAGGGGAACCAGAAAACATTGGGGGGGGGTGGTTAATGAGTAGAAGAAAATAATTAGGATTACTGGTGTCCTTCAAATTCCCATTCTCAAAATATTTAAAGTTTTAACTAAAAAACTAACTTAAAAGGGAAAACAGACAAAATGCCTTTATTTTCTAGCTTTCTATTTCTAGCCTGGCCTATTTAAGAGGTGGCAAACTTTAACTTGAAAAAGTTAGTAGTCCTTGAAAAAGACACTAAGATAAATACAAGAAATAGAGGCCATACTACCCAATTTGCTCATTTTTTCACTGACATGTGTTCTGTTTACTACATACCAGAAGCACAGTGCAGCCCACCTCTAGATTGGTTTTGCTAATTAAATTATAAATGTAAGATTATCGCTCAAATTTAAAGAAATAATTCCAGAGTTTGAGATCCTTTTTATCTTTTCAAAGAATATCGTAAGTTATTCTGATCAAAAAAGAATATCATAAATCTAATTTATGGTGGACAAAAAAGCTTACACAAATCTAGATCTTTTTATAGAACTTGGCATTATAAAATACGGGAGGAAAGGAATATCTTCTATCAAGAAGACACTCTAAACACTACCAGTGTTTTACCCCAAATAGCTCTTTTAAACACATGATCAATCAAAATGAATTGACTAATGTTTTTTAACAAAAAAATATGAATAAGTATCTTACCTCATCTTCAACGTCAATAAACGTACTCATATCTAGCTCTTCAGGAAATGTCATCCGATCATTCAATTTAATCCTGTGCATGGTTGTATAATCAAAATCAAACCTTTTCAATTGTAAGGTGAGCAGATAAGGGAAATGCAAAAACCGAAGACCCTAAAAAAAAAAGGGACCTATTGAATATTGAATATAATCTCAGATAGTTTAGTATTAATTTCTACATGGCATCTACCTTTCGTGCATCACATTTCTTCTTACAACGTTCACAAAAGTACTGATTTGGGCCATCCAGGATCTCTGGCTGAATAAATGCATGCAGTGCTTCTTCCTAATAAGAAAAAAAATTGTTTTATAATTACTTAAAGTGTTATAATATTAATGACAAAGCCCTGAATGTAAAAACTTTGCAATTATCAAAATACTTAGAAGTAGAATGGCTAGAAAATTAGGAACTCAAAATGCAAAAAGGAAAAAAAAATATCAACAGCAATATAATGTCATTATAAAAACTGAGCAACAAAATAATTGCCTTAATTCCGCACAAAATCTGTCTTTCCTAATACTGCACATCAGTCAGTTACCGCTACCTAATTTTTATGGACTTTACATTGTGGAATTGGCTAAATAATCTAATAAGAATCCTGCCTTTAGGGGTTCCCTGGGTGGCTCAGCAGTTTGGCGCCTGCCTTAGGCCCAGGGCATGATCCTAGAGTCCCGGGATCAAGTCCCACGTCAGGCTCCTAGCATGGGACCTGCTTCTCCCTCTGCCTAAGTCTCTGCCTCTCTCTCTCTCTCTCATGAATAAATAAAATCTTAAAAAAAAAAATCCTGCCTTTAGATTAAAAATTCTATACTTCTTAGAGGAGTTATATGCATCACTTCAATCTTCTTGTAAAAGGTGACATTTATAAACTATACAGTAAATAACAGAGAACTCTGAATTCAAACTATCCATACACTAAAAAAAAAAATCTAATAACCATCATTTACCACCATATTTAGCATCAGTCCATAATTTGCTACTGCACTAAAGACTGGAAAACACTGGGTAGCTTTCTCCCTACATGTCAGATACTGTTCCATTTGAAAATGTATGAGCTCCAGGACTGTTCACCTAGTGGAACCACATGGTTCTCTTTTCTCCATACAGCCTTAAGACAGGAGCAAGAAACTTAGTATGAATACTGGTGAAGAATCAGTGGGCATAAAATTTTAAATTTTTTTTGGTAAAGATTTTTTTTTTTATTCATGAGAGACAGAGAGAGAGAGAGAGAGAGAGAGGTAGAGAAACAGGCAGAGGGAGGGAGAAGCAGGCCCCACCCAGGGAACCCACTGTGGGACTCGATCTTGGGTCTCCAGGATCACACCCTGGGCTGCAGGCGGCGCTAACCCGTTGCGCCACCGGGGCTGCCCAAAGTTTTTAATTTTTAATCACTGATTTTTCACAATAAAAAATAAATTGTCATTAATACAACAATTAAGGTTGGACTGTATAATCTCAAGTTTCATTTGTTGTGATCGCTTCACACTTGGTCTAATCAGAACTGACCACATTTACTACATACAAAGAAAAAAATTGTATCATTAAGACAAAATATCTTCAAATATTTTTCTTTTGATTCAGAACATGTTGTTCTCAAAAGATAAAGGAGCTTGACCTGGCAAAACATAAAATAGCTGACAATACTAATAAAACTACTATCCACATACAGTTCATTCTGGGATAAGAATAAAAAATATGAAACGATTTTAAAATGCCTCTAACCTCTCCCATCCCCTATTTTGTTCTCAGAAATCCAAGGAAGCAAGGGGCAGGGGTAGGAGAAGGAGAATCAAAGAGTGGGGTTCTTCCCACATGACCAAGCATTTTACTGGAGGTCACAGAATGGGGCACATTCAGAATGATTCTTTTTTCTTTAAAGTATATTTTAAGCATGAAAAAGGCAAATCCTGTAAAAATGCAACACAGAAAAAGCTTGAAGAGAAATCATATAGCTTAGCATAGGCTGATATCAAATTAGTCATGCTTTCCACATAGAAACTGAAACACTCAATATCTTAAAACAAGGGGAGGTGTGTAGAGTGAGACAATCATGGAACTCAAATTCTACTTAACTGTGTGATGTGTACTGGTCTCTGGCTACAGTTCATAGCTAGCGCTTTTTCTAATTTTTTAAGTTAAAACTCAGAGAAAAGTTTAAAGAAAACTCTCATAATTTACTCAGACTCACCAACTTTTAATATTTTGTCACCCTTGCTTTATCATTCTACCTTTCTCACACACATCATACATTTTTCTAAAGCATGTGAGAGTAGGTTAACATATCATGCTTTCCCTCTTAATAGTTCTATGTGATTTTTTAGGAGGAAGGCTATTCTTACATAAATACTAGAGTTATCACACTCAGGAAAATTTACCACTGATAAAAAGTACTTCTGCCATATTGCAATTCTATCAATTGTCCCAATCCTAATAATGCATTTCTCCCCATCCAATACAGAACTGAATCCAGAATCACAGATTACATTTGGCCGTGTCTTCAGATTCATTTTGTCTGGAACAGTTTCAAAGCCTTTCTTCCTTTCAGGGCATAAAAGGTTTTTGTAGGAGCCCAGTTATTTATAAAATGCCTGCAATTTAGGTTTGTCTGATGTTCCTCATAATTAGGTTTAAGTTCTATGTATTCCTTGCTAGACTACCATTTAAGTTATGATGTGTCCTGAGGTATCACCGTCACAGGCCATAATATCTCCAACCTCCCTATGGTGATATGAACTTCAACCACCTGGTCAAAGTGTTATCCAGCTTCTCCACTACATACTCTTTTATCCTTGCAGCTAATATGCAATCTGAAAGGAGATATTTGGAGACCACGCAAAAATTCTGTCTTAAACTTTCCACCCTAGATTTAGCATCCACTAATGAATACTTGCTTAAATCAATTTTTAATGTTCTATGTACCATCTTGAAAATCTTTTTTATAGTAGGAAACTTAAGCACATTCATATTTGCTATGACATTGTTTTGTTTCATCAAAATTACTTTATTATAATTACTGTGTGTATTGAGTAATATTTACTGTGTTATCTCCATGTGGTATACAATTTTGCTACACCTTTTATATTTTCCTTTGGTATTTAGAAAGGTTAGAATTTTGTTCTCGTGAATTTTTACTTTTGTTAATGCCCTTAATCTTCATTTTCTCCCTTTTTCTTACTTAAGGTTTTAGTGTATGGTTTACTAAATGCTATCCTTTGTCTCCTACTCATTCAGCAGTCTATGATCTCATTCTTTCACTTACTTTCCCCCTTCCACTTTTTTGAATGATATTCCGTCTACTCTTAACATATACTGTTCTTCTACTTATGTCCCGATCTTTGTTCATTTAGTCTTTGTTTCTATAATTTAATATATTAAGTGCTCATAGTCCTTTTGCTGAAGCTTCCCCAGGGATCTATCTCTTCAGTGGCTAGAGCTTATCCCCTAATAAACTCAAGAAGGGCTCATGGATACAATATTCAGTAAGTCATGCTCAAGAATGGAATTAATCATTGCCATCATAATTAAAGAAAAACTTGGCTAGGTGTCAAATCCTTGGCCTGTACTTTCTTGAGTTTCTGGAAATTACTATCCTGTTGCCATGATTTGCATGCTGCTCTTCAAAAGTATGATGCCAGCCCAGTTTACCTTAAAGTTGAACAGTTTACCAAAATATGTCTGAGTTGAGTATTCTACATTAGTTTTTCCAAGTACATGGTAGGTCCTTCAAAAGGTAGACTGAAATTTCCCTTATTCCCAGAAACTTTACTTGACTTGTAGTTCCTAAGTTTTGTTCTACTGTTATGGTTTTATTCTTCAGACTCCTTGGACATCCTTTGCCAGTCTTCCCTTTCAGTCATTTTCTCTGAGGTCCTTTTTACTTTCCTTTCATTTTCATTCTATATCCTTCTAGATTTCCATTCTGTTCTAGTCTCTTGAACATTTTATAGTTTATTCATTTCATAGTTTTGTCTTTTTCTTCAATTTCTTTCCTGAGCTTGATCAATTCATAATGTATTTCCTTTTTTTTTTTAATTTCTCTCAAATTTTTGGATAACAAGTTTTATTTTGAGAATATTTCATTTAGTCTAGAGTACTGTGTTACAGTATTCTTACGTGTGGTTTTTTTCCTAAGAGCTTTTTTCTTTTCTTTAAGCAGGGTAGATTTTCATCAGCTGAAATGCTTTATTATTTTTTGAAATGCTTTAATACATACTTTAACAACCGTGCTGTGTAAATTTTTATTTCCCCAACCACCTCAACATTTTGTGGACAGCATTCTTTATTTTGAGAGTACCTCAAACTTTTATCAACTTAGTGAAGCACAGGTTCTTAAATGGGTAATGGGAGTGGAGAGCTTGAAGTCTTCTTTCATTCTGCAGGAAACTTATTTTTCTCTTTGTCCTTGTTTTCTCTTCACCACTATGACTCATCTAGATGCATAATGCTTCTCTACTTCTCTCCAAAAGGCAAAATTCCTCTTCTCACTCTAGAACTCCTTCCCTGTAGCTGGTGCTATAAACTCCCCGAGTCCCATTTGGCACTCACTCTTTTGGCATGTACTACTGTACCTTCTCATTTTGAAGGTGAGTTTTGTCTTTGTTCTGTTACGTCCTTCGATCTCTTCTCTATTTCATAGTTTCAAAGGCTTTCCACTGTTGGAACGTGGTGATTATTTTGCTATTTACAGGTAATTTGAAGTTTAGGGTATTTAGTCTCCTAGTAATGCAGAATTTATGGGTTACCTGGGTTTTATCTGTATTCCTTTTAGTCTATGGTTTTGGGGGTAGAATGTGTAGAGATATACAGATTCAGGCAGCCACCATTATCCTCCAAATCCAGAAGCCAGTTAAAATTATATAATAATAATTTTCTGTGGCTTCCTAATTCACTTTTTAACAAGATGGCTCCAGGTTAATTATAAATAAGATTAGACAGTTATAAAAATTAGCTTCAATTCATCTTCCACTGAACAAATAAATTATATAAATGATGGGCTAACGTGGCTGTATATATTTATCTTCACCTTAATGTGATGTAGGAGAATTAAGAAACATCATGCCAAACTATATTTTACATATTAAAGAAAATAAACTATGGATCATAAAAATAGAACAAAATACTACAAATAGTGTACCATGATTAATATACACAAAAAATTTTGCTCTGGTTACTAACAGCTATTCTCTTAAGTATGTTAAATTATTCATGTATCGTGCTTCTAAACTAGCTTTGGGTTGACTATGGTTGTTTTTCATCATTCCAGGGTGAAGATAATAGATTTATTTTCTAGAGCTTACTCCTCACTATTATTTAAAATCTAATTTGCACGTTTTTATAGTTTTCAGAGTTCAGAAGAGAACGCAGAAAATTCTAACATGAGTTATTACAATTTCATAGTTAATGCAGAAAATCTAGACACAATGCAATTATAATGCATACCCAAGGAATGGCACTATGAATTCTTTTTTTCTTTTTTAACTCTTAACCTGTATATAAAATTCTTCTCTCATCATTCGGTGTCTATTTTGAATGAGGAGATGGGTGCTAAAATAAGATACTTTATTTTAAAACCGAACAAAGAAAAAAGATAAATCAGAACTGCCACTGGTAACTACTTCCTAATTGATTTTAATGTACATAGCAATCATGTGCTATTTATATAAAGTAACAGGTCTTCCTTACAGATATGTTCAACTCTCTTTCCCAGGATATATACTTTTTGTTTTGTTTTAATTAGGAAAAGAACTTTTTCCTAAGCCATTCAGTTTTTCTAATCGCAATTTTTGAGATGATTATAAATTCACAATGATAGGAAATAATATACAGTCCCTTGTACACCCATTTCCTTCAATAACATTTTGCAAAACTATAGTATATTACAATCAAGGTATTGACATTGATATAATCTACATTATCTTATTCAGGTTTTCCCAGTTTTAATGTACTCCTTTGTCTATACATGTATATTAAGTTCTATATAATTTATCCCCTGTATAGGTTCAGTATTCACCACCATAGTCAAGAGACTCAACAGGTTCTATACAAGGATCCCATTTCCCATCCTCTATCCTTCCCCTGGCCCTATCAAACCTATAAGCTTTGATTAATCTGCCCCCAATTCTAAATGTCTGCTAACCAAAAATGTTATATAAATAGAATCATATCATCTATAACCTTTTGGGATTGGCTTTTTTTCACTCAGCATAATTCTCTAGAGATTCATTCCAGTTTAGTGTGTATCAATAGTTTGTTCTTTTTTGTTGCTGGGTAATATCTATGGTTTGTATGTACCAAAGTTTATTAAACCATTCACTCACTGAAGGGCATCTAGGCTGATTCCAGTTTTCCATCTTTAAAGATTCCTTCTTTATCTTTTCCAAAATAAAGATGCTATGGACACTGGTTTATAGGTTTTCACGTGAACATGAATTTTCATTACTCTTAGATAAAGCAACCAAAAGGACTATTGCTGGGGTTTACAGTAAGTGTGTATTAGTTTTACAAAAAATTCCCTGTAGCATTTCAAATTCCCATAAAATATTTGAGTGATCTATTTTCTTCACATTGTTACCAGCTTTCTGTGCTGTCACTATTTATTTTAGCCATTCTGTAGGTCGAGTATCACCTTCATTGTGGCTTGAATTTGCAATTCCCTTAGTGATAGTGAACACCTTTTCCTGTATTTTCTTGACACCTGTGTATCCTCTTTGATGAAATACTGTGTTTTGCCAATTGTCAAAATGGGTTGTGGGTTTTAACTATTGTGTTTTGAGGCTTCTTTATATATTCTAGATATCATCTCTTGTCAGATATATGGTTTGCACATACATTCTCAAAGTCTGTAGCTCCTCTTTTTATCCTCTTTCCCTGGGCTTTCAGAGAGTAAATGTTTTAACATTGATGAGATGCAACTTGCAACTTCTCCCTTTGCGGACTGTACTTTTGGTATCAAATCTAAGATCTCACTGCTTAACCCTAGATCTGGAAGACTTTTTCTTATTTCTTTTTTTTAAAGATTTTATTTAATTATTCATGAGACACACACACAGAGAGAGAGGCAGAGACACAGGCAGAGAGAGAGAAGCAGGCTCCATGCAGGGAGCCCGATGCGGGACTCGATCCCGGGTCACCAGCATCAGGCCCTGGGCCAAAGGCGGCACTTGTCTGCCTTGGGCTCAGGTCATGATCCTGGATTCCCGGGATCGAGTTCCACCATCGGGCTCCATGCATGGAGCCTGCTTCTCCTCCCTCTGCCTGTGTCTCTGCCTCTTTGTGTCTTTCATGAATGAATAAATAAAATCTTTAAAAAAAAAAAAAGTTGTAACTTTACATTTAAAATATCCATTTTGAGAAAATTTTTTGTGTAGAGGTGTAAGGTTTAAGTAGAGGTTCACTTTTGTGCATATGGTTGCCCAATTATTCCATCATTATTTGTTGAAAAGGCCATCCTTCTCCACTGAATCACTTTTGGGCCTTTCTCAAAAATCCATTGGGGCATATTTGTGCAAATCTATTTCTCAGCTTTCTGTTCTGTCCTATTTATCTATATGTCTACCTCTCCACCAACACCACCCAGTCTTGGTTACTGTAGCTCTGTAATTTGTAAGTTGTTATCAGGTAGACTGATTCTTCCCACTTTATTCTTTTCCCAAAACTCTCTTCACAAGTCTAGCTATTTGTTTTTTAAAGAGTTATTTGAGAGAGAGAGATTGAGAGAACTAGTGTGTGGGGGGGTGCAGAGTGAGAAGCAGACTCCCTGCAGAACAGGGAGCCGGACATGGGATTCTATCCCACAACCCTGGGGTCATGACCTGAACCAAAGGCAGACACTAAAACTAAGTTACTCAGGCAACCTAAGTCTAGGTATTTTTATTCCCTTGCCTTCTTCATAAATTTTAGAATGAGCTTGTTTATATCATCAAAAAATCTTGCCATATTTTGAGGAGAAGGGTGTATTAAAACTGTAATACTGAGGAAAGCCAACATTTTTACTATGTTGAATCTTCTAATCAATGAACACACTTTCCATTTATTGAAATATTCTTTTCAGAATTAGTTGTTTCTTGTACATTAAGTCCTATACATATTTTGTTAGATTTACTCCTAAAGCGTTCCCCACCCCCATGTTTGTAAATGGTATTGTATTTTTTTCTTAAGATTTTATTTATTTATGAGAGACAGACAGAGAGAGAGAGAGAGGCAGAGACACAGGCAGAGGGAGAAGCAGGCTCCATGCAAGGAGCCTGACGTGGGACTCGATCCTGGATCTCCAGGATCACGTCCTGGGATGAAGATGGCGTTAAACCACTGAGCCACCTGGACTGCCGCATGGGTATTTTGAATGCCATTTTCCACGTGTTATTTGCTAGTTTTTTAATTTTTTAAAAAGACTTTATTTATTCATGAGAGACAGAGAGAAAGAGAGAGAGAGGGGCAGAGACACAGGCAGAGGAGAAGCAGGCTCCATGCAGGGAGCCCAATGTGGGACTCGATCCTGGGTCTCCAGGATCACGCCCTGGGCTGAAGGCGGCGCTAAACTGCTCACCCACCCAGGCTACCCTTGCTAGTATTTTGAAATGTAACTAATTTTTGTATGTTTATCTCATATCCTGCTAGCTTGCTAAACTGACTTATTCCACATATTTTTTTTGTGGGGGCCTTGGGATTTTCTACATTAAAAAAGTGTTCCCTAAAAAGGAGGGGGGGGGCAAATTAATTTCTTCCTTTAATTGGAATGTTCTTTATTTCTTCTTCTTCCTTTATTGTACTGACTAGGACTTCCAGTACTATATTGATTAAGAGTGGTGAAAGCAGACAGAAATCCTTGCTTAGAGACAAACTTAATAATCTAGGGGGAAACCATTTAGTCTTCCACCATGAACAGAAATCCTTGCTTAGAGACAAACTTAACAATCTAGGGGGAAAGCATTTAGTCTTCCACCATGAAATATTATGTTAGCTAGGCTTTTGGATCATGTTCTTTATTAAGTTGAGAAAATTACCCTCTATTTTCAGTTTTCTGAGTTTTTTTTTTTTTTTATCATGAGTAGATACTGAATCATGTCCAGTGTTTTTCCTGAGTCCAACGATGTGATGGTGTGAATTTCCTTCTTTTGCCTATTAATATGGTAGATTACTCGAATTGATTTTTAAATATTGACCAGTTTTGAATACCTGAAATGAACCCTACTTGATCATGGTATATAATTCTTTCACATACTGTTTAATTCTGTCTACTGATATTGTAAGGATTTTCCCATCCTATATGAATTAAAGATACTGGCTTGGTCAGTTTTGCTTTAACTTTTTTGTCTGGTTTAGTATCAGGATAAGCTAACTTAATAAATTAAATTGGGAAGGCTTCCCTCCTTTTCTATTTTTTGAAAAAAAAGATTGTGTAGAATTGGTGCTCACTGTTCTAAAATGTTTGATACAAGGCTCTAGTGAAATCATCCCAGTGTGGGAGACTTCATTTTTGAGAAATTTTTAATTATGAATTTAATAGCTTAACAGTTATAGGGCTTATTCAAATTACCTAATTCATACTGGATGAATTATAGTTTGTGCTTTTCGAAATATTGATTTATTTATCAAATTTATGTGTGCAGGGCAGTTTGTTGTTGCAGTCTCTTATTATCCTTTTGATATGTGTATGATCCATAGTAGTAGTACTCATTTCATTTCTAATACTGTAAATTTTTGTCTTTTTTTTCTGTTGGTCTTCTGTATTGATCTTACCAAAGAATTAGCTCTGTGTTTCACTAATCTTCTCTCATTTTCCTAATATCAGTTTCATTGATTCTGTCCTTCCTCCTTACTTTAGGTTTCTTTTGCTCTTGTTTTTCCAGGTTAGCTGAAAGCTTAGATTATGGATTCAACACTTCTCCTCTTTCTTACCAATGTAAGGATCTTAGTAAAGGTGAGCATTTAGTACTTTAAGTTCCCCTCTCAGAAATGTTTCAGCTGTGTCTCAAAAATTTTTATAGATTTTCATTCATTTCAAAGCGTTTTGTTGTTTTTATCAATTTTCCTTGAGGTCTCCTCTTTGACTCATGGATTATTTAAGTATATTGTGTGTTTTGCAAGTGCTTGATGGTTTTCCAGTTATGTTATTGTTACTGACTTCCAACTTGATTCTACCGTTGTTGAAAAACATACAATGATTTTAATTCATTTAAATCTGTTGAGATTTGTTTTATGGTCCAAGGTATATGGTCTTTCTTGATATATATAGTCCATTAAAAAGAGTGTGTATTCTGCTGTTGAGTGGAATGTTTTAAAAATGTCTATTAGTTCCAGTTGTTGATGGCGTTGAATTCTTTATTTGCTAATTTTCTGCCTAGAGATTCTATCTATGAATTATTGACAGAGGGACAGTAAAGTCTCCAACTATAATTATAGATTTGCCAATTTCTCTTCATTTTGGACAGTTTTTCCTATATATTTTTCAGCTCTGTTATTTGGTAAATACACATTTAGGATTGCTGTCCTCTTGATGAACTAATAACCCATTTATCATTATGCCCCTTTTATCATTATCATTAATGCCCCTATTTCTAGTAATTTTCTTTGTTATAACATCTACGTTAACTGATATTAATATAGTCATTTCCCTCGATTAATGTTTACTTGATATAACATTTTTCTATCCTTTTACATTTCAGCCTGTCTTTGCCAATATATTTGAAGGGAGTTTTTATACACACAATTGGGTCATGTTTTTAAATCTGATATGCAAATCTCTATCTTTTATTTGGTATAATTAGACCGTTTACATGTAACCAAGCCTGCTATTTTTGTGTGTGTGTTCTTTCTCCTGCTCTCCTGTGGATTACTTGTACATATATTTTAAATTCTATTTTGATTTATCTAGTTTTTTGGAGTGTTTCAGTGGTTGCTCTAGGTATATTATATATACGTAACTTTCATCCTTTTACCAGTTCAAATGAAGTACAGAAATCTTACTTCCCTTTAAGTCTTTTTATCCTCTCCCATTTATAATTGTCTTAAATATTTCTTCTGCATACATTTAGAACCATACCAAACAATGTTATAGTCTGGCTTAACCATCAAACATAATGTAGGGGGGGCACCTGGGTGGCTCAGTTGGTTAATAAGCCTCTGCCTTCAGCTCAAGTCATGATCTCAGGGTCCTGGGATCAAGTACCGCACTGGGGTCCTTGCTCAGTGGGGAGCATGCTTCTCCCTCTCCCTCTGCTTCCCCTGCTTGTGCTCTCTGTCAAATAAATACTATCTTTAAAAAATAATAATAATGTAGGAAACTTACAAGAAGGAAAGCCTATTGTATCTACCCAGATTTTCAGCTTACCATGTTCCTTCTTCATTTCTAACATTCCTAGATGATTTCCTTTTATTTTTTCCTTTCTGTTTAGAGAATTTCTTTAGCCATTTTTTAAGGTGGTCTATTAGTGGCAAATTCCTTTAGTGTTCCATTATCCAGGATGGGTTTGATTTCCCCTTCATTCCTGAAGAATATTTTCACTGAGTAAAAGACTATCATTGACAGTGCTTTTCTTTCAATACCTGAAAAATGTGCCACTTTCTTCTGGTCTCCACTGTTTTTGATGAAACATTTGCTTATGAGAAATCAGAGTACTTTTCAGCCTGTAAGAAAAGGCGTATTTCTCAGTTGCTTCTCTTATTTTTTTTGTCTTCAGTTTTCAGAAGTTTGACTATAGCTGGACTTAATGCAGAGTGATTCTGGCTTATCCTATTTAGGGTTTGTTAGCTTCTTGGATGTTACAGCTTTATGCCTTTTGCCAGATTTGGGAATTTCTAGCCATTATTTCTTCAAGTATTTTCCAGCACTGCTTTCTTTTTCCTCTCCTTCCAGGACTCCAATGACACAAATCTTAGATCTTTTATTATAGTCCCCAAAATCCTGTTGACCTTTTAAATTTTCTCTCCAATCTGTTTTTTCTCTGCTGGTTAGACTGGGCAATTTCTAAATTCTATCTTCAAGTTCATGGATTCTTTCTGCTGTCCCCTCCATTCTGCTATTGGGTCTATTGGTCAAGTTTTCCACTTTGGTATTGCATTTTTCAGTTCTAAATTCCTTTTTCATTTCATTTTCCTTTTATTTTCCTTTTTATCTGTATTTCTTCTTTTTTATCGGTATTTCTTCCCTTCATTTCCTTTTTATCTATTTTTTTCTATTTTCTCATTTGTTTCACATGGGTTTGGGATCTCCTATTTAAGTATTTCTATGATGACTGCTTTAAAATATTTGTCATATAATTCTAACATCTATCATATTAGTGTTTGTATCTACTGATTGTCTCTTCTTTCATTCGAAATAAGATTTACCTGGTTCTTAGTATAAAGAGTGTTTTTTTTTTTTTCTATTGAAACCTGAACACTTTGGATATTATGAGTTTCTAGACCCAAATTTAAATCTTCTGGTTTACTGGCTTCCTTTGACACTGCTCCAGTGAGAGAAAAGGTTCCTGATTCATTACTGCCAGTGGGAAAAGTCCAGGTTTCCCACTTGGCCTCCAATGACACCTGAGGTGAGGGGCTCTTCATTACTTCAGGGCAAGGGTTGGGGTCCTGGCTGCTCAGTAGGCCTCTGCTGATATAATCTTGGCTATGAGGGGTAGGACGGTCTCCGTACAGCCCCTTATAGCCCCTTACAGCCTCCACTGACACCGTAGTGGGAAGGGGCTAGTCTCCTTACAGTTCAAAGATAGCAAAATCCTGACTCTTTACTAGGCTTCTTCTGACATCAATGGTGACAGATAGAAGCATCTCCTCACTATGAGGTAGGAGGGAAAGCTAGGCTCCCCATGTGTCTCTAATGACAGTGAACCAGAGGAACCGGAGAGTAGTTGTGGGGAGATTTGTTACTGCCCAAGAGGGATGAAACCCCTGGCTATCTATTCCGCCTTCTCTGTAACCACCAAGGCAAGGGGCTAGAAAGCCTAGTAACATCTTCATGAGAAGAGAAGTCTGGGCTCCCTATTCAGCCTCAGCTGGCATGGGGTGAGATGGGGGACACAGTCTTTCTGTGGTGTTTGGCTAGAGCAGATTGGGCACTGTCTAAAAGTTTTCTGCCTTGCTAGGCTGTCTCTTTCCTAGTCTTTTGGCTGGAGACAGCAGACTTTTCAGTCTATGCCTGTTGCTGTTTCCAGGCTGCTGGAGCTCCAAGTTTGGGCTATATTAGGCAAAAAGAAAACCCAGGGAACTCACCCCATGTCATTCCTTGAGTCCTGAGGTCCCTAGTCTTTATGCCTTTTCTCCACCTTTCAGAGTCTTCTTATGTTTTATTTTATATATACTGTTCAAGATTTTCAGTTGTTTTAGCAGGAGGAATAGGGCAATGTACATCTACTCCATCTTCCTGAAAGCAGAAGTCCCCACTTTTTAAACTGGTTCCCACTATGTCCAACCACACAAATTCCTGGAAAAATGAGGGTAGAGTCTGTGGAAGAGATTTTTCTTTATGTGATGCTTACATATTTGGACAAATATGGACCAATTCACCATCCAAATGAGTTATGTGGTTTAGCCAGACATTTAAGAATGTCCAAATCATCTGTTAATTCCAGGTAGAACGTATGATATAAACTTGTGCACACCAAACATTTGAAATGCTTATGATTTCATAAATACTTATGAATTTAACAGTTTTTCACTCAAACTTTAAAATGATCATTAAACTATGCTTACTTAGGGCACAGAAGTCTTTCACATAATCTGATCTTTCCAAAGACACTATATGGAACTATATAGCTGAACCCAATCTCAGACTTCTGAACACATTTTGTGATAATAAAGATATTGAAGTGTACTTATCTAATAATAGAATTTACAATATATTAAAAGAAAATGGCCTATAATAGTACCCACTGCATAGAGTAGGCAATTCAATAAATATATGGTAAAAGATACTCATGAAGACAGTATCTAAAATTTACTGTTAAATAGAAAAGCTCCTCCCTAGTTAATGTCAAACATAAGAGGTTCTATTGTTTTTAATTTGTGAAATATGCTTTCATAGTCAACCAATAAAAATTATACTTCCAATTTTTATGTATTACTAGTATGTGTTTAGGACTATCTCATTATAAAAAGTATGTTTTCAATGTGCTTGGCAATAAGCAGATTCGAGGTTTATTTGATAATGAAATTCAGAGAGATTAGTTTAGACAGCTCTAATCAATGAAAATAAAAGGTTCCGGTTTTCTCTCATAAACCATTAGAAAGAAATTTCTTTAAAAAGTTAATACAAGGAATTTTTCAGCTGATATTAATTTTTCAGGATTAAGGAGATACGGAAAACAACAGTAAATTATAACACATATTTTAGGATTCTCACTCACCCTCAACATCCCAAGGACATAAACAGTAATGTAATAAAGTACAGATAATCCTTAAGTCACCTTATTCTAGTCCAGAGCTTCCCAAAATATGTTCCTCAGAATTCTAGTGTCCCTTAAAATAGTCACAAATATCCCACAGAGAAAGAAAACGTTAGGTTAAGCACAGTTAAGCAAATTTCTCTATTACAGGGATCCTCAGGGCATTTAAAATAAAATATGCAGAGTAAACATCTCAAAGAGGATTACAGTTGCATTGTTTCCCAAATTTAATCAAGGAAGCATTCTCCTAAACTTCTATTAAATCTTGTGGGAGAGGAGTGTGAAAAAGAACTCCGTCTGAGAGGTTAAGAGTGGCAAAAGAGTCCCTAATCATGGATTCCCTATGTGTCCAAGTAAAAAGGCCAGAAACTTAATAAATATCTTAGCTATAATGACTAAAAAATAGTTCAACAAAGAAATTATGAAAAGCTTTTTTAAAAACTGTAGGCAATTCCTTGCAATCATTAAAAAAGCAGTCTGCTATCAATCAAGCTGAAAGAGGACCATGAACATTTATTATAAATATCATAATGATAAATTAAGTGCTAATTCCATTTATATATTAATCTCAAATATTACTCAAGTTAACTTATTTGAACACAGAGGATAAATTGGATGTTTCAGATGACGGTTAATAAAAACACTTCAATTTTTAATAGAACCTCACTTAATTGCCTGAAATTGAGCATCAGGTTGTTAACCTCACTATATATATATATCTATTATATTGTGGATCACTGAAAGAATGTAAACAGAACACAGAATTATCAATGTTGTGTATGTATGTACATGTGTTTATGTGTATACATATATCCAATAAGACAAAAATACCAGAATCCATCAATAAAAATAGGAAAATAAATTTTAAGAGTTCAATCCAAATTAAGCTAAGTATTATATATAGTCTGAGTGATATTTAACTAGATTTTTTATAATCCACATTTATACCTAATTCTTTTTAAAACACATTGAATTAACAAAATACACAATGGCAAGCAGTGATATAAAACTATTATCAGATGCTGTGTGATGACTTCTGTGGATTTAGAAGTGTAGGTTACAGGTTTGAATTCAGAAAATGATGGGAATTCACTTACCTCTAACTAAAGTTCTCTGAAGGTAGTATCCTCCTTAGAACCCCTATCTTGGGTAGTTTACCTGCTGTAATTTCCCTAAAGAGATTCCAGCAAAGTCTAGCAAGTTTTAAGTTCCCTTCTGCAAGCCCTATTAGCGCATGTCTGTTATATAAACTTGCTCACATACTGCTTCATAGCTCTAACTTCAATTCTCACTGAATGACCACCACCACTACTACCACCACCATCCATATATCAATGGAAGACACCACCTTTGGAGAACTCCATTTGGAAATGTGTCTTTTATTCACTTCTCCAAAACTATCCTCCAAAGTGCCCCACTGCTGCTATGTCTATAACATACTTGACAGTGGTGGGAATTCAGCAGGTGAGAAAATGAGGACACAAAGATTTAGCTAAGCAACTGGACTTGCTGACTGTTCAAATACGATATTCCAAAATAACACAACAAATATCACTAGCTTCCTCAACATACAATCTGTAAAAACACTAAACTGCACATATGTGTGAAAAATCTCTCATAAAAAAATACTTTCATAACCAAAGCAGAAAATATTGTCTTTATCACCTGGGACTACCAAATATTTCTCTAGTTTATTCTGCTAATGAAGTGCCAATATTTAAAAATGAGTTAGAAAATAAGTTAAAGATAAATGTTGATAATTTTTCATTATGCCACTCCTACTTTAAACTGAAGAAAGAGAAAGAAAGAAAGAAAGAAAGAGAAAGAAAGAAAGAAAGAAAGAGAAAGAAAGAAAGAAAGAAAGAAAGAAAGAAAGAAAGAAAGAAAGAAAGAAAGAAAGAAAGAAATAGATTGGTTAAAAAAAAAATAAAAAACAAAATGAGCCACTCAAACCAAGGCCAAGCTCATACACCTAGGATGGCAGTTTACAAAAGGTACTATTAACAAAATTTTTCAAATCTATAAAGGAAACTGAAACATAGTATAGGAAAGAAGACTTGGTGTTATATGATCTAGAAAAAGTCTTCTTGGATTCCAACCAAGTGATTCCATAATTCATTATTGATAGCCAAATGAAAGTAGGAGAAAAAAAGCAAAGGGAACCAACTGTCTTAGAGGCCAGAGGACCAAACCATATTTGAAGCACTATTTTAGAGGATAAAGTATGGAGTAACTTTAAAAACACTGATTTTAGCTACAAGCCACCGTAAGCTTGGTAATAACATAAATAAATAAGGCCCAAAACAATATAGCTCTGAAAGTTTCCCCTGGCTCCTAACAGATTCACAATAAATGTTTCTGAATATTCCAATTTTAAAAATCAACTCTTTCCATAGCTCTCCTTTGTATCAGTAAACACAATAAAATGCAGTAACAAAATTATCAAAAAGCAATTAAAAACGGATAATATGAAGAACAAGAAAATCTTACATAATCTCTCACTTGGATTCTTAGTATATACATAATCAAGCTAATTTTTAATTAATCAATTAACATATCAGATTCTTCAAGTTCTTGTGTTCCTACAATGTATGGTTTTTAAATTAAATTTTAGAATAAGGATGTTCTTTTTAAAAATGTGGCCTCTGTTTATCATAAAAACCAGAGGTTATTTTTTCCAGGTTTAAAAATATATGGAACAGGGGCACTTGGGTGGCTCAGATGGTTAAGCATCTGTCTTTTTGGCTCAAGTCATGATCTATCTGTGCCCTGAGATCAAGACCCACATCGGGCTCCCTGATCAGCAGGGAGTCTGCTTCTCCCTATTCCTCTGCCTCTCCTTCCTCCTGACCCCTCCCCCCCAGTCATGCTCTAACTCTCTCTCTTAAATAAAATCTTAACAACGCACGCAAAACAAAAAGTACTTTCCAATACAAAAAATCGTCACAAAATAGCATTTCTAAAACAGACTAAATTTAGAGATTTAAAAAAAGAATAAAGTGAAATAACCTAGTCATCTATCAGAAAGGAGAAAATACTAAACCATGAGGCAGTACATTTGCATTCACTTTCCCTTTTATACATGCACTATTAGGACTCACTGAAGGGTTAAAAATCTTCTAGATCTTGCTAGTGTAAGTGCAGGAATTACTAACAACCCAAGAAGGTGTATCTAGGATGATACTTACCTTACAACAGATTATACCACTGTGCTATTATGTATTCTGTGTATGGATACACAAGCAGTCAGCTGAAAGGTACACACCACACTAGCAAATGCTTGACTGGACCCATAAGGCCGGATGACCAATGGAATATCAAGATATGTGTCGATTCTCCAGCCCTCATAACCACATTCCAGACATCTCACGTAGTCCTTCAGCTTTCCTTGATACAGTTCATTTATAAGATCAGCCTAAAAATAAGAAGATTAAAAAGTGCTCCTTAAAAATAATTTGTAAAATACAAAAGACACAATAATTCCTGCTTTAAAAATAAATTTCAAAGGATATTCATTCTTTACTGTTGAAGTTTTAGAAGGCCTTGATTTATCTAGAATTCTGTTTAAAAAAAATGAAAGCTTAACAAATCAACTAAAAATCAATAAAATTAGATTAAAATGAATTTAAGAATCAATGTATAAAAATTAACAAGATTAATTCTCTTATCACTAAAAACTCCACAATTTATTGAAGTCAGTTACCAATTTATTATACTATTAAGCTTCATGTTATCTTTTCATTAGGATGAGAATACATTACCACTTTAGGCATGTTGACAATTACATAACCAAATAACCAGCTAGTTTTACAGCTTTACATACGCATACCACCACTCTCATACAATACTATATTCTGATTTTCTAAAGTTCTATCTTCTAGCTCAAGATGCAAATGAAACTTTTTAACTTTCAGTAATATACATAAAACAATTTTTAAGGGGAAACATTACACTGCAAATTAAAAAAAAATATATATATATACAGAAATTTAAAAAAAATTTTAAACTCCATCTCCATCAAAATATCCTCATTTAAAAGAATGGATCTCCCAGAGAGAGGAGGCAAGATGGCAGAAGAGGAGGGGTCCTCGTTTCACGTGGTCCCCCAAATTTAGCTACATAACTATCAAACAATCCTGAACACCTATGCATTCAACCTGAGATGTAAAGAAAGAATGGCTGGAACCCTACAAATAGAAAAGTGACCACTTTTTTCAAGGTAGGAGTGCAGAGAAGAGAAATGAAGGTGCTATACTGAAGACAAACGGTGGGGAAAGGGTGCCTTTGTAAGCCAGCTGCAGTGAAGTGATACAGTCCTAGAGCTAAAACGGGGACCTTTAGAAATCTGCTCCTGTGAGAGACTTCCCTGCTTGAAAGGTGCTCAGAGATGAAGTGGGGCAGAACCTCAGCTTCCTTTCACTGTATACAATTTTATTTCTGTATGTATGTAAGTTTTGTTTTGTTTTTTAATAATTTTGGAATGGAGTACATTCTAACATCAGACCAAAATACACTCAGAACCAAATGGGTCACTGTTTTGGTAACTCAGTGAGATTATATTCTCTTCCCAAACCCCCCCCAACCCTTTTGTTGTTCTTGTTTCCCTATAGAACTTTTGCATATATATATATTATATATTATATATAAATTATATATAATTTATATATTTGTAAATATACCTATTTATACAATATATATTTAAATATAATATGTATATTTATATAAAATTTATATTTATATATATATAAAATTTTGGAATTAAGTGCCTTCTAACATACAGACCAAGATACACTCAGAACCAAGTGGATCGCTGTTTTGGTCCACTGAGTGAGATTATAGTCTCTCTCTCTCCCCATTTCACCCCCTCCTTTTTTGTTCTTATTGTTTCTCTCTCTTTTCTCTTTTTCTTGGTCTTTTTTCTTTTATTTTCTGGTCCCTGACCTCTTCAGAATTGTCTAGTGTGTATTTTGCTTGGGTCATGGTTGATATTTTTTACTCTGCTCACTCGTACAGCCATTCTGCACTGGACAAAACGACTAGAAGAAGGAATTCACCACAAAAGAAAGAACAACAGGTAATACTCTCTGTCACAGATCTAATGGATATGGATTTACTTGTCAGAGAAATAGTTCAGGATTACAACTACAAAGTTACTAGTTGTACTTGAAAAAAAGCATGAAAGACTAGAGAATCTCTTAGTGCAGAAATGAGATCTAATCAGGCTGAAATTTAAAAAACTCTGAGATGTAGTCTAAACTGGATGCTCTAGCAGCTAGGGTATATGAGGCAGGAAAAGAGAATAAGTGACACAGAAACTGAGTTGATAGGAAGGAAGCTGAGGAAAAGAGAAAAACAAGAGCCCACAGGAGAGGCTCTAAGAAATGTGATAGTCTGAAAAATAATATCTGTATTATTGGAATTCCAGAGAGCATAGAGAGAGAGGACCAGAAGGTATATTTGAGCAACTCATAACTGAGAATTTACCTAATCTGGAGAAGGAAACAGGCATTCATACCCAAGAGGTAGAGAGGACCCCCTCCCCAAATCAACAAAAAACAATCAACATCCTGACATATAATAGTGAAAACTGCAACTTATAACAGTGAAAATTGCAACTTTCAGAGATAAAGAGGAAATACTGAAAACAGCTTGAGACAAGAGAATCCTAACATATAGAGGGAGAAGTACTAGATTAACAGCGACCTATCCACAGAGACGTGGCAGGCCAGAAATGGCTGGCATGATATATGCAGGGTACTAAATGAGAAAAATACACAGCCAAGAATACTTTACCAAGCAAGGCTGTCATTCAGAACGGAAGGAGAGGTACAGAGATTCCAGGATAGACAAAGTGAAAGAATATGTGACCACCAAACTAGCCCTGCAAGAAATATTAAGGGGGATCCTATAATCGAAAAGGGAGCCCAAAGAAACAGAGACAATCTGCAGAAACAGGGAGTGTACAGCTAATACAATGACACTAAATTCCTATCTTTCAATTACTCTGAACATGAATAGGCTATATGCTCTAGTCAAAAGACACAAGGTGGGATCCCTGGGTGGCACAGCGGTTTGGCGCCTGCCTTTGGCCTAGGGCGCGATCCTAGAGACCCAGGATCGAATCCCACATCGGGCTCCCGGTGCATGGAGCCTGCTTCTCCCTCTGCCTGTGTCTCTGCTTCTCTCTCTCTCTCTCTGTGACTATCATAAATAAATAAAAATTAAAAAAAATAATAATAATCTTTAAAAAAAAAAAAGACACAAGGTATCAGACTGGATAAAAAAGCAAGACCCATCTATATGCTATCTTTACAAGAGATTTATTTTAGACCTAAGACACCTTCAGACTGAAAATGAGGGGGTGGAGAACTATTTACCATGCAAATAGACCTCAAAAGAAAGGTGGGGTAGTATACTCATATCAGATAATTAGATTTTAAACCAAAGACTGTAGAAAGAGAGGAAGAGGGACACTGTATCATACATAAAGTGTCTATCCAACAAGAAGACTTAATAATTACGAATATTTTTGCCCCTCATGTGTGAACAGCCAATTATACCAATTAATAACCAAAGTAAAGAAACACAAGGATAATAATACATTAATAGGCAACCTCAACACTTCACTTTCAGCAAAGGACAGATATTCTAAGCAGAAGATCAACAAGGCTTTGAATGGTACACTGGACCAGATAGACTTCCTGGATACATACAGAACATTCCATCCCAATGCAACAGAATACACATTCTTCTCAACTGCACATGGAACTTTCTCCAGAATAGACCACATACTGGGTAACAAATCAGGTATCAACCAATACCAAAAAAACTTGCATTATTCCCTGCATATTTTCAGACCACAATGCTTTGAACCTAAAACTAAATCACACCAAGAAATCTGGAAGGAACTCAAACACTTAGAGGTTAAAGAGCATCCTACTAAAAAATGAATGGGTCAACCAAGAAGTTAGAATTAGAATTAAATTAGAATTTAAAACATTCATGCAAATGAATGAAAATAAAAGCACATCTGTTCCAAATCTTTGGGATACGGCAAAGGCTGTTCTAAGAGGGAAACACATTTCAAAATAAGCCTTTCTCAAAAAAAAAAAAAAGAAAAGAAAAGAAAAGAAAAGAAAAATCTCAAATACACAAGCTAACCTTAGGCCTAAAGGAGCCGGAAAAAGAACAGCAAATAAAGCTTAAACCAAGCAGGGGAAGAAAAATAATAAAGATTAGAGAAGAACTCAACAAGATAGAGACCAGAAGAACAGTAGAACGGATCAATGAAACTAGGAGCTGGCTCTTTTTATTTTTTTAAGATTTTATTTATTTATTTATTTATTCATATGAGAGAGAGAGAGAGAGAGAGAGAGAGAGAGAGACGCAGAGACACGGACTGAGGGAGAAGCCCTGCCTGATGTGGGACTCAATCCCAGGTCTCCAGGATCACGCCCTGAGCTGAAGGTGGCACTAAACCACTGAGCCACCAGGGCTGCCCTTGGAGCTGGTTCTATGAAGAATTCATAGATGTGAAAATACTCACCAAGATACTAGCTAATAGGATCCAACAGTATATTAGAATGATTATTCACCATGACCAAGTGGGATTTCTTTCTGGGATGCAAGGGTGGTTCAACATTCATAAATCAAAGTCACAGGTCACATTAATAAAAGAAAAGACAAGAACCATATGATCCTCTCAACTAATGCAGAAAAAGCATTTCACAAAACACAGCACCCTTTCTTAAAACTCTTCAAAGTGTAGGGATAGAGGGAACATATCTCAATATTACAAAAGCCATCTACAAAAAGCCCACAGCAAGTACCATTCTCAATGGGGAAAAACTGAGAGCCTTTCCTCTAAGGTCAGGAACATGATAGAGATGCCCATTCTCACGACTGCTGTTCAACACAGTACTAAAAGTCCTAGCCTCAGCAATCAGACAACAAAAATAAATAAAGGGCATTCAAATTAGCAAAGAAGTCAAATTCTAACTCTTCACAGATGACATGATACTGTATATGGAAAACCCAAAAGACTCCACCCCAAAATTGCTAGAACTCATATAGCAATTCAGCAATGTGGCAGAATACAAAATCCATGCACAGAAGTCAGTTGCATTTCTATACACTAACAATGGGACTTAAGAAAGAGAAATTAAGGAGTCAATCCCATTCACAATTGCACCAAAAACCATAAGATACCTAGGAATAAACCTAACAAAGAGGTAAAGGACCTGTACTCTAAAAACTACAGAACACTTGGGAAAGAAATTGAGGAAGACACAAAAAGATGGGAAAACATTGGAAGAATAAATATTTTAAAAATGTCAATGCTACCCAGAGCAATTTACACATTCAGTGCAATTCCTATCAAAATACCAAGGACTTTCTTCACACAGTTGAAACAAATAATCCTAAGATATGTATGGAACCAGAAAAGACCCCAAATAGCCAGAGGAATGTTGAAAAAGAAAACCAAAGCTGGGGGTATCAAATGCCTGAATTCAAGCTGAATTACAAAACTGTGATCAAGACAATACAGAACCAGCATATTGTTACATAGGTCAATGAAGAGATACAGAGGTCAATGGAACAGAATAGAGAACCCAGAAAGAACCCTCAACTCTATGGTCAAATTCATATTGTCACATAGGTCACATAGGTCAATGAACAGATACATAGGTCAATGGAACAGAATAGAGAACCCAGAAAGAACCCTCAACTCTATGGTCAACTCTATGGACAAAGCAGAAAAGAATATCCAGTTTCTTCAATAAATGGTGCTGGGAAAATTGGACAGTCACATGCAGAAGGATGAAACTGGACCATTCTCTTATACCATACACAAAGATAAACTCAAAACGGATGAAAGATGTAAATGCGAGACAGGAATCCACCAAAATCCTAGAGAACACAGGCAGCAACTTTTTTTACCTCAGCCACAGCAACTTCTTGCAAGACACAACTCTACAGGCAAGCGAAAAAAAAGCAAAAATGAACTACTGGGACTTCATCAACATAAAAAACTTCTGCACAGCAAAGGATATGGTCAATGAAACCAAAAGACAACCAAAAGAATGGGAGAAGATATCTGCAAATGACATATCAGATAAAAGGCTAGTATCCAAAAACTGTAGAGAACTTATCAAACTCAACACTCAAAAAACAAAGAATCCAATCAAGAAATGGGCATAAGACACGAACAGACACTTCTCCAGAGAAGGCCTACACATGGCCAACAAAAACATGGAAAAAAGCCCCACATCACTTGCCATCAGGGAACTACAAATCAAAATCACAATGAGATACCACTTTACACCAGTGAGAGTGCCTAAATTAACGACAGGAAACAACAAATGTTGGTGAGGATGCGGAGAAAGGGAAATCCTCTTGCATTATTGGTGGGAACGCAAGCTGGTGAAGCCCACTCTGGAAAAGTGTGGAGGATCCTCAAGAAGTTAAAAATAGAACTACTCTATGACCCAGTAATGGCTATCTACCCCAAAGATACAGATGTAGTGAAACAATGGACACCTGCTCCCCAATGTTCACAACAACAATGTTCACCACAGCCAAACTGTGGAAGAAGCTGAGATGTCCTTTGACAGATAAATGGATAAAGAAGATGTGATTGCATTCATGTGGATGGAACTAGAGGGTATTATGCTGAGTGAAATAAGTCAAGTGGAGAAAGACAATTATACGGTTTCACTCATATGTGGAATATAAGAAATAGTGAAAGGGACCATAAGGGAAGGTGAGGAAACTGAGTGGGTAAAAATTAGAAAGGAAAACAAACTGCGAGAGACTCCTGATTCTGGGAAACAAAGGGTTGCGGAAGGGAAGGTCAGTAGGGGGGGATAGGGTAACAGGGTGACAAGCATTAAGGAAGGTACATGAAGTGATGAGCACTGGATATTAAACCATATGTTGGCAAATTGAATTTAATTTTTTTAAAATGTGAATAGTGAAAAAAAAATAAAAGCGTGAATGAATCTCTAAGTCCCCAAACTTAGCCAACTGGGCCTTCTGTCCCAAAAAAGGCAGGTAACTCCATTAGTAAGGACCCTCCAAGTGAATGTCTTGCCTCAAAATTCTTGTCCCAAAAAGGGATTTAAGGACAAGAGTAACTTCAGACCTATGAAGAAGAAATAGCCCCTACTATATACATAAATTTACTAAAATGCAATAGGACTAGGTAAAGAAACTAGATCACTAAGTAAACTTAATTTTTATTTAATATCTCTTAAGTAAGAATGGAAAAGGAAAGCATATTACAATTTACCTCTTTCATAAATGTACATCTCTTCAAGTGTCTAGGGCTTATAACCCATCATCATCATCTATACTAATGTCATTTATTTAATGAAGCTTTCTTCATTCATCTGCCTCAGTCATATTTTGATTATATCTTCTGCATCTCGGAGGGCATTTCTAAGTGGTTCAAATCAGTGTTTTTCAAAGAGTTTTGATAACCCACAGTAAGAAAATAATGTTATATCACAACCTAGTACGTCTAACTTAACAAAATTTGCACAATAGTACCCTTACTTTTGTGATACTCTTATACTTTTCTATACTATTCCATTTTTTAAGTGCTGATGTAGATTCATTAAATTGATTTTATAACCCACAAATGGATCACAACCTACAGTTCGAAAACTCTGGCCCCAGCCATCATCATAATTATAACAAGTATCTTACAGATTCTTCCTCCCTTTTTATCCCTATGACATCCCAACCCCCATAATTAGAGCCAGTATAAACCCTCCTCTTTCCTGAGTTCTGAATCCCACCCAGTTCAGCCTTCTCTTCATCCCACAATGGTGTATCTAATGCTCTCCCCATTTCTAACCTATTCTTTTTCTACTGGCAAAAGAGTCAGATTAACAGGAATCTTAGAAGTCAAAAGAGTATCTCCTTGGTCAAAACGAAGGTAATATTCAACTATACTTAACCTGCTATAGATAACAATACGTATAATTTACTTGGTAAATATCTGAAAATATTGTTCAAAAATCCCCCCCAAACCAAACATACACATGTATGTATATATTTATATGTGAATTATACAGTTTTCAGTTAAAAAGACACCACCTAGATCATAGAAACCAACTTCCTTATTTTAAAGATGAGGAAATGAGGTCTAGGGTGGTTTAATGAGGATCTGTAGGACTCAGTTAATGGCTAAGTGAGAACCTAGTACTTTCAATTCCCCATTTGATACTTTAACAACTGGAATAATGCCAAAGTTTTAAAAATGTTACAATAGAACAAAAGTCACTTATGAATAATTTATTAGAAAACATTCCCTTCAACCTGAGATGAATTACCTGTTCTGTTTGTTTCCATTTCTGTTCCAAAGCATCAAACATGACTCTGCACAGTTCTTGTACATCATGCTGCTGCCAAGCTATTTTAAGATAAAATTTAATTAAAAACAGCAATAAATTTAGTGTAATTAAACATTAGTTTGCTTAAAAGCAAATTGTCAAAAACATGGGAAAGTAACATATGCTTCACAATGCTATAATATTTGCTATTTTTGTTACTTTTCACTGAGAGTTAAGAAAGATATTAAGAAAAATCTAGGACAACTAAAAATTTTAGTTTACATACATAAAATTAAGAGTTTAACTAAACTTTCTTTACAAGAAAATTTTAACTCATCAAAACTTTACCCCTAGTTCTTAAATTTTAAAAATAAGCTATTTTTAAATTCCAACAAAAGGCAATGAGGTTTATAGTAAAGTTAACTAAGTTATTAATATATCTTGTTCATAATATTGTCTCCCAGAATTCCTTTGAATATTAGAAACACTTATCATTACAAGAGAAATTAGTACCCTCACTACTATCCCATCCAAAGCTCCTCGTAACATCTGTGGTTTCAATAGCTCTCTTTTTGCTGGTTTGTAACAAAACAAAAAGCCTTTGAAGTTGGTATGGGATACTTGTCACAGGATCTTCTTCAGATTCTTCAAATTCCCACCTATTGAAATAAAATATTTGAATATTATTTATAAAACATTTTTATTCTTTAAAGCTATCATTAAAAAAAAAAAAGAAAAAAAAAGCTATCATTAATATTAACGTGATAATAATGTAAGACCTTGACTCTGGGGGTATTCAGAATTTGGCTATTAACTGAAGCTATTATTATCTAATGAAATAGCTGCCTTTCCCTAATTCATAAATACAGAAAAAATTTAGACTTTCACAAGAAAAAGCATAAGAAGGCAACACGAATGAAAGGCAAAGCTCATCTAAAAGTAATCACAGAACCTGAATCTGATCAACTCTCTTTTTCTAATTATTAAGTCATAAAAATACAGAGAATAGAACAATATTAAATGACACTATTGCATTCAACTATCAAAATCCAAACTGTGGAAACCTACAGGATAAATGATACCAGTTTTCAATATATTTATTTTCAAGGAATAAACTGCAAGGAGGAAAAAAAGATGGAAGGGGATTAAAAAATAAATTAAATAGACTAAGACTCTTAACAGTCAGTTGACTGTATGGCTCTCGTTTGGATCCTAATTTGAACAGATTGTAAAAATTATGAGGCAATCAAGGAAACCTTATTAGCAATAACCTGAGATATATTTACAGGTGGATGATACAACGGGAGTGTGCTTCCAAATAATCAGAATAGAGGATATTAAATAAAAAAGACTGATCACGAGTTGATAATATTCAAAGCTAGGTGATGGGTACAGAGGGATTCATTACAAGGTCTATGTTCAAAAGTAAATTCAGATGATGACCTTCCACATGAATGGAATGATAATATAATGTTTGATTGAGCAACACAATCAATATTAGAAGTTCCAAAAATACTTTAAATATATATTCAAGGATGTTATTCAAAATAACACAAGAAAAGGGTAAAATTAATCTGTTCTTTAAAATGTCTTAAAAAATAAGTATGCATACCTTAAAGAAAATACACAACAGTATATTAAACATATTATAATAAGATACTCATAAAAATAATTGTCTTTTACGGTTTATTTAAGTAGGATTTCCTTCATAGAAAAAAAAGGATTTCCTTCATAGAGCATTTTAAAGTACCTGGCGTATACAATACTGGCTTTTACACCACACACACAACCCTCAAAGGACAGCTCTAAATTATATTTTAATTAGAAACAAAGTTTGCAGGTTTAAAAAGATAACTGTGTCTTAAATTGAGAAGTGTAAGGAAAGAAGAATATGGTTTAAATATCTAGATTATCACAAAAAGCCTAAAAGCCCCTATAAAATTTCTTTATAAAGACATTAAAGATGTAAGTAGGGAAGCTTTAATATGGTAATTTAACCCAAATGTAAATCTTATTAATTTTATCCTTTTCTGGTCTACACACAGACGGTTTTTTCTCTCCACAAATATTTTATATGTCAATCTCTCATAAGATCTTTTTCTTAGATAGTATTCAAGATGTGTTTCACAAGTGAGAAATGCCCCAAACTTTACAAATAAGTATAAGAAAGTAAATTAGATTTTATCAGTTAAAACCTGTACTTTCATTCTTATATCGGTTTTATTTATAAAATTTTTCTTTGAATACTCACTTATACAATGCATTCCTAAATTCTGGAGTCATAAAAAGTGTCTGCAAAAGGCTATTCAAATAGCAAGTCATTGCTTGGTTTACTAATCCCACATATCCTTTAAAAAGAAAACACAAGTATATATAAATCAGCATTTACATTAAAAAAAAAAACAATAAGAATTTAATGAACAGTAAAAATTGAGAGGTTAAGGTTACTCAGTAGGAAATTACTTTAAATTTTTTCAACAATACCTAAGAAAGACCCCTTTTTCTAAAATGCTGTACTATGTAAATCTTGTTTCTCAGAAACAGTGAGGATATCTTGTTAAATATCCAGAGATATACAAGGATATTATGCAGCATTTAATAAAATTTAAAGAGGAATACTTCAATATGTTTACTTGATATAAAAATAATCTTCGTTCCCCAAATTGATAACTTGTTGATTAAAGTGGAAAAGTATAAACATTTACTTTAACTATCACACATCTGAAACAGGAAGACTGAACTGAACCAGCTATGCATGCTATCAGGCCTTATAAACCAATTTATGCCAAGAATTAATAACATATGAGATAAATTCATTTTACATATAACTTAGAATGACTTCCTCTATTTTAACAAGAACATGAAGTATGAGATTGTCTACATCAGCACACTATGCAAAGAGTGACTACAAAGAAAGAAGTTAGAAATAGGCAAGAATAGAGAGAGGGAGGGCAGCCTGGGGGCTCAGTGGTTTAGCGCCCCCAGGGCGTGATCCTGGAGACCCAGGATCGAGTCCCACATCGGGCTCCCTTCATGGAGCCTGTTTCTCCCTCTGCCTGCGTCTGTGTCCCTCTCTGTGTCTTTCATGAATAAATAAATAAAAACTTTAAAAAAAAAAAAGAATAGAGAGAGGGAATGGGGAAGGGAAGAGGGAGAAAAAAGGAGAAGCTCATAGCAACTTAAAGTTCAAGTGAATGTTTAAAATTACTTAGGCTTATATATTTGTTTGGATATGGCTACCATTGTTGAGAACATTTCTGAAATTTCTCCTTTGAAGTAGACTTTAGGCCCAGTTTATGAGATACACATACACCAAAAAAATATCAGTCCCATCATTTTAGTTATGCCTCATTAAGTGAGCAAAATGTGGTAAACACTTTGCTTAATAATTAAACTTATTTACTCCCAGCTAATACTGAATGACTTGGGTATTTCAAATCAATCAATCAAATCTCTTCTCAGCAGATGCTGAAGGTGTTTACTGAAGTTTTTCAAAATACTTTTTCAATTTACCAACTATAATGTCTTGAGAAATGCTAGGTTCTGTAGATAACTATATTGCCAAAAGTGATGAAAGGACAAATATGCATGCTAAAACTTGGTCAGTTGTGGAAAAGAAGAACAGATTTCATGTTATCTGTATGGTTCTAAGAAGAGATCAAGTAGCTGCCCAGTTTTCATTTTGGACTAAGGTTCAAGTTTTTATTTCTAATGCCTTTCATATTTAAGAATACTGTGTTTATAGAGGTGCTTGGATGGCTCAGTAGGTTAAATGTCCAACTTTTGATTTTTGGCTCAGTTCATGCATGATATCAGGATTGAGATGGAGCCCTGTATCGGGCTTCATGCTAGGCATGGAGCTGCTTAAGAGTCTCTCTTCCCCACCCCCCCTCTCAAAAAAAGGGGAAAAAAACTACCATGTGTTGTGTGTGTATATACATACATATATTCTACTGTACATCGTTTAGAATTTTAAGTTGCTTCAATTCCTAACCATCTCCAATCTGAGTTTTCATAGCACCCTGTCTTTAATCTATATTGGAGCCTTCAGTTCACTATTCTGTAATGACCTATTTACTTATATGTCTTCCCTATCAGACTGTGAGTGGAGAGATCAAATCTGATTAATCTCTCTATCCTACTACTTAGCATAGCCGCAGGTGCACTTAAGGGGAAAGTGCATATGAAACACAAATTTGTATGATATCTGCCCTGATTATTAATAATGAAGTACTATTTCATTCTTAGTTCATATAAAAAGATTCTTTGACACAAACAACAGTGCTTTGGCAGGAGACAAGGCTGGTCTACATCTTGTTGGCTAAGACTGCCTGGAATTTCCCTTTTTCTCCATCTCCCTCCCGTAATCACTCAACAGTCAGGATGAATACTATTATTGTCCTTTGTGTACCCATATACCAATTATGTATCATTTATGGGTGACTTGTTTCCCTTCCCCGGGCTTAAAAAAAAGATGATAGGAGAAGAGAGTTTAAAAGGAGGGAGTGGCAGTACTTTATTACCAATGTTCTTTATTTTCTCATCAGCAATAAAAATCATACAGAAAAACATATAGTCATTTGTACTTGATTTCGCACCATATTTGCACAGAATGAACAGTGTCTCATGTAAAGGTACTATTTGCAAAACTATGAAGATTTCAGTAATATTCATAAAAGCGCTACTGAATAGAAATCTTTTGTCATTAAGCATTGTCCACATCAAAAAACTTCAAATGACAACTGTTATCAAATGGGTCCTGTATGGACACCTGGGTGGCTCAGTGGTTGAGTGTCTGCCTTTGGCTCAGGTCGTGATCCTGGGCTCTTGAATTGGGCTCCGTGCAGGGAGCTTGCTTCTCCCTCTGCCTGTATCTCTGTCTTTCTCTGTCTCTCATGAATAAAATCTTAAAGATAAAAAGGGTCCTGTAACTTAAACAGCTATGAATCAATACTGTAAATGTGAGCCACTAAGGGAAAAGAAGGGGATTCTGTGAGGGCACATGTGGAAAGAAATCCTGAACAGAACCAGCAGGTAATGAAGTAGCCATCAAACGGTCCAAAATGAAGAATATAGAATGCAACAGGCCAACTCCTAGAGCTGATAAAATAAAAGAATTGTTAAAGAAACTGGCCAAGGACAGTTATCATAGATTCAGATAATGGATCACCTCAAGTCCATATTAGCCTTCAATCTGCTCCTTATCCCTTAGTATTCATATACACAATACCCCACCCTGGCCGGCTCATAGTACCTCCTATCAACAGTAGCTAGCTACCCTGAGGGGGTTGGGGTTGGTAGGCAAGGGAGACAGAAAAGAATTTATCAAATCCCTAAACCTCTTGCATTAGGAGAAATGTGTTCCTGGAGCCCTGGGTCGAAATCATGATGGCATTTTCCAATAAAAATACTTTGTACACTGTGCCAAGATTTACAATAATGTAAGGAAAATGCAAATTCAACAGTCACTAACAACATTATGTTTGAAACACAACTACTTTGGATACTTATAAACTATTTTAGTTCAGAAAGGCAGGACCCCTAGAAAACTGGAGGAAAAATATACAGGTAGGAAAAAGGAGTGGAGTAGAAGTGCGTGAGAAATATAATTGGGAATGAAGGCTATTATTACGTGACAATTTAGAACAAAGGCCTCTAAATTTTTTTTTTTAAATAAACTTCAACAGTAATTCAATGATCAGAAAGAATCAGAAATAAAAATAAGGAAATAATCAGAAATAAAAATAAAAACCTATGTACAAGAATGTTCATCATAGGGATGCCTGGGTGGCTAAGCAGTTGAGCACCTGCCTTCAGCCCAAGGCGTGATCCTGGAGTCCCAGGATGGAATCCTGCATCGGGCTCCCTGCACAGAGCCTGCTTCTCCCTCTGCCTGTGTCTCTGCCTCTGTGTCTCTCATGAATGAATGAATAAATAAAATCTTTTTTTAAAAAAAAGAATGTTCATTATAACATCAGTAATAATTTGCTTAAATATCTAAATCATTCAATGAAATACCGTTTTTCAGTCATTGAAAACCCTATATTAAAATACTATATAATAGCACTGAAAATGTTTATCATAGAGAATTAAAGAAAAATACACAGTAAAAAATGCTCATAACATATGATACCCTATTTTCTTAAAAGCACACATATGGAGGAAAGATAAAATAGAAATAAGCAAAATCACTAAGTAGTTTCTGCTAGTAGTATAGTGATTTTCACTTTCTTCATTTTAAAGTATGACAATGAGCATGTATTACATTTGTATAATCAGAGAAAGAACTTTTTTTAAAAAGTATGAGTCAGTCTCTAGGAATTTATAGGCATCATAGAGCCATAGAGCATACAGCACAAAGTAGGAGTTCTGTAAATACTCCTACATAAAGGACTGAATTGGTTGTCAGAATACAAAGCAAATAGTTCAAGAATCCTGATTTGTTAAATCTGGAACTTTCTCAAAGTATTCCAACTATCTCAGAATAACCTAGGGTGCTTATTTAAAACAAAATGGAATTTATCTAACCAGAAATTTTGAAAAGTAATGCCTTGGAACCCACTTTTGACAAGTGTCCCCAAATGACTTTTAAAGAAACAAAAATTTGAGAATCACTATTCTAGACAGACAGTGTAACAATGAATAGCTTTATTATCTCCTATTATCTGAAACAGAAAATAATTTTGTACCCTCTTTTATTCCTGGTACTTAACTATAGAATGTTCTACTGATACAAATGATTCTAAATACCAAACATGACCAGCTTTTACTGGTATTTTCAGAACAAATACGCCAGTAACCCTGTACAAATGATCAGCTATGAGGACATTATTCTACATTTTAATTACAAAATATATTAACTAGAAAATTACAGATCACATTAGGACAACATCTGCAATGTTATGCTATAGTTTTATTTTCATACTAGATACTTGCATATAGTACTTAAAACCATCTCTGTTTCTGAAGTACTTAAGAGATTCTGCAGTCACACCTAGCAGTACCAGCTGTGCAATCGAAGGCTTCTCAGAACCCAGGTTCCACTTCTTTTAACATGAATAATAGTATCTACTGCAAAGGTTTGCTGTGAGATCAAATGTTATGTAGAAGTACTCAGATTATATGTAAGGCGATTAATCAACCTTACAGATAAAGGGATAAACTCTTACATAAATAAAGCAATTTTAGCGCTCAATAAATTGAAAAAATTCAAAATTCTAAGTTTATTAATGCTCAGAAAAAAAGTTAACAGGAATTTTAAAATTACATGATTAGTTTCAAACACATGATTAAACTAAAATATGACACAGTAGGTCTAATAAGCTTGGCCCATCTGCTTCAAAATGGAAGTATCCCCCCCCATAGTCTATCCTAATCCATGAAGATATAATAGAAACTCCTTCCAAAGAAAGTCACCTTAAGATCAGATTCAAAATAGAAAACTAACAAAAAGAAAAGTCTTCCCTCAAAATACAGTATTCAATATTTTTTTTACTTTATTACTAAATAGTGGCAGTAACAATATAGTAAGGGAAACAACGAATTGAGGGAAAGAGAAGCCAGATTATTGTTCTATTTCTGTTAACTAGTGATCTTGCTTTGGGTCTCAATTTTCTAATCCATAAAATGAGAGGATTAGGCTTGAGAGCTCTCCGATTACTGAGTCTAACACGCCATGATTTTGTGAAAAGACCACAAAAATAGTAATAAATCTTACCAGTTTCTGATTTATTCAAAATAGATGAATAGGAGTAGTTTTGGCTGACATAATCACTGGTAGAGCCCACAGAACCTTCTCTTGGAAGTGGACCTATAAATCGGTCATGGACACTATCATCTCCGGTACTGGAATCCTCCTAAAATGCAGCATAACCAATATTTACTGAATGGCATATGTTGCTGAAACAATGGAAAAAAAAAAAAAACACATACTAATTGCTGAGGCAATGAAAAAAACACAAGGCATTACTATTACCACCACAATATTCAAAGGCATGCATACTCTCCCATTTCCTATAGGAAGGCTCAATAGATGCCCAATGTAAAACACTGTGGAGAGGTGCTCATGTCTCTTTTCAAAGTTCTTACTTTTGCAATTTCCCTTAATTCTCTTTCAAATTTTGTTTATAGGAGAGAAGGAGAAAGTTCCATTGTGAACTCTTTGATGACACGGTCTGTCATTTATTTTTATATCATCCTTGCCAAGTAGACTTAGCAGGTAGGCCATACTTAAAAAGTTTTGGATAAAATGGATCATTTCCTATTGTCTCCAATAAAACTTCCTATTAACGAATATGTTAAAATGGATTCAGGGATATAAAATCAGCATAAATAATTAAGACACAGCTGAAGAGTAATTACTGTGCATTTTTAAAAATTCCCAAACTGTGGATTTAGAGTTCCCAAAATTAATAGGTAATTTATATTTCAAAGTCATTCAGATTAATCAAAATCTTCTCACTATGTCCTAAAAATAAGTGATGAGATAGAGCATATTCTAGTATTGCTTCAGTATGGATGCTCTGTGTTTAATTATTGTCTACTGTCCAGACAAGTATTCTAATTCACAACAGACTTCTACATGAAAAACATCAAATTGAAGAACTTTTCCTGAGTGAAGTTTCATTGAAGAGAAGGGTTCTGAAAAAGTCAATAAAGTCTGTGAGCCTTAGTTTCCTCAGCCTGTAAAACAGCAAGGTAAATCAGACCAAGTTTTCTCAATCTTTTTTAGGAGTAACCCTCAAATTGGGAGTTACTGGATTAGATGAGCTCTAGGGCCACTGGACCATATCGGAAAGCCTACTGAAATATGAACTGAAGCAAATACTAAATGATTAGAAATAAAAAGCACGTAACTTGAAAAAGTAATTTTTCCAGAAAGGGGGGTGAGAGTAGGAGCAAAATTATCAGAGTGGAGAATTCTGGGGGTCTGTCCCTACCCTAAAATACAGAAAAATCCAGGCATAACTGCCAAGGACTTACAGCAACCAAGCAAACACTTAACCAAAGGAGAAACCACTGACACATAATAGGAGCTCTCTGCAGTGTTTTCACTTATTCTGGATCTACCCCATACCTGTCGTGGTGGTAGTCTTGAAAACAGCAACCCCTGTTTCCAGGGCAGCAACAGACCATGCTACAAACACAAGCAACAGTGGTCTACATGCCCACTGTTGCCATGTTAACATATACACTTACAGTAAGCCAACATAAAACAGAAAAATAATTTATTATACATAAATTACAAATTATCTCTCTCCTTCCTTTGGAATACTTCTTCCCAATAGTGACAGTACAGAAAAATTATGAATACGAGGCTTCTAAAAAGTTTACCAGCAGTATTTGAGGCTGTTCACCATCTTTATCTGTCAAATGCAGAAAGTTCTTCTTTCCTGGCTCAAAATTAGCATCAAGAAGAGACTTGTCACTGGTATGGTCCAGTGGAGCCTATGGGCATGAAATAAAATATCTCAGATTACAAGGAACATTAAGTATAATAAAATAAAACAAGGAATATGTAAATGAATCCACAATTTTTGGGTTCAAACTATTTTTTTAAATAAAGATTCTGGTAAATTCTGTTAATCTGGACTCGGAATTAACTTATTTACTTATGTATTAGGATGGCTAACCCCATGACCGTGCATATACTGACAGTTATCCCAGATGTGCATATTGCCTAACATCTTAAAAAAAAAAAAAAAAAAAAACAACCCGGAGGAAAAAAAGGTAAAGGAGTAATGTAAGTATTATACAAAAAAAAATAAGTATAAACATTTATGTTTCTATGTTCTCTAAAATGTATTCAATACAATATATAATGGATTTTCATGAAGACTAGCTAAAGATAACTTTATGTAACTGTAAAAACATATTTTGATATATGAATATGAGAATTTCCAGATAAGCAACACACTAAAAATCCAACCAAAATAATTTGTAATATACCAACACGGGCACTTTAAGAACTCCTGAAAGAAGTGATAGCCTATCTCAAGTCCGCTGCCAGGATCCAGAGGATCCCAGGAACAGAAGTGATCACTCTTGAAAATGAAACACCTAAGATATGTAGTCTTTACATAACTCTTTATCTGGTAAGGCAATTTCATTCTGATGCACTCTGGTTGGTGGATGATACAAGGAGCTCTGCATGCTTTAAGACTATACTAGGAACTCACTCACAGGCTAATACATTGTTGAGAAAAATGAGAGATGAAACGAACACTCCATTCTTTGCTTTAAAACTATTTTATTATATTAAAGAATATTTTTAATGCTTCCAAAACATGAGAAATGCCTCCTTAGGAGGACTTATTTTAGGGCAATGCCTTTCTTAGGAACTTAACATTATATAAAAGTATGAATAGGTACTAGGGAAAACAAAAACAAAAACTCTTAACTGTAAAAGATGTTGCCACTTGCTATTTGTGTGACTTTGGGAAAGTTAACTCCATTTCCCCATGACTCAGTTTCTTTACCTATGTCATGAGGCTGCAATAGGACCTACCTCACAGAATGGTTATTAAGAACTAAATGAGGTTTTACTTGTATAAAGCCTCACACAGGAACAATTCTAAGTACACAGTAAGTTTAAAGTGTTAAGTAAATAAAATAATAAACATATGATCTCTCTTAACTGGCTCACATCTAGAAGTCCATGAGAAAAATGGGACATAAAAAATCAGAGGCTAGGAGAAGCCACATGAAAGGAGGAAAGATATGTTTGGGTCCTTCACATTTCTGATAAGAAACCAGATAATATAGCAGGAATACATAGGGATTTTACCTCAACAAATATATGTATCTATGTGTAAGAGGTGGTGGGTAGCTAAGTGGGTTAGGTTTGCACAAAAGCAACATGTAGCACAGTGCAGTAACCAGGTAAAAAAGTGTATTTACAGAAATGTACAGTAAGCAAATAAAAATACAGAAGTCAAGTACTTGAGAACAGTCATAGCTAAAGAAAGAGAAATAGGTAATCTTGACATAGATTTAAAGCTATTATAGATGTTAATTTAACACCCATCTTTGGAGTGCCTAGGGAGACTAGAGATGGAGGATGCAAAATTAATACTATGAGATATCAGCCACCAAAATATATGCATTTTACCACATGGAAAAGACACAAATGAATAACAACTATAATTTAAAAATGCTATGATAAGTGGCATAGCAGAAGAAGAAAATATACAGTTGGGGGACAAAGAAAGAAATTACTGTTGAAGTGGCATAAGGAAACATCTTGTAAGGTTTCTTAAAAGTACAAGATAAATAAGACTTGAGGAGACACACATGACCGTATAGAACTATCCTTTAAATTAAAAAAGAGGCAACATTAGAAGTTACATGGTGATGTAACAGGGAGTATTCAGAATTTCAGATTAAATATTAGTTCTCTTTGCATATTTTGTTGGACTCCTGATTTTACTAATCAATTTCAGAGGGAAAAAGTTGGTTAATGTAAAACATTAGTTGCACATTTTAAAAATGTAAATATATTATAGAATAGAAACCAAAATATCATGGATTTTAAGGGCAAATGAAGCAACATCAAACATCTGTGATTCTTGTATGGACCCAGTTAAAACTCTGCCCTTCAAATATTATAGAGATAACACATTCAACTTCATTTCCCATCAGAGGCAGTTTCCTGGAAAACTTAAGAGTAGCAATGACAAAAAAAAAATTTTTTTTAATTTAAAAAAAATTTTTTTAAAAAGTAGCAATGACACAGGACAGAAAAAGGTAATGTAAGCAAAAACATGGAGATGGAAAAACGTGGAAATTTGTGTTAAGAAAACAAATTAGCCCAGTATCTGGGAGTTGAGATTACAAAGTCTTAAAGGACCCATTGCAATTTGTCTAACAAGCTTGCTCACCTAAGGGAATCTGTTTTGTTTTGTTTTCTAAGATTTATTTATTCATGAGAGACACAGAGAAAGGCAGGGACATAGGCAGTGGGAGAAGCAGGCTTCCTGCGGGGAGCCTGATGCAGGACTCGATCCCAGGACCCTGGGATCATGACCTGAGCCAAAGGCAGACACTCAACCACTGAGCCACCCAGGTGCCCCCGGGAATCTGATTTTAAATTGGCAGGCAGTGTGCTCACAGAAGGTTTTGAATTGGTAGGTGATGTAAGTGCTACAATTTAAGATGACTGAAAACAATTCTAACAGTAATATGCAGGGTAATTTGGACAAAGAGACAGGGAATAAAAAAAAAAACATTTGCAGTATTATTCTAATAGTGCAGATGACATCCAATTCAATGGTGTCCTTTGCTACTCTCACATGCAAAAGTGATCAACACCTCCTCTTTGCACTCAGAACAAACTTACAACGTAGTATTTCAAACATGTTAATGTAATTATTTGTCAATACAATTATTTCTATAACAGGACTGTGAGATCTCTGACACAAAAGTCATGATACCACCAACCTTCTTAATCAAGTGCTTAACCTTATCTGGTACATAATCTCTATTAACATGAGTGAATATCTTTCTTTTTTCTTTCTACTTAAATTTTTCTCAAAAAAAAAAAAATTTTTTTCTCTTCTCTTTGAAAAATTAGATTAAAAAATACACCTGATTCTGTATCCTTTTTTTGCTTAAAAATATAAGATGAATAGGGGCACCTGGGTGGCTCAGTTAAGCATCTAACTCTTGATTTGGGTTCAGGTTATGATCTCAGGGTCATGAGATCAAGCCCTGTATAGGGCTCCGCACTGAATTTGCTTGAGATGCTCTCCCTCTCTGTTTGGCCCTCCCCAGTTCACACACATGCTGTCACGCTCTCAAATAAATAAATAAATGAAATCTTAATAATACATTAATTAATGAAATTTTATGAAATATATATATGACTAACATTCCACACAGTAAAGTTGGAAAATTTTCCATAGTTGATATAATATGCTAGTCCTCTTACAGGAACAAAGAAACTAATAAAATATCCTCATACAAACTTTAGGATAAGCAAATGCTAAATCCAGAATGAAGGCAAAGAGATGAAAAGGGATCCAATTACTGAGTTGCAAATAGGCTCTTAAATTATTTATTATAGTTTTACTTAATTTTTTAAAAAAGATTTTATCCATTCATGAGAGACACAGAGAGAGAGGCAGAGACATAGGCAGAAGGAAAAGCAGGCTCCATGTAGGGAGCCCGATGTGGGACTCAATCCTGGGACCATGGGATCACACCCTGAGCCAAAGGAAAGACACTCAACTGCTGAGCCACCCAGGCATCCCTATAGTTTTGCTTATGATATTAAAAAAGATTCCAGGATTTAATATACTCATTAATAACAACAACAATAATGACTGTGATATTATTAGCAGTTTAAAAGAACAGGCTTTATGTCTAGGGTTTACCATATCAGCAGCATTGATTCCATTTCCCCACACTAAATCAAAGGTTCCATTTATGTAGCCTACTTTGTTGGCCACATCTTCAAAGAGCTTCCTGAGTGGAGTAGAAGCTGGTAAATTTAAAGTGATCCGTTCATTTACTGTCTTTGAATTAGTAGTATCTTGTATTATACATAAAACTCTAGGTTCTTCAGCAGCATTTTCTATCTGAAATTAAAACAAACAAATATTATTTATATTTTAAAAAACAATTATAATTAGCCACATTTTCTCTTATTAAATGTAAAAATATCCCACAAAATATTTTCTCCTAGCTAGTTTACTGTTTTGTTATGTCTGAAATATGCCATAATGGATATGTCAAACATAAGAAAGTTCCATATATATATATATATATATTTGTTTTGGAAAAACTGCAGCATATTTAAGAATCAAGAGTCATTCTTGTGGACATTTGCTTTCGCCTTTTAAGAGTACAACAGTCAACAAGCCATGAAGACCGTATACTCAAGTAATTTTCAGTTGAAAAACAGTAAAATCTCATCCTTAAAAATGTGTTATTACCACACTAGCACAGCCAAATCAAGCATTTCTGGGTTTCCTGAAAAAAACAGGGAACTTTGAGGATCATCTCAACTTGCAAAATCCCTAACGAAAGGACACAGGTAACCACCCTTCTGATCTTTATGCTACTGTTCCTAGAAGCCAGATGTCTAAGAGCCCCGTTTATCAACGCATTGGGAGCTGACAAGCTTATTTAAACAGATCAGCCAGCAGAGGGAGGTAAGGAAAAGCAAGGGAAAAAAACTTTTCAATTACCAATGTAGAAGGAAGAAAGGGTCACAAATTCTCCTTCCAACTTTTCCATCTAACATATAACTCAGTAATTATTAAGACAAAAAGTCTTCAAAGGAGACTTTCTCAGGAAGGCTCTGCCCTTCCCTTCAAGCTGTTGAAGGACACTGCTTTTCTTTTCAACTTCCACAGAGGTAGAAGGCTGCATCAGATACCTGAGTGCAAGTTCTTTCCCTCCTTCTCCTATAATGCCAAACTCCATGAATGGCATCATCATCCACTGACTGCTGAAACTAGAGTTCTGAGCATCTTCCTCATCTCCTTCCTCTTCTACACCTCACACAATCACCAAAATTCTATCAATTCCACCTTCTGAATATATCTTGAGCCACCCCCTTTCTCTTCATTCCTGCCGACAGCAATCAAAATCTTACACAAGATTATGGCCATGGCTTCATGAGTTTAACTTTTTCTAATCTTGTCTTCCTTCCATCCAGAATAACATGCAAATCTGATTATTTAAATCTCTTGCTTTCCCTCAAAATCAAGTGCAGCAGTTGCTTATTTGGGGTATGTATCACCATCCCCATAATAGGCTTACAGAAGTTTGAACTGCACAAACTGCTGCTGTATACAATAATGTATTTCTTTCCTTCTCTTTTACAATATCAAGGCCAACCTTTATTGCTTTTTTTCCCCTTTTGTTGCTTCTATATTACCCATTTTTAAATAATAGTTATCACTGACTAGTGCTGAAGACAGAATAGCCACAAGGTTTTTTCGTTTGGTGGAGTAATACAATTGTAATTTGTTTCTGCTATACACAACTTTGGATTTGCAAGATATTATTCAAATTAAGGTTAATCCAAGTAGTTTAAAACAGAAATAAATTTCTACAAAAGATGTATAATATTTAAAACAGACTGGCTAGCATATTTCAGACAAATAAAAATATTTAATTAAAAATAATAATCCATTTAAGAATGAAAAGGATAATACATTTCTATAAAATAGAAATACATTTCCATAAAATAAACAGGATAATAAGAGCATTACTAATATGTTTCTCAGAAAAGAGAAAAAAAGCCTTCACCTATAAACTTAAGGTATTATATTAACACATGTAATTAATTTTTTCACACCTTTTAATCCCAAACTGAGAAACATAAACTGGACCTTTTATTTATTTTTATTTTTTAATCTGGACCTTTTAAAACTCTGGTTTACAGCAAAATAATGAACAATTCAAAATAAATTTCAAATACAAAAGATCCACTTTCATAGTTTTAATAGTAAACTTCAGAAGTAGATTCAAGTTTTCCAGGTATAAAATACCACAGGGCCAGATTTTAAAATCTCAGATATGCTGCAACTGATAGTCCAAGGAAGATGAACCTACCAAAGAATTCAGAAATCCAAAGTGTGATTTACTTCAGAATACATCAGTATACATTAGAATGGTGATGTAACAACATCATAAGCTTTCTCTAAAATATATCAGCACAAGGCATAGGTACTCTTGGACCTCCACTCTTTCCACCCAAACATGTGGGGAAATTATCCCCAAAGAAATCTCATCTGAAGACTAAATGTACTATAGCAAACACAAAATTTAGTCTCATGTGTGCCTTTTATTCTTTTGAATGAAAATAGCTTTCTTTTCTGTGTACTGCACATAAATAACTTTGCTCCTTTTTTTAATAGGACGAGTATAGAGGCAAACAGGGAAGTCATCTGTAATCCCATAACAGACAGATAATATTAACATTTTGGAGCACATCCTTCCAAATATTTTGTCCGCATGCGTACATATACATGCACATTCCTGAACACACACACTGGGTTAGAATATACATGCTGTTTTGTAATTTCTTTCTTTACTTATAAATATATCATGTAATCTTTTCCTGTCATTTTCTAACTTACCATTTTTAACAGCTGGATAGTATTTTATTACAGATTAATAATAAATTATTCTATCAGTTCCATTTTACTGACTCAGGCTGGACTCTACAATGTTATATTAAACATGCAGATTTATAGAGCATTTACAAATCAAAAGATGTTTCTTAGAATTAGAAAAATAGGGTAGCTATCTTTCTTCTTTTCTTTGGAGCTCTGACCCTGGTCGATCCCACTTATGCCCAAAGGAAAAAGCAATCACCTTGAGGTAAATGAAAAATGGCTACAAATTTTTTGCCATCCATTTTCTTTTGCCTTTTCATATGAATCTGGACTGGCCTATTGACCAGCTAGGACCAACAGAATTTAACAGAAGTGACACTGTGACTTGGTGCACAACCTTAAAAAATCAGCAGCTTCTACTTTCATACCCCTTGGAAGATTCCATCTTATAATTAAAAAAAAAAAAAAATTAAAAAAAAAAAAAAAACACTTACCCTGGGACCACATGCTACAAAGAAGCCCTAACAATTCACACAGAGAAAATAGCCACTTAGTGGCGCAATGGAGTATCTAATATGGAGAAAAGTCTTCTCAGACATTCTATCCAAAGCCAGCCACCAGCTAAATGCAGCCAAGTAAGATCCCCGATGATGCCACAAGAAGGAGAAAAACTGGCCAGCTGAGCCTTTGCCCAAATCCCATCCCACTGAATTATGAACAAATAAACTAGTTGTTCCCTGCCACTAAGGGGTAGGCTGTTCCACAGCAATAGATAGCAAAAATACACTTACACACATCAAAACACACCCGAGCATTAGGATGTAGTAATGGTAGTGTTGGTAGCAGGAGGGAGGGTATCCATTTAAATAAGACACCCAACATTAAGGTAAGGCATCAGAGGATATATCATAGGGAAGACAGCACAATTTTTGAGTTAAAAGTTTTATGATGAGTAAGAGAAAACAGATAGGAGAAAATAAATGCAAAGTTTTAGAGAAGTCTAAATTAGCATGATCCACTTGGGAAAATATTTAATCTATCTTAGGTGAGCTATTAGAGGGGCACAAAGTTCCCGACACAGAAAATCTAGCCAGTTACAAAACAGGTATAAAGTATAAAATTAAAGCTATTTATTTTATGGACAACTCATGGCAATATTATACTTGTGAGAATAAGGGGCACGTCAACAGCAGTTACAAGAACACTAGGAACACTATGGAGATTCTGTCCATACCTGTCTATGCTCACTGAAGAAACAAAGCTAGATTTCCTAACAAAGTCTGAAGAATCTTTGAAAGAACAGAGTAAAAAATAAATAAACAAACCACAGTCTTATTTACAAAAGATAAAACATATTGGGATAAAAACACTAAACATTTTCTTCCAAAGAAAGGTTTGCTGCTAGGGACATCCTGTAGAGGTCGACATGAGATAATTCTGTGGAATCTCACAGCCTGCTTGAAGGTATGTTCGTTCACCTCTTAAGTCATGTCATCTCCTGTTCCTGGCCTTCCTAAAGAGATCTAAGTTCAAATCTGAGTTCTCTGAAATTAACACCATAATTTTTGTTTCATAAAAAACCCTTCCTAGGTGTTTCTTATTTAAAAGGAAGGTGTATAATTGGTGGCATATATTCAGAATATTATTAGTATGTAGAAAACAATATCAACCAATATTCAAAGTTACCAAGATTCAGATTTTTCTAAGAAAAACTATATAAAGAATTTTAAAACATTACAAAGGGATTTTACCTCTAAATGTAACAGTCAACTCATTTTCCCTTAAGACTTCTTTCTTTTCAATATTATTACAAAGAATAATATTATGGTTGCAAACTTACACATATGCACAAAACCCGTTTTTTCTGCTTTTTGGTGCAGGAGCTGCTACAAGCTAAGAAGACAGGCCTCAGTACATTACCCTTCTGGACAGCCACGGTTAATATTGCCATAGATTAAAAAAGAGAACTAGAAGGTATGAATATTTTTGCTGATTGAAATTTGTTAAATGTATCAGCCTCATTCAGATTTGCATTTTCAATGGAACAAGTGACAATAACTAGGGCAGTGATGGGGGCCCTAACTTACATTAAAAAAATTCTTTAAATGGAGGATATTTTTAAGGTCCTCCCTCCATGCCATTCTATTCCTCCCCTATGGCCATCCCCTCTCCCCCCAAGAAAACTCCACAATGTTATATGACCTCTTCCTAAGTGGTCTTTTGCCACAGATCACTTAGAGAAGGCAAGAGACTCAAGGAAGCACCTTGAAGAAAGAACTGGAGTTGAAAGGACCTGAGGAAAATGAGGTATTAAGTAAAAGTTGGAATGGGATGCTTCATCACAATAAAGTTTAGGTTACAGTGCATTCAGGCCGCTGGAAAAGTAATAGTTTCATTTAATTATTCAAATAAGATTTCTGGGTTTTGACTCTCTAAATTATTAAATGACTTCATTCTTGCACCATTAACACTTCAGAAAATGAACTATATCTGTATAAAAAATAAACCACCAACCCGAAAGTCAAAACAAAGGATTCTATAGCATTTTTATGATTTCTCCCTTACTCACATGTTGAAAACAAGTGACTATCTAGACATATATATTCATTTAAGGTGACTTTCGTCTTACTCAAATCAAGTAGAAATTCAAGTAAGCCAAACAAGCATAAAACTTAAAACATGCCTTGTTATTAAATAAAAATACTAACATGCTGTTATTTGTTCTGCTGATTATCATACTAAAGCAATTACATCAGCAGTCTACCTGTAAAAATTTCTTCTTCATTTCATCAAAGATATTTTGTCTGCATCTCCAAAACACATCCTATGGTATATAAGAACAAAATGAATTACAAACTACTTGAAATAAGAACAATTAAGCTAAAAACATTTTTGCAACAAAATATGTATTAAGTAGTACACCACCTAGGATCTTATTTATAAATTACATTTGTAATTTTTACCTTAAGCCTCATTTACTCTTGTAAGGTTACTGAAAACCTGTGCTATAGTGATAAAGATTAATATTAGCGTGGAAAAAAAGACTAACCACATTTTAAAGGAGTGGTAGCTTTAGAACTATCTGCAAATCAAATGTTCTGAGCCACATAATATTTTTTCCAGTTTTACTGAGATATAATTAACATCTAACATGGTAATAATTTAAAGTGTACAACATAAAGATTTGATATATGTATATATATTGCAAAATGATTACCCAATAAATTTAGTTAACATCTATTATTTCACACAGTGACAATGTTTTCTCCTAGGGATGACAACTTTTAAGATCTACTCTCTTAGCAACTTTCATATATACAGTGCAGTATTGCTACTATAGTCACCACACCGCACATGACATCCCCAGAACTTATTTATCTTACAACTGGATGTCTGAATTTTGACCACCTTCACCTATTTCCTTTACCCTCTTCCTTTTGCAACCACCAATCTGTTTCCATGAGTTCTTTTTTTTTTTAGATTCTACATATAAATCATATCAGACAATATACCTTTCTTTTTTCCTAAGTCACATAATATTTTGAGTCCATTAAAGGAACTTTGCAGGGAAACCTAGAGATCCCTGAATTAGCTGGTTTGTAAATCTGGATTTCTCACATGATAAGTAATCAATCAAGCAGGGCTGCTTAACACTACCAGCTATTTTCTTTCAATGTAAATCTTTTCCTTATTATGAGACAAGCTTATTTTTCCAAAGAAGGAAATACAGAGGGCAGCCCCGGTGGCGCCGCCTTTGGCCCAGGACATGATCCTGGAGACCTGGGATCAAGTCCCATGTCAGGTTCCCTGCATGGGGCCTGCTTCTCTCCCTCTGCCTGTGTCTGCCTCTCTCTCTCTCTCTCTCTCTCTCTCTCTCTCTCTCTCTCCATCATGAATAAATAAATAAAATCTTAAAAAGAAAAAATAGAAATACAGAAATACGCAAAAGGAAATAAAGATAACCTATAATCAAGAGATAATCTGAAAAATCTTGGTTTTACATCATTTCACACTTTTTCACTATGAATCTTGTTTTTCCCCCCACCTTCCTTAATTAATAAAAAGACAGGCCAATGTATTATTTTAAAACGTGCTTTTTATCACTCACAGTAACTTGGATACTATTCTAATTTGCTTTTACAATAGAAACATATTTCTATTACAATAGCAGTAGTAATTTTTAACAAGTAACTCTAAAATAACCCCTATAGCAATTATTAACAATTTGATATACATCCTATCAGATCCTTATCCATTCCATGCATATATTTATTATACAGATTGTTAATTATTAACCAAATAAGATCATTCTGTACACCATCATTTGAATTCTGCTCCTTGTCCCTTGATATTCAGTCATCTTTCTATGTCAAAACATTTAGCTTAAAACTAGTGATGGGGGCAGCCCGGGTGGCTCAGTGGCTTAGTGCCACCTTCAGCCAGGAGACCCGGGATCCCACGTTGGGCTCCCTGCATGAAGCCTGCTTCTCCCTCTGCCTGTATCTGCCTATTTATCTGTGTGTCTCTCACGAATAAATAAATAAAATCTTAAAATCTTAAAAAAAAAAAAAAACTAGTGTTGGGACGCCTGGGTGGCTCAGCATTTGAGCATCTGCCTTTGGCTCAGGGCATGATCCCGGAGTTCTGGGATCCAGTCCTGCATCAGGCTCCTACATGGAGCCTGCTTCTCCTCCCTCTGCCTGTGCCTGTGCCTGTGCCTCTCTCTCATGAATAAATAAATAAAATCTTTAAAAAAATAAAATAAAAATAAAAACTACAGTGTTCCATTACATAGAAAACCATAATTTATTTAATCTGCTTTTAATAGGCATTTAGACACTTTCAAATTTCCACTACAGCTTTACTTATCTGTACATTTTCTTCCCTAAAGATAATTTCCCAAAGAAAGAATTACTAAATCAAAGGTTATATACTCATTTTTAGGACTTTTAATACATGGTGCCAAAAGGCTATCTCTTCCACAAATAAGAACCGAACTGCTAATATGTGTCAACCACTAGGTGCTCAGAAAATAGCAGTAAATAAAACCCTTGCCCTCAAAGAGCTGCCACTTTACGGTGGGAACTCAACCATAAACAAATCTAAGTCAGGAGGTATCCACCAACCTCAGAGTCTTTACATTTCTGTCCACTCTAACTGGAATGTTCTTCCCATGGATGTCCTTACTTCCTTTGCTCAAATATCATTGTGGTGGCTTCAAAATACGTCCACAGATTCTCTGACATGCTTTCTAGTAGCAAGAATGGAGTCTAACTTCAGTCCCCTTAATTATGGGTCAGCCTTAGTGACTGCCTGTGATACACAACATAACTTTCAAGACCCAGGTGGAATGGGCAATACAGCTTCTGCCTGGCTCTCTCTCAGACACCTGCCCTTGGACCATGGCTACTAAGCTGTGTGGGAGCCAAGCAGCCACATAGAAAGGTCATGCATAGATGTTCTAGCCACAGCCCAAATAAGATCCCAGCTGGCAACCACCATCAACCACCATACATGTGAGGAAACATTCAGATAATTCCAGTCCCTAACCTTTCAGCTGCCCAGCTGATGCCTAGCAGAACAGTAATGAGCTGTCCCAGCTCAGTCTTTCCTAAACCACAACTCCATAAGCAAAAGTCACTAAGTTGGGCAGGGTGCTATACAGCAAAAGATGATCAGACTAGTCGATTTCTCAATCTGGTCTTTTTCTTATCATCCTTGTAAAGTTACAATCCACTTACAGTTTACGTCACCCTTCCTTGCTTCAAGTTTCCCCACAGTACTTTAGCCACTTGACATATTTCTTTATATTTTACTTGTCTATTGTCTATGTCCAAGAAACTTCTCCTATGAGCCAAGATGAAATAACAGACAATATTTACCCTCCCCAACTTAAAACTAAAAAAACTACACAAAGTATATGAAAAGGTAATTTTCAACAGTATTAAACAACAAGCAATGTAGGACAGTGACTATTGTGAAGGTAAAAAACAAACATGATGAGCTAACCTTCCAGATTACAGTGCAGGGAGGGAGAATCCAGCTAGAGTCCAGCAATTTCCTGAGTTGAAAAAAATGCGGTAGGAGTTCAAAGGGGCCAATTCAGCTAACATTTATAGAGCAAAATACTGAAGAAAAGAAAGCTGTGCAAAAGGCAAACTCCAGAGGTCTACAGTGGGGCCCTCCTTGAGTATTTGGCTGAGCACTCATCAGTAAGTGCATGTGAACAACTCCTTGAGCCACAGGAAAGAATCCTCATAGCTTGTTTTAGTGCCCACCAGCCAGAATTTAAAAACTGCAATATACAAGGCATCAGACAAGAATACTCAAGGAGTACTGTCTCGGTAGTGGGACCAAATTAGGCCTAGTCTAAAGGCTACTCTAGCCCAATCTTGCAAAGCTTAAAAGCAAGCCTCAAAAAGACCAAACTGTTCACAATTAACTGCATTCAAGAACAAAGTTCAAGAACATTTACAGGCTCAAAGTATAATTCACAATGTCTCCTATCCAATCAAACATAAATAGGCATGTAAAAAAAGCAGGAAACTATAACCCGTAATAAGAAGAAAAAAATCAATCAATGAAAGCCAACCCAGAAACGATATAGATGATAGAATTAGCAGACAATGATATAAAAATTTTACAACCATATTCTGTATCTCAAGAAGGTAGATAAGGGGGACCCCTGGCTGGCTCAGTCAGTAAAGCATGTGACTCTTGATCTCTGGGTTCTTGAGTTCAAGCCCCACACTGGGTGTACAGATTACTTAAAATCTTTAGAAAAGAAAGAAGGTAGATAAGGATGTTAAAAAAAAAACATGGAAAGTATTCAAAAGATCCACTCAAATTTCTAAGGATGGAAAGTACAATCTAAAATGACTATATAATGGATAGGATTAACAGATTAGGTACACTGAATAAAAGATTAATAAACTTGACGACGACCTCAAAAAAAAAAAAAAAAAAACTTGAAGACAGGGCACCTGGGATATACAACATGACTTTCAAGACCAGGGGGAAAGGGCAATACCGCTTCTGCTCAGCAGGCAGTCTGCCTCTGGTTCTTCCCCAGTTCATGCTCTCTTGCTCTCACTCTCTCAAATAAATAAGTAAAATCTTTAAAAATAAATAAACTTGAAGACATAACAATAGAAACTATAAAAAATGAGACTCAGATTTCATCTTTTTTATGGTTGCAAAATACTCCTATGTACACACACATGCACACATACACACACACAAACACACCCATCTTCCTTATCCATGCATCTTCTGAGGGGCTCTTAGGTTACTTCTATACCTTGCCTATTGTATATAATGCGGCAATAAACATAAGGATGCACATATCTTTTCAAATTAGTGTTGTTTTCTTTGGGGAAATAAAGACACTGCATCATTTGAGATAACATGCATAAACCTAGAGGGTATTATGCTCAGTGCAATAAGTAAGGCTAAGAAAGACAAAGTGGAATCTTAAAAAAATAAAAATAAGCAAAAAGCAGAATCCGACCTAAGAATACAGGGAACAAACTGATGGCTGAAAGAGGCGGGAGAGTAGGCAAAAATGGGAAAGAGAAGGGAAGTGGAAGATACAGGCCTCCAGTTACAGAATGAGTAAATCACAGGAATACAGAGCACAGCATAAGGAATACAGTCAATGGTATTATAACAGCAATGTATGGGGACAGACAGTAGCCACACTTCTGGTGATGTAGCATAATGTATAAACTTGTCGGGCAGCCCTGGTGGCGCAGCGGTTTGGCGCCACCTGCAGCCTGGGGTGTGATCCTGGAGACCGGGGATCGAGTCCCACATTGGGCTCCTTGCATGGAGCCTGTTTCTCCCTCTGCCTCTCTTTCTCTGTGTCTATGAATAAATAAATTTTAAAAAAATTAAAAAAAATAAACTTGTCAAAATCACTATGTTGTACACCTGGAACTAAAGTAACATTGTGTGTCAACTCTACTTAAATTAGGAAGAAAAAAGAGAGAGAGAGAAACACAAAGAGGAAAAAAATAACATACACACAAACAAGAAACCCAAAAAGTGGAACAGAAACCATAAAGGCTAGAAGGAAGTTGCACAATATTTTTCAGGTGTTAATAGAAAATAACGGTTAGCCCAGAATCCTAAAATGAAAAACATGTCCCTCAGGAATGACCCATAAATTGTTTCAGTAGTCAATCAGAATTCAAGACATTCTTAAATAAAGGAAAACTAAAAGAACTTGTTTCCAGTAAAACTACTCTAAAGGAATGGAAAAGGAAATTCTCTAAACAAAAAGGAAATGATCAAAGAAAAAAAAAAAACCTTAGAACATCAGGAAGGAAGAAAGGTGACAGTATGCAAAATAAGGCTAACTACAGTACACTTTCCTTCTCTTCTTAAGTTTTTATTAAAAGTTTAACAGTTAGGGATCCCTCAGTAGGCTCAGCGGTTCAGCACCTGCCTTTGGCCCAGGGTATGACCCTGAGGTCCCGGGATCAGGTCCCACGTTGGGTTCCCGGCGTGGAGCCTGCTTCTCCCTCTATCATGAATAAATAAATAAATAAATCTAAAAAAAAGTTTAACAGTTGACGTAAAAATGAAAAGACTGCTTGATATGGTTACAGATGTATAGAGTAAATATCTGACACCATTATATTGTAACAAGGGAAGGTAAAGGGACATAAAAGAGTGAGGATTTTGTATTTCAACTGAACTGATAAAATGATGACACCAGTAGGCTGCGTTAAGTTGGCATATATAAGGTAATACCCAGAGGAATCATTAAAAACAACTATCATGAAGGATACAATCAAAATCACTATAGACAAGATGGAATTTTAAAAAATGTTCAAGCAAATGCACAGGAATGCAAGTAAAAGACAACAGAAAAATGAAACCCAGAGAACAAACAGGAAACACAAAATAAAATTGCTGACTTAAGTGTTAAAATATTAATTACATTAAATATAAATTATCTAAATACATCAACTAAAAGATAGATATTGCCAGAGTGGATTAAAACAAACAACCCAACAATATGCTATCTCAAAAAAATTCACTACCACTACACACATATATAGATATACACATATATGTAATATATGTCTAATATACGATCTATAAAATATTTTTAAATACTTAAATATATTTCATATAAAATACTTTGCATGAAAGTAGGATAGAAAAAATAAATCATGCAACCGTTAATTGAGAACAAGAGTTAATTTTAAAAATTAATATCATATAAAGTAGACTACAGAACAAAGAAAATTATTAGAGACAGAAACAAACATTATATGATAAAAGGGTCTACCCACAAAGAAGACATAGCAATCCTAAATGTGTATGAACTAAACAGAGCAGCAAATGTGCAAAGTCAAAACTGATAAAACTAAGAGAAGAATTAAGTTAATCTACAATTATACTTAGATTTCAACACCTCTCTCTTAAAAGTTGCTAGAACAATTACACAGAAAATCAATAAAGACATAGAAAAAAATAATACCATCGACCAAGAAGATCTAATAAACATTTATAAAACATTCCAACCGGGATCCCTGGGTGGTGCAGCGGTTTAGCACCTGCCTTTGGCCCAGGGCGCGATCCTGGAGACCCAGGATCGAATCCCACGTCGGGCTCCCGGGGCATGGAGCCTGCTTCTCTCTCTGCCTGTGTCTCTGCCTCTCTCTCTCTCTGCGTGACTATCATAAATAAATAAAAATTTAAAAAAAAAAAAAGATTAAAAAAAATTAAAAAAAAAAACATTCCAACCTACAAAGACAGAATATACTTTCTCTTCAGATGTGCATGGAACACATACCAAGACAGACCACATTCTGGGCCACAAAATAAACTTAAATTTAAAAGAAATGAAGTGCTATTACAGTGTATTCTTTGCTCACTGTGGATAACAGAGAATCGGAACATAAATAAATATAATGTCTTCTTAAATTGGAAGATTCAACATACTAAAAATTTCATTTCTTCCCAAACAGATACAGTTTCAAAGCAAGTCCTATCAAAATGCCAGTAAGAGTTTTTGAAGATATAAACAAGATTATTCTAAAATTTTTGCGGAAAGGCAACGAAACTAAAGTAGCCAAAAGAACAACGTGGGAGAACTCAGTCTACTCAATTTCAAGGCTCATTATATAACTAGAGTATACACTAGTTTGTATGCAAATATGGATCATAAACTTAAATGAAAAATATAAAACTATAAAACTTTTTGGGGGGAAGCAGGAGAAAATCTTCCAGAACTAAAGCTAGGCAGAGTTCTTAGAAGACATCAAAAGCATGACCTATAAAAGGAAAATCTGATAAACTAAATGTCACCAAAATTGAGTCTATTTTACAAAGACTCTACAAGGATGAAAAGACAAGCTAAAGACCAGGAAGAAATATTTCAAACAACATAACTGACAAAGATCCAGTATCTAGACTATAAAGGACTCTGAGCAACACACACACACACACACACACACACACACACACACACAAACTAATTAGAACCAAACAAAATTCAAAAAAAAAAAAAAACCTAATTAGAACCTAGGCAAAAATCATGAGACATTTCAAAGAGTATAAGCAAATGACAAATAAGCACAAGATGGTCAATGACCATATCACTAGCCATTAGGGAAATGCAAATTAAAATCATAATGAGATATTACCACACACTTATCACAATGGCTAAAATTAAAAATAGTGACAATATCAAATGCTGACAAGGATGTAGAAAAACTGAATCTCTCATACTTTTCCTGATGGGAATGTAAAATGGTACAGCTACATTAGAAAACAGTTTGGTAATTTCTTAAAAACTAATGACGCAACTACCATTCAACCCAGCAATTGTCGTCTTCAACAATATCACAGGGAAATGAAGAAAACTGTAGTTTTAGAAGATGCTACCAGTGGGGAAAATGGAGCAAAGAATACAGTTATCTTAACTGTCTACAAATGAGTCTACAATTACCTGAAAATACAAAGCTTAATTTAATAAATAATAAGTCCTATTTAGTAGTAGTATTATACTACTCTTTTATCTCTCTCTTGTAGAGACTAAGAGAGGGCTGCATATTTTAAACCTTGAAGCTGAATAGAAGTAGAATGTGGAATGGGGTACTCCTGAGAATGTGCAGTCACCAGTTAGCTTTCATATGGATTTGCAGTTCCAATTCACACTGAGTGGTACGAAAAATCCCAAGCCATGAATTACATCGGAAATGGTTCTAAGATAGTAATTTCCCAAGTACATAACAGAAACAGTCACATTTTTTTTTTCTGGAGAACCCACTTGTATTTCAAAGCTCAATTTCCCTGAAAATTATTTTCATAATTCTAAAAAATGGCTCAAAATTGTTTTTTAATCACTAATTACATAAGGAAAAAGGCATCATAAGTGACAGCAAAGACCAAAATACAGCAGATGGCACACATAAAAGTTTTAATATTGAAACTACCAGTCACATCATGAAAGATTGTTTAATATGCTCCAAGAAATAAGAGAGCTTTGAAATTTTAAGTAAATGTGAGCAACTAGCAGGCTTTTAAAAGTACTGAATAAGATTCCTAGAAAAGAATATAACAAATTAAAAACACAAAGGTTAACAGTATATTTAAAATATCTGAAAAAAGAATTAATGACCTCTACAATAGAACTAAAATTTCCTAAACTTTTACTGACATAGAGATGTAAAACATTAGGGCATTAAGAGACATGAAGGATATAGTAAGAAAATCTAACATCCAAGAGAAGAGAGAGAGAGAATGGAAGTAGAGGGAATATTTAAACAGATAATGGCTAAGAACTTACAAGAACAATCAGATTGAGGAAACCAACAAAATGCCAAGCAAAATAAACAAAAATAGTTAGATACAGCCAGAAAAATGACAGATTATCTTCAAATAAACAATAATTAGATTGACAGCTGATTTCTCAACCAGAGAAATGGAAACCAGAATTTAAGCATACCTTTAATGTTCTGGAGGGGGGAAAAAAAAAAACCAAAAGCCTGCTATCCCAGAATGCTATATACAGCAAAAGTGTCTTTCAAGAATGCAAAAGCAGAGATTTTTGTGACCAGTAGATCACAGGTAAAGTTAAAGAAACTTAAAAAAAAAAAGTATTCTCTTCCTTCTTCACCAGTTCCTTTGCCTAGGGAATCCATGCTTTTTTCCCATTCAAGAATGTTTTCTGCAGGCTAAAATCCCAGTGACCATTTGACTGCAACTACATGAGAGACTTCAAGTGAGAATCACTCGCTTGAGGCAGATCAACTCGTAGACCCCTGAGGCTTGGAAAGGCTATCAAAGCTTGAGGAGTCATATACTTTTAGAACTTTATTGAAAGACCTGAAGAAAGACAGGATGTATCCTCTTCAGTCTATTTACAATATGCAGAATTATATTTCACAGTAACATCTCAAAAAAAAAATCTATTATAGGCAGGAAGAAAAGTGATCCTAGAGAGAAGGTAATGAATTCTGATCTGGCTATCTAGGCTGACGACCATAATGCTTACCTAATTTCTACTAAACAACTACTGTAGTGCCATAATCATGTGGCACCGTAATCATGTCTACCATGAAAACAATTTTCTGAAAAAACCACCATAAACTCAATAAATACACAATGCTAAACAGTTAGCTCATATATTGCCAGCAAATCAGAGGCATGGAGAGACTTTGCTTATCTAATATGGAATAGAGACTATTCATGGATTTTGGGTTTAAAAAACCTGCCATATTTGCTCTTCTGAGCCTTGAGTCTTACTCTCACTCCCCACCTCCTATACTGGATCTGGTTCCCTCCTGGGCAGTACAATTTTTACTCAATGTTTACACTTTGGTTCCAGAGTTATTTTCTCTTTAACAAAGGAGTGAAATATAAAAAGAAATGAATATAAAAACTACAAAAATTAACTCAAAATGGATCAAAGAACTAAGTATAAGAGCTAAAACTATAAAACTCTTAAAAGAAAACAAAAGAAAAGTTTCATGACTTTGGAGTTGGCAATGATTTCTTGGCCAGGATACCAAAAGCAGACAACAACAACAAAAATAAACTGGACTTCATCAAAATTTAAAACTTTCATGTATCAAAGAACAACAGAGCGAAAAAGTAATGAATAGAATAGAATAGTAGAAAAAAATCTGCAAATCAACATATCTGAAAACATAATAAAATGGATAAACTTCCAGAATCTCAACAGTCCTAAAGGTCTTAAACAAATGGAATCAGTAGTTAAGAATCTCCTAAAAACAACAAAATTCCAGACCTGGATGATTTCCCAAATACTCAAAGATAATTCAACTTTTCAAGAAAATGAGAACTGCTCCCTCAATCATATGAGGCTAGTAAGATAGTAAACTTTAAAAAGACTAACAATAGAAGACAGAAAAATTATAAACCGTATCACTCACGAAAACTGCAAAAAGTCTGAAGCAAAGTTTTAGGAAATTAAATCTTACAATGTATTAAAACTTAATATATCATAACTAGGTTCACTTAACATTGGAAATATCACAGGGGATTGATCCCTGAGTGGCAAAGTGGTTTAGCGCCTGCCTTCAGCCCAGGGCATGATCCTGGAGCCCCGGGATTGAGTCCCACATCAGGCTCCCTGCATGGAGCCTGCTTCTCCCTCTGCCTGTGTCTCTGCCTCTCTCTCTCTCTCTCTCTCTGTGCCTCTCATGAATAAATAAAAATCTAAAAATATATATATATGTGTGTGTGTATATATATATATATATATATGCCACACAGTAACAGATGGAGAAAAAAAATCATGTCAATACATACAATACCAAAAAACCCATTTGAATAAAATTAAGTCTTTTCTTGGACATCTCTTCATGATAGGGCATAACAAGACAGAAGGAGAATTCCCTTGATAAAGTGCATCTATAAAATTTTACAGCAAATAAATTTAATGATGAAATGCTGAAAGCTTTTACTTTAGGAAGAAAACAAGGATGCACACTAGTCACTACTTCTGATTAACATTGTACTGGAGGGACAGTACAATAAGAAAATGAAAAACAACCTAAATGGATTAGAAAGAAAGAATATGGTCCTTATACATAGATGCCATGATTGTCTACCTAGAGAACCCAAAGAATTTACATATAAATTATTACTATCAATAAAAGCTTATAAAAGTTTCTATGTCATTAAAAAAGTATCAGAAATAAATTTAAAATCCAATAAAAATATAATTTACAATAGCATCCTAAAATACAAAGTACTCAGGAATAGATGTAACCAAATCTCTTTGTAAGAAATGAACAAGATCTAAAGAAAGGGTAAGATTAATGAAACATGGATTAAGTTTATCAAGCGGAAGACTCAATATTGTAAAGAAGTCAACTTTTCCTATAGGTTCAAAGTAATTCCAATCAAAATTCCAACTTTGTGTATGTGTGTGTTTACTAGAGGTGTAAGAGGGACTAAATCTGAAATCTACATGAATGTGCAAAGTTACAAGAATAGACAAGACACTCCTGAACAATAAGGTTGAGGAACTTATCCTACCAGATACTAAAAATTAGTAAGAAACTATAGGAATTAGGATAGTGACACTGGTGCAGCATGTTACCTCCAAAACAGAGCCAGATATATATATAGAAACGTGATTAAACTTTTTAGAATTATCTTGGGATACAAAGGAACCCACAGAAATTTGATGCATACTTCATATCATACATTAAAAAAAAATCTAAGTGAATTAAAAGCCCAAATAAGAAATTAAAAGCCCATATCTATAAACTGATCCCTCCTTCCCGCTCTTCTTTCTTTCCCCTCCCTTCCTTCTTTATGGGGGGTACGGGGTCCAGAGTGGGGCAGAGGGCTAAAGAGAAAGAGAGAATCCCAAGCAGGCTCCACACCCAGCAACCAGCTTGACACAGAGCTTGATCTCAGGACCCTGAGATCATGACCTGTGCTGAAATCAAAAGTTGGATGCTTAACTGACTGAGCTGCCCAGGAGCCCCATGACACATCCTTTAAAAAGGAATGTGGTTTTTTAAATCTTAGGATAGGAAAGAAAAGTTTTAAGTATGCAAAAACAAAACAAAACAAAAACACACACACACACAAAATTTAAGATCAATTATGGACTTCTTGATTTTAAAAAAATTAAAAGGGTGAAAAAATAAACAAATTGGGAAGACATTTACAACAAACGTAACAAAAACCAGTATCCCAGAACGATAATAAATTCCATAAACAATGAAGACAATCGAATAGAAAAATGGCCAAAGACATGAACAGGAGATTGTAAGAAAAGAATGAGCTCACAAAGAAATTTTTTGAATGTACAATATTATTAGTAAGTGAATAAGGCTATACCAATAACTCTAACTCACTGTTAGTGGGGATGTAAAATGATACAACCCTTTAGGAAAACAGTTTTGCCATTACTTATAAATCTGAAAATGTATTTATCCTACATTCCAACAATTCATCACTAGGAATATCTATCTATCTGGCCACCCAGCCAGCCAGTCAGCCATCATCTATCTCCTAAAGAAACTCTTGTCTCAAGTAACAAGAGATATGTACAGAAATGTTTATAGTACCATTTCTCAAAATAGCACAGAACTGTAAATATCCTAAGTGTCCTTCAATGATAAACTGTAGTCTATTCACAAAATAGAAGACTAACAGTGAAAATAAATGAACTGCTATTAGGTACATCATCATGAATGTCTCTCAAAAATATAAAATGAAAGAGCCAAGTCACAGCAAAATATTAGCCAGACTAAAAGCCACAAAATCATCCTATTTATATAAAGCTCAAAAACATATAAACTAGTCATCTTATTGTTTACTGACACAGCATGTGGTGAAAGAAAAAGAAAAACATAGTTATCAAAAATTTAGAATGGTGGTAGAGGCAGGGACACAATTGAGGAGGGAGTTATACAAAATTTCTGTGGTACCAGTAATGTTTTATATTCTGAAAAAGATGCCCCAGTATTTTATTATTATTCTTTAAACTGTACTTAACATATTGTTTTTGTGTCTTATTCTTCATAATAAAATGAAATCAAAATGGGAACAAAACACAGATGACTTAGAGTTTAATTTACTACAAACAATGCACATCTTGCTTATTTGTTAAAAATATTTTATTTGACAGTGCACACGCCCACAAGTGGGAGGGGAAGGAGAGAGAATCTTAGGCAGGCTCCATGCTCATTCTCATGACCCTAAGACCCTGACCTGAGCCAAAATCAAGAGGCAGATGCTTAACCAACTGAACCATCTAGGCACCCCACATCTTATTTTTGATAGTATGAGATTGATAAATCAACAAATACAAAAGGCAGAAAATATCTTGACTTAGAAAAGCACACCTTATCTATCTTTGGTTCTGTTATATTCAACATTTTAAGTAATTATATAGACAAAGCCATGAAAAAAGATGATCAAATTTAAAGAAAAATCTAAGGAATAGTTACTACAATAAAAAGGACCAATTTCAAACCTATCTCAATAGATATGGCCAAAACAAAATTTTAATTTTTTAAGATTTTATTCACTTATTTATGAGAGACAGAGAGAGAGAGGCACAGAGACACAGGCAGAGGGAGAAGCAGGCTCCCTGCAGGGAATCTGATGCGGAATTTGATCCCAAGATCACGTCCTGAGCCAAAGGCAGACACTGAACCACTGAGCTACCCAGGTGCCCCAAAACAAAAATTTTAAATAGAAATAAAACCAATTTTCTTTCAAAAAATAAACTAGACCTAGGTGATAATCCACCAATTCTACCTTTAAAAATTCATCCAAGGGTATAGTCAATGCATGTGCAGATGTGAATATAAAAGGATACTCAGTAGAACACTACTATAAATGTAAGAAGAACCTATCAAAAGCTGTCTAACCAAAAAAGAAATAATTTATAAGAAAATTATAATAAATAACATGCAGTGAAATACCAAGCAGTCTTTAAAAGTAACATATGAGGGGCAGCCCGGGTGGCTCAGTGGTTTAGTGCCGCCTTCGGCCCGGGGACTGATCCTGGGGACCCGGGATTGGGTCCCACGTCGGGCTCCCTGCATGGAGCCTGCTTCTCCCTCTGCCTGTGTCTCTGCCTCTTTCTCTCTATGTGTGTGTCTCTTGTGAATAAATAAATATAATCTTTTAAAAATAAATAAATAAATAAAAATTAAAAAATAAAAGTAACGTATGAGATATGCAGATAAGGGAAAATATCTAATATATATTGCTAAGAAACAATGCTAACCTTAAAACATGAAATATAATAAATAGCACTTTTAAGAGTCTATATTGGGAAGGAGAAGGAAGGAAAAATTTCAGAATAAAAGAATCATATCAGAGTATTAATAGAATTGTCTTTGAGGGTTAGAGCTAGAGGTGTTTTTTCCCTTTATGCTTTCTGGAGTTTCCAAATATTTAGCACTGCACGTGTACTTGTTTTTATAATTTATATGCAAATCATACGAAATACAGTCAGCAAATTTAGTCAATTTAATATATTAAGTAAAATTTTTAAAGTTTTAGCCTATTCCTACCCTCTCAAACAAAAGAGACAAAATACCTATCCCTCAATCAAAGAGCACAATTAGAAAACAAAAGCAATTTGCCTAGGTAACAATACACATGGAAAAGATATCTAGGGAGAGTTGAAGAACTACACTCAGTGTGTACAACCAACAGACTGCTGTGTCTACACATTAACAAACAATAAAAACCAGCACAGTCAAGATCAGGTACCATAAACAGACAATATGCAGACTGTGGGCAATATATGGGTACTACACAGGAAAATAGTTAAAGGAACTAAGGATATCTAAAACACAGAAGACTTACGATGATAAACTTCTACTACTAAGATTCTTCTACTTCAAGTAATATATTTCTGGAAAAATAAAGGCCAGAAAGAAGGGTGGAAGCCTCTTAAAAGGAAATTATAAAGAAAATACTATTCATTTAGGTAGTAGTTTAAAAAAAAAATCAATGTTGCTTATAGTCTTAAAGCCACACATAACATTCTACATATTAAAATATCTAATACTGGGATCCCTGGGTGGCGCAGCGGTTTGGCGCCTGCCTTTGGCCCAGGGCGTGATCCTGGAGACCCAGGATCGAATCCCACGTCAGGCTCCCGGTGCATGGAGCCTGCTTCTCCCTCTGCCTGTGTCTCTGCCTCTCTCTCTCTGTGTGACTATCATAAATAAATTTAAAAAAAAAAAAAAAATTAAAAAGAAAAAAAAAAAAAACAAATAAAGCTGCTATAAATATTTAAAAAAAAAATAAATAAAAAATAAAATATCTAATACTTCCATTTCTGGGACAAGAGCAAGTGGTTACACTTCTCCCTATTCCATCTGTTAAATACAACTAAAAGCACTATGCATTAAACAAAGATAAGAAAACACTGACAGGTGAAGAGGAAGCGGACTGGCTAGGGACCTCAGGACCCAAAGAATGAAGGAGATGGTGGTTAATTCCCTGTTTTTCTTTTTGCCTACTACATCCTGGTGTGAATGGCACAGACAGAAAATGAAAATGCCCCAAGACAAGACTGTCCTTCTCTAGCTAAAGGATCAGAAAAGGGACATCTTCACAAAACAGGATACTTTTAGACATTAATCATACTATGCCCAAATATTACAGGGGGAGAAAATAAATAAGTAACTTGCTCTGCTTCCACTCCCATCATCAAGGTCCAAGAGATTTCCACTCCCATCATCAAGGTCCAAGAGATTTCCACTCTCATCTGTCTAAAACAAGCACTCCCACACTCTTCCACTAGAGTGGCATTAAAGACCAAGTGGGCAATGGGACTTTCATTACATCCCAGTGATAAGAAGCACCTCCTCACTTCTCTATCAGGACAGCCCTCATGGGAGAAATAGTCCTTCTCCCCATCGCAGCAAAGCAGGTATCCACAGAAGTTTAAAGGAAACCTGAACTTCGTCCTCATCCAGGAGTAACAAGGTACCACTCCCACCCCAGGCTGTAAATAAAGGTGGGAGGAGGAACCTGGACTTCCACCCCCACCTCTCAGTAATGAAGGAGCACCCTCTTTCTCTTGTTGGCATGGTGTCAGATGAGATCTGTTAAAACAGATGTTTAAGTAAGACTCAGAGTTTCATAATACAGTACCCAAAACATCCAGAATAAAACAAAGTCACTTGTCACACCAAAAACCAGGATAATTTCAACTTGAATGAAAAGAAGACAATCAACAGATGCCAACACCAAGATGACACAAATGTTGGAATGATCTGACAAGGACTTTTTTTTTTTTTTTACAGATTTATGCATTCATTCATTCATTCATTCATTAGAGACACACAGAGAGACAGAGACACAGGCTGAGGGACAAGTGGGCTCCCTTAGGGAAGCCTGCTGTGAGACTCGATCCCAGGACTCCAGGACCACGACCTGAGCGAAAGGCAGATGCTCAACTCCTGAGGCACCTAGGTGCCCCTCTGACAAGTATTTTAAAGCAGCTGTCATAAAAATGTTCAACATGAACATGAAACAAATGAAAAAACAAAGTCTCAACAAAGAAATAGCAAGATAAAATAACTAAAATTAAAACTCATAGGTGAGCTCAATAGTAAAATGAAGATGACAAGGGAATCAATGATCTGAAGATAAAAAAACAGAAATCTTTATATGAATAAAGAAAAAAAAGACAAAAAAAATTACTCTCAATATTTGTAGGACTATAACAAAAGACCTAACTAACATTCTTGTCAACTAAGTCCTGGAAGGAAAGGAGAAAGAGGGTGGATGTGAAAAACTAATTGAAGAAATAATGGCTGAAAACCCCAAATTTGGCAAGAGGCATATACCCAGATATTCAGAAAGCTGAATGAATCCCAAACAGATTAAATACAAAGCAATTCATGCCAAGACATATCATAATCTAGACAAATCCTTGAAAACTTAAGACAAAGAGAAAGCTTTTAAAATCAGAAATAACAGCTTATCTATAATGACAAAAACAATTCAAATGTAGCAGATTTCTCATCAAATATCACAAAGGTAGATATTTTCCGTAATATTTACCAAGAGCTGAGAGAAAAGAATTGTCAGCCTAGAATTCTATAGTCAGTGAAAATATCCTTCAGGAATGAAGGGGAAATAAAGACATTTTCAGATGACGGAAAACTAAAATATTTGTTGCTAGCGGATCTACCCTAGAAGAATGGCTAACGGAAGTTCTCTAAATAGAAATGATGATAATAAGAAATCATTTTGTATTAAAAATGAAATATTACATTCTATGATAATGTATATTTTATAGAAGTATTTTGTATTAGTAATTAGAGCACTGCTATTTTATGTTAAGTAATTAGAGCATTTCTCGATTAATACACTGTGCAAAACTCCACACATAAAATAACTGAGTTGACTCAATGTGACATTTAGGTTATTTCCACAAAAAGCTAGACATCATGAGCTCTTAGTCAAGATTATAACTATGCTGCAAACTAAAATTCAACTTATATCATTTCAGCTTACAAGTTTTCCAAATACATGACCTGCTCTGAGTGCTAAAACTTGTCTACTGATCTGGCAATTTCTCTTCTGGGTTTATAACCAAAAGAAATGAAAGCAGAACTCATAGATAGCTATACACCATGTTCACGGGAGCATTATTCACAAGAGCCAAAAGATGGAAGCAGATATTTATACAGATTTAAGATTAAATATAAGGAAATACAAGGGTGGGGTGTGTGTGTGTGTGTGTGTGTGTGTGTGTGTGTAGTGTACATGGGTCTGTATGTATACATACATAAAATGTAATATTATTTAGCCTTAAATAGGATGGCAATACTGACACAAACTACAATATGGATAAACCTTGAGGAATAGATACTAAGTGAAATAATCTTGTCACAAAAAAACATTGTAGGATTCCACTTATTTAAGGTACCCAGAGGAATCAAAGTCAGAGAGAATGGTAGTTGCCAGAGGTTGAGGGCGTGGAGATGGGAGGGTACGGGAACAGGGAGTTACTGCTAATGGGTACAGTTTCACAAGATGAAAAGATTTCTGTGGATGGGTGATGGTAATAGCATAACAATGTAAATGTAATTAATGCTAACAAACTGTATATTTAAAACTGGTTAAGAAAGTAAATTTTATGTTATGTGTATTTTTTTTAAAGATTTTATTTATTCATAAAGACACAGAGGAGAAAGAGGCAGAGACACAGGCAGAGGGAGAAGGAGGCTTCATACAGGAAGCCTCACATGGGACTCAATCCCGGGTCCTCCAGGACCACACCCCAGGCTGCAGGAGGCACTAAACTGCTGCGCCACTGGGACTGCCCTGTTATGTGTATTTTACCAAAATTAAATATTTTTCAGTCAAATATAGAACTTATGACCATTAAGTCTGTGGAATTAGCAAATATGTCTGCAAACTGGGTTTCTAATGGTTTTACATTACAAACACATAATAGTCATAAGAACATATTATAGATAATATGTAAATATATGTATAAGCATGGAATACATTTCTATTTTCTCTTCTAATTCAAAAAATATAAAATCTGCCTATTAAGGGCTTTCATAATTTGACTGTACATATGCATATACAGAGAGAAATAGGATATATAAATAAGTGCAGATTTCACATTTATATATGTAAGTGTGCATATTTTCTAGCTCCTTTGAGAAGATCTAGAAGCAAGGATACCCATGTGACAATAAATACATCTAGTCCCCAGATCATGATTTCTGAATACCATTCTCCACCAAAAGGATTCAGAGGTCTTTGTAAAATGACTGATCTTAGTGTTAGGGTTGGAAAAGTACAATAGCTTGGAATATCCTGCACTGTCACAGAAAGTAAGGAAGTACTCCAAGAATGGTGAGATATGTTAGAAGGACTCAGGAGCCAGTTGAAAAGGTTCTCACTGGCCAAATCTGGATAAGTTGAACATCAAAATAAATATTTATTCAACTGAAAAGTTTACATTAAAAGATTGTTGTATCAGATAGGAAGTAATTAAATGACTAAAAATATATACATAGGTAAGCTGAAAATTTAATAGTTAACATGTTCTAGGGAGGCCTGGGTGGCTCCGCGGTTGAGCATCTGCCTTCAGCTCAGGGCGTGATCTCAGTGTCTCAGGATCGAGTCCCACATTGGGATCCTTTCATGGAGCCTGCTTCTCCCTCTGCCTGTGTCTCTGCCTCTCTCTCTGTCATGAGTAAGTAAATAAATAATCTTAAAAAAAGTTCTATTTCCTGAATAATATTAAAATACTGATGATGGACAGTAAGTCTAATTAGAGAATGGCTATAACTAACTTAGTACTCCTTAAGAATCCCTTAGAAAAAAATTAATTTTCAGAATTTAAATCTCACTTGTTCACTTTAAAACTAAAATGTTAAAAAATAAATAAATAAATAAAAAATAAAACTAAAATGTTAACTACAGAAGTTAATTGCCAAGAAGCTGAGCTCCTAAATTAAATATAAAAATTTTAATCATACTTTTAAAAAATCTGATCATGAACTTTTTTATTCAGTGTATTTTCAATATTTAATTTAGGAAGGAATATATAAATGAAAGAGAATTAAGAGTAAGGACATTATCATCAAATTTGATATGAATCAAGTTTTTTAGCCATTTTTTTTAGCCATTTTTTTCAACTTTTAACTTCTCGAGAATTAAATCATTTCCTGTTTCCGTTTTAATGTGGGTGAAAACTGAAGTTAAAGTACATCATTAAATATATCAAATTTCCCATTCCTCTTGCTGTTTAGCATTCCTAAACAGTTAAACCATTCTAACAAAACATCTCTGTGAATCATTATAATCAGAAAATGATACAAGCTCCATATACTAACAAAAATAAAAGACTTTCTTAGATCCAATTATCCTCAACTCCATTCCCACTAGTTTCCCTCTACAACTTCCCCCAAATGGTCCAGTCTTCTTAACCCTACCTTTTCATCAGCGTGAAATTATACTCTAGGCTCAAATTTCTCAAAAGAAGTGTCTTTCATATATCTAGGATCTATTTTAGCTTTTTAATGGAATTTTGCTTCTTTTGTTAATATACTGAAAGAAAACAATTACATCCAAAGATTTGAGAAGACTGGCCAGGAATACATAAATACTTCAGAGAATCATAAAAATTCAACATGAACATGAATAAAGACCAACAAGTACATAAGAAAAAACCAAGCAGATTCATATGCAAGGTTCTGTTTATTAGGTAAGAAATGAAAATGGCTAATTTAGAATCTTTACTACTGAAAATGAACCACAGAAGAGTTAAGTCTAAGTCTTTCAGGGAATTTGCTAAACAATATATTTGGGAAATTAAATTCAGGAAAATAATTTATTAATACATAGCTTCTGCTGTTGGAGCATAAAATATGTTCTTAAAACTCTTCAATAAATTTATAAAAATTGATTTTGAAAGTTTTAAACTTTTCCAAACTGATTTTAAATTTTAAAACATTTGTAGTGCAAGGGCTTTTGCTATTTCTTTTTTTTTAAGATTTTATTTACTCATTCATGAGAGATACAGAGAGAGAGGCAGAGGGAGAAACAGGCTGATGCAGGACTCAATCCCAGGACCCCGAGGCCAAAGGCAGACACTCAACCACTGAGCCACCCAGGTGTCCGGGGCTTTTGCTATTTAAAGGAAGTTTGATAATAATCACTCTCTGCTCAAATCTTCATATAAGAATTTTCTAAAAGACAACAATGCACCTATTATAAAAGCTAAGTTCAAAGCATAAAAAACTGTATATATAGCTACATTATATTTTACTATCTTAGTTAAATGCAAAGTCTGTGATAAACTAATCTGCATTAATTACAGGTGCTTATTCAATATATCAAGATACGGATTTTCTGAATTTAAACTAATACTGAGTAAGATATGACATGAATTGTCTGTCAATTTATGACATTTGTTTCCAAATCATATAACATCTCAAGTAATACAGTATAATAGTATGACTTACAGCATGTTTTAAAACTTTTGTAAAAATACCTATGTTCATACTCGTTCTCTGTGCTCTATTATAGTGTGTCCCTCTGATATCTGCATTCTATTTTCTTCTAAAATACCCATAAAACAAGCTCTCAGAACCCCATCATATTATAATCAGAAAACTAATTATATAAAACTGAGTTCTATGTAAACTATTTTTACTTGTAACAATTACATCAAGTTCCCATTCAATTAGAAAATTAACATAGTTTCAGAACTTTAAGAAAAAAGTTTAAATCAAACTATGAGCAATATATTTTACTTGACAGTTAAGAAACCATCAATCAGATAACACATCACACATGACACAGCATTATAATATTTAAGGCTGGATGGACGTTTAGACATGTGATCCAGCTCCTCCTTTAACGGATGAATAAAAAGAAATTCTGGAACCTAAAGTGACTTGCTTTAAAGTTACATATGAACATCAATCTCCTAAGAAATAGAGCCTTTCTGATGACTTTATAATGTTAACGTATTTGTGGCAATAAAGTTATAAGGCCATTATTTTTCTCCTGAATTCTACCCTAATACTCTTCTCATTTCTGCCTTATTCCTTCTAATAGTTGTTCTACTACTGGTAACGAGTGACCCACTAATAATATACTGTAGGTATCTAAACTTAGAAGCTAAACAAACTACTCTCAGGAGAGGAAATAGTACGCCCTTTACTATTCCTGTTATCTTTATTTTGATTACAGCTAAGTTTTCTTCTGTGAGTAGGCTGTTGTTGACAAGCAGTGACTCAGCTTGTGATACAACTGACTTGTTTACAGGTCTTGAATGTTCTACAGCACTATTACTAAATCAAAGAAACTAGTTTATTTTATTGTGTCTGTTACCATGCTTTTATTTAGAAGCATGGATAATAATTTTAATGTAGGAATATTACATTCCTATAATCCTCTGAACATGAAATTGTACAATTGAAAAAAAAAATGTAAAGGTTACTTAAAACTATTAGAAGAGTGTTTATTTCCTATTGGAGCGGCCTATAATGCAAAAAGAAATGTACTTCACAGGGCAAAGTATCAAGCCCTCCAAACAAGCTGGCTACTTTTCTTTTAGCTATATAATCTTATGCAAGTCATTTAGTTGTCACTTTTAAGGCCCACAAAGAGTTTTTCTGAAGATCAAAAGAAAATATCTTGAAAATACTCTACAAGTGATAATATATCAAAGAGAAGGTATTATAGAACTATCAGTTACTATCCTTATAATAGATTTAAGAAAAATATAATCCTTCACTATAAAATCTATAATTTATAATATTTAAAACTGCTGAAGATTATCTTACGAGAATATGTGTTTCATCAAACAAGAAAAATCTACAAAGATCTTTTGTTTTCTGATTGCATAGCCTTCTCACAAAGGTTAAAAACCTACTACTATAAAAGTAGTAAAAACACCCAATACTTTAAAAGTCTCTGTAGGCTTATAGAGACAAATCTTATTCTTTATTTGGCCCAAGTCACTCATTTAAAAGAAGGTAAAAACAAAGACTCAAGAGGGCTAATCGGGGAGCCTTGGATGGTTCACTGGTTTGGTGCCTGCCTGTGGCCCGTGGCGCTATCCTGGGGTCCCAGGATCAACTCCCGCGTCGGGCTTCTGGCATGGAGCCTGCTTCTCCCTCTGCCTGTGTCTCTGCCCCACCCCCATGTCTATCATGAATAAATAAATAAATAAATAAATAAATCTTAAAAAAAAAAAAAAAAAAGAGGGCTAATCGACTACAGCAAAGTCAAACCACTGAGTTTTCAGATTCCTAAATCATTTCCTTTCACCAGATCAGTGACTATGTGAACTGGGTTTTCAAATACCACCACTATTTAACACAATTACCAGTTGTCCCTATGTAAATCATAAACTCCTTAGGAACAGGGACTCTTACCTTCTCTCTCCTATCAGTACCTAGTAAATATAATACTTGCATAAAGTATGTTGTTCAGATCATGCTTAATAAAAACCCTCAAGCACACGAAAAGATGCTCCACATCAAGAGTTATTAAAGAAATGCAAATTAAAAACCACAAAATATCACTATACACTTTTTAGAATGGTTAAAAAAAAAAAAAAGCAAAAAATAATAACAAAGACATTGCGAAGTACCAAGAAAGAGGATGCAGAACAACTAAGATGCTCATGCGCTGCTTATCAGAATGCAAAACAGTAAGGCCATTTCAGAAAAGTTTGGCAGTTTCTTACAAAGTTAAGCATGCACTTACTGCCCAAAAAATTGTATGCATATACTTGTAGCAGCTTTCTTCAGAGTCATCAAAAACTGGAAACAAATGTCCACTACCTGGTGAATGGAGAAACAATTGTTGCACTCAGCACTAACTAAGAAGGAAGACTACTGATACATGAAACACTATGGATGAATCTCATAGTTTTATACTAGAGGAAAGAAGTGGGACTCAAAATGCTACATACTATATGAGTTCTATTTATATGATATTCTAGACAGTCAAAATATGAGGACAGAAAACAGATCAGTGGTTGCAGGGCCTTGAATGTGTGGGGGGGGGGGGGCGGGAGTTGTCTACAAGGGGCCTAAGAAACTCTTGCTGTAATGGAGATATTCTGTATCTTGGTGGTGGTTATACAACTGAATTAAGTTTGTCAAAATTCACAAAGCTGTATACCATAAGAGGGCAAATTTTACTACATAAATTATACTTGGGTAAACTTAACTTTTAAGAAAAAGGTTTCATTCAAGCTCTTCTACCAGCTGAGACCTTGAGTTAAGTTATTGAGATTTATGGCCTTTGTGTTTCCAGATCTAAAACTAAAGAGGGAAAAAAGACAAAGGGGCTATAATACCTAACCACTATATCCCTTCCAGTATTAAATCATATCACTGAATCATAGAAGCATTTTCTGTGTCTATTTCTCTCTGTGTCTGTTCTATGTCTGTATGTGTCTTATGTTGGTGGTCAATAATGTAATGGTAAATAAATATAAGACATGTGAATACAAAATGTCAAAATTAGGGGATCCCTGGGTGGCTCAGCGGTTTAGCACCTGCCTTTGGCCCAGGGCACGATCCTGGAGTCCCGGGATCGAGTCCCATGTCGGGCTCCAGCACGGAGCCTGCTTCTCCCTCCTCCTGTGTCTCTGCCTCTCTCTCTCTCTATGTCTATCATAAATAAATAAATAAATAAATAAATAAATAAATAAATAAATCTAAAAAAAGGTCAAAATCAGAGCAATAATGTTTCTCAAATGTCTTTTAATAAGAGATTTCATTGTTAAGTATCTAATTTTTCACCAATTCCCTTACATTACCACAAAGTACTATAAATAAACATAGTGTAATAAATTATACAACTTGGTATAAACTAAAAATTAAAGGCAATAAAATTAAAACACCTAAACACACAAGATGGTAGACATTTTGTACCAATAAAATGGAATAAATGTATATAAATTCATAGTTTACTTATATTTAGTAAAATCAATACGTAGCTTTTAGGAGATGAGTCATACAAAAATTCTACTTTTTAATGCAACCTAGAACTGGGACTGTAATCAAGAGCTCCTCGTGGTTAAATATTAAAGATTTAATTTTATTTGGAACATTGGAGATTTCTTCAGGAAGATTTCATTAATCTTCCACTTAATAACATTCCTTGTGGTGTTCTCTGTTGTGCAGCTGCCACCATGAGATAATGTCACCAGGAGAGTCTCAGTTCTCCAGTGCCAGTGCCACCTCTAGCCTGCTAAGCTTCAGCCACAGGAAAGGGGGGCAAACACTGGAGTTCTCTATACTATGACCCTTATACCAAGCCTGCAAACAGATCAGTGGTAAAGCACTTAGCAAGCAACCAACTACAAAAGTCACTCACAAGAATGTACTTATATGTGAAGAATCCATATTATTATAAGCCTTGTACTGTTAGTGAAAATCAGAAGTACACTGGACTTCCCCACTTGGAAATTTCCCTTGAAGCATCAAGTCTAAGCAATTGCTCAGGACTTCAAACAGCTCTGGAGGCAAATGAAGCCTACCTATTTAGCATATTTGAAGATGCCTACCTGTGTGTTATCCATATAAAAATGTAACAATTATGCCAAAAGATATTTTACCAGCATGACTCCTAGGTGGGGAAGCACTTAAAATGCATGACAATGGAAAACATTCTATTCTTAAAAAACAAAAAGTACCTAAATGACTGCAAATGAAAAGGAAACAAACAGGTAAGAGAATAAGGTATTAGAAAGCTCTCTCTTCCCCATTTTCATTTGTGTGTAGATTTTTATTATCGATGCAGGGACGTAAAACATTCAGGTAAGTAAAAAATGTTTCAGTGAAAAAGTTTCAGGAATTAAACTTTGTAAGTATTATATACAAACTATTAACTATTAACCCTTTTTCTTGGAAAAACTTTTTCAAGTCCCCTAATATCTACACAATAAAAAAAATCTAAACTTCTTCTTTTAGGCATGTCAGCATTCTTAAGACATAACTTTCCAGAACCATCTTCTACTCAATACCAGGCAACTCATTCATATATACTAAACTTTTTGTCACTTTCTAAAATCAGTACAAACTTTTGTGTTTTAAATGCTACTCCTTCTAACTAAATTAACTGGATAGCATCTAGAACTAGGTCAGTTTCTTATCTTTGAATCTGGGATTCCTAGCAGGTACAAACTCAATGCTTTAACTGAATGAATGAATTCTACTGCATCAGGAATTATAGAAACCTACACTAAGAAAAATTAAAAGATGTGATTAAATAAAAATAGCTAAGTATCATTTGAAACAGCAAAGTATCGGTTTTTGGTCAAAATACAATGCTTTGGTTATACTAGAAAATTTCACTTAAGTCATAAATGAGTTCGATGGTCTTCCTAAAGCTAAACCTATAATCTTACCAAAGGTATTAGATTACTGTACACAGAAAAATTTAAATTCCAGACTTTTTCTTAATTACGTTACTTAACAGCCCTTAATTTTTCTCTACTGGAAAGCCACTATATTTACTGAATATAAGCATATTATGCTAATATTTGAAACACTGCAAGTCTCATATCAGTTAACTACACAGAATCAAATCTAGAGGACAATCAATAATCAATGTACAACTGACCGGAACACGGTCTTCCATTCATGTCAATTGGTTCTACTATAGAGTTATAGAAAATCAGAATTATCACATACATAAAGCTCTTTCAGAAACAAACTATTCTTAACATGGATCCTGATTTAAAGTAACATTTCACACTGAATCTTACAAAGCAGTATTTGTTAATCTCATAAGATATCTTGGCAAATATCTATATTTACTAAACCAATTTTTCTCAGAACCTCAATAGACTCAAAAATTTATTTTTAACCTTTATACTATGTTACATGTTCCAGTCTTCAATTAAAGCAGTAAGAATAGCAGTATGTTTCTTTTAGCCGTATGTTTATATCAGCAACATCTGAGGATATAAAAGGACCTGTCAAATACAACAATCATTTAGGATTTGCACAAACACGTATATATTTAGCTGACAGACCATAATCAGAACTATAGCTGTAATGACTAGCATATTTAATAACTAAATATGACTTCATTTTCATTTAATCAATAAATATTAATCGGACAACAATGCATAGCACATTGCGCTAGCCCCTAGAAAGAATACAGGATGAAAGTAACAACATAATGAAGGGGTATGCTAGCATTTATAGAGCGCTCATTACATGCAAGAGACCTTACATGCATTAACTCATTTCCTATTCCCAACAAGCCTAGGTCATAGTTATTAGTATTCTCATTTAACTAAGGTACAAAGAGATTAAATAACCTGCCCGAGGTCGCAAAGCTACTACTTGAACCCAGGCACTCTTAGCTGTCATGTTCTGACTTTGAAGATTTTCTGATCTAATAAAAGCATTAATGCAGTAATATGTAACTTTTAATAAGGGGGTATACAATTTTTCAAATGTCAAAAGATACAGTGCAGTGGGTTCCAGGGTTAAGGAAATGCAATTAGGTTGAAAGAGGAGAATCAGGAAAGGTTTCTTGTGGGAAGTAAAAGGGGCTAGATTTTGCTGGCTGAATAATATTATAAGAGCATGTTTTTAAAAAAAAAAAAAAAAAAGAGCATGTTTTTACACAACATCAAAATTCAAGACATATATCTCAGTAATTTTCACAAAAATAATAATCTCTCAACAGCAATAGTTTTATGTAAATGAAAATGTTCATATCCGTGGCTACTTTATACATGCATAGTTCAGTTCAGTTCTATTAAACGAAAGAATAGATAAGTTATTATTGCTCCCACACCCAGAGACAAAGCAAACGGAAGTATGTAATAAGACAGAAAGGAGCCTCTTGTTTACTTACACTACACCTCTATTCACTCCTTCTTCCACTCTACCATTAGCAAATCATGCTCAGGAGAAATGCATTCTCTTTGAGAATCTTGATTATATCAGTTTTGCTAATCATTTGCCATCACTGCCAATCTCAATCATTTTATACAAAGACTCTGTACAATGGAGAATGTTTGTACAAAATTAGAGTTTAAGCCAACATTATCCAGGCAGAACACTTTAAAATCTGTGTTGTAAACCTCATAAAAGAATATGCCTCTGCATATCAGCACACCTAAACATGTTGCCTGAATTGAAGAAGATCCTTAAAAACAAATGAACCAGTTTTAAAAGTAGATGTCTTCCGGAACCTTAATTTACAATAGATATTTAAATATGTGTATTTAATGATATGTTTTTCACAGCCCCCTATTTTCAATACAATCTTTTCTTTCCAAGTTGGGTCATCATGATACTCTAGTACCCTGGAAATGTACTAATACAATCCCTTCAATTCAGCAAAAAATGACAGTACCTTGACACTAAGATGCAAACGTTTATGTGACTAATCAAAAAACTAGAAAACAAAAAAGAGGCAATCCTAAGAAAGTACTTACATATTAGTTTTCATGTAAAATCGAAGTTTACCTATTTAAAACTTCCTAAAAACCAGATAATACTTTATACTAGTCACTCAGGGCAAGGGCATATAGAAGTGACACACGAAAGCATAGAGCACACTGGGAACAGCAACTAATGTAGTCAAATATGACTAAAGCAAAACTGGCCTGGAGCAGAAGACAAATACTTAAGTTACGAATATCTGGTTTAAAAGGATAGATTGAATATAAGCATTTAGCTCTGAAGCTTCCCAAGATAGCTCTGAAAAAGAGTGAAGATTTTCTTTTTTTAATAGCACAAACCCATAAGAAACCAAAAACATGATTTCAAAAGCTGGAAAGCAGGGCAGCCCGGGTGGCTCAGTGGTTTAGCGCCGCCTTCGTCCCAGGGCCTGATCCTGGAGACCCAGGATCGAGTCCCACATCGGGCTCTTTGCCTGGAGCCTGCTTCTCCCTCTGCCTGTGTCTCTCATAAATAAATAAATAAATAAATAAATAAATAAATAAATAAATAAATAAATAAATAAATCTTTAAAAACAAAAGCTGGAAATCAGATCAAATGGTAATGACCATTCCATCTGAAGAGGTTGAATGCTACATTAACTTAGAAAAAAACCAAAGATACCTAGTTTATGTCACATTTACAATTACACCAAAAGACTCCCTATACTCCCTGGAGACGTGGTTGCTTCCAGGGTTGGGACAGAGAAAAAATGCCATGGGCTGAAGCATAATGTGGTGCCAGAAAGTAAGTGCTCAGAAAGCAAGAATGAATACACAGGTGCCAACCAGAAAGAGCTCCCCTGGCCAATATTGGAACAGCTTGAAAAACAAGAAAAATTATAAGTATTGGGTTATAATACAAAGAATAAAATAAATACCGAATGGCCTATACCAATATTAATAATTACATCAATAAATGGGAAGAAGGGATAACTCTTCCTCACAGAAGAATTCCAATTAATAAATGCAGAAATAATGAGGAAAATAGAAAAATCACCATTAAAATGCACCAGTAAGAAGACAAGATTCACAGATGGATGCTAAAACTAGTGGGCAGACGTTTAAGCCTAAACACAGTATCTGCACAGTCTCAAAATATTCAGTAATTATTAAAGATGAAATAGTAACTTTATGGTGGAGAAACCCAGCACAGCACCATAACCAAGTGATCAAGGTTAACATCACTAACAGTACATCACATTCCCCCACAGCTTCCATATGATGTACTAATAAGCACATATCTGTAATATCCCTCTCTTTAATTCACAACTTCTTAAGATAGGTCATAAATCATGAGAAAATGTCAGACAACACAAACTGAGGGCCATTATACAAAATAACTGTTAAAAAGTGTAAAGGTCCCAAACGAGAAGGACAGGGTAAGGACTGTCAAAGATAAGAAAAAACTAAAGAGACAAAGACAACTAAACGCAGTGTAAGATCCTGAATTCGGATCTTGCAACAAAAATGGCTTTTGTGGCCCTTTTTCTTACTTTTGATAAGAATCTTATAGTTTTATATATGATGCTAAAATAAGGAGAGGCTTGGTGAAGGGTATATGAGAATTCTCTATCCTTTGTGTGACTCTTCCACAAAAAAATGTTAAAGGATACAAAAAAAAAAAATAAAGGATAATGGTGAAAAACCTCAGTTTCAGACACTCTGGGGAATAAGGGTGGAGTCCAAACTAGGAGAACCAATTGAAGTTTATTTAAGAAGCAGTTAGAACCCCCAGACCTCTCTTCTGCTCCTTGACCCTCCCTGGCAAAAGGCTAAATGACCTCTGAGAGCATGAGACAGTATCTCTGCACTAGAGAATGCCAGGCACAAATGAATGTGAGGAATGCCATACTGAAAACTAGAGAACAAATGAAAATGTATTTGCATACTTAATGATGAAACCCAAATCCTTTTTTTCCTACTCAGCTCCCAAGCTTTTCCTCTCCAGGCATAAGATCAGAAATCTTTTCTGGGAAATCAATCCAGCACAAGAGAAAAGACGTGTCATTGGGAGTCTGCACGGAAATTATTCAGCCTATCACTCTACAGGCAAAACTATAATCTCCCACTTGTAGTGCTTCTAAGCTTTTTAAGTCCTCTCTTTTAAGTAAGAGTTGACTTGAAGGATCACCAGACTTCCAGAAAGCATCTCATATGAAAGACAAAGTCCAAGAAAATAAACACAAAATGGAAATTTGGAGGAAAGAAGGATTATGCAGAGAAGAAAACTATAAATTTCCTAAGAAAGATAAGGCATCCCAAGACAGAAGCAGGATATTTAAATTTTTTTTTTCAGAAGAAAAAGAGTGCCTGGAAATTATAAACATGATGGCAAAAATAAAATCTTAGTAGAAGAACTGGAAGATAAAAGTTGAGAAAAATTTCCCAGAAAGCAGGGGAGAAAGAAATGAAAAATAGATAAAAAACAGATAAGAAAATTAGAGAAACCAGTCAGTAGGCCCAAAACCTAAACCATAGGAACTCAGGAGAGAGAATGGAGAAAACCAAGGGAGGAAATTTTTTAAATAATTAATTAATTAATTAATTAATTTTTTAGAAATTAAGGAAATTTCTCAGAACTGATGAAATCATTTTCTGAGTAAGACTACCCTGAACTCAACAGAAGTGGATTTAAAAAGACCTATGCCAACGCACATAATACAGAGTTTTCAGAACTCTGGGGAAAAAATTCTCTAAGCTTCCAGAAAGGAAAAAAAAAAGTTTCAAAATTGTGGAAAAGAATCTTCTAGGCATCTGATGTCTCAACAGCAACGCTGAAAAAAAGAAAACAATGGGGCAATGTTTGCAAAATTCTGAGAGAAAATTACTTCTGACCAAGAATTCTCTGCCCAGCCAAGTGATCTATAAAGCAAGAGGATATGTGAGGTCTGGAAAAAATTATATCCCATCCAGAGCGCAGTTGAAAGTGGTCCTCCAAAATGAGAAAACAGGCAAAGAAAGAAGACATCAGATACAGAACCAGGAGCCCCAATACAAGAGACACCTGAGGGGAACTGCTAAGATGTTAGTAAAGGAAAATCTAAGGCAACAGCTGCAATTCAAGAAAATTTAAGTAAAAAATTAGTAGGTTTGAACGTAGTAAGAGGAGATTTACACACTTGAGAGAGCTGGACGAAATCATGGCTTCTCTACAGTGCCAATATTGACATTTTGGTCCACATCATTCTTTGTTGTGGGAGGCTGTCCTGTGCAGCAAAGGATGATGTTAGGCAGCATGGTGGCTTCCACTCCTAGGTATCAGGAGCACACTCCCTGCACCCCCTTCACCCACCCAACATTGCCAAATGTCCACTGTGTTGCCCCACTGGAGAATTTCCTGGATAAATTAACAATGAGTATACAGAAAACTGAACAAAAGCAAATTAAAAACAAACAAAAAACCCAGGAAAAACAAAATGTACAGGAAAGGAAAATAACTACAGTAAACTACAGGACTTAACCAGCTTCTAGTCACACTGAGTTATACCATTACTCAGTAATGGTATAACCAAACTCCCTGGAGTATGACAATACTCAGTATGTCTACTGAGCAGGACAGAGACGTGTGTGTATGTGTGTGTGTGGCTGGGGAAAGCAGGAAACCATATCTTCTACTATAGTAAGTCAGCAGATAGTGCCTTAAACTGAAAATTCAAGAAAGAACACTCCAAGCATGCCATTGGAGATACAGAGATAAATATCAAAGTAATGAGTTGAAAGTAGTTGTCTCTGAAGAGTCCAAAATAAAAGGAAGGGGGAATTTGCAGATGACTATTGTTTCGTCAATAGTCCTGCAGAACTATTAGACTCTTTTAAATCTGTGCATATAACTTTGATAAAAATTAAACTTAAAAAAAAACAACTGAAGCTAGATTATGAAGTACTAGAACATAATTACACTAGTTACAGCCATACTGACTTAGAACCAAACTTTATAACTTTGAGCAAGGTCCTCAATCTCTTTATCTATAAAAAATCTTCATCTATAAAAATGAAAAATAATAGCTGCCAAGAAGTATGATAGGAAATAAGACAGTGTCTGGCATACAGCATTTATAAATAGTACCTATTACTCAATTTGCAATCAGAGAGTAATAACTAGAAACTTTAAGTAAATCATAATCTCACCTGTCTTACAAAGTAACTTTGACAGTTGCAGAGAGGATGGCTTTGGAAAGAGAAGAGCTTAGAGGTCAAAGAGACCTCTTAGCAGGGCTACATTTGAATGAAAAAAGAGGCAAAGCTACAAAGTGAAACTTAAGGGTACAAGAGGTATTTTCCAAGTGATGAACTAATTTAAATATGAGAAAAAGGAAAAAAGAGTCAAAAAAATCTCCTAACTTAATTAAGCAAATAAATAGAGGCTGACAACACTAACTGAATTGAACACAGAAAGAACTGAGAAGAGAACATGAGGAGAGAGAAGAGCTATGAGCTTGATATTACCTACATGTAATTTGTGGCATACAACCAAATAGAGAGATCAGGTATGCAGGTGGAAATCTGAATCTAGAAGAGAGGTCAGGGCTGGAGACAGAAATGGGTATATTACAATCAAAGGCCGAAGCCATGCAAGTGGATCAGATTACTCTGTGGCAAACAGAGCAACAAGAAAGGGGAAAGATAAAAATCATGAGCACGAAAAACCCTATAACATGATACCAATAATTACCTCAAAAACTACAATTAGATCTAAGTTTCTTTTTTTTTTTTTATTATTAATGCGTAGTAAATATGCCCATTGTTGAAATAGGTAAAGAAAGCCTAAATAAAGCCCAATGATACCCAGGAACAACAACTGTTAATATTTTAGAGTATTCCTTCTAATCTTTCAATGCATATAACCATAAATTATCCATCTTTTTCCCTGACAAATTTGGAATCATACAACTGCACTCAGCTTTTTTTGCTTTATTAAATCAGTATTTCCAATGGTACCTGAAATACCAATGACTTTTTATTAAACACTCCAATTTATGTAAACCACCGATGAGTGTCACTTGACCTAACTGCCATATTTGCCTCCTGCAAGTAAAGGAGAATCAATATCCCCAATTTCTTTTAAAGGCTAATTTTTAAAGAACGACCAAACACAAGAAAGACCATTTCCTCAAGTACAAGAAGCACATTTTCTCAAGTAATATAATTAGGAGACATAAAATTAAAAGGATATTCATTTGATATGGAATGTAATAAATATTGATGGATTTTATTAAAAACCAGAAAATAGAGATTAAAAAAAACAAGTTGCTTTAATGTTTTAGGAGTTCTCAGCATCAATGGTCTTTATATACTTGTAAGGTCACTGTGAAACTCAAAAGGAGTTAATATACACAAAACACATATAACAGGATCTGACATATAATAAATGCTTAATAAATGTTATTACTATCATCACCATTAGTTCCATGTGAAAACTGTTCATTGCATAGAAAAGAGGCAGAAAAAAACCTTAGATATGAAACTAAATACTCTTTTGTCTTCCATTTTTCCATCTTCTCTACATTTATATACTTGGACGTCACTTTAAGTATTATTTTAAAACCATTGGTAAATATGTACCTCATCCTTAATTCTACTCTAAGATACTTGAGGGAAGAATGAATTTTTGCTATCTCCTCAAAATGTTCCTTACATGACAGAGTAATATTGAGTGAAGACTCAATAATATTAGTGTCACAAATCCTAATAAAGAAAATAAGGAGCACCTGGGTGGCTCGGTGGTTGAGCATGTGCCTTTGGCTCAGGTGGTGATCCCGGGATCCTGGGATCTAGTCCCCTATCAGGCTTCCCACAGAGAGCCTGCTTCTTCTCCCTGTGCCTTTCTTTCTGCCTCTCTCTCTGTGTCTCTCATGAATAAACAAATAAAATCTTAAAAATAAATAAATAAAAAAGAAAGAGAATAATAAAAACAACAAAACAATAAGCAAAAAGTGGGATGACCGTAAAAGCAAGAGATCTAAAAGCCAGTATCAATACAATCCAAAGGCAAAGGATAGAATGAAAAAATGAGTTGAAAAGCTTTGTTGTTAATCACAATGAACAGACCACACTCCCTTTGCTCTTCTTTGGGCACAATTTAGGAGAAATACTAAAAACACTGGATTGTGTCTAAAAGAGAGCAACTGAGAAACAAGAACTAAGGATCCTGAGATTGTAGAACAGAGGGGGTTGGCCCTCCTTATCCACACCCCTTCCCACTGTCAACAATAAGAAAAAACTGTACTATGGGAAATGATTGAAGATTTCTCTGTTGTCCAAGGCAATTATCAAAAGACGGAGGTGTAGATTTCTCTCAACTCAAAAACTTAAAATAACAAATCTCTTCTAAGGCAAAGATGTTATCAGAGATTAGTCACGAAGGCGTTCAAGCAAAGGTTGGAAAACAGCTTGCCAACAAATGGTGCCTCAGAAAACATCCAAGTAGGGGATAATTGGTTAGAATTTTAAGTTTCTCACAACCCTGTAACCACATCAATAAATATTACTAAGTATCTGCTCCAGAAAGGATACTGTCCTAGACCTATAAGGCATACAAAAAACAGAAAACTGAGAGAAATTCACAAAGATCTCTGCTGCCAAGGAACTCATAATAATATATAAAATGTATATTACAGTTTTAGACCATAATAGATGTTACCAAGCACTATTTATTAATTGCCAAATGAATTCTAGTCATGTATAAAGGTCTTCTCAGAAGGAGAAATCCCTAAGGTTAAAATGGTCATAAAAAGATTTTTAGAATAAACAAGCTCTGGGGTACTTACGGAAAAATGTAAAAATGGGTTTTAAATGTAAATGTAAAGTCCTTACAGTCCTTAAGTCCATATAGTCCTTACACTGTCAATTTATTCACTATGTGACCCTAAACAAGTCACTTTCAATCCTCTGGCCCTAATTTCCTCATCTGTAAAGCGAAGGGGTTTATGTTATTAGAAGTAAGAAGGTTCTGAACAGAGAAATAAAAAAGAAGCGACAGTACAAAAACAAGTGAAATGCAAGTTAGAGAGAAACCCGTTTGGCTGCATTAAAAATGAGTTTCTTGGGAAAAGAGATAAGCTGAAAAGGAAGGTTGTGGCCAGAATCAAGTGTACTAGGCCTTGAATACCAAGCTAAGTAGTTTCAAATTTATCCTGTAAACAGCTTCTGTAGCTACTACTCAACTCTGCTATCGCCATAGACAATAGGAAATAAATGGGCATGGCTGTGGTCCAATAAAATTTTATTTATGAATACTGAAATTTGAATTTCATAGATTTTCACGTGTCATGGAATATTATTTTACTTATCTTTTACAATTCGGAAATATAAAAGTCATTCTTAACTCATGGGTCATACAAAAACAGGCCACGAGCTGGATTCGGTCCACGGGATCTGCCAATACCTGTAGTACACTAAGCTGCCTTCATTGGAGTCCTCTAAGATACATTTGCTCTTGAGCTTCAGGGACCAAAATAGTATTTTATTCATTCAACAACTATACACATGCATGAATGCACACACCTAACAAAGATCTAAATCTAGTAGGGATCACGGATGCCCTAAACAATGGTCCTAAACAAACAACAACAAGACCCTCTAGAATAAGCCATTAGAACAGAAGCACAATTTTGTTTTAATTTTGCAATTTATTTTCACATAGTAATGTACTTAGAGAGTTACAAACTACTCTTACAGACTGTCCAGGTCATATGAATGGATAAAATATAGTCAAGAAATAGGGAAGGGAATATGAGGTCTAGTCCTTACACTGTCAATTTATTCACTATGTGACCCTAAACAAGTCACTTTCAATCCTCTGGCCCTAATTTCCTCATCTGTAAAGTGAAGGGGTTTATGTTATTAGAAGATCACTATACACTCTCCCTCAGCTTTAACACTGTATGATTCTACTCCAACTTTAAAAAGACAGGGAATGACAAAGACAAAAGGGATAATTAAGGACGTACGAGAGAAAAGGAACTGACTGAATGAGCAGGTGGATAAGAAAAGACACATATAGGAAAAAAGACCAAAAAAGTACAGTATTGCTAAAATCAAGGACTTTTTTAAAATTATCAAATGCCACAGAAAACCCAAGGAAGAGAAGAATAATTCAGGAAGAGTATGACCATAATCAAAAAGGAGCTAGTTATAGTTAGCAAGCTAAAAAAGACAAAAACTTAAAGTGACAGTCTTGAGACTTAAGACTATTGTGCATGCTTCCAGGAATCAAGAGTCAGGGAAAAAGAACAGCCAGAAGATGGATTGGGGAGGGTGGGGGAGGCATATAGGCATATGTTCCAAAAAGTGTATAAGAAAAAAGTATCGAAGTATTGGAATGTACTTGAAGCCTCAGGTAAGGAGTTTGTCTTAAAGCAGAGGCAATTAATCTTTAAAATCCAAAAAAGGTAAGAGCAGTATTACAGTATTGACTTTTTACACAAGTATTTTCCTGTGGAGCTGTATATCCATACCATGTTTTTTTGTTTTTTTGTTTTAGGCATCAAATTCTTAGGGAAATAAATCTGATGTTGCATTTTCTTAAAGCACCTATACTGTATTTTTCTAATGGTCAAAAAATTAAGAAAGGACAAATTGGTTTTGTAGGAATGAAAACCAGCAGTATGTAGCTCTAAAAGAAAATGCATGTTTATCCTTCTTACAGCACCTATCACTTCTGTCCTTGTGTAACAGCTACTTGTGTAGTAAAATACCTCTCCCTTAAATGAAGTTCAACAAATATGATCAGCATTCTCTTTCCTAGTAGCTCTGAAAGCTCCCAAGGCAAGAATTCTGATTAATTCATCTGTTTATCTGCTTTGCACAGAGTTGGTGATGCTCCATGAATAAATACTGACACATGATAACTAAGTTCAACAACAACAACAACAACCAAAAAACAAACAACTGTCCTTGCAAAACAACCATTATCTGATAAAGTCAGAAAAAATGTTTTATCATAGATACTTAACTCCAGGGCGACTTTTGTAGTGTCAGAGCTTGCTTAAGTAGCAACCAAGTACTACAAAGCAACTAACAGAAAGCAAAAAAAATAAATAAAATCTTTAATGAACATCACTTCTAAATAATCCAGAAAACAACCATTATCTGATTAAAGTCGGAAAAAAAAATGTTTTATCATACTTAACTCCAGTGTGACTTCTGCAGTGTCAGAGCTTGCTTAAGTAGCAACCAACTGCTACAAAGCAACTAAAGAAAGCGAAAAAATAATCAAGATTTTTAATGAACATCACTTCTAAATCATCCAGAAAACAACCATTATCTGATAAAGTCGGAAAAAAAAATGTTTTATCATACTTAACTCCAGTGTGACTTCTGCAGTGTCAGAGCTTGCTTAAGTAGCAACCAACTGCTAGGAAGCAACTAGCAGAAAGCAAAAAACAAAATAAAATCTTTAATGAACGTCACTTCTAAATAACCCAGAAAACAACCATTATCTGATAAAGTTAGAAAAAAAAAAAAATGTTTTATCCTAGATCCTTAACTCCAGGGCGACTTTTGCAGTGTCAGAGCTTGCTTAAGTGGCAACCAACTGCTACGAGGCGGCTAACAGAAAGCAAAAAAACAAAAATAAAATCTTTAATGAACATCACTTCCAAATGATCCAGATTCTACACGGGCCCGTTGCAACAGGACCCTGCCTCTATGCACGGTATATGACAAATTTAAAAAAAAAAAAAAAGCCAAACATCAGTCTGATGATCAACCAGTTAAAAATACACATTTGGATACGCTGAAGATATTTATAAAGCCGACAGGGATACTATTAATATATTGAAATTCACTGGCCGGTGCTGGATTCTGTGTGCCACTGATCTTCTACTACTGTTCGAGAGAGAAGCCAAGAAGTGCGGGCCTTCCCGTATCGCTCGCTTTTAAAGAATTCAAGAAGTCACCCAAACTGAGCGCGCACCACCGCAGGGAGGGGGCAGCGACGCTCTCCAGGGGCTAACGTCCGGCTCTCTCTTACCTTGCACCTGGAAAGTCCTGTTTACTTTTTTTTTTAATTTATTTATGTGTCCCACCCCCGAACCACCCATCTTCCTTCCACGGGCCCCCGACAGGCTCACCAAGTAACAGAGGAGTTCAAAAAAGAAAAGAAAAAAAAAGTAACAGTTAAAAAAAAAAAAAAAAAAGCAAAACTGTGCCTCCCACGATCTCCACTCGGGTGCAGACTTGGCGAGCCCCGGGGGCAGCTACACGCTCGGCCGCGGGCGCAACCAGGAGCGGCGCCGTCGGTACAGAATCTGGTGGTGGTGGTTGTTTTTCTTTCTTTTTTTTTTTTCTTTTTTCTTGGAAGGTTATCTCGGCTCGACGCGTTCGGTGGGTACGGGGAAGGCGAGCGGGTCCGGCCCGACAGGCCGAGAGGGGAGGCCGGCGCTCGCCCCCTCCCCTCCCCTCCCCCCGCCCCTCCCGCCCCGCCCCGCCCCTCCCCGCCGCGGGCCCGGGATCCAGGCGGGTCTCCCAACTGCCCCCCGCCCCCCCGCCCCTCCCCCGCCGCGGCCCGGCCCGGCCCGGCCCGCACTCGCCGCCGCCGCCCCCGCGCCCCCCCGGCCCGGCCTGCGCTGCCCCCGGCGCCCTCGGGCCTCGGGCCCGGCCTCCTCCGCCGCCCGCCCCTCACCTCCTTCGGGACCAGCTGGTTCTCCTCGCCGGGCACCATGGCTCAGACTCCGGCCGCTCCTCTCCGCCCTGCCGGGAGGGGGGAGCCGGGTGCTGGCGGCGCTCTGTGTCTCAGCAGAGGAGGGCAGCAGCCGTCATCGCCGCCGGCGCCCGCGCTCCCGCAACACAGCGGAGGCCTCGGCCGCGGCCCCCGAGCAGCAGCGCGCAGACACCGACCTCGGCCGCTCCGCCGCCGCCGCCGCCGCCGCCGCCGTCGTCGTCGGCCCCTCCCCCCGCTCGCTGCAATCAATGGAAAAATGGCGGCGGCCGCTCTCGCGAGACTTCGGGCCGCCGGGCTCCCAGCCCCGCGCCCCGCGCCCGAGGTGCCGAGGCGGCTGCAGCCCAGCGCCCGGCTGCTCCCGCGGCGCGAGCTCGGCGCCGGGGCGCGCGGGGCGGGACGAGCGGCCCGAGCAGCGGCGCCCTCCGCGGGAGGCCTTCCGCACCGCGCCCGTCGGGGCTCCCCCTGCCGGCGGGGGAGGGGCCGGCCCCCAGGGCGCCTTCGCCGACCCGGTCGCCCCCCGACGGCGAGGCTCGGGAGCTCCGTCCGCTCCTCCCCGGCCTGGCGCCGTCCTGGAAGGGCGGGCGGCCCGCGCGGCTCCCGGCCTCCGCCCCTCCCCTCTCCCCAGCCTGCGGGCGGCCCCGGCGGCGCTCCCGGGGGCCCGGAGGGGAGGCGGCGGCGTCCCCCCTCCACCCCCGCCCCTCCCGTGCGTTACAGCGGCGCTCCCCTGTGCGCCTTCTGGGAGCCTCGTTCTGCAGCCGGCTGCGGCCTGGGGCTGCGCTCTGCACCTCGGCCCCCCACCCCCCCCCAGGATGTCTTCAGAGTGCCCGAGTCGGCTCTGCCTGCATGCACCGGGCTCAGTTTTAGGCTAAACAAAATGATGCAATAGTTGTTTTTCCAAACCTCGCTCATTCAACTTTCCTTTAAAAAAAAAAAAAAAAGGTTTTATTTATTTATTCATGATAGACAGAGACAGAGAGAGGCAGAGACACAGGCAGAGGGGGAAGCAGGCTCCATGCAGGGAGGGAGCCCAATGCAGGACTGGATCCGGGGACTCCAGGATCAGGCCCTGGGCTGAAGGCAGGTGCTAAACCGCTGAGCCACCCGGGCTGCCCTCGACTCTCCTTTATGAAGCCTCGCCGGGGTGCCCCTCCGGAAGACTTCTGTGGGTACAAGGGGTTTCACCCCGTGCGGAAGTCAGAGAATCCTGCACGGTATTAACTACCTCGCACTTGTGCTCTGCAAACTTTTAGTGATTGCACTTTCTTATTAGCAAAAAAGAAAAAAAAAAAAACTAAGTCTATACACTTCTGTAAGTTGTATACACCTCTCGCTACATGTGGACATAAAACATTTTTGAAATGTAATAGAGGATAAGATAAAAAAAAATAAAATAGACACTTAAAAGTAACTATAGGGACGCCTGGGTGGCTCAGTGGTTGAGCATCTGCCGTCAGCTCGGGGCGTGATCCTGGAGTCCCAGGATCGGGTCCCACATCAGGCTCCCTGCATGGGGCCTGCTTCTGCCTCTGCCTGTGTCTCTGCCTTTCTCTCTCTGCGTCTCTCATGAATAAATAAGATATTTAAAAAATAAATAAAATGAAATAAAAGTAACTGTAAGAGGTTTTTTTTTTTTGGACATTAATGGTATGGAGAATTGTTGCTCTATCTAAAAATATTTAGTGAAAGAAACATGATTGACTAGGTTTCAGTGGTTTCTGAAATCTTTAATACTTTGCGAAGCAGTTATTAAATTGTCTGATTCAACGTTCAGGTTATTTCTGTACCTCATTTTAATAGCTGTCATAAGCTGAGAAAGATAACTCACAAAGATATGTAGATCCTAATGGAAGAAGTACATCTTTGGCGGCTCTTACTAATGCAAGTATCCATTTTTATCTCTTCCATCCACCAATCGTGAAAAGTTTTTATTGAAATTCAACTACTAACTTTCTGTCTTCCCTGATGTCAGCCAGAAAATGTTGCATTTTTATATTTTTAACAAATGGGTTCAGAACTCATTGGAATGCATTGCTTGGAAGAGTTTTCAATAGCTTGGAAAAAATTTTGCCTTCAAGTTTTAGTGTACATGTATACTTTTTTTTAGGGTACTGATCTTGTCTTTATTTAAAATTTTGATGTTTTGTTCATAGATTTTTGCATTGATTTTGAATCTTTAAAATATGGTATTAAGATATTATTTATCTAGATTACTGAGTTTACCCCCCTTAAATTTTGCACCCAAGGTGAATGCTTCACTTATTTTATCACTGTTTTAGCCTTAGGTAGCAAACAAACCTTATTTTTGCATCAAAATCCCATAATAGAAATATTTCTAAATCTTTTATTTCAAAGTGTTATCCCAACTACTTAATAAGATGATTTCTGTACAGCTCATGGTTGAAGTAGACATGTCATCTCTCCTATTATCTTTTCTGCTTATGTTTGCATTATTACCTCCAACTCATGTTTTCTTTCCAGAAATCTTTTTTAGCTACTTTCATTTTAGTGAGGGGTCAGTTTAATGAAATAATAATGTAATTGGCAAATCTACTTAATTCAGCACACAGAAACACAGAAATCACAATATATTAAAATGAAAGAAAATTAAGAAATCCCTGAATCATTCTCCACATTGCATAACTCACACTTTTCACTCATTAATAGTGAGATACAAGTGTCAACCTATATGTTAAATATTTGCAAGACTTAATTTTTTCTGGTTTTAGATAAAAATAAATATTTTTTTAAGATTCTAATGGTTTTTGTCTCATGATCCACCTTATCTGGTTGTATTATTCTCTTTAGAGGCCATTGACATGTCTGTACTAAAGCCTCATAGGTTTGTTGTTCTGCAATAAATATTTCTGGAATAAGTATATGGATCAATGAGATGATTGATAAATGAACAAATATTGATGTATGGCTACTCTTCCTAATAAGTTACTAATACTACGTGCATATGTGGATGCCGAACTGATAGTTACATCTACCTGTCTGATGACTTGAAACATCTCAAATTTCACTTGACTTGAACAGATCTATTTGATTTCTGAGCTTCCCCCATCTTCCTTCTGCAACATATGCTCTGGCAGTTGTCTCCATCTCAATAAATTGCATCATTATCAATTCAGTTTATCAAGCTGAACATTTGAGAATCTTGATCTCACATTCAATTCATTACTAAGTGCTGTTGCTTCATCCACTGAACTATATACCAATCCAACCAGTTCTCTGTAAATCCACCACTCCCCCATCCTGCTCCAATCATCATCTTTTCTTGCCTACACTACTGCGATGGTGTCCTTACGGGGCTCCTAACTTCTACTCTTATCCCCCAAAATTCATACTCCAAAAGCATCCAGAATGATCCTTTTAAAGTACATGACATTCTATATAATTCTTAGATAAGCTTTCTCTTAGTTAAAATCGTTCAAAGATTTCCTATCCCACTCAGCATAAAATCCATATTCTTTGCCATGGCCTGCAAAGTCCAGTGCAAGCTAGCCCCTGACTACCTGGCTCATCTCACCTACCATTCTTCCTCTTATACCAATGACCCAGCCGCTCTGCCCTTATTGAAGCTTGTTAAATACATTTAGTTTACCCTGTGCTACAAAGTCTTTGCAGTTATCTCGTTCTCTAAATGTTCTTCTCCCAAATCTTTGCTCTTATATAGTTCCATCTTGTCATTTGGGCCTCTCCAATGTTTCCTCCTCAAAGAGGCCTTTCATGACCATTTGATCCTAATGTGTTCTCTGTTCCTGAAATAGTGTCTCGTACATAGTAGGTGCTTAATACATTTTTGTTGAATTAATGACTTTTTTTTTTTTTTTTTTTGGTGAGATTCACATTTTTAAAGTTGTCAGGACTAGTATAAGTCAGAAGCTTGTTGCTTTTCCTTATATATTTTTTTAGGTTATTTTTCTTTTTCCTTTCACTTTAAAATGTTCACAATATAAACCTAGTCAAAATATGAAAAAAACATAAGCAAACCCAGACGGGGGGATATTCTACAGGATACCTAGCTACTATTCCTCAACACAGTGAAGCTCAAGAAAGAGAATGAAAGGGCACCTGGGTTGCTCAGTGGTTGAGCATCTGCCTTTGGCTCAGGGTATGACCCTGGAGTCCTCGGATCAGTTACCTTATCGGGCTCCCTGCATGGAGCCTGCTCCTCTCTCTGCCTCTCTCTGTGTCTCTCATGAATAGATAAATAAAATCTTTTTTTTTTTTTTTTAAGGAAAGAAATAGAATGAAAGACTGAGAAACTGTGACAACCAGAGGAGATGGGGGAGACACAACAACCCCATGCAGTGGGGTACCCTGGATCGGATCCTGGAAAGAAAGAACATTAATGAAAACACTGGTGAAAACCAAATAAAATGAGTCATTTGGTTACTAATAATGTTCCAATGTCAGTTTCTCAGTTTGGACAAGTGTACGATGGTACTGTACACTGGCAATGTAAGGGGGAAACTGGGAGGGGTACATATGGACTCTTTTAGCAACTTTTCTGCAAATCTAAAATTTCTCCAAAATAAAAAGTGTATTTAGAAATGTCCAGGGGGCACCTGGGTGGCAGAGTTGTTGAGCGTCCAACTCTTAATTTCAGCTCAGGTCATGAATGATATCAGAGTCCTGAGATTGAGCCCCACTTCAGGCTCTATGCTCCATGCAAAGTTTGCTTGTCTCTCTGTGCCTCTGCTTCTCTTCGGCTCTCTCTCTCTCTCAAATCAATCAATCAATCAAATCTTTAGAAATGTCCATAGTAATACTTAAGACACTTCTTTTTTCTTTTTCCTTTTTTTTATACTTCAGGACCCTTCACAAAACCTTTCTATATTTTAAACTCTTTCTTTAAAGCCATATAGTCAGTCATCTTGTACAATTTAAGAGCTAGTGATGATGTACACCACTATAACTATCAGTAATATTGTTATATGTATTCCATAAATGTGAATAGAAATTTTTATCATGGCTATGTTTTAATAAAGTTAAAAAGATCTATTAGTCAGTGTGATATGGCTTTAGACGCCTGTTTTGAGATCTAAGCTCAGTTTTTCCATGTAAGACCTCTCTGAACCTCTTTTTTTTCTCAACTAGAAAATGGAGGTAATAAAGTGAACCCTTAGCATTTGCCAACTTAATATTTGCAGTTTTGACCAGAAAAGCCCTTGATATGTATAATTGTCCGTAATTGTGGTAAAGAGGAAGTTTAAATTTCACACATTAGCCAAAGTATAAGAAACTGGAAAGTTGAGTAGTTGAAAGAATAAGCTGAGAATTGGTTACCTGAATTTGAATCCTACCTCTGTTATTATTAACTGTGTGGTATTCCTTGAACAGATTTCTTAAATTCACTAAGCTTCCATTTTCTTATCTGTAAAATGAGGATAATAATAGCACAATTTTATAAGGCATGTTAAATAGCAAAGAAAATAATAATAAAACTATAACAAGATATGTGTATATACTCAGTCTTGTTCTAGGAGCTTTACACATATTATATCATTCAATTCTTTCTACTTTCTAAGCATAACTACTACTATTATCCTCATCTTGCAAGTGAGGAACCTGATATAGATTTAGCCTTTGAAGCATGCCTCACACTGCCCAGCACATAGTAAACAATCAATACATACTGGCTCTAATTATCCCACCATTTGACTGAGCTCCACAAGGGATTATGCAGCCCTAACAATGCGCGGCATATAGTAGGTGCTTTTGAATATTTGTGGAATAAATGAGTAAATAAACCAATCTTTACTGCCTACTCTTCTCCACTTATGTAGTATCTCCATGAAAATGCTAAAAATGTTCTCTTTTTGAAAATGGCTCTGAAACAAAATTCAACTATTAGCAATGAGTTTGAAGAAATGAATAAAGTGATGGATCTTTGCCATGAGATAGTCTGATTAAGCTAGAGAGCAGAATATAAAATTAGTCAAAGGCTTATATTTGTGATCGGAATGACATCATCAACAAAGAAGCAAGAAAAAACAATTTGGGAAACTAACTATAATCAGTGACTGCTTTCACCACTGGGATTAAAAAAAAATTGGCATCAACTGAGTAGAGAACCTAGTAAACACTAAAAAGATGACTAACTCTTGGTGTAAAGATAAGAATAGGAAGCATGATGCTCAAGAAAATGTAATCCAAGAGAAACCTAGTAATATATACAAGTACTTTTATGATGCAATTAATGAGGACATCAGTGGAGCTCTCAATCCACTTTGGCCTCAAAGAAAGATTGGTGCAAGGACCTGACATAGCATTTTTCTATTGATGTAAACTAAAAAAATAAAAATAAAAATAAAAATAAAAATAAAAATAAATAACCATTGCCTCGGAAGTGCTTGCCTCCTTCTGAGCTTATGAAGTTAATGAAAGAAACTGTTTATGGGTTAGTATGTTCGACAACAAAAAAGGAGGCTCACATCAACAAATGCCTTGCAGATATATCAAAGGAAGAGACACAACTATCAGAGTTTAACGCAACTGAAGACAAACTGATCATGATTCACCCTAGCTTTCTCTAGGTTTCTGCAAACACTTCAGCTTCAAGGTCCAAATAAGGTGGAATCCAACAAAGCAAAGTTGGAGTCATGGTGTTAATCTTTTGAAATGATTTCATAAGATCTTTGTAATAGACTAGTGCTTATAAAGTTGGTGTCTGAAGACATCCCAATATTCCTTGAGGATGTCAAGTGTCCTTTGTAATAATTACTTCACAAAATTATGAGTATTAGAATAATGTATACAGATGTGAATATTTTATAGAAATATTGTCATGGAACAAAAATAAAACCCAGAGTGTAAAAGGAAAGTTGGTAATTAAATCTTTTCAACTTGTGTGTAGCAAAATATTGATATAAATAAAGTCAAAAGAGAAAATATCAGCTGGAAGAATATTTGCAACAAATATAACAAATGGGGCTAATCTCCTTAATATAAAAGATCTCTCATAAATCAATAAGGAAAAGATGAACAACTTCTGCATAAAGGAGAAAAATTGGCATTTCGTACAAAAATGAAGTACAACTTGCCAATAAATATCTGAAAAGATGCTCTGCTTTACTCATTACTAAAGAACTGCAAATGAAAAAAAAAATGCCATTTTCACTTTCAGATCAGCAGGATTTATAAGGAAATAACTCATTTAAATGTTGTAGAATATGAATTAAACTTCTTTGAAGGCAATATGTACATCAAAATTATACACAAAATGTACATTATCTTTCTACCCAGCAGTTCTATTTCTAAGATTATCCTACCATACAAATGAACAAAGATATTTAGGCTTACTCAGAGATACTGCAGACCTCAGACCACCACAATAAAGTGAACATCTCAATAAAGTAAGTGAAATGAATTTTTTGGTTTCCCAGTGCATACAAAAGTTATGTTTCCACTATAGTGTAGTCTATTAAATGTACAAGTAGCATTACATCCAAGAAACAAATGTGCATACCTTAATTTAAAAATGCTTAATTGCTAAAAAATGCTGACTATCATCTGAACTTTCAATGAGTCATAATCTTGCTGGTGGAGGGTCTTCTCTCAATGTTGATGTCTGCTGACTGATCAGGGTGGTGGTTGGGTTGGGGTGGCTGTGGTGATTTGTTCAAATAAGATAATAATGAAGTTTGCCACATTGACCTTTCCTTTCATGAATGATTTCTCTGTAGCATGTGATGTTGTTTGATAGCATTTTACCCACAGTTAGCTTTTCAAAATTGGAGTCAATCCTCTCAAGCCCTGCTTCTGCTTTATCAACTAAGCTTATGTAACATTCTAGATCCTCTGTTGTCATTTCCATGGTCTTCACAGCCTTAGGAGCAGATTAGATCTTAAGAAAACTCTCTCTCTCTCTCTCTTTCCCCTCAGGAAGCAACTCTTTATCCATTGAAGTTTTATCATGAGATTACAGCAATTCAATCCCATCTTCAGGCCCCACTTCAAATTTTTGTTCTCTTGCTCTTCCACCAATCTGGAATTATCACCTCCACTGAAGTATTTTTTTTTTTTTTAAGATTTTATTCATTTATTCATGAGAGACACACAGAGGCAGAGACATAGGCAGAGGGAGAAGCAGATTCCCCATAGGGAGCCTGATGCAGGACTTGATCTCAGGACCCCGGGGGTCATGCCCTGAGCCAAAGGCAGATGCTCAGCCAGTGAGCCACCCAGGTGTCCACTGAAGTCTTAAACCTCTCAAAGTCAACCATGATGGTTGGATGATTCCCCCAAACTCCTAATGTTGATATTTTGACTTCTTCCTATGAACCACAAAGGATGAAACACAAACATTTAATGGCATCTAGAATGGCGAAAACTTTCCAAAAGGTTTCAATTTCCTTTGCCCAGATCCATTAGCAGAATCACTATCTATGGCAGCTATAGCCTTATGAAACCTATTTATTAAACAATAAGGCTTGAACGTTGAAATTACTCCCTGATCCAAGTGCTGCAGAATGGATGTTGTGTCAGCAGGTGTGAAAATAACATTCATCTCATTGTACATCTCCATCAGAGCTCTTGGGTGACCAGGTACATTGTCAATGAGCAGAAATATTTTGAAAGTAAAATTTTTTTTCTGAGCAGTGGCTCTCAACAGTGGGCTTAAAACATTCAGTAAACCATGTGGTAAATAGATGTGCTTTGTTGTTCCATTTATAGAGCACAGGCAAAGTAGATTGACCATAATTCCTCAGGGCCCCAGGATTTTCAAAATGGTCAATGAGCATTGGCTTCAATTCAAAGTCAACAGCTGCATTAGCCCCTAACAAGAAAGTCAGTCTGCTATTTATTTATTTATTTATTTATTTATTTTATTTTTAGTCTGCCCTTTGAAGCTCTGACCCAGGTACTGACTTCTCCTCTCTAGCTATGAAAGTCCTAGATGATACCTTCTTCCAATAGAAGGCTGTTTCACCTGCATTGAAAATCTGTTGTTTAGTGTAGCCACCTCCAAGGCTTATCTGAACTAGAGGATAACTTGTTGCAGATTCTGTATCAGTACTTGCTGCTTTGCTTTGCGCTTTAATGTTACAGAGATGGCTTCTCTCCTTAAACCTCATACACCAACCTCTGCTCGCTTCAAACTTTTCTTCTGCAGCTTCCTCACTTCTCTCAGTCTTCCTAGATTTAAAGAGAGTTACAGCCACACTCTGGATTACGCTTTGGCTTAAAGGAATGTTGCAGTTGGTTTGATCTTCTATCCAGACCATGAAAACTTTCTCCATATCAGCGATAAGGTTGTTTCACTTTCTTATCATTCCTCTGTTCACTGGAGTAGCACTTTGAATTTCCTTCAAGAACTTTTCCTTTGTATTCACAACTTAACTAACTGTTGTAAGAGGCCTACTTTTTGGCTTATCTTGGCTTTTGATGTGCCTTCCGCACTAAGCTTAATTATTTCTAGCTTTTGATTTAAAGTGAGACATGTGACTCTTTCTTTCACTTGAACACGTAGAACCCATTGTATAGTTATTAACTGGCCTGATATTGTGTATCAGGGAATAGGGAGGCTAAGGAATAGCTGGTCAGTGGAGCAGTTAGAACCTGCACAACTTTATCAATTAAATTCATTGCCTTATATGGGCATGGTTCATGGTGCCCCCAAAACAATTACAATAGTAACAAAACATCACTGATTACACATCACTGTAATTAACATAATAATGAAAGTTTGAAATATTGAAAGAATTACTAAAATCTGGGGCAAAGACCTTAAGCGAGCAAATGTGTTGGAAAAATGTTGCCGGCAGACTTCCCAGATGCAGGGTTGTCATAAACCTTTGATTTGTAAAAACTTCAGATCTGTGAAGTGCAATAAAGAGAAGTGCAATAACTTACAACTTCCTGTAAGTCCAAAATTGTTCCAGTATGAAAAGTTTACATTTAAAAAGTGAGATAGAAAGAAAATCAAGATATAAAAAATGGAAAAGAGCAAGTTGCAGGATAGTATGTTTAGCATTGGTGTACTAAAAGATGAGGATTATATATATATATACTACTATAGGCATAGAAATCTCTGGGAGCACATGATCTTATTCCACCAAAAAGGAAGTTTACAGTAGTTATCTCTGAGTCCTTGGAACAGAGGTTGTCAACGTCAACATCAGTGTAGACTGGGATCTTTTAATTTTCACTTTCACATTAAATCATGCTGTGTTCTTTTAATTCTTTTGCCATGGAGACATATGTGTCTTATATAATTTAAAAGCAACTAATTAAAAAACTATGGTACGGAAATTGACTAACATGGTGACTGATATCTTGTAGATGTTCAGTATTTGAAAACTTTTGGGTTTTTTTTTTTTTTTAAGATTTTATTTATTCATGAGAGACACAGAGAGAGAGGCAGAGACATAAGGAGAGGGAGAAACAGGTTCCCTGTGGGGAGCCCAATGGGAAACTTGATCCCAGGATCACACCCTGAGCCGAAGGCAGACTCAGACGTTCAACCACTGAGCCACCCAGGCGTCCTGAAAACTTTTGTTTTTTTATTATCAGCTTTGATTAATAAGTTCTTAATTATATCTCTAATGACAAACACAAATTTTTGTTGAGTATTTATTATGGTCCAGGCCCTGTGTTAAATATTCTACACACGGTATTTCATTGTTCTCCCTTAACAACATTCTGAGTTGGGTACAATCATTATCCCCATTTTACAAACAAGAAAACAATGGAGAAATCAAGTAACTTGCCAAGGTCACAAGACAAATAAATGGTGTAGACAGGATTGGAACCCAATCAGTCTGACTCCATAGTCTTTTTTTTTTTTTTTTAAGATTTTATTTATTCATGAAAAACACAGGCAGAAACACAGGCAGAGACACAGGCAGAGGGAGAAGCAGGCTCCATGCAGGGAGCCCGATGTGGGACTCGATCCAGGGTCTCCAGGATCACAACCTGGGCCGAAGGTGGTGCTAAACCACTGAGCCACCCGGGCTGCCCCATAGTCTTTGATCATAGAGAAAGCTTTGTTTGTTTCTATAGATACTATAGAAAATATTTTAACATATAGAATATATTTCCATAACTTCCTTAATGGTTAAGTGATGAATATAATTCACCTTCAGTTGAGGAAATTGATGACTAATAACATTTTTTTTAAGATTTTGTTTATTTATTCATGAGAGACACACAGAGAGCCAGAGCGAGAGCAAGAGAGAGAGAGAGAGGCACAGACACAGGCAGAGGGAGAAGCAGGCTCCGTTCCACACAGGGAGCCTGACATGGGACTGGATCCCAGGTCTCCAGGACCACACCTTGGGCTGAAGGCGGCGCTAAACTGCTGAGCCACATGGGCTGCCCATAGTTTTTAACTAAGTTGGGCGATTCAAAGTCCCTGGACCTTTCTTTTAAATTTCAGCACATGAAAGGCACCTGGGTGGCTCAGTTGGTTGAGCATCTGCCCTCTGCTCAGGTCATGATCCCAGGGTTCTGGATCAAGCCCCACATAGGGGTTCCCTGCTCAGTTGGGAGCCTGCAACTCCTTCTCTCTCTACCCCTCCCCCATTTGTGTTCTTTTTCTGTCAAATAAATAAATAAAATATTTAACAAAAATACATTTCAGCACATGAGCTTTGCAGTTTGATTCTTTACATCCTACATGTTCAAACTAATCTTCAATTATTTGATAGTTTTCACTAAATGATCCATTTTTTTTTATCATTTTAAAAAGATTTAGTTATTTAATCCTTTGAGTACCTGGCTGCCTCAGTCAGTGAAGCATGTGAATCTTGATCTTGGGGTTGTGAGTTCAAGCCTCACATTGAGTATAGAGCTTATTCAAAAAAAAAAAAAAAAAGCCTTCAGTTATTTAATCCTTATAGTTGCTCTTTTCTGAGAGATTATGAATCTCTACATACCTTGAATATGAACCTTTTATTTTTTTTTAATTTTTATTTATTTATGGTAGTCACACAGAGAGAGAGAGAGAGAGAGAGAGGCAGAGACATAGGCAGAGGGAGAAGCAGGCTCCATGCACCGGGAGCCCGATGTGGGATTTGATCCCCGGTCTCCAGGATCGCGCCCTGGGCCAAAGGCAGGCGCCAAACCGCTGCACCACCCACGGATCCCTGAACCTTTTATTTTTAAAGATTTATTTTTTTAGAGACAGAGCATGTGAGTGAGCGGAGGTGGGGGTATAGAGGGATACAGAGAGAATCTCAAGCACACCTCTTGCTGAGCACTGACATAGACTTGGGGGTCTACTCTGAGATCATGACCTGAGCAAAACCAAGAGTTGGACTCTAAACAGACTGAGCAACCCAGGCATCCCAAACTTTTTCTTTAAAAAGATAAATAGCAATTGTTATTCCTTTCCTCACCTTCCCACTTCTTATAGAGCAGGTAGGGTTTTTTGTTGTTGTTCATATTGTTCTTTGTTGTTTATTTTGCATAACATCATCTAAATTTGCCTATCAAGACCTTTTAACAGAACAATACACATGAGTAAAGGACTATTTTCTCATTGGTTACATGAGACTTCTAGTAGAAAACCAATGAAATTAACATTTGTTAGTTGTTGATAGAATTTTATATATGCACAGATAATTAGGCCATTTTTTTTAATTAAAAATTTTTTCAAGATCTTCAACCAGGATCTTATTCTGTCAATAATCAAATTTATTGTATTCCTGCTGTGTATATGGCACTGTTTATGAGGAATCATAAATTCTTAGCCAGATTCAATGTCTCATTTGATTTAACTACAAAAACTTCAAAATTTATTATGTGTGAGTACTATAATCATGTAAGATTCTTTGGAAGATAAAACATAAATAAAAGTAAGAAAGTAGACCATAAAAATAGATAAGAAAATGTGATGAAAAGAATAGAAAAAGAGCAAGGGTCATTTATCATAATAAATTAATCTCCACTAAATATCCCTAAGGTGTTTGACACTGTGATAGATGCTTAAAAGAGCATAAAGTCAGTGTGGTGGCTGATTTCCTGCATAATTGAATAAAGAAGATTAAAAATGATGGAGCATGTCTGAAGATGTACTCTGAAATTCAATTCAACAGGTATTTATTGAGAGCTTTTTGACAAGGCATGTTGCCAGGAACTGTGCCAGAGAGATGAACGAGAATGCTCTCTACTCTTAGGGAGTTTACAATCTAGTTTGAATAGCTCTATCCAATGTGTGAATTAAGAAAAGGTGTCTCTAGGTGCCCAGCCCAGTGAAGAATGTTTGGGCTAGACTTCAGACTCCATCCACCCTCAGCTGGGCACCTGTGTACTTTTCACAACCTGTACACTCACATGCAGAAGCTTTAGCTATAATTGAAACAAATGTTTAAAATATATAATAGATCTATAGGAACATCTGGGTAGCTCAGTGGTTGAACGTCTGTCTTTGGCTCAGGGCGTGATCCCGGGGTCCTGGGATTGAGTCCCCATTCCCTGCGGGGAGCCTCCTTCTCCCTCTGCCTATGTCTCTGCCTCTCTCTCCATGTCTCTCATAAATAAATAAAAAAATATTTTTTAAAATAAAATATATAATAGACCTATACATAAAACCCTGAGTATGTAGAGAAGTAGGTTCTGGCAGGACATGACATTTGAGCCTCAGATAACTGGAAAGATGTGTTACAATGAGGAAAAGGGGTCCCCTTATGATTGGCCCAGTCTGGGGCACATGGCTAATGCAATGGCCCATATGCAACCAAATACTGACAACACAATAAAGAGGCTGCGGAGGAGAGATTGGTGGAAAGCAAAGGTGACCTGGGAACTCTGAGAGCTGGAGAAGAGGACTACAAACATCATGGAAGATCCTAAATGCCATGCTAAGAAGTCAGGCACTTTAGGGTTGTTAGCAGAGACCTAAGAAATAAATTTTATCCTTCAGATTCTCCTTATAAAATGTTTCACGATAGTTTGGAAAATTCCAACACTATTTAAATCTAGAGATAATAAGTGGAGATTTTATCTTTTGTTTTTGTTTTTGTTTTTTGTGTTTTGTTTTTTTGAAATTTTATCTTAACACTATTTCTTGCATATAATCTCAGTTCCCAGAAAGTAACCACAACAAATAATATGGTGTGCAAGCTTCTGAACCCTCATAGAAAGTTGTTTGTTTAGCTATCCATTAATTTCTAGGAGAGTGATCTCCAAATTGTTCTGATTTGGTGCTTATTTAAGAAAGCACTAACATATGTTGATTCATTTATTTTTAAATTTAACACATGTCCTGATATCCCAAGAGATAATAAGCAAGGCAAAGTTCATCATTAGGGATAGTGAATGCAAATCCATATTGCAAATACTTTCTTGATAGTTTCATAAAAAATTTGTTTGACTATCATACTGGTCAAAACCTTAACTTCCTGAGATGTCTGAAATGTTGTACCAAAAGGAGGAGAAGGGTTCACTCTGCTATTTTGTTTCCTTGTGCTTATAAGGAGTGTCATTCGTACTTAACAGCACTGAGCATAGACAGGCTGTCTGGGCTGGATTAAGAACTAGAAACAAACTCTCTATGCCCTAGTTTCCTCATGTTTAAAATGGGAATAAAAAAAAAAAAATAAAAAAATAAAAAAATAAAATGGGAATAAAAGGGGGCACCCGGGTGGCTCAGTCAGTTAAGTGTTGGGCTCTTGATCTAAGCTCAGGTCTTGATCTCAGGGTTGTAAGTTCAAGCTCCACATTAAATTCTACACTCAGCGTGGGACCTACTTAAAAAAAGTGGGGGAGCGAGTAAAAATAGTCCCTTCTTCATGGGGTTTTTGTACAGGTTAAATACATTAATAGAGACAAGCACTTAGGATAGTGACTGGCGTGTAGTAAGTCCCATGTAAGTATCCCATATATCATTGACATTATATTCCAACCATGGTTTTTTGGGGGGCAAGAATCTTTTAAAGCCACCTTTCTATGTTGTGGGACAAGTTAGTTAAAACTAGATAACGTAATCTGTAAATCTACCTCACTGAACCTTCAGTGACCCTGTCTTTACTGTGGAAACTCCCCTTACCCCTTTCCCTTAAAGTGATCTGTGTACAGTATGTGCTGAGAGGCCATCAGACACACGTGCCTAGTGGGGGTGTTGGAGTCAAGCCACATAAACAGTGTAAGTAAATCTTAATTTTTCCTCTTTTTTGGGGATAAAAGGTGTATGTGTATGTGTATTCTAATATTTTCTTCTCACATCTCAGTGGATTTCTAGGGTGTTCCCTGTGATGCGCCCACCCCACCTGGGAGGCCCATGTGCTGGAATGCACTGCTGGGAGGAGATCCATAGCCTGCCATGGAGAACCGTCTGACAGCTATGGAAGCAGGACCTGAGCAAGCCTGAGCTGTGGGATGGGAAAGAAACTGGGGGCGAGAAAGGGCAGGAAGAGCAAAGGAAACCTGGCAAAAGCCCATGTGCCAGATTTCAGCTGTAGGCGTAATCCTGCTCTGAAGGCTCTTCTGGGCAGGTCTATGAAACTCTGGGGTTCCAGCTCCAACACGTTCCCACAGCGTAGAGCCATTCAGCACCTACTGCGGCCCAGCACTGTGCTAAGGGTCTGAGAGGACGTGGTCACTTCTGCAAGTTTAGTCTGACTGAGGTGACTAACACTAATATCAAATTTCAATGAGTTATTTATTTATGTCTATTAGTATGTACATATACATATGCTTTATGAATAAATCCCATAGCACAGAATGCTATAACCTACAGAAGGAAGAACTACTTTGCCCTAATCGGGTCTTCAGAGAAATGGTCTCCTGAAGGAAGGAGATGCTGCGTGGGATGATAAATAAGTATTGAAAGGACAACTTTTTCTGATTAGTGTTAAAAAAAAACCCAAAAACCAAAAACCATCTCTTTTACCTGGTTATTAAAGATACCAGAGTTTCTTTGTTTTTAACATATTTTATTTATTTATTTGACACAGAAAGAGAGAGTATGAGAGAGTGAGAGAAGGAGAAGCAGACTCCTGGGCAGCCCGGGGTTGGGGGTGGTCAGCGGTTTAGCGCCGCCTTTGGCCCAGGGCCTGGCCCAGGCTCCCTGCATGGAGCCTGCTTCTCCCACTGCCTGTGTCTCTGCCTCTCTCTCTCTCTGTCTCTCATGAATAAATAAATAAAATCTTAAAAAAAAAAAAAAAAGAAGCAGACTCCTTACTGAGCAGGGAGCCCAACATTGGGCTCAATTGCAGGACCCTGGGATCATGACATAAGGCATACACTTAACTGCCTGAGCCACCTAGGCATACTCCCCCCTTTAAAAAATATTTTATTTACTTATTTGAGAAAAAAGAGAGATAGAACATACAGAGTGGGAGAAGCAGACTCCCCACTGAGCAGGGAGCCTGAAAAGATACCAGAGTTTGAATAGAGTCACTGCCAACACTAGTAAATTCCATGAGGATATTTGTCTGCTTGCGCTCATTGCTGTGTGCCTAATGCCTATAGGAATGCTTGGCACACAGTGGTTCTCATTTGTCAAATGAATTAATGATTAGAGAAACCACATCTGTGAACTATTAGGTAGGAGACTTTGTAGTCTCCCTTCGAATCATAGAATGAGTATTATGGGGATACCAGATACAGTCTAGTTCAAATTCTCCTGCTGAAAAACCAAGGCTCAAAGAGTCAAGTAATCCACTCAAGGCAAGCCAGGAAGCCAGATCTAGAACAGCTCCTATTTCCTAACTCCTCATCCAGTGTTTTCTTCATGATCCAATGGCACCTCGCCAGAAGTACCAGATGGCCACAACTCATCTCTTACTCGTCAGACCTCCTCAAGTGCCAGGAATGAATCTGATTCCAGAAGGCTGAAGGAAATGGAGATGTTAGAGATTTTTCTCTCTCACTGCTGTATTTGTGTCTGGCTTCCCTGGGAACCCATAGCGTTAGTTGTTACAGGTCCTTCTTCTCCAAGGAATGAGGAAGAAACAAAGTAGCAATAAATATGCAGATACAGTTTAAAATATGTAATATAAACACATTCTCTAACTACTTCCACTGTTTCCCAAACACACTGTGGAGGCTGAATAGCCCAGTCACTGTAGCCCAATGTTCAAGAGAAATGTGAGCTGAACACCTCCGAGTTCCTCACTGTTGTTAAGGGTATATGTGGAATACACAGATATTCATAAATATAATATGAATATGTATTCACATAATACATGAATATTCATGAAAAGAATGTATAATCCATAAATTATTACATTTAATGTAGCATAAAGGATAGACAGATCCAACAACCCAGAATTTTAGATTCTAGGCATAAAAATCTGACTTTGCCATCACACCCCCTACCTAACCTTTGCATAAACGTTATTATCTCAAAGTAAACTCTGTCACCGCCCTTTCTAAATAGGGACATTCCTCCAGCTAAGTATTTTCCCCTTTTAAACTTAAATTCACGTCTACTAGCTTGAAGCTTCAGGCCTTCGTTGTTTTTAAATTCTACCTCCTAAACATATCTCAAAACTGCCCAGTTTTCTCCATCTCTATTGCCACAGGCTAAGCCAACCCAGTATCACCTCTCAGTTAAAACTAATAAAATAACTTCTTAATTCCATTCTCTCCCTCTGATCCTTTTGCCACACAGCAGCTAGAATTATCTCTCAAAAAAAGAATCATATAACTTTTTTGCTTATAGTCTTCCAGTTCTTCCCATAGTTCATAAGGTTAAGACCAGAGTCTTGGGTGTGGTGAACAGGCCCCTAGGGATCTGGCGTCTACTTGCTCACCAGCTTCCTCTTGGGCATGGTCTTCCTGACTCTTTGCATTTCAACCACATTCTTTCAGTTCCTGAGAGTCCTCACTGATTCCCTTCCCCAGGCCCTTTGCACCTGTTATTTCAACTTCCTGCAATGTTCTCTAGTGTGGTGCTTTCCCACCCACACATGTCCTTTGCCCAGAGATTTTTCTACCTACCCTGCAGAGTTCAGCTTAATCAGCAGCCCCTCTAGGAAGCCTTTCTCCCTCTTTGGATAAGTCAGGTGCCTTGTCATATCCTCTCTTAGCAATTTGTTTTTCTACATTTTAGCACTTAACATAATTGTAATTTAAAAAATTATGGTACTGGCTCCTCAACGTTTTTCTAACGCAAGTTCCATTAGAGCCAGCTTATTCATCACTGTCACAGCATTGGCAGGAATAAATATCTCTTGAATGAATAAAGAAAATAAGAATAATATTTCTAAACCAAAGTGTTTGTTATAAAAGGGAAAAGTCAATCGGGAAAGCAAGTTCACATTTTTAAAGTAAACATGAATATATACTGAGAAATAGTGCTAGACGCTGCCCTACATGAAAACCCACACACAGAAATATCAGAAAGGGAGACAGAACATAAAGACTCCTAACTCTGGGGAACGAACTAGGGGTGGTGGAAGGGGAGGAGGGCGGGGGGTGGGAGTGAATGGGTGACGGGCACTGAGGGGGGCACTTGACGGGATGAGCACTGGGTGTTATTCTGTATGTTAGTAAATTGAACACCAATAAAAAATAAATTTATTATAAAAAAAAAGAAAACCCACACACAGACACACATACTAGCACTTATGTTCAGTACCTCTCCAAAAAAGGATAAAAGGAAAACATTTGCAGCTCCAATGAGAGGAATCTTGCCAGAGCAGGAAGGAAACAGGAGGTGTCTTAGATCAGGTGACTGGTAGTTGAGGGCTTGGTCACCAACTGAGGGAGACACAGCCTTATCCTAGCCAGGCACACTGGTGCTCACCTCCTCTGGTGGGGGGTGGGGGGCTTCCATGCTGCTTCTCAGTGAACTTGGCTGATGCCAGAGAGGCAAAGAGGCAGATAAAGCTTCCTGGGACACACAGGTTCCTGGGGGAAAAAGACAGATAGAAACCTAAGGTTCTCTCCAAATTTAGGTTAAATGGGTAGGGAAGGAGTGATTTCAGCAACTGAGCCTCAACCAGAGGCCCAGGATGCTGCCTCAGAGCAGCACTGTGCTGTGGAGGAGGTGGCCATGGACTTCAGGCAAATGCAACATGTGGTGTCCTTGGTGGTTGTCAGGGCTCAGGGGCAGGGCAAGCAAAGAGCATGAAACATCCCTCTCTAACTCCTAGTAGTTCATCAAGAAGCTGAATGGACTAGGGGGGTAGAAACTTTAGCCCCAATCTCCTCTGATGTTCTTGGTTTTCTAGTGCTTATAGCCATTATGCTCAGGCTGGTGGCTTGGGAAGACCTGATTTAATTCCATTGAAACTATTTCAACAAGATTATTTATTAATTTATAGCTATGTTATAAGCTATTACTATTATTTATAGGATATCAGGAATTATACAATAGAAAAGTATATGGGAAATTATTTATTTGGAACTCACATCAAAAAAATACCAACTGTCTATCTTTTTATAGTATTTGAGGTAATTTTTTCTTAACTTGTGATAGAAGAGGTGTCATCTGGTTGGGTAGATTTGTAACTTGACTTTGGTTTAACAGTGAATACTCCTCCTGATCGTCCTAATATCTGCACAAAATGAAAGATTGGTTACAGAGAAGATTCTTGACCAAAGACAAGTAGGTATTCATAGGAATGTGATGTAGAGCTTGAGAATTTATTGTTTGTAAATCAAAAGTTAATTAAAGGATATCCACAATAGAGATTTACTGCAAAGCATCTTGTCCTCCTCTCTGTGTACCACCTTATGCATTTCAGTGGGATGGGGTTGGCGGGCAGTGGAGCTGGTGAGGTGGAGAGTCCTCTCTAGGGCTTCAATGCGGGAAGATGAACGAAGAGGAAGGAAGGAAGATTATATCGGGGAGAAACTTGCAAAATGACTGGGAAGACTCTAAGTGGGACTCGATTTTGGAGAGTGGAGATGGGAGCAGAGGGAAGGCTAGATCAAGGAATATATTGCTCTGGATTATGAAGGTTTATTCTGTTTTCTTTTTCTTTTTTGCTCTGATGTGACCTGAAAAAAACAAGCTAACTAAATTTATATTCCCTCAATGAGTATGGGTAGGCACATAGGTGTTCTCTGCATGCTGACTGACTTGAAGTGAATAGATCAACGAAAGTTTCTATCTAGAACGTTGCATATATTCAGAACCATAGCTCCTATTAATTGAAGTACATGGTATGCATTATGCTTCACATTGAATCCTCATAACTAACCTCAGGTGAATGTTTTTAAATTCCTGTTTTACAGTGAAGGATACTGAGGCCCAGAGAGGTTAAGTCACTTGTCTTAAGTCACAGCCAGTAAAAGTGGCAAAGCCAAGGGTCAAATCAAGAATTGATGATTCCACAGCCTGTGTTCCACTTTCCCATGCTGTTCTGTTTTTCTGCATTACTGGGTAATCAGAACTAAAATAATTTTCCCGAGTGATATTAATCAGATTTACTGTGGAATCATTACATCTATATATCTATTCTCTGCTAATGTGTGAATTCCTAGGGTAGGGAGAGCTGTCTAATTCATCATTTTTGTTCCTACTGCTGAGCACAATGACTGGTACATAATAATAGTAGCATTCATTGAGTATTAGGTGTTAAGCACAGTTCAAAGTGCTTTATGTATCTTAACTTAATCCTCACAATAACTTTATAGGCTATACACTATTATTATCTTCATTCTATGGATAAAGAAATGGAGCCACAAAGAGGTTAAGTAATTTGCCCAAGTTGTCATAGAGGTATTTAGTGCTCATCCTTCCCCTGAGTCTCCTCTCTCGCTCTCTCAGTATGTAGGAGGATAATTTTCTTGCCTTCTTGCAGTTAGGTTGTCTTGTGACTAGTAAGGATCAATAAACTTTGAGTAGAATTGATATGTGTCACTTCTGTGCTATGGATCACTTCTCTGCTGGAGCATTTAATTGCTGGTATGAGACTCTCCAGTGCTCAAAAAGCTGACATGCACACACAGTTCAAAGATGCTAAGGTCTCCACCACCCTGGATCGCTGAGTGATTATGTGGAGCACAGCTCTCTCCCTCACAGAGGAAATGTAGCTTGAGTGAGAAATAAATTGAAGTGTATTAAGTCACTGAGATTTCAGTTGTCATCTGCTACACATGCTATAGACTGAAATTTAGAGCCTTTCCCCTAAATTCAATTAGTTGAAACCTAATCCCCATGGTGATGATATTTGGAGGTAGGGACTTTGGGCAGGGCAGTGATTAGCTCATGAGGGCAGATCCCACTCATGAATGGAATTAGCACCCTTATAAAAGAGACCCCAGGGAGCTTCCTTGCCCTTCTGCCATGCAGGACACAGTGAGAAGATAGCTGTCAATAAACCAGAAAGCAGGCTCTGTCTGGTGCCTTGATTTCAGGCTTTCCAGACTCCAGGACTGTGAGAGATAAATGTCATTTATAGACTGCCCGATCTATAGTATTTTTGTTATAGCAGCCCAAACTGACTGAGACACCAGAGCATATCTAACTTAATCTTGACTTATATGCAGGATCAGAACTCTGGTAAGTGATAGAGCAGAGATTTAAATCCAGGTAGTCTGGCTCTGAAGCCCATGTCTCAAATCACTACCCTATTCTGATTCGTGAATGTCAACTGAATGAATGACAAGTAAATTAATGAATAAATAAATGGTAAGAGGTCTTTGTTATTCGCTCATGCTTAGTGATCAGGATCTAGCTTTGGTGGGGGTTGAATGCTTTCCTTTTTCTAAGAATACCTTCTCATTTCATCTTGACACACTGGACAGTCTTGGTATTTATAGTGAGACGACTACATCCAATCCCTCCAACATTTATCCTGATCTTGTCTTTTGAAGGTATTTAGCTAAATTAGCTTTCAGATCTCATTAAAATGGAAACATTTGGTTGTTTCAATTTAGTCATTTTTGACTCTGTGTACTTAAAATGACAGCTCTATCAATCAAACGAAACTTTAATCACAATTGGAATCTTCAGTAACTAATGAAAGGCACAGTCAATTTGGTAATAAAAGACAGTTCTCCATAGGTGCATTTGAATTTGTTTTCAAAATTGTAAATAATAATAAAAAAAAGATATCTAGCAACATTTCAGAGAATATAGGCAAAAGTAACGCATATTTTGACCACCTATTACTGCTCCCATTTTTATATTATCTTTATAGTTTCTTTTATGTCATTTTAATTAGCGTATGTCTTTTCAATTTTAATTTTTCTACTTAATATTATGTCATAAGTATTTTTCAAAATTTCTTAAAATAAGAGTCCATAGTTATGTAGTCAAAGCACATCATTTAATTAATCAGTCTCATATTGTGGGACATCTATGTAGATACCTTGCTTTTTCTTTTTAAGTTGTTAAAAACAGATTGACATGAATAGACTTATGGTATAGTTTGTTAAAGAAAACATATGATTTTAGTGCATGGCATAGAAGAAGAGTCAACTTTATTTATTTGCCATTTATAGGTAAAAATATCTAATTAGAAACTACTGTCTTCTATGTTGATAAGTCAGGAAAGGAGGTATAGAGAGCTAGGATCAGATCCAGACACCTGATTGCATACTGTGTTCTCATGTTTTATGGGTGACAGCATTTATGTCAAAGTGTATATTAGTCAGCTTGGGCTGCCATAATAAAATACCATTGACTGAGTGGCTTAAATAATAGAAATTAATTTTTTCACAGTTCTGAAGGCTGGAAGATCAAGATCAGGGTGCCGGCATTGTCAGGTTCTGGTGAGTGCTCTATTCCTGGCATGCCTTCCTGCTATGTCCTTACATGGTAGAGAGAGGGAGATCTCTCTTCCTCCTTTTCTTCTTTTTTTTCCCCCCTCTTCTTGTAAGACCACAGTCCTTTGGAATTGGGCCCTTGCTTTAGTACTTCATTTAACTTTAATTACTTCCTATAGAACCTCCCTGGATACAGTCACATTGGGGGTTAGGGCTTAAAAATATTATTTTCGGGAGGGTGGGATTCAGCTCACAGCAAAGTGTCACTAAAGAGCCACAGTCTAATGGTCAAAGAGAAAGGGACATGATTCACATTTAACAGATCTTTAAAATTTAATAGTTTGCTTTTCTGGGGGACCCCACACACATTTTCTCTTTTCTTTTGATGGTTATGTCAGCTTACCAAGTTTCCCTTCGAGCCTTAGGACCAGGGATCCCAGATCTCTGACCTCATTCTGGTGACTAAAATGGCACCTATTATTGGAATAGTTGTAGTCTGCCTTTTTTCCACGATTAGTTTCCTATTACTGCATTTGTCTTTTTGCTAGCCAATTCATATATTTTTTTTCCAGGAAGATATAAAGTAGAAATTAAAGAAACAGACAATGATTCCAACAGTCTTGAGCTTTTGGCTTCCTTGTATGTTTGTTTGCTTTTACATACTATCAGCTTATAGTGGTAGCATATGTATTTTTCACTGGAACATATTGTACTTAATAACAAACAGTGGCTGAACCGTGTTTCTGCCCAAAGGGGCTTAATATTTTCCTCACATAATATGTACTACTCTGTGTCTGAGGATTTTATCTTTTCTAACATTTAAATAACCTTAAGGACTGATTAAGTTTTATCAAACTTAAGACACTCATATTCTTCGAATAAGAAGCCAGTATGAATATAATCAATTTGCCAAAAAAGAATGTTGAATTAAGTTAAGTTGCAAGGTCCTGAGTATACTGGATTATAATAAAAATATCTCCTTAACCATGACTTCAGTGGTTAAAATTTAATGCAACATTAACAATGAAGTATGGCTCTTCTAATGGTCTCTGCTCCTGCTTTCAAAAAGCTAAGGGAGGATTTATGTTACAAACAGAACTCTATATTCATGGAAATATGCAGCTTAGTTTTTAAATATATCCAGTACATAAAAAGGCCATTTGCTCTGTTTTATGTTTTCATGTATTAGTTTGTAATAATAACTGTGACCTCCAGAGGCTGGACATTTTCTAGGAGCTAATGATCTGTCAGGGTTAGAGGCTCATAGCTTCATGCTGAGACTATTAATCAGCCCACCAGCCTTTAACTTAACGGGCAACACCCTCTTCCATCAGTCATTGTGACTCAGATCTTGCAAGTTGGGGCATGAGGTTTGGAAAGCCTACGCTGTGGGCTGGCTTTGCTGAATACCACAGCATGCTACTAATCATACATGTGTAAACCACTGTCAGAAAATTCACACTGCAGGGGACATATCTTCTATGATTCTCACTCTTCTAAAGCCTTGAGCCTGTATTTCAAGAGTTCAGGATACGGGACAGAACATCTTTTATTACGTTTTCAAGCCATTGGCCAAGCGGCATTAAAGATACTGCACAATGTTTACATATAATTGAACCCTCTTAAAAAGAAGTACTTTGAATACTTTTAAAACAATGATGGGAAAAAAAAGAAAAAAAAACAACGTGGATTTTGTAAAGAGGAAAATCAACATGAGCCCAATAATCCATTGGTTTTGTTTACAACTGTATTAAGAGTAACCGAACTGTTTGTAGGGCAAGTGGTCTGCTGATAGCATACCCTGCTCCTACATCTCTCTCCCTGGAGTCTTTCAGGACACTGATGCAGAATAAAAGCAAACCAAACCAAACCAAAACAAAAACAGGCAACTTTTCCTCTTAAGACTGTTCTCCCTGGTTCTAGCTCAACTCTCAGGGGCCTCTTTAGAGATCTCATCATCAACAACCTCTTTGTGGCATGTTGACCACTTCCTCTCTCTAGACACTGCTCATTTATTCATTCCACAAGAATTTATTTTGCATCCACAATACCCCAGGCACTAGTCTCTCCACTTGGCTTTGGTACCGTCTCTCTTCCTTCTCACACTGCTCTGACATCTCTTCACGTTTCCTGTTTCCTCTCTATTTATCCTTGGTGTTATCCTGAATTCTCTTATTCTCTTTTGTCTCTTCTTTTCTTCTTTTTCTTCTTCTTCTTCTTCTCCTTTTGCAGTTGTTTTGAGGTACATTTTACATACCACAGAAATCACCCATTTGAAACGTACAGCTTGATACATTTGGGTAAGTGCACACAGTTGTGCAACCACCATCACAATAAAGTTTTGGTACCCATCCATCATCCCCCAAAAGTTCCTTCCTACCCCATCTCTGGCCCCGGGCAACCACTGGTCTGCTTATTGTTGCTATCGATTTGCCTTGTCTAGAGTTTCATGTGTATGGCATTATTGTGTTTTCTTTTGTGTCTGGGTTCTTAGCATGGTGTTTTTGAGATTCATCCAAGTTCTGGAACTTAGAAAACGTCAGTGAGGGAGAAGAAACATGAGACACACCTAACTCTGGGAAATGAACAAGGGGTAGTGGAAGGGGAGGTGGGTGGGGGGTTGGGGTGACTGGGTGACGGGCACTGAGGGGGGCACTTGGCGGGGTGAGCACTGGGTGTTATGTGATATGTTGGCAAATTGAACTCTAATAAAAATAAATAAATAAATAAATAAATAAATAAATAAATATTACAGAACTTCTGTCTAGGGAAAAAAAGTTCTCGAACTTAGCAGTTGGCTCCTTTTTGGTTCTCAGTAATATTCCATTGTATGGACATACCATTTCCCACTTATCCATCGATCTTCAACTTTTTAATCACTCTGTACCTCAGTCTTCTAATGTGTAAAATGGGCACCATACTGGTAACTCGTAACAGAGCCTGGCACCTCCGACATTCTCTGTTAGCTCATCTTACTATATTTAAGGGTCCACTCTCGGGCGGTACAGATGCTTCCCGCGTGGGGGCTCACACCGAGGGCAAGGACAGATTCGGACTTCTTGCCAGTGGGCACTGCCCCAGCGCTGGGGGGCTCTGCGCCCGTGTGGGCGGGGCCTGGAAGGGGGGCGGAGGGTGGATGTGCGGGGTGGAAAGGGGAGGCAGAGGCACTCGGAGTGGGAGGGGGGCGGAGGGGCGCAGGGGTGCAAGGACGGGACCGCGGGGGCCAGGAGGGAGCAAGGAGGGGCGGGGCCTTGGCGGAGGCGTGGCTATGGGGGCGTGGCCTGGAGGGGGCGTGGCTTCCGCTCATCCTCCCGCCGGCAGGGCCCTTAGCACAGGTGCTTCCAAGGCGGGGCGGAGGGCGCGGAGCCCAGGTCGCCTCCGGGTCCCGCGCGCGGGGGTGGAGTCCGCACCCCCGGGGGCGCTGCGGCGCGAGTGCCCGCCCCCCTCCGGGGAAGGCCAGGCCGGGTCAGCGCGGCCACAGCTTTGCCCCCTGCACCCCGGCCTGGTGATGCGCTGGTGAGCCCGCGCCGTCGGGAGCCCCTCAATTGCGAGAATCCGGGTTCTGCGCTGGGAATCCTCGCCCTGTGCGGGAGGGACGGTGGGAGACCAGCACCCTGACCCGCTCTTTGACAGGCAGCCAGCAACGAGGGGGCGTATCTCCTGTCCCCTGAGGCGAGCGTCGAGATTTAGACTTCTTTCTTCAAATATTGAGAGGACGACATAGGCATCCGCTCCCGGGCTGAGTCTTCAAATTCACAGAAAGTGTTTAGATTTTGAAAACGTCCTCCCTCGGAAGGAGCCCTGAGCCGGAAATCAAGATAGTGTAGACTCCATCACGAGGGTTCCTCTGTCAACCTCCAAGGGCTCAGTGAGCTTTCTGGGCTTCCCTTATTTTGTCGACTGTAGAATGAATGAATGGTCCCCAGGGCTTTTAGGTTCTGGATTCTCTAAAAGTCTGCTATAGCTGAACAGCCTCAGGACGTGTGTCCTTAACGCAAACAGTGACCAGGGCAAAGAGAATGCAAGGTGCTCAGGACTCGGACAGGTAGGCTAGCCCTGTGCTCAGGTGCTGCCAGTCAGCAGGAACCGGGGAAGTCCACCTCTGCCAGGGTCAGGGAGCATGGATGATAGCTGTGTAGTCTCAGGGGATCCGGGCCGACAAGGAGGAGCAGGTGTTCGGAGAAGAGGGGGGCGCTCTCAGTCTGGGAAGAGGGGGTACAGTATACAAGCGCTAGGCTGGTGTGATGAGTGTCGATGGGACTGGCGATGGAAGCATATGAAATACTAATGTCCAAGGGAACAGATGTTAACATCCTTTGTGGGGGGCGAGGAGGGCTTCTATCCCCAACCAAGTGCTCTGACATAGATGAGTAATTCAAGCCTGCCTCATCAAAAAGACCTGTGTGATTGTGATCTGCATGAAGCTGGGGGGAGGGATAAGGGGCAGAGGATGGGTTTGTGGGATTCTTTCAGGGCCGTATCTTATTCATTTGTTTTTCCAAAAGTGCCTAGCAGAGAGCATTGCACACAGCCGGTTCTCATTTGTGTTTTATTTTTATTTTTTTAAAAGATTTTGTTTATTTATTCATGGGAGACACACACACACACACACACACACACAGAGAGAGAGAGAGAGAGAGAGAGAAGCAGAGACACAGGCAGAGGGAGAAGCAGGCTCCATTTAGGGAGCCTGATGGGGGACTCCATTCTGGATCCCCAGGATCAGGCTCTTGGCGAAAGGCAGGTGCTAAACCACTGAGCCACCCAGGGATCCCCTCATTTGTGTTTTAAAATCTAATTCCAAAATCACAGAATGAAAAGCATGGTGAACTCTGTTTCCCACCTTCCCGCCACTGCCCCCTCCCCTCACAGCCTGATAATAATAATAGGAACCCTTCTCTTGTTCAGTCTATCCTTGATGCCTGCAATTCTTTTAATGGCAGATAAAGTCTTTCATTCCATATTGTGGCCATTCCTACAATATTTTCTTTCATTCTGGGCAAGAGAGACTCCCTGCAATGTCTTCCATACTTTTGAAGAGGGACTTTATTGAACTGCAGCATGTCCCAGAGAGGATGAGCAAGATGGTTAGGAGCTTATAAATCATGGCATATGAGGAGCAGTTGGGCATTATTTGACCTGCAGGGGCATGGTACTCAGTGGGGAGGTGACTGTCTTCAAATAAAGTGAAAGTTTGCCAAGAAGAGAAGGACTTGTTTTATATTTCTCAAGTGAGGAGAGACTGTAGGGGGCTAATTTTGTTTAGCATGACTGAAAACCTTTTAATGCATAGAAAAGTCCAGAAATGGAATGGGCTGCCCCAGGAAGCCTTGACTTACAGTCAGGGGAGGTGTTTATTCAGGCTAGATTCCATGTGTGGGGATTATTAGAGGAGAATTGATGCAGAAGGTGAAAAATTAGGAGGAAAAGACTTCTAAGGTCACTTCCAGAGAGCTGATCTTATATGTTAAATTATAGTTAAGAATATCTGACCTCAACTGACTCACACTGAAGCTTTTTTCTTGTTTCCAAGGCCTGAGAGTGAGGGTTGGGGGGTATGACTATCAGGTGGTGGGACTAATAATTTGTCATAGGGAGGTCATAGACAAGATGAGAAATAGCTCAAGAAAGGGGATACTCCCAAAGGAGGGCCCTAGCCACTTCACTGTTTGTTTTGTTTTGTTTTGTTTTGTTTTCTGGGGTCATTATGTTTAGCTTTGGAGAACTGCCATGTGGCTCAGTGAACATATTGGTGCATAGCTTTTTCTCTCTTTCCTACCAGGTCCTTTCTGTAAACCACACTCTATTTCCTTGTTGCCAACCCTGATCAGTCAGAGTGGCAGATTTAAAGATGAAATGACAAGCAGTTTAAATTAACCAGTGGAATCTAGACCCGTGTTCTATTTTTATTCCTTCCTTGTTATTGTGTAGGTCAGTAGGTAGACATTTGATTCACATACCCAATGTGCTTTTCTTGCCTTGGCTTTTAGTTGGTTTTGTCAGCCTTATTTGATTTTGTTTTCATTGGAGCCCACCTTCATGGTCTGGAGTTTATCTTCACATAATACAATATGCTAAAGACAAAGCTATCATGCCTGCAACCACTGCCTAATGGACCAGACATTTTCCCTCTCAGTTTACATTACAGCTGTATCTGGCACATCATATAACATCCTTTTTCATTATTATTGATATGGGATATGAAAATATTTTGAAAGCAGAAACACCATACAAGTGTAAATTACTGTTCTTCATAATATGCAAGTCTTAGGGGGGGTTTATGTAGATATTTGCTAGTACCTCACAGCAGAACATGGCTTTGTTGGTTTCATGGTATGTTATTAAATGAATACAGCTGTTATTGTAAATTGGAATCTTTAATTTTTGGTGATTTGATGTGTTTAGTTTTAAAATGATGTTTCATCTAGGCACATGATCCCCAGATGAGGTTTCCTCTTTGATCCTCTGCTTTCTTACTCAGAACATCACATACCTCTTTGATATACTTTATCAAACAGAAACATTCTCTTCTTTAAACTTCACTAAATTGGCAAGTTGGAAACAAACTTTTTTTTCTGCTTAAAAATCAAATCGCAGCCTGCACTTTGTTTAGGGAGCACATGCTCAGGAAAGTAATCGTTTCTACCTAAAGTACATCAAGTCACTACCAGTTATAGCTGAGTTATTTTACAGTATTGCCAAATATATCCAATACTACTTGTATTGAAATCAAAGTATTATAATATGTACTATCTGTAATATTACCAGAAGAATACTTATTGCATAGTTACTTATAGATATAACCATCTTTAGTCTGACCACCTATTATGTACTTGCTCATATAGTGGCTTAATTTTTTCTTTTCAAAGACCTATATCTCCCCTTCTCCAATGAACCTTCTTGAGATATGACCATAGATAACACCTAGTGTCTATTTGTGTGCATATAGAGATGACTTAAATATGTGTTATATAGATGAATGGAGCTTACCTTCTCTTAAGTATACTTAAGTATACTTGTCTTAAGTATCATCAGTTGTAACCTGATGAGCACTAGTTTGATAACTGATGACTATAAGGGAAAATTCAGAACACATCATTATCAAAGGAAGGATAAAGCTAGGAAATCAACTAAGAAGTGGAAGATTCCCATAGATCATCAAAATATACCTCAGCTGTATAAGGAAAATGAAGATATGATATTTTATTCAGAAAACGAATATTTTGAAAAATATCACAAATGCTTTCATACCTTGTCTTGTAAAAAGAATAAAACTCCTAAGAAAAACATACTAAGCATGACAAAAAGAGTATAGGTAATATCAAACCAACCAAAGATGACATTTATCAGGATCAAGCCTTTTCTTTCATCTTGATTCTTGTCAATTATTTACAAAAAAGAAAGAAGACAAGAAAAACACACTTAAAAAGTCTTAGGCAAGACCCATTGTCAGACATAACTTATAAAAGGTTTTAGAGAAACCTTATCTCTTCCCAGGAAAGTAAATCAAGACAAGACCAAGAGCTGTGTAAGTATATATGCTTGCCTGTCAAGATGAACACAGTGAACACCAAATAGCTAGTACTTCTAGAGATAATAGCAATGAAGATCTTAAAACTGCTTCATACTATTTTGATGATAGGATCCTAGCAGATTCCAAAAAACAGAAAAGGGCACACAAAGGAAATCATTGTTGGCCTTGTATTAGGAGTTGCCATCCCTGAAATAAACAGCTGTCCTCGTAGCATAGAGCTTTCTTTGTCATCCAGTCCATCTGTGCTGGAATTGAAAACATGTAACTCAGAAGATGAATTTTGGGTGGGGAATCTGAAAGATAAGCGGGTTTCTCAAATGAGCACATCAAGCACTAGAAAGATAGGCAATAGTTTTGATTATAGTCAATAGATATTTCTAACTCAAAAGACTTTTTTAATTGAGACATTTCCCCAGTTGTCCTAGTAGTCACTGCAGTTACTTGTTTTTAGCAACTCCCAAACATTTTAGGGACAGAAGTAGGGAAGAGAGTCACCATTTTGTGATTCTGCAGACATTTAGAAGAGATCTTTAAGTGGAGAAACAATTCAAGAGTGAAGCCACCTCACTCAGAGAAACTTAAGATCCTCTAAGAGAATGAGAAGTCATGTGGGCGTCCAAGAGGAGGCTAGTCAGATTTCTTGAGTTCTTCAGCCATAGCTACTGCCTTGCTCTTCAGAAAGAAAGTAGATTTGGATGAAGGCCCCTGGATTTGAGTTGGACTGGAGGAAGCAGGGCTTGGTTAAAAGTGGCTGAGTGTATTTTGTAACGTCCTGGATGCTTGTGATGGAGTACTTAGGGCTCCCAAAAATGTTTTGGAGGTTGTAAGTCTTGTAGAAGATAATAATGAAGACTCAGGTATAATGACTTAGTAATTATAGCCAGAGGGAAAGATGGGGTTGCATCAGGTTGCAAAAAACAGATTAGATAAAATATATCCAACAAGATGGAATTAATAATTTTTCCTCAAAAGTGACCAATATCCTAATATTCCTGGAAAGCTGCTAGGGAAAATAGCCAAGGCAAAAGTGCAAGCCTAGAAATTATGCAGGAATATGAGCAAATCTGAATTTAAAGCAGAGTTTTTTAGTTTTTATGTTTTAGTGTTACTTTTTTTTTTTAAAGATTTTTTAATTTTTATTTATTTATGATAGTCACAGAGAGAGAAAGAGAGAGAGGCAGAGACACAGGCAGAGGGAGAAGCAGGCTCCATGCACCGGGAGCCCGACGTGGGATTCGATCCTGGGCCTCCAGGATCGCGCCCTGGGCCAAAGGCAGGCGCCAAACCGCTGCGCCACCCAGGGATCCCTTAGTGTTACTTTTTATTAAGAAAATTAAAAATCTAGGAGTGTTTGGGTAGCTCAGTCACTTAAGTGTCTGACTTTTTTTTTTTTTTTTTTTTTTTAGTGTCCGACTTTTGAATTCAGTTCAGGTCTAGATCTCAGGTTGTGAAATCAAACCCTGTGTTGGGCTCTGATCTGGGTGTAGAGCCTGCTTACGATTCTCTCTCTCCTTCTCTCTCTGCCTCTTCCTCCTCTGCTATTTTTCTCTTTCTCTCTCTCAAAAAAAAAAAAAAAAACAAAAACAAAAAAAGAAAGAAAGATGAAAAAAATCTTGGTATGATACATATGTACACACATTTACACATAATTTTGAATTTTAGCATATTTTATTGCTGTAAATTGAAGAAAATGGGTTGGGGATGAGGGCAACAGTAATTTCTTGGGATGTTAACATCAAGTTACCAACAAATATACAAGGCAATGTTAGTTGACCTCCATTTTGAATAAGAATAGACAATAGTAGGGTTGGTTGTCTACCTTTCCAGAAAAAAGTTTCAAAAAATGTAGTTTCTCTCAGTGGAGCCACATCTAATTATAGGAAACAGTTGAATAGTACACAAATTGTTCAGTGATGGTTTGCAAAGAGGGATTTTTGGCATATGTAAAAATCACCACATTTTAATTTTTTTCCCCAAAGGTTTTGATGCCTTGTAAACAGCCTGTGTTTAGGTTTCCTTACCACATGAGAAATACTTATTTAAACAAAACTTAGTTTGATCCTTAGCTATTAAATTAAAACTATGCTTATTCTAAAACATTATGCAGTTTAGAAATATGAGTGCTTTTGTACAAATAGGTGATTGCTTAAATTCCCAATTACATCATCTAGTCTTTTTTGCTTGTTTAAGATGTAAAATAAAAAAAGAGGTTAAATTAACGTTACTCCAAATACTATTTTTTTAAAGATTTTATTTATTTATTCATGAGAGACAGAGAGAGAGAGAGAGAGAGAGAGAGAGAGGCAGAGACACAGGCAGAGGGAGAAGCAGGCTCCATGCAGGGAGCCCGATGTGGAGCTCAATCCTGGGACCCTGAGATCATGCCCTGAGTCCAAGGCAGACTCAACTGCTGAGCCACCCAAGTGTGGCTCCAAATACGATTTTTAAGGTTCAAAGCTCACTATTTGGGAACTCTCGATCTTAAATATTATTTGTACATTGTTCCTGTGTTGTAATAAAGTCATGCTATTTAATACTTTATAGCTACTTTTGACCAATGTGAGAATAGATATGATATAGTATATGGTGTAACTGGGTGTTGGAAGGTTATTTGTTCTTTTAAAATATTGCTTTTATGTTCACCACAATATACAATATTTTTCTCAGTGTGCATGTGTAAATGCTAAGACAGTTTAGAGGTGTGTGCAAATGTTCCTTGTCGGAACTTACTGGAAAACTGACTTAAGTATTTTCAATTTGTAGAATATATTACTTGCCAGATGTTTTTGGTTCTTCGTACAATTTAGAAGCAACTCTCAGATTATGCTACATATTATATATACAGAAATTTGTGAATGACTTTAGTTGTCATTACCTCATTTGAAATCAAGCTTGTGAAAGAAATAAAGTTATTGGCCTTGCCTTTTTCTTTACAGTCATTCTAAGATTGAAATACTTCATATGTCTGGATTTCCACTCCTACATACAACCTTTGATCCCTTTGATATATGTAAAAAGTAAAAAGCTGCAATCAGTGAAGAACATTCTAAATGGGGATACTTGGTTATGTGTGTTTGTGCCATAAACATTGAACAGTACCACCGAGACACTCTTTATATGCATAGTTAGTTGACCAGGGCCAAAGAAAAGAGTAATGCTACACTCTTCAAAGCCTCTCTTCCCTTCCCCTTTTCCCTTCCCTTCATGAGATGATTAGGTCTTATCAGTCTCTTATTTTGTGGGGAGGGCCATCCACATAACTACCATATCAGAAATCTCCAGTATGCAGGGACAAGATAAACACCTGTTCCTCATCAGGCCCTGGGACACGCTCTGGCTATATGCTCAGGTGAGTGGTCATTGGGATTGTCCTGCATTCCCCTATCTGGAGATTGGAATCAAGACTTTGAAGTTTCTCTCCAATCATTCCCAGACTTGCTGAACAGCCAGGCTTCAGGGACATGCTGGAGCCTCCTAGTGGTGGCCTCTGGCCATGAGAATGCTCATAACAACAGGGTGAATGGGACCTGCCAAGTTCAAAGCACTTTGGCAAGAGTTATTATCACTGCAAAGGGGTTTAGGCATCTACCTGGCATCTTGTAGACTGAAACATGAAGGATAATGACATATTCTGACCTTCCAGGGTGTGGTGGGAAAAGGACTTTGGTGCCAGTGGATGGTAGCCTGGAGTGTTCCACAGGAACAAAAAAGCAGGATTGCTGTGCATAATGACAACCTTTGACTGGATCAGAATGGGACTCAGGTGAGTCATATCTCCTGGCGATGTTGGTGATTTGAATCTATTCTCAAGGTTTTGCTGCTCTGAGCTCTGTGGATTTCAAATGGTCAGTTTGGCTAATACATTAATTGGCTTCGAGACTTTACAAATTAAGCCAGTAGATACCTGCTGGGTACCTACCATATGATAGATACTGTGTTAAGTGCTGTGGCAATTTCTGAGATGAATCTCAGTTCTTCATCTCATAGTCTGGTGGGGGATATAAGACATGTAGACTAATCCCTGGAGTAGAGGGTGGAAAGTGGTAATGACTCAAGATGAATAGAAATAGAATATAAAGTGAGTTCAGAGGCAATTTGGGGGATGGTTCAGGCAGGTGGATTGGAGATAGGTGGGCAACTTAGTTGTTCAGGAGTAGAATTAACACAACTTGGAAACATAAAAAGGGGTTAGGGACAGAGGTGAATAAAAATGCTATGACGTTTTTAAGCATGGGTGGCAGAGGAGATTTTGGAACTAGCAGAGGGTAGAGAAGGCAAAGCATATTTGGAGGGGTTTGGGAGGAGTTCAGTTTTGGACAAGAGAAATTCGAGGTGGGATTCAGACTAGGAGTATGGGAGGGAAATGGCTCTGGAGATACAGAATACAGGCTCATTTCCATTGTGGATAAAACAAAGCAGCAGAATTCTGGAAGGTTTCAGAGGACAGGTGGAGAGAGATCTGTTCTCTGTGGAGAAAGAGTGAGAGGAAGTATGGGAGTGAGTCTGTGCTCAGGAGTCAGACCTGAGTTTGAATTTCGGCTCTGCCACATGATCTTGCTGAGGGCAAGTTACTGAACCTCTCTAAGCCTCAGTTTCCTCATCTACAAAATGGAATAGAAAATAGCATTTTTTTCAGAGCAGATGTGAGGATTCAGTAATATGGTATATGTAAAATGTTTAGTATAATGCCTGGCATATGCTCAATAAAAGTGAATTATTTCAAACAACATATTACCACTAATAATGGAAATGATTGTGGACAGAAACTTGGGGGCACTGACATTTTGGAGGGTTGGAGGAGAGAAATCAGAGAAGAAGATAAGAAAAATCAACAGAAGAGGGCCAGTGGACCATAGTTTTGCAGGGTTAGGAAAGAATTTTAGAAGGACTTGATGATCACTGTTATCAGTTGAAGTGAGAAGCTAATGCAGATGAGTATAGAACAAATACCTTTAAATTTGAAAGGAGAATATGTTAGTTTGCTAGGGCTTCCATAACAAGGTAACATGAACTGAGTGGTTTAAACACCAGGTGAGTATTGTTTCATACTTCTGGAGGCCAGGAGTCCGAGATTAGGGTGTCAGTAGAGTTAGTTCCTTCAGAGAGTATGAGGATGAATGTGCTCCATGCCTCTCTCCTAGCTTATGGTGGTTTGTTGGCCATCTTGGCATTCCTTGGCATGTCCCAATCTCTGCCTTTGTCATCACATGGCACTCTCCCTGTGTGTGCCAAATTTCCTCTTCATAATAAGGACACTGGTCATGTTGGATTGGGGGCCTCCCTACTCCAGTATGACTGCATCTTAAGTAATTATATCTGTGATGACACTATTTCTAAATAATGTCACATACTGAGTACTGGGGTTAGGACCTCAACCTATGAATTTTGTTGGGACACAAACTCATAACAGGGAAGGTGGACTTTGGAAGAATAATTTAGGCAGAGATCAGATTATACATAGAGCAAGAAAAATAAGAAAGTGGAACTCTAACAAATAAAATAGAGAAACATGGGACAAATTGAAGTATATTGACCATGAGGGCAGAGAGGATGTTTAAAATGAGGAGAAAGCAAGATGGATGGAGGCATAATAGTCTGAGTGTATATCTAAATCCAGAGGATGGTCTTTTCTGTACCCTTCTGCCAGGCCTTACACTTTTTCTTTTGTTTTTGCCTGAGTTATATGGAGAGTTGGTTTATCTCTTCAATTTTCTCATGAAAAAACAGTTAAGAAATTGTCATCAGTGGGGTGCCTGAGTGGCTCAGTGGGTTAAGTGTTTGCCTTTGGCTGAGGTCATAAGCCCAGGGACCTGGAATAGAACCCCACGTTGGGCTCCTGCTCAGCTGGGAGTCTGCTTCTCCCTCTATTCCTACCCCCTGCTCATGTGCTGTCTCTCTCTCTCTCTCTCTCTCTCTCTCATGTTCTCTATCAAATAAATAAATAAGATCTTAAAAAAAGAAATTGTCATTGAGAGAGAAAGAAAGCAAACACATGCAAGTAGCCCTGATTGATAGTGTGCTATTGAAATATAGTGAGGGAGGGAAGGAGGGAGTCCTCCCTTGGATACAACCAGAGTATATCTATTTGTAGAATTTCAGGATTTTTAAAAAAATATATTTTTTTCCAAGAGAAGATATGTAGTTTAGAATGAAGAACATTTCCTTTGAGAAAAAGCTTTAAAGATAGTAATAATCTTAATTAAATAGTGTTTCATATTCAGAAGGGAACAAAATTATAAATGTACATACAACTTTTTCAACCATATGTTCTTTTTAATGATATTAATACATCCCTAGAGATAATAGTAAAGCTTCTTCCTAATTAGGTAGTATTTTATTAAACTGAAAGAAATCTCATGTTACTTTGAATACCATTTTCAAGAATTAAATAACATTTATAGTCTCAGATAAAGAGGATTTTGCTTTCCTCCATGGAAATTATTGGTGCTGGTCAAAACCAATTTTAGAATGGAGGAAAACAAAGGAGTCTCCTTTCTAATTGAAGACAATTCAAACCCTCCAAGATTTTGCCAAGCATAAATATATTACTGCTTATTCTATTTGTGCCAAGATAACTATTTTAAGGAAAAATTAGGATAATTTAAACTTCGTAAAAACCTAATTTTTTTGCAGTTGACTAATCTTTTCAATTAAATCAGTCAAAATGATTTACATTTATAGATTCAGCCTAAATTAATCTTAAGGATATAGTATGGAGCAAGGTCATGAGCACTGGGGCTAGAAACAGAAAGACTAGAGTTCAAACCCTGGTTCTATGATTAGAGAAAAAACAGTATGTACAATTGAAAATGACAGAGATGAAAATACTTGTAAGGAGTACTACATGCACCTCTATAGCAGCATGTTTGGATACAGAGAAAAAAAGGTTGATTGCCCCCCCAAAAATCTAAATCCCTCAAGGAAATAAGATGAAGTAGGAAATACAGATGTATCAGTTACTATAAAACATGTTGGAAAGGTGATTAAAAACTTATGATTGAAGAAGACAACAGGCCTGGAGAGAGCCACAGTTGTTTTTCTCATTTTTAAGGACAGTTCAAATGTTTATAAGCCAGGTCATTTACAGTGATCCCATAGGAATATATGTGCAACATTTCTAAATAAAATATTAACAAATAGATTCTAATAATGTATCTAGGGGTATAAACTATAAAACAAGTATGGTTTATTTCAAGAATATAACTTGAAACCTATCAACATGATCCATTCATCAACAAATTAAGGGAAAAACATCCAGATATCAGTTTGAAAGACATCTGTCTGGGCAGCCCAGGTGGCTCAGCGGTTTAGCGCCACCTTCAGCCCAGGGTGTGATCCTGGAGACCTGGGATCGAGTCCTGTCAGGCTCCCTGCTTGGAGCCTGCTTCTCCCTCTGCCTGTGTCTCTGCCTTTCTCTTTCTCTGTCTCTTATGAATAAATAAATAAGATCTTTAAAAAAAAGACAACTGACTAAAAATTAGGAACTGTCCCTAAGAAGAACTCCCCCCAAAATAAAGATTATTTACCAAAATGAACAGCAAATATTTTCCTAAATGGTAAAATAGTAAAACATTTTAATTCAAACCTAGAACTAGACAAAAATGCCTACCCTTGCCATTATTATTTAACATCGTCTTGGAGATTTGTGCTAATACAATGAATAAGTAAAATAATTGTTAAAAAAATACTGAGAAAGAGGAGAAAAATAAGCTGTCTTTCTGACCGTATAACTATATGCATGAAAAATCCAGGAAGCCATAGTAAAAGATTCTTAGAGCTAATAAGGTAATTTGACTAGGTGTCTAAATGCAAGATAAATATATTAATATCAGCAATTTTTATCTACAAGAATAAATAGCTACAAATAGAAATGTTAGCAACTGCTTAATAACCACAAAGTTAATAGGAAGAAATTTAACAAGAAAAATATAGAACTTAATATGAAGCAAATAAATCAGCAAGAGTTACATGTCTTGTAGAAGGCCATAAAACAAGATATAAACAAAATTAAAACACCATGTTTTTGGATAGGAAGATAAGTTAGAATAGTCAATTCTTCTAAAATTAATATGTAAAGTTAATACAATTCTAATTAGGTCTCAGTGGCTTTGGGATGGGAAAGATTTGATAAAAAGATATTAAAGTTTATACAGAAGAATAAATGCCCAAAGATGGCTCAGAAAAATATGATAAGAAGACTAGTGAGAGAGGGTTTATAAGATGTCAGAGTATACTATAAATTAAATATTACAATGGCATAAGAATAGGTAACTAGATCAGTAAAATAGAATAAAGATTCTGGAAATAGGTCTTGGACTATATATGCATCTTCTACATTAGAAAGTTGGTAGTTTAGATCAGAGGGAAAAGGATATATTCTGTAGTGAATGGTCCTGTCAAAACTGGCTATCCATTTGGAAGAAAAACTCAGACTTTTGTCTTATGTTTATTCAAAAAAATTAAATATAGAGACTAAATATAAAAAATTATGCAATAATATCTTGCAAGATAATCTGGGAGTTTACTTTCCCAGATTTCCTAAGAATTGGGAATGATGGGGAAAGACTCCTTTAGCCAGAAGTTTGATCATATTTAATTATATAGAAATTCACACTTCTGTATGTCAAAGGTCATCTGAAGATCAATAGACAAATGATTGATTTAGAAAAAAAAAGGATTGTCATACAGGTGATAGGTAGATAATTTGCAATGAAAATGTACCAAGAACTTTTACAAATGGCAAGCAAAAGACAAACTGTCCAGTAAAAATGGCCAACTCATATAAACAGGCATTTTGTGGAAGAGCAAATCTTGTTGCCAGCAAACATATGAAAAAGCTGCGCAAATTCATTAGGAGTTAGAGAAGTGTAAATTAAAATAATAATGAAATTAATCCTTACCTCTATCAGACTGGTGGAGAGAAGGAATAATGCTGACTGCTGGTGGGTTATAGAGAGGTACTTGCATACTTTGCCAAAGGAAAGGTAAATTATTTCAGTCCTTCTGCAAAGTAATTTGGCAACTCCTTTTAAAAATAAAAATTATTTTTCCTTCAGCCTAGCAATTCCTCTCATTGACTTTTTCCCCCCTTAAGATTTATTTATTTATTTGAGAGAGAAAGAATGAGCAAAGGGCTGGATCCCAGGATCCAGAGATTGTAACTTGAGCCAAAATCAAGAGTCAGATGCTTAACTGACTGGGCCAACTCAGGTGTCCCTCACTGACATTTTTTAAATAAAATTGAACCCATTCTGATTTGAAAGAATTTCTTTATGGTATTGTTAAATGAGAAAAACAAGATGCCTGGAAACATATATTATTCGGTTTTTATAAGACAAAGAATGAAAAGCCTTTGCCAATGTGAATATGAGTATGTGAGATTATAATATGGAGAAATATACAGAAGAACGCATACTAGGCTGTCAACATGGGGTTTCTGTGGTATTGGAGGGAGGGCAGATTTTTAAAGCCAATATAATTTTTCAACAATTTTTACAAAATACAATTTTTCAAAAATTTATAATTTTTCCACATTTACTTATTTTTTCCAATTTAAATTTTTATTTTACTGAAAATTTTTTTATTAGGGTGAATTTTTTCCATAAACATTTTTTGACAAAGACTCAATAATGAGCATTTTCTTCCTATCTAGCTGGACTGACTATAACTTATGTTATTGTGAATTTTCTTTTTGGCCATTATTTTTAACAAGTTTGGTTCTCCTGGGCAAATGATCAGATCAAAGTTTTGTGAAGAAGATTGTCTTTTTTACATAAAATTTTCAGTTCAAATTTTGATGTTTTCAGTATTACCTAGAAGATATGATTCTTTTTGTCATTTTTTAGTCAATGATAAATTTTACCATTTGAAGCTTTTTCAATAGCAGGTTTTACTTTGTGTAGATTATTTATGCAAGTCATATTTATTGTGGATTGGATGTGTTGGTGATTTTATATTTCTTGCCCAGAGAACAAAATAAATGTATAGAGCAGAGCTATGAGACCTGAATGCACAATGGATGAAAATATCTTTGAGGTCATAACTTAGGGTTAAAATGCTCCCCTTTGTGCCTGACATAAGCGAGGTGCTTGGTAGTTACTAATTATTATTACTTGAAGATGTAAATCAATCTTACTCTATTTAGCCATCTTATTCTCTGCAAGTCTTTGTGATTGGGATTTAGGGAGACAATCTGAAAATCCACATTTTAAGGTGAAATCTGATAGTTTTAAGCACTGGAGGTTAATTTGAATTTTATGAACCACAGTGTGGGCCAACATTATGTAGGTTCAGTGAAACATGTCTGCAGGCTGCATAGTACTTTTTGACTTCTGGTACAGCTCACCTCTTGGCTGTTCTAATGTTCCTAATGCTGGAAATGTGACCTACTAGGAAAATGTCATCTTCTGTCTGAAAAGTCCCTCCTGCTATGGAAATTTGGCTGTAACCCCAGGACCAGATAAGTCAGGTATGTCCGTGTTTTCAGATCTGAATGCTGGCAACGAAGAGAAGTGTGCTAAGGAGGGATGGTCTACATACACGCCCCCCATAGTCCCTCATGTATTTCAGTGCGCTCCCAGGAAATAGCAGCATGGGATGCTGGCTATCCAGCAGCAGGTGGCAGCATTAGAACAAAAATTGGCCACATTAGGCTCTATGATACTCCCAATTCCTTCCTTATTCGTATATGAAATATGGAGGGAAGAGATTACTCCAATCAGTTTTAGAGGGAAGAAGATTATTTGCCATACCCTTTCAATTAAAAAAATATTTAAGCTCCTACTATGTGCCAGCCACTGTGCTGTGCATTTTATTTTTAAATTTATTTTTATTTAATTATTATTATTATTTTTAGTATAGTTGCCACAGGAGGTTACATCAGCTTCAGGTAGTGAACGTAGCAATTTGTTGAGTTGACACATTATGCTGTATTCATCACAAGTGTTGCGCTGTGTTTAATCTTCACTACCTGTGATGCAGGCAATCATTTATCTCATTTTAAAGATGAGAAAATTGAGTTTTTGAAGGCTAAAGGAGTCTGCCTGAGGCGGTCCTGTTTCTTAAGAGGCAGAGTTGGGTCTGGAGCTGCTAGGCTTTTGACAGTGTTCCTGGAATCATACTTTTTGTATCAGCCTGCAGTCTCATTTCTGTCTCAGTTCTCCTAACTTTCTGCCTGGTTATTGTTGAGAAACTCAGGCTATACTCAGGGACAGAGAAAACCAGCATGACAGAGGACATTTGACCCAGATGGGGGGCAGGAGGTTGTGCCCCAGAGCTGGTGACTGAGGGAAGATATATGCTACTGCAATGGAATACCACACTTTCAGTCTGGAGAATGGATGTGGAAATTTGATGCATTTTCCCCTTTTTGTATAATAATTCCTGTGACAAGAACAGATTACTTTTTTTTCTGCTTTCTTACTATTCAAAGTATTGGCATAGAAAATAAGTTATATAAGGAGTTTAATGCTTTTTGTGATAAATGTGAGGGGCTGGCCATTTGGTAATTAAAGCTGCAGTATGTTTGCATGACAGACCTATCCTTGGCTATTTCATACTGTGTCAGACTCTATTTGATTGAAAATGACTAATCTCATGATTTTATATAAATGGCTCAAGTCTGTTAGACAATTTGCTAAATAAATGAGACCAGCCAGCGAAGTTCACAATTTCTTCCGGCAAGGCAGGGTAGGGTAGAGAGCCGACTCAAGACTATTCTCCTCGACCTATGTGATCTTATGTAAGTAGCTCATTCTTCATCTGTAAAGGAGGGGATGGACCAGATGACACCGAAGTTTCTTCCTGCTCTGCCAGACTGTGATTTTTCTGGAGTCCCCATGGATCTGTATGTGAATAGAACTAGGCCCCTTCTGTTCAAAAGAGCTCCAGAGGGAGACACAGATTAGATAAGCCTTTGTATCTTTGTAGAAATGATCCCAAGTCACTGGCAAGTTAGGAGCCAACTGAACAGGATGTAATTATATAAGCATCTAAAAGAACATGGGTTTGGAGTCAGATAGTCCTGATCCAAACCTTGGCTCCACTGAATACTAGCTATATAATCTTGGGTAAGTCAGTATGACTCCCTGAATCTTGACTTTCTTAGTAGATACCTTAAGATTTGCTGTGGGTTCTTTTTTTTTGCTGTGGGTTAGTATCAGAGTTTATTATGTGTTTGACACATAATAGTTGCCCAATAAATGGTAACTCTTTTCACTAGTGATTGTTATGGGTTGAATTGTGTCACCTGAAGATTCGTATGTTGAAATCCTGACTCTCAGTACCTCAGAACATGATCTTATTTGGAGATATGGTTTTTTCAAGGGTAATCAAGTTAAAATGAGGTCACTAAGAGACTTTTTTCTATTGGAAATTCTTTCCTGCTTTGTTGAAGATTAGTTGACCATAGAGTTAAGGGTCCATTTCTGAGTTCTCTATTCTGCTCCATTGATCTATGTATCTGTTTTCATGCCAGTCCCATACTGTCTTGAATACAGTTTTGTTATACAGCTTAAAGTCCAGAATTGTGATGCCTCCAGCTTTGGTTTTCTTTTTCAACATTACTTTGGATATTTGGGGGTCTTTTCTGGTTCCATCCAAATTTTAGAATTGTTTGTTCCAGCTCTATGAAAAATGCTGGTGTTATTTTGATGATTGCATTCAATGTCTACACGTTGCTTTGGGTAGTATAGACATTTTAACAATATTTGTTCTTCTAATCCATGAACATGGGATGTTTTTCCATTTCTTTGTGTCTTCCTCATTTTCTTTCATAAATATCCTATAGTTTTCAAAGTACAAATCTTTTACCATTTTGGTTAGGTTTATTCCTAGGTATCTTATGGTTTTTGGTGCAATTGTTTTTTTTTTTAAATAAATTTATTTTTTATTGGTGTTCAATTTGCCAACATATAGAATAACACCCAGTGCTCATCCCATCAAGTGCCCCCCTCAGTGCCCGTCACTCAGTCATCCCCACCCCCTGGCCCACTTCCCTTACTACCACCCCTAGTTCATTTTTTTGGTGCAATTGTAAATGGGATTGATTCCTTGATTTCTCTTTCTGCTGCTTCATTATTGGTGTTTAGAAATGCAACAGACTTCTGTGCACTGATTTTATGTCCTGTGACTTTGCTGAATTCCTGTACCAGTTCTAGCAACTTTTTTGGTGGAGTCTTTTGGGTTTTCTACATAGAGTATCGTGTTGTCTGAAAAGAGTGAGAGTTTCACTTCTTCCTTGCTGATTTGGATGCCTTTTATTTCTTTTATTATTATTATTATTATTATTATTATTATTATTATTTTTTGTCTCATTACTGAGGCTAGGACTTTCAGTACTATGCAGAGCAACAGTGGTGAGATTGGACATCCCTGATATTAGGGGAAAGGCTTTCACTTTTCCCCCATTGAGGATGATAATAGCTGTGGGTCTTTTGTATATGACCTTTGTGATGTTGAAATATGTTTTTTCTAGCCTTACTCTCTTGAGGGTTTTTATCAAAGGATGTTGCATTTTGTCAAATGTTTTTTCTGCATCTACTGAGAGTATCATATGATTCTTATCCTTTCTTTTATTAATGTGGTGTATCACACTGATTGATTTGCAGATGTTGAACCACCCCTGCAGCCCAGGAATAAATCCCATTTGATTGTAGTGAATAATCCCTTTTTTAAAAAATATATTTTTTGTTTATTTATTCATGAAAGACACACAGGGAGAGGCAGAAACATAGGCAGAGGGAGAAGCAGGCTCCCTGCAGGGAGCTTAATGTGGGACTCGATCCTAGGACCCGGAGACGAAGGTGTATACTCAACCATTGAGCCACCCAGCCATCTAATGAATAATCCTTTTAATATACTGTTGGATCTGATTAGCTAGTATATTGTCAATAATTTTTGCATCCATGTTCATCAGGGATATTGGTCTGTAATTCTCCTTTTTAGTGAGTTGTCTGGTTTTGGGATCAAGATAAAGCTGGCTTCATAGAAGTAATGATTTGAAGGGGCACATGCACCCCAATGTTTATAGCAGCAATATTCACAAATAGCAAAAATATGGAAAGAGCCCAGATGTGCATTGGCCGATGAACAGATAAAACAGATTTGGTATGTATATATTTGTGAGTACACACACACACACACACACACACACACTGGAATATTACTCAGCCATCAAAAATAATAAAATCTTGCCATTTGCAATGTTGTGGACTAGAGGAACTAGAGGGTATTAAGTAAAACAAGTCAGTCAGAGAAAGACAACATATGATTGCACGCATATGTGGAATTTAAGAACCAAAACAGATGAACACAGGGGAAAAGAAGGAAAAATAAGATCAAACAAAAATAGAGAGGAGGTAAAACTATAAGAGAATCTTAACTATAGGAAACAAACTGAGGGTTGCTGGAGGGAAAGTGGGTGGGGGATGGAGGAACTGGGTGATGGGCATTAAGGAGAGCATGTGATATAATGAGCACTGAGTTTATTTATTTTTTATTTTTTATTTTTTTAATAAATTAATTTTTATTGGTGTTCAATTTACCAACATACAGAAAAATACTCAGTGCTCATCCCGTCAGGTGTCCCCCTCAGTGCCCGTCACCCATTCCCCCCACCCCCCAAGCACTGAGTTTATATGCAGCTGATGAATCACTAAATTATACCCCTGAAACTAATATTTTAACTAACTTGAATTTGCATAAAATCTAAAAAGAAAAAATTGTTGTCAACTCCGAGACTGCACTAGCACTTTTCAGATAACAGTTGTTTATTATTTTTTGTGTGTTTTTCTTATTTTACCTGTAATTGTAAAAATAAACATATAGAAAAATGAGATTGTTTAGGTGGGCCCTAATCAGATGTGGTGTCCTTACAAAAAGGAGAATTTAGACACAGAGACATACATGGAAGGGAGATGATGTGAATAGATTCAGGGAGAAGATAGGAGTCTATGCCAATTAGGGAGGCCTGGAAGAGATCCTTTCCTAACAGCTCTCAGGAGGAACCGGTCCTGCTGACACCTTGATCTTGACTTCCAGCATCCAGAACTGAGACATGATACGAATTTGTCATTTAACCTACTCAGTATTTGGTAGTATTCCCTCAGTCCTAACGAACTAACGCAGCTATTTTTACCCACATTGCTATTCTACTGCCATCTAGCCCCACGCCGAATGCACCTTGTATAGCACCTATACAAGAGCAAGTGTTTTTGTTGTGGCTTTATGTTCACTGTCTCAGCTGCTCCCAAGTGGTCAGCTGGCCTTTGGGATGGTATTAAAATAGTTCACATTTATTGGTACCATTTTATATACCAGGAAACTGAGGCACAGATATGTTTTTCAAGTTATCTCAAGGTCACATACCTATGAACTAGTAGAACCAAGATTTGTTTGGACCTAGACACTGTGACCTCAGAATCCTTGCCCTTATTTCTCAAAGTGACATCTTAACCACCATGCAGAGAAGCTTGGAGATGACTAGAGTTGAAAGAAGAGTAAGTGTGAATGGCCATCTCTTATCGGCAGGACAGAACTGACAGCTCTGTGTCCTCAGTACTGGCCTCCATGTACCTCTCATCACATCACTGGAACATGCTAGACAATGGTGCCCACTGCCTACAGATCACTCAGCTTGCTAAGGAGTTCCATTGACCAGAGTCCAGAGCTCTTGCTCTCATTTGAGGTCCTGGACCCTTCATCTTCCAGGCTTTCCCAAAGCTGCCATTTATGAATTTTGGGGAAGCTGTCCAAGGATTGGATGCAGAAATGCACTGTGGAGGGGCAGAATGCCATAGTGGTTAAGAGTACAGGCCTGGTGTCAGATGCCTAGGTTTGGATACTGGCTCTGTCGGCGATTTAGTTAGCTCCAGATATTAATCTATAAAATGGGGATGACAGTAGTACTTATTTCATATTTTGGTTGTTACGACATGTCAGTGGGATGGGCTATAGTACTATAATGGTAACTACCTGGGAGAACATCTCTTCTAGGAAAAAGACTGAATTATATCCAGTCTATGGTAATAAATTCATAAAAATTCAATAGCCTGTCATCCATATCGCAGTAGAAATACAGAACTTGATGTATATGGAAGTTATTTCATAATTGTGCAATTTAGTATAAAATGTTCATAGCATATAATAAATATTTGTAGAATGAATGAATGAAATGTGAGGTGAGGCCCTAGTGCAGGGCGAAGGAGAGGAGTGCAGGCTCGCAGAGGGATGCCTGGGCAGGTATGCTGAAAGAATAGTAAATTGTCCAATGCTAGAGGATTAGGTGAATTCAGATCCAGGACAACCAGTGCAGAAGTGAGAGGGCACTGGGCATCTCAAGACCCTCTACATGGCTATCAGCAGCAGAGATGTTGGGGCTGATGCTGGGCTGAGTGAGAGGCAGCAGACCTGGGAACAGGGGCGGAGGGGAGCTCCAGTCTAGGCAGGGGACTGATGGGAAAGCTCTGCTCAGGGGACCGCAGACAGAAGCCTGTTGGACAGGCAGACGGATTGTCCTGTGGGGATTAGAGATGGCCTCTGTCTCCTGCTCACTCACTGGATCTCTAGAGACAGGCCTGGGAGCAGCAGAAGCACTGCACACCCTGATGGCCACACGAGCTAAGCTGCCTCTTGAACACTGAGGATGGATCTCTACTGCTGGCAGCCGGGGGGTGCCAGCCACCCAAGCTGAGACAGCGTGCCAGTGACTGGATTCTAGCTTCCATGTGGCAAGGCCCTGGAATGATGCTGAAGCCCAGTGAGGATGAGTGCTCTCGTTCTGCACCTGAAACCTGCGATATTACCTGGAACTTTTCAAGTGGACTCAACTGAGGGCTTTCCCGAAGGAACTGAGCATGCACTTCTGTGTCCCTTTAAGTAGGTTCTTTTTTTTTTTTTTTTTTCCCAGTGTGTGTATCTTGTCCTCTCCACCCCACAACTGGACTGCATTTTTTTTTTTTTTGAGGTCTGAGGCTATTTTTCCTCCTAGGGAACATATGTTCCAAATTCTCTAGGCCAGTCCCACTTGTAAATACTCTGTTATGTAGTCCTTATAAACCACTGGGCTATCACAGAGCATCCAGTAATTTGGCATCCTGGACACGTCTCCTAGACTGTTCTGGCATGCAAAAAGTGGCACAAACTCCTTCTTCCACTTGGGTTTGGACAATATAATCCCTTTCAATGTTTGGTGAAAGCGTCTGTTGCCCAGAAGTGCCACATCTGTCCCCTACCACCCACACAGAAATGGAACCGCAGCAGGCGAGGCTCCATCCTAATTATCTGGCTGTAATTGAAAGGTGCAAGTTAGGCATTCTCAGGAAGGTGCTTCTTCAAAGGCACTTGCTGCAGAAGCTAAACTCCAAATTAAAATTGATTCACATCCTCATAGATGCATCAGCTATTAGAGAGTAGGTTCTGGAATGGAGTATGTTACCAGAGAATGAGGTCAGATACAGGCAGGGAAAATGTCTTTCAGAGTTTCGGCATATTAGACTCAGCTAAATTTATATGTTGGGTTTTTACTACAAATAAAATATAATAACATTCACAGTACCCATTTAATGTTTTTGACCCTGTCTTTTTTTTTAATAGGAAGTTAGTATTTAGAGAAGAAATAAAAACAGAAACCAAGAGTCAGAAACATTTATGAAGGTGACAAATTTCTAGAGTAGTTCTTAACCATTTTTTGGGTCACAGAGCCCCTTAAGGATGTGAGAAAAGCTGTTAGCCCTCTCTAACAGGTGCATGTGTGCACAGACAAAAAAAAATCTGCATATAATTTTGGGGAGACTTGCAGACTCCCTTGTAATCTACCTAAGGCCACCAGGTTAAGACCTCTACTAACATGAGAATCACTTGTGTTAAACACTAAGGCCATAAGGGTGAATAAGGCACGGTTCCTGCCTTCAAGGGATTTGTACTCTGGTGAGGGAGCTCAAACATATGTCAGGCACTGATACCTGAGCTAGTCAGCTGCAGAAACCTACTGATTCTTCTGTGTCATCTCTCTTTTGCGTTCTAGTACCTACTCTTCCCTGGTTTTGTCTCTCAGTCCTGGGGCAGTAGCAATAGCCTACAAGCAGTGGCATGTTATTAATTTCTTCATCCTTCATGTGGATGAGCAATGATCCTCCTGAATCTTATTCATCTAAGGAAGAATCAGATCATTCCTCTCTCTCGAACACTGCCATGAGGTTCTTCCAACCCCTCCCGAATAAAGACCTGACTCCTTACAGCAGCGCTCAAGGCATTGTGGTTGGATGCCATTATATATTTCAGCTTCATGTTCCATCCAGCCTGGTCTGAATCCTGCTTTTTTTATCAGTACCAGACCCATAGTTTTTCCCTAAGTAAAGCATTTTCAAGCTTCCCTGGCTGACTCACTCTGTACCCCAATCCTGGAATACTATTTCCCTTATTATCTATCTATTAAATCCTTCTTATCCTCAAAGAACCAGATCAAATACTTCCTCTTCAAAACTGGCCTCAATTCACCAACTCTGAATGAATGAGGGCTTTTTTGAACCTATATTTAGCACTTATTCCATCCTACCTATAGAAATGTAATGGCCCATACCCGATTTCCTCAAAAGACCACAATTTTTTGAGGCAGAGGTGGCATCCAATTTACCTCTGGGGTGTGGAATTCCTACCAGAGTGGTGGTCCCTAGAATCACTAAAGATAGATTTTATTAAAAGAGGAGATGTAGTATGATTGAGGGAAAGGTTCTTAACAAAATCCCATGGGTGAGAGTTTAAAGTGAAAGTTGTTCCTCTTCCCCAGGAGGGAAGAGGATGGTGATTTTGAGTCCAAGAATTGGGGGACCCCAGAACTGATCTCATTCCCAAACTGGGCTTCAAAGAGAAAAAGTACAGTATAAGAACTGTTCTGGGCTGGGTTGAGATGGAACAGAAGACCCACCTCAACCTCTTCAGGAGAAGGCATTCAGACAGCACGGCTAGCACTTTGCCACTCTGGAGGTCCTCCTCTGCCAAGCCTCTGGACTCACCCCATGCCCAGATGATAGAGCTTTCTTTTATCATGGCTTCCACATCCACGTAGTGTCTGGAAGTTGAAAAAGATTAGCCTGAGGGTCCTGAGGGTCCTGAGGGTTGGGCTTGGCCCTTTAGGTTAGCTTCTGGTGGCGAGGACACGCCTGAAAATGCACAACTAATGCTGGAGCTGAGGACTCGAAAGCACTTTTGTGGTTTGAAAAGCAACTCCCCAACAGAAACTTTAGCTCAACCACCAGTGTCCCTCCTTAAGAGTCAGAACAGTGAGTCAGAGCCAAGGTGGTCTAGACTTCTAAGCTCTAAGTCCTGCTAGGCACATTACCAGAAGAATATTGTTATGGAATTTATGCTATTGTTGTCAGACCTCAAATAGGATGGAGGCTACATCTGTATCTGGCACATCTGTATCTCCAGGATTCGGGGCCTTGTCCACAGTGGGGCATAATAAATACTCACAGAACTGAAATCCAAGTCTTCTTAGCTGGCTCTGAATATTGATTCTGCTCTGCAAATGTTTCTTCCCATTCTCCACAATAGCAAACGCCACTGTTTTGGTCCCTCTCCAAGGTCTCTGTCTCTAAGCTCTTAATTAGAAAAGGGAAGCAGTAATTATTAAAGTTATTAAAATATGGAATATTGCAAAGGAGTGGATTAGAAGTCTTCATGCTAATCCAAACAAATCGTGCTAATATTACTTTGATTCTAGCAGACTCAAACCCACAGAGGAAGATAAAAGCTAGGGCTTGTTTTCTAAGTGGTGAGTTTAGCCTATTCGCTAAGCCAGGATTCATCAGCATTCACTGGGAGCTGCAAAGGAGAAGCAGGAGGAGATGAAAGGAAAAAAGATGTGAACACGATAGAAAAGATGAGGTGGGTAGGGAGGACAGCTGGTCAAGAGAGTCAACTCGGTAGATGTGATTCATCAAGTTCCAGCCACAAGCTCTTGCCTCTGCTGGGAGCTATAGGGATACAAGGAGTGCCTTTTCCACCTTATGACTTCAGTGACTGCATTTATGAAGATGACTGCTCAAATCCTCTGTCCTGTTCAGACACATCTGCTGGGCTGATTCATACTGGACAGGGCCGCTTGTCAGAGAGGAAAACATACACGTCAGCCAGTATGGCCCCCAGAGCTACAGCAGTTACACATTGGATGCATCTTTGGGAACCTACCTCCGCCTGGAAGGTCCTCACATCCATCTCAAATTCAACATATGCCAGACTGAGCTGAAAACTTGCCTGTTCTTCCTACCTAGACTCCTTCTCAGTCAGTGGAGCCATCGCTCCACTTGGTCCTCCAGGCTGAACCAGAGAGCCCCCTTAGGTGCCCCTCCTCAACCTCTGCCAATGTCTTCTGCTGGTTGAGAACTGATGATGCGCCCTCAGAAATGGCTCTTCTACACGTCTTCCTCTCTACCGTCAGCACCACTGCTGTAGTTTGGATCTTTATCATCTTTTCCCATACTGCTTCTCTAATCTCTTTTCCTGTCACTTTTTCAACCTACCATGTTTCAGGTAACCCAAACTGGAAACACCATTCCTGTCTCCATGTCCATGTCAATTATCATTCCTCTCTGTCCCTTGACCACCTCTCAAACCCCTGCCCATCCTTCAAGGCCCAGCCTAAAGGCTACCTTCACTGGCTGTCCAGTGTTGGTCCTCATTGAACGTTGGTTATCAGGGTACTGCCACTGCGAACAGGTCTGTCTCCCTCGGGGGTCAGGGACTGTGCATTCCACAATTATCTATCTCAGGGGCCTTGCAGAGTGCTTGCTTGCACATGGTAGCACTCAGCACACCTTTCCTGACAGAACATTGGTTCCGGAGAGTGATTAATCCTGTAGATGCATGCTGTTGTTAAAGACCAAACCACCAGTTTGATTTTATTTATTTATTTATTTATGATAGTCACAGAGAGAGAGAGAGAGAGGCAGAGACACAGCCAGAGGGAGAAGCAGGCTCCATGCACCGGGAGCCCGACGTGGGATTCGATCCCGGGTCTCCAGGATCGCGCCCTGGGCCAAAGGCAGGCGCCAAACCGCTGCGCCACCCAGGGATCCCCAAACCACCAGTTTGAAAGCAAGAAGCTTGGGAGAGGTGATTTGAGGAATTATATTGTCATGCCTGAGGAGGAAAGAAGCATAGGTCTGACAGGAAGGGGAGGATAATGAAGAAGTTGCATTTGAGTCTGTTGGATGGTTAGGACTTCATTGTATTTCATAACAAGATCTTGGTAATGCTAAAAAAAAATCATATTAGGACTTGAAAGACTTGAAAGACTTGAAATAAACATTTCAATTTGTAATAATTGCCACTTAATTGAACATTTTACCTGTCCAGACTATGTATTTTTACCTATTTTATATTTAAATCTAACAACTCTACTTGTTAGCTATATTTACCCCTATTAGTTGAAAAACAAAATGAGGCTCAGAAAGGTTAAGTAATTCACCCATGGTCACAGAGGTATAAAGGGAACAGAATAAGGATATTTTAAGAGTTAGAGTACAGATATGATTGTAACATCTGTTTCTTTTTTTTTTTTTAAAGATTTTATTTATTCATGAAAGATACACAGAGAGGGGCAGAGACACAGGCAGAGGGAGAAGCAGGCTCCTCGCAGGGATCCCGATGTGGGACTTGATCCCGAGACCAGGATCACACCCTGAGCCAAAGGCAGATGCTTAACCGCTGAGCCACCCAGACATCCTAATAACATCTGTTTCTTTATACAAACCTGTATTTACCCTGGAAAGTAGAAATATACTTATGCTCTAGGTTCTGTGTATGAATTAATCACATCTTCAACTTTTTTTCCCATCAGAAATATCATAGGATTAATAGTAGCTGATAAAAACAGACTGAGGTTTGGGTCAGTTTGCTTTCCTTCACTTCCCTTGCTTCTGGTTGATACCAAAACAGAGAAGAAAAAAAAAACAAACCCAACAAAGTAGAAAAGAAAATAGTCACAAAAGGAGTGGACTAAGGAAAGAAGAAAAGTAAAATGCCCAAGAGATCCACAGATGACTAACCGTATCTCCTTTTCAACATGCATTTTAAAGACAATATTCTATTTAATCCTCCTAACGATACTGGGGATATAGCCTAGTACTCCCATTTGCTAAGTGAGGAAGCAGGCTCTCAAGAAGCTTTAAAGCTTTGACTAAGTTGGAACAACTAATAAAGGGCAGAACCAGAATTGAAACTCAGGTGCTCATTCTCCCAAACCAACTTTTCTTCACCACACCAAGTGCATCCATACCTCAGTTCACAGCATAGTACAGGAAACCAATTATGTTTGAATATATGAACGGTAATAATCAATTCTTATTGCACTGAGCTTGTGACAGGTACCCTACAAAATGCTTTGCATAAATTGTCTCTTAATTCTTGTTACAACCCTATGATGCTGGAACTGTTAATAGTCCCACTTTTCAGAGAAAGAAACTGAGGCACGGAGAGATTTAAGTCACTTGCTTAAGTGGCAGAGCCAGGATTTAAGCCTAGTTCTGATGACTGCTGACGCTTTGCTCTTGAAAGTGGATAACACATTCTTCTGTGTCTTCTAATCATGGATCATCTTCCAGTGATCTCCCCTCTCAGAGAAGGCCAGTGCTATCATCCTTCAGCACTGGGCTCAGTTGGGTACCATCTCATATGGCAGGCCTCCTCAAAGGTCTTTTCTCCATATTTGGACAGAAGTGACAACAGCCCACTGGGAAGATGGAAGAGAAAGATAAGAAACAGCTCAGAGGATCATAGGGGAAGGGAGGGAAAACTGAATGGGAAGTAATCAAAGAGGGAGACAAACCATGAGAGACTCTCTCTGTTTTTTTTTTTTTTTCTAAAGATTTTATTTGTTCATTTGAGAGAGAGCAAGCACTAACAGAGGGGAGAGGGAGAAGCAGACTCCCTGCTGAGCAGGGAGCTGGAGTTGGGGTTCAATCCCAGGACCTGGAGAGCACAACCTGAGCCAAAGGCAGATCCTTAACCCTCTGAGCCACCCAGGTGCCCCACTGTGAGAGACTCTTAACTATAGGAAGCAAGCTGAGGGTTGCTGGAGGTAATGGGGTAATCAGGTGATGGGAATTAAGGAGGCCGCGTGATGTAATGAGCACTGGGTGTTATATGCAAGTGATGAATTAATGAACTCTACATCTGAAACTAATGATGTACTATATGTTGGCTAATTGAATTTAAATAAAAAAAGAGAAAAAAAGAAAGATAGTTGGTGGCTGGCTTTTCTTTAGTCAGAACTAATTAATATCACCTTTTGGAAACCCTGGGGCTAAGTGCTGGATATTTCCTTGTATTTCATTTGAATTGCTCACTGAGCAGAATTCTGCGATGAGACTCTGTGCAAGCAATGACCCACACAGAAACTGCAGGTTCTTTTTTCATCCTTTTCATGGGTTTTTCTACCTCAGGACAATCCTTTTAGGGTTTTCATTTCTCTGTTTTCAGAAAAATTCCTGGAAGGGAATTGGGAAGGATATAGTGAATGTGAGGATGACCATCTCCAGGTCATGGGACCTCTAGGATTTTGCACCCTACTCCCACCCTCATTTTTTAGCTTTTCCTGGCCCGCAGCTTCTTGAACTTTCAATCTCCTTGTCTGCCTAGGTCTTATTGGCTAGTTCTCTCATCTGCTAAATTGGACTTGGGTGGGGGGATGACAACAAGAAATAGTGATAATAATAACAACACAGCAGCTGCTCTAACCCTGCTGTGTGTTGGGTTTTTTACCCTCAAGATAAGATTGGCTGCAACCTCATCCCATCTCGGTAGATATCCAGTAGACTCCCCGAGATGTTTGGGCATTTCCTGGGTGGGGTCTGGGCTCTCAGTCTCATGGCCCCCTGTGCTCTAAGTTCCTGTGTTTGCAGAATTGGTGTAGTTTCACCTGACCCTGGCTGCTTCTGAGACAATAGTCATTTTCTTTAATTACCTGGCAGTAATTTATTTAACTACCTGGTAGCAGCACCGGTATCTGTCTTTTTATGTACATGTGGCAGCTAGAGTAGTTAAATTGGTCAAAATTGATGTCCCAAATAGTGTCTAACCTCATGTTGTCTTGTGTCTCCCTGAATCTTGAGGCTGCTGCTCCTGCCTTCAAAATGACACATCATTTATTGAGGCCTTATGATGGGCTGGACTCTGTGCTGATCACTTGCCTGTATGATCACAATTAACCCTCAAAGTGGTCCATCAAGATAAGAGTTTTAATTCCCATTTTGCAGATAAGGAGACAGTCATTGAAATCACAAGGCAAGCAAGTATAGGAACTCATTTTGGAAAGACCCTGATTCCAGAGTCTTAGCCCTTGTCTCTCCCATAGTGAGGGCTGAGTTTGCTATATCCTGGCTTAGCTCCTGGAGCAGAGGCAGATGTTCTGTTTGGTTCCGCCTCTTCTTATGTCTGAGTATCCTTGTAGGTGCTGGGGCATGGTTGTCAACGAAATCTGAGGACTTCGCTGTTTAGATGGAGAACAAAGCCCTTTATCCCTTTCTTCAGAGTCTCCCAACTTCTTCCTGAGTTCTGTCCATGAGAATGTACCCTTCTAGAAGCCCACAGGTCTCTACAGCATCCCCTCCTTGGGCATGATCGCTGCCACAGATGATTACTGCCAGGGAAATGAGACTTCACATCTCGCCAAACCACGATCTTAGTCTGTTGGTGTCTTTTAATGTATTTAGTGTATTTTATGCCAATTCACGTAGTCTCTACCTCAGTTTTTTGACAGTATAGGCCTGACTTACTGAATTAGATGTATCTTAGCTCAATGTTAGTCTTTCTCAAGAGGGCCCTCTCCCACCATCCAAAATAAAGATGAACCCCTCCCCTGCCTAGTTACTCTATCATATTTAGATGATTCATTTAAATCATGTATTTATCTCAAATTTAAATTTATGGTATGATTCCATTTATATGAAATGTCCAGAAAAGGTGAATTTATACAGATGGAAAATAGGCTCATGTTGGCCTATTGGTGTTGGTGAGAGGCTGAGGTTGGGAACTGGGATTAACTGTAAATGGGCATGGGTGATCTTACTGTGGGGATGAAAATGTTCTGAAACTGATTTATGGTGATTGTTGTACCACTCAGTAAATCTAAAAGTCATTGAATTGCACACTTAAAGTGGGTGAATTTTATGATATGTAAAATATACCTCAATAAAGCTGTTAGGGAAAAGAAATTACCTTGTTTAATTTGTTCACCTTATTACTGTGTGGCACTGTGTGATCAGGGTGTAAGTCTCAGAGGGCAGTGCCCTTGTCTGTCTTGTTCACCACTCTGTCCTCAGCAACTAGGCTAGCATCTGGCACCCAGTAAGAGCTCAGCACATATTCAGGAGAATGAGTGAATAAATAAGCTAGCAATCTCTACCATATTTCAAATATTCAAATGCCATTGTTCAAGCCTGCAGAAGGCGATAGACTCAAAACAGAATCAATAACAAACTTCAAATCTACAAGTCACACGTCAAAGAGAAGTGGAACTGGCAAAAACCCCCATTCTCAATGCTGGATTGTCTGCTGTTAACTCCGTGTCTTTTCTATCTGCTTCTACATTATCTTCATCATCGCATCATTACTACAGAGAAGCCAGCAAATATATTTCCCGGAATTCCTTGCCAGGGTGGTTCTGGATTAGATTCTGTAAACCCACATGAGAATTGAGTGGTGGTAGAGTAGAAGTCATTATTCTCTAGCACAATTGTAGGCAGATGGAAAGGAGGCAAAAGTAAGGTTTTCCGAAGCTTCCAAGGGAGTTCTTGTGAACCACCTGCTACAGAGAGCTGAGATTGTAGTTTCTCTGAAATTCCTGAGTTTCGTAGCACCTCTGGGCAATGTCCAGTTTCACTTGACTTGAGCTGTAGATGGCAGAGATTGGTGGCAGCCACCTTCCTGGGCACTTCTTGATTTCATGAACTCTGGAAATTGCTACCCTGATCTTTGCTCAGGTTGTTCTGCTGGTTACATGAGAGTCTATTCCCTATATTAAAACCTTCCTTCCCTATTTGGAAAACCTAGAGGAGTCTCTTTTTCTGGTTGAACTCTCACTGATACAATGGCTATAGAATATAATGTTTAAAAACCTAGATGATGGTAGAAGGAGAGAAGGGTGGAGACTCTGTCCTTTCTTAGATTCCAGTTGGTCACAGGAGGCACATCTGTCATTTATCCCCAGACACCTTCGATCTTGAATGAAAAAGTCTCTTTTCCTCTTCCCATCATGACCTCTGTCCTTTTTTCTTGTTTTCTGTGCTGAGGTTTTTGTGAGTGGTTCCTTTCCTCCTTCTTCTCCTCGCCAACTCCCAGAAGCCATCAACGTACCTTTCCCCAGAGCACTGATTTATGGAACTTGGCCAGCTCTCCTGCCTTTGCAGTCTTGATAAAATCATCCAGTTGCCTGGTTACACTGAGGGAGCATAGCTGATGCCAGGCAAGATTCCCCAAAGCAGGACACATTCAGCCCAACCAAACTTTCCAAATCTTGTGCCAGATTCTTAAGAAGTGAAGAACTTAGATTTACTGCCTAGGAAAAGATATTGTACAACCTGTTCTTTTCCTTCGAATAATAACAACAACGAAATCAGGGCAAGATCATCTTTTAATATGTATTCTGCCACAATGTACTGTTTCAATTTAATTCAAGCCATAACTCCCCTTGGTAGTTCTGAGGCCTTAGGAGAAACTGGTTGGGGAGGGACTGTAGATTTTTCACTGCTTATGTCTTAGCCTCACTCAGGCCCTCTTAGCCTGCAATCCAGAACCTCATAAAGCCCTGAGCCATTTTTGACTAGGACATAGCTTACATTAGCAGCCTGACATTCATCACTGGTGGGCCTGGAGTTAAGTCACACTCCCAAGACTTGATGTTTGATTGGCAAGGATGACTTCTCTCTGTTTGAGGGGCTGCCCAGTCCTGGTACTTTCTGACTTAATATCAGACTTTGCCAGAATTGGGCATTTGTCTCAATCTCTGCCCTGTAGTCACCTGGATAACATGCCTTGTATTATAATCTCTCTCCATCATTGGAGCCTGACTTAAAGTCTGTCTCTGTGGTTGGGATTACACTCAGTTCAGTTTCTCCCCTCCCTGTTGGAGATGGTGATGGAGAGATGCTGAAATCCCTTTCTTAAACCACCCCTTCCCAAGTTAACTAGTTTTTAAAATTTATTTTATTTTTTTAATAATAAATTTATTTTTATTGGTGTTCAATTTGCCAACATACAGAATCACACCCAGTGCTCATCCCGTCAAGTGCCCCCCTCAGTAGCCCTTCACCCATTCACCCCCACCCCCCGCCCTCCTCCCCTTCCACCACCCCTAGTTCGTTTCCCAGAGTTGGGGTCCTTATTGTTCTGTCTCCCTTCTGATATTTCCCACACATTTCTTCTCCCTTCCCTTCTATTCCCTTTCACTATTATTATATTCCCCAAATGAATGAGAACATATAATGTTTGTCCATCTCTGATTGACTTACTTCACTCAGCATAATACCCTCCAAGTTCCATCCACGTTGAAGCAAATGGTGGGTATTTGTCGTTTCTAATTGCTGAGTAATATTCCATTGTATACATAAACCACATCTTCTTTATCCATTCATCTTTCGATGGACACCGAGGCTCCTTCCACAGTTTAGCTATTGTGGCCAGGAAGAAATAGAAAACCTGAACAGGCCAATAACCAGGGAGGAAATTGAAGCAGTCATCAAAAACCTCCCAAGACACAAGAGTCCAGGGCCAGATGGCTTCCCAGGGGAATTCTATCAAACGTTTAAAGAAGAAATCATACCTATTCTACTAAAGCTGTTTGGAAAGATAGAAAGAGATGGAGTACTTCCAAATTCGTTCTATGAGGCCAGCATCACCTTAATTCCGAAACCAGACAAAGACCCCACCAAAAAGGAGAATTACAGACCAATATCCCTGATGAACATGGATGCAAAAATTCTCAACAAGATACTAGCCAATAGGATCCAACAACACATTAAGAAAATTATTCACCATGACCAAGTAGGATTTATCCCTGGGACACAAGGCTGGTTCAACACTCGTAAAACCATCAATGTGATTCATCATATCAGCAAGAGAAAAACCAAGAACCATATGATACTCTCATTAGATGCAGAGAAAGCATTTGACAAAATACAGCATCCATTCCTGATCAAAACCCTTCAGAGTATTGGGATAGAGGGAACTTTCCTCGACATCTTAAAAGCCATCTACGAAAAGCCCACAGCAAATATCATTCTCAATGGGGAAGCACTGGGAGCCTTTCCCCTAAGATCAGGAACAAGACAGGGATGTCCACTCTCACCACTGCTGTTCAACATAGTTCTGGAAGTCCTCGCCTCAGCAATCAGACAACAAAAAGACATTAAAGGCATTCAAATTGGCAAAGAAGAAGTCAAACTCTCCCTCTTCGCCGATGACATGATACTCTACATAGAAAACCCAAAAGCCTCCACCCCCAGATTGCTAGAACTCATACAGCAATTTGGTAGCGTGGCAGGATACAAAATCAATGCCCAGAAATCAATGGCATTTCTATACACTAACAATGAGACTGAAGAAAGAGAAATTAAGGAGTCAATCCCATTTACAATTGCACCCAAAAGCATAAGATACCTAGGAATAAACCTAACCAAAGAGGTAAAAGATCTATACCCTAAAAACTATAGAACACTTCTGAAAGAAATTGAGGAAGACACAAAGAGATGGAAAAATATTCCATGCTCATGGATTGGCAGAATTAATATTGTAAAAATGTCAATGTTACCCAGGGCAATTTATACGTTTAATGCAATCCCTATCAAAATACCATGGACTTTCTTCAGAGACTTAGAACAAATTATTTTAAGATTTGTGTGGAATCAGAAAAGACCCCGAATAGCCAGGGGAATTTTAAAAAAGAAAACCTTAGCTGGGGGCATCACAATGCCAGATTTCAGGTTGTATTACAAAGCTGTGGTCATCAAGACAGTGTGGTACTGGCACAAAAACAGACACATAGATCAATGGAACAGAATAGAGAACCCAGAAGTGGACCCTGAAATGTACGGTCATCTAATATTCGATAAAGGAGGAAAGACTATCCATTGGAAGAAAGACAGTCTCTTCAATAAATGGTGCTGGGAAAATTGGACATCCACATGCAGAAGAATGAAACTGGACCACTCTCTTTCACCATACACAAAGATAAACTCAAAATGGATGAGAGATCTAAATGTGAAATAAATTTATTTTTTATTGGTGTTCAATTTGCCAACATACAGAATCACACCCAGTGCTCATCCCGTCAAGTGCCCCCCTCAGTACCCATCACCCATTCACCCCCCCCCCCCGCCCTCCTCCCCTTCCACCACCCCTAGTTCGTTTCCCAGAGTTAGGAGTCTTTATGTTCTGTCTCCCTTTCTGATATTTCCCACACATTTCTTCTCCCTTCCCTTCTATTCCCTTTCACTATTATTTATATTCCCCAAATGAATGAGAACATATAATGTTTGTCCATCTCTGATTGACTTACTTCACTCAGCATAATACCCTCCAATTCCATCCACGTTGAAGCAAATGGTGGGTATTTGTCGTTTCTAATGGCTGAGTAATATTCCATTGTATACATAAACCACATCTTCTTTATCCATTCATCTTTCGATGGACACCGAAGTCCTGCCAATAATGTAAGGATCACTGGAATTGCCATCACCTATATATGCATATCCTTCAATACCAAATCCTTCCATAATCCTCACTGCATCACCCCCTGTCCTCCCTCCTCCATTATCACACCCCACCAATGGCGTCGCCTTGCCTGACTCAGTGCAGAACCTGTTAGACTCTGAGTCTTGGACCATCTGGTAGCTCTTGTTGGAACCAACTTCTTTGTTTGAACTGAGATTCAGGAAGCACTCAAGGATCCTTTCCTAAATGCCAGGAGATGGAGAACAAGTAAGTCACAGTTCCTACATCCAGGGACTTGCAATATTGCCCACAACAGTACTTCTCCCCTGGCTGGCTGGCCCATTTACTGAGAATCTACCACATATTGCATCTAAATTTCCATTCCAGTAGGGTAGGATTTCTCAGAGCTAGAGGCAAGATCAAAGGCAATGAAGAATGAAATCTTTCTGTTAGTTCAGGCAAAAGCAACAGTGGGGTCTGAATTCTCCAGGTAATAATATTTTCATTTGCCTGGGAGAAATCTATGGAGCCCTAGCATGCTCTCCTGTTCTCAGAGGTGAAGGGAGTTTTCAGGTCTCTGGAGAGTCTTAGTCTGATGGAAATAAAAATGCAACAATGATAATATAAGATCCATTATAAGTATAAGGATAACTTAGGGAGAGCCTTGAAAGCTGAGTTTTTGATGGTTTGTTGCTTTAGGCAAAACTAGTGCCTAGCCTAACAGTGATGGTAATAATAATGATAATGCTGGAAAGGAATCCAGAAGAAAGGCATTCACTATGCTACTGAGATGTGTCAGTCACCGTGGAAATGAAAACATCAAATACTAGAAGGATTCTCTGCTGCAAATCTCAAATACTCTGGGCATGGATAGGATAGTTTGTTTCTTGTAAGGGATGTGGGAGATATTTTTTAACCACCCCTGGCTTCAATTTTTCTTTTTTCTCTGAAATGCTATAAGCTTTTTCATGCTATAAGCTGCCTTTCATTATAGAACTATGAAAATCTCCTTCAGATGCAGTCAAATTTTATTGCCAGAGGCAGAGGATAAATTGGGGGTAAACATATCTCTGTATTCATTAAAATCTGCATCCATAAAACAGATTCAACTCTTTATAACTATTTATTCCACCAGCACTAGAAATGGGTGAAAGTATAGGAGTATGTATCAGGAGATGCTGCTACCTGGAAATAAAACAAGGAGTGGATATGTCCAGTCTTTGTTCTCTGGTGCCAAGCTCCCTCAGTTTTCCCATGAGGACTGATCAGCCTGATGATGTGTGGGAGTGCCACTGAGGCACATATGCAAACTATCCTAGAAACCTCTGAAGGAAGGCATGCTAATTTGGACTTATCTTACTATAAGCTTTAAAGAAATGGCAGAAAATACTGGGCTCAGTGGACTCATAGTTATTTTAAACTAACAGTACGTCATCAACATATCTTTGCAAACAGTGACTTTCAGTTCCATAGGTCCCCACGGGCATTGCTAAGGTGATTTATTGGCAGAAATCCTCTGATTTCATCTTCACCCTGGATACCAGTTTCATACTTAAAATCTGTAAGCAGCGAAGAGGGTCTTTCTCTATGGAGTATCTTTGTTTGCACCTAATAATCCAAGACTGTAAATGAACAATACAGTTCTCAGAACAGAGATGTGATGGGCTAGAGCTTGCTCAAATAGTATTTTAAGGACCTGAATTAAGGGAACCATTCATTTATTCTAAGGAAATATGTTACTTCAGAAGACTGACTGTTACTTTTCCAGTCACGTATCCTTAATGCCAAGTAGCTAGCAGAACTTCTTGGACACATAATGGTCATTTTCCTGAGAGAAACTCAATTTGGAATTCTGTGGTGATCCTGTCCAATCTCTCATCTTTGTTGATGAATGCTTTTGGCAGCAGGAGCATTCCTTATACTGTAAGAATTGAGTTTCCAATAAAAAAGAACACATATAAATCTGGAAAACAACTTGGGAATCTTTTCCTTGGAAAAATTCATTCACAGTGAGTCCCCCTAGAAAGTGCAATTCTGTCTGTAGAAGGTCTAAAACCAGAAAAACTCAGAGGGAAGCAGAATGGTGACTTGGCTAACTGACCAATGTTCTTTGCGTAGGAGCTTCTTTTTCCTGCAAACCATCTGGTAGCTCTGAAGGAATCGAAAAGCTCAAAGTTACCTCTAGCATTGCCATCTTCAGGGGTCCAATCCACCCAGAGAGGACCCAGGCTGTTCTTGATCCTGTATGCACTCTGGCCACCAACTTGTGCGCTGGACTTAGCAACAATAGTAATAATGACAACAGTAATAAATGGCAACAGTAATAAATACTATGAAGCACCTCCTATGTGCCAGGTATTGGGAGAGATGTTTTTCAAACTTACTTCATTTAATTTTCACAGTGAAAATGTGAATTAGGTATTGGTTTTATCCAAACTGCACAGAAGAGGAAATGGAGGCACAGAGGGATAAAGCAATTAACAATTAACAATTTACCTTGGGATTCAGACAAATCTATTTGAACCTGGTCTTTTTCTTAAACTTTATTTTATTTAAATTCAATTAACATATAGTATATTATTAGTTTCATAGGTAGAGCTCAGTGATTCATCAGTTGCATATAACACCCAGTGCTCGTTACATCTAGTGTCCCCCTTAATGCTCATCACCCAGTTTCTCCCTCTCCCACTCCCCTCCCCTCCAGCAACCCTCAATTTGTTTCCTAGAGTTAAGAGTCTCTTATGGTTTGTCTCCCTCTCTGATTTCACCTCTTTTATTTTTCCCTCCCTTCCCCTATGATCCTGTTTTGTTTCTTAATTTTCACATATGAATGAAATCATATGATAATTGTCCTTCTCTGATCGACTTATTTTGCTTGGCATAATATCCTCTAGTTCTATCCATGTCATTGCAAATGACAAGATTTCATTTTTGATGGCTGAGTAATATTCCTATCTATATCTATATCTATATCTATATCTATATCTATATCTATATCTATATCTATATATCACACCACATTTTCCATATTCATTCATCTGTCAGTGGACATCTGGGCTCTTTCCATAGTTTGGCTATTGTGGACATTGCTGCTATAAACATTGGGGTGCAGGTGCTCCTTCAGATCATTGTGTTTATATCCTTTGGGTAAATACCTAGTAGTGCAGTTGCTGGGTTGTACTGTAGCTCTATTTTTAACTTTTTGAGGAACTTCTATACTGTTTTCCAGAGTGGCTCTACCAGCTTGCATTCCCACCAGCAGTGTAAGAAGGTTCCCCTTTCTCTGCATTCTTGCCAACATTTGTTGTTTCCTGACTTGTTAATTTTAGCCATTCTGACTGGAGTAAGTGAATTTGAGTCTTAGCCACTACACACTATTTTCTCTGAAATTTTAGCATGATTTGGAAAGGCAATTTTAAAAAAGTTTACCTTTTTTTTCTGTTACACAATTTATATTCATTATTAAAAAATTGAAAATCAGAGAAACAGAAAGTAGAAAGAAAATATGGGATAGTATAACAGAAATATATACTGATTGGTTTAAACAGGAAGCTTATTTCTTATAGTTCTGGAAGCAGGAAAGTCTAAGATCAAGGTGTTGGCTGATTTGGTGTCTGGTGAGAGCCCACTTCCTGGCTCATAGACAGCTGTCTTCTCACTGTGTCCTCACATGGCAGAAAGGGTGAGAGAGCTCTCTAGGCTCTCTTTGATAAGGGCACTAATCCCATTCCTGAGGGCTCTGTGCTTATGACCCAATCACTTCCCAAAGACTCCACCTGCTAATAGCAATATCTGGGGGCGTTGGGATCTCAACATATGAATTTGGATGAGGGGACATGAATATTCAGCCACTAACAATGTCTCATAGTCTTACCACTCCAATCATCCATGGTTAGTATTTAGGTACATTTCTATCCAGCCTTTTCCCTATATAGAATTCTATTTCCAGTTCTCACATAGTTGTGATCATTCTCTACTGAAGACTCTGCAGACTGCATTTTCCCATGTTATAAACATCATAAATGTCACTTATAATGACTACACATTACCTATCTAATGAATACAACATGATTTTCTTGAGTCTTTCACTCTTTTTGGACATTTAGTATCTTTTTTTTTTTTTTTTTACGTTTTACAGTGTTATAGATTATTTCCTTTAGGAAAGATAGTCTTAGCTGTCTAGAGTCAAATGGGAATATCTGTGGAGAGGACAAGGAGAGAAAAAAGCTATCTCCATAGGGTTTGTCGCTTTCCATAAGAGACAATCCCACAAGAAGTGCAGGGAAGGGCTGGGAAGATATGAGGTAACATCACTCACTCATCTTGACCTCCTGCTCTCTACCACTGCCTGCTTTCTTTTACCCTTCCTCAGGCCCATGAATGTGAGGGTTGGAGAAAGTTCTTCTAGAATTTTGACAATAATTTTTGAAGGGCATCATGACACTGACAATGTCCTTAAAAAGTAAAATTCAATTGACTAGAAAATAATAATAATAATTTTAATTTTAATAATGATCACCTAAAACATTGTTTAGAAAGGCAGGAGTGCCAGGGTGTAGTTTAGAGGAAAGTTTGGGGTAGAAGAACACCAGAATGAGAGTCTGACAGAGTTAAATAAGGAATTTTCTGGCTCTGGTTACCAGCTATGTCATTTTCAGTAAGCTGGCCTTTCTGGGCCTCAGTTTCCTTATCTGAATATGGTAGCAAATATCCCAGCACCTATCTTAATTGGAAACTACCCCCTGTCAGGGTCACATGATGCCTACTGGAGAGGCCATGATGCCATTTGCTGTGTGGGACAAGGCATTCTCCTAAAGCCTCCCAGAACCCACTTGGGTCTAGGACCTACTTGAATGATGCCCCTGTTGACTTTCTATAAGACCCAGAACAAAGAATTGCTGTGAGGTAGATATTCTAAAAAGGCACTAAGCCCATACCATAGAAAAGAGGAATGTTCTAAGAGCAAACTTGCTCCCAGATTCAGTACTAGAAATCCCCATGCTTCCTGTCCATCTCCTAATCCCTGGGATTGGTCCTGCGTGTCTATGTGTTTTCTGCATCATCCCTCAGAAATAAGAATCTGACCACACAGCTCCCATTCTGCTTCTTCCATTTGACTCCTGATTTTGTCGTTGACATTATAACTCTATCTCCTACAACTACCTTTTAGCTTCTTGCTCTGGTTTCCTACTTTTTACAGGACATGATCATCTAGAGTTTTGAGTATTACAAGCACTTAAAAGCTCTTTTATTTATGTCAGGTCCCTGGAGCTCACAGGGTATCAGAAAGGGCACTGGGCTGGGAGTCAGTAGATCTATGTTCTGTCTTGGCTCTGCTGCTTACTGGTGAGTTTCTCAACCTTTTTGGTTTCCCCACTTAAAACTTTAAGGAAGTAAGAGTGAGTGACTGGATACAATTTCCCTAGTCCAAGAATTGTGGTGTTGTGGTATAAACACCCCTAAGTGAGCAGTCTCCTTGTTAACGTCCCACACAGGGCTGTAACTCACTCACAATTGTATTGAGGCTATAAACGGAAAGAGCTCCTCTTGAAGAATTTATGAGAGGTCTGAAAGCCCTATATTTGCTCTAGAGACATCTATTGTTTGTTTATAATGTGTGCATGTTTAATTTGCAATAAAACTGGGAGGCACTACTGTACAAATAGGCAGCTTATCTACCCTCAATTGCTGTCTCAGAAGAAGGAAGATGGGAGAGGGAGAATTCAGGGGAAAAAAAAAATCAATCACTTTGGCCTGTAAGTGGAAAGATTTTGAAGGGCTGTCCTGTTGTGCCTCTGGATGGGTGACCCTCTTCCTGGGGTTTCTGAATGTCTTCATATTCCCAATATTCCCTTACCAGGTAGGATTCCACACTCCTGAATCCTCCCCTAGGTGATTCTTCCCTAGATGTGGGGTCTATAGGTAAGTGATGGGGACTCAGACCAGTGATCCTAAGCATACTGCATGTCCTGATGGCTGTCTGAGGACAGAAATTGGGGAAATGGGAGTTTGGGTAAAACTGATACCACCCTGGTAGGGGAAGGAAGTCTGGGTAGGATATATAGGTCTCATGCCTATTGTCTCTGCATCTGGGAGGTCCTGACAAAACCAGATGGAGTTGAATTAGAACACCTGGAATCACTAGGGTTGTGAGGAAGGAGTGGCTCACTCTTATGGGGTTGTCCCAGGAAGACTGAGCAAAGGAAAGATGAGTCTATTTAATTCCTACAGGGATTCTCCTGCTAAGGGTTCAGTGGGGCTGTGGGCGATGATTTATTCCACTGGCTGCCCACCATCATGAGTCTGAATGATAGTCCTTACTTATCAAGGAGGCATTTTCCTCCATGACCATACACTTTTCTTATAGGTTTCTCTTTCAAGCCACCAAAATTTATCTTCTTGATATACAGCAATGATAGCATCTACCTCGATACCCAGCAGTTTCAGTAGTCTCCAATATTAACAGTGTCAAAATCGCTTATCTCTCTGTTTTCTGCTCTGCAATCCCAACTCCTATGATCCCCTGGTGACAGGGATAGTCCACACTCACAAAGCTGATGGAGAGGATTAGGTGCCCTCTTCGGGTTGCCTTTGTATCATGGCTTCCTGAGATAGCCCTAGATGGTACAATAGATTAGCAAGAGTGGACACAGAAACGTGCTGTGCAAACAAACGCCTTGGGGGTTTTCCAGGGAAAGGTTGTCCAAGAGAAATTACTCAGGCAAAGTCCCTTGCCTAAAACTCTGGGCTGCTGGTAATTTGCCTTATGCAATGAACTATTCACAAAAAGGTATCTGCTTTGTGAGCAAATGTTGGTTGTCCACTTTCTCTAGTTTTGGCAAGTTGGTGACACTCTCAATCATTGCAGTTTTTATTATTTATTTTACTATTTATTTATGGTTTTTTATTTTTATTATTATTATTATTTTAATAATAAATTTATTTTTTATTGGTGTTCAATTTGCCAACATACAGAATAACACCCAGTGCTCATCCTGTCAAGTGCTCCGCTCAGTGCCCGTCACCCATTAACCCCCACCCCCTGCCCTCCTCCCCTTCCACCACCCCTATATTTACGGTTTTTATTTTTTATTTTTTTTAAATTTTTATTTATTTATGATAGTCACAGAGAGAGAGGCAGAGACACAGGCGGAGGAAGAAGCAGGCTCCATGCACCGGGAGCTTGATGTGGGATTCGATCCCGGGTCTCCAGGATCGCGCCCCGGGCCAAAGGCAGGCGCCAAACCGTGGCGCCACCCAGGGATCCCTATTTATGGTTTTTAAAATCTGTTATTTAAACTCAGTTTAGTTAACATGTACTGCATTACAGTTGTTTTTTTAAATTGTAGTAAAATACACATAACATAAAATTTACTATCTTCACCATTTTAGACGTATATATAGCTCAGTACTGTTAGTTGCATTCATACTGCTATACAATCAATCTCCAGAACTCTTTTCATCTTGCAAAACTGAAACTTTATCTTTTAAACAACAACCCTCAATTACCCTCTCTTCCCAGCCCCTGACAACCACCATTTACTTTCTGTTTCTATGAATTTGACTATTCTAGGTATCTTATATAAGAGGAATCATACAGCATTTGTCTTTTTGTGTTGGCCTAGCATTGTGTCCTCAAAGTTCATTTGTATTGTAGTTATGTACAAGAATCTCACTCCTTGTTCAGGTGGAGTGATGTTTTATTGTGTGTGCATGTGTGAGTGTGTGTGTGTGTGTGTGGTTGTGTACCATATTTGTTTATTACTTCAATTGCTGACAGACATTTGGCTTTTTTTTTTTTTTAACCTTTTGGCTATTGTGAATAATGCTGCTATGAATATGGGTGTGTAAATATGTCTTTGAGAATTTGCTTTCAATTCTTTTGGATATATACCCAGAAGCGGAATTGCTGGATCATAGGGTAATTCTATTTTTAATTTTTAAGGAACAACTACACTGTTTTCCAGAGCACCTGCACCATATTACATTTCCACCAGCAGTTTTTAAGAGTTCCGACTTGTCCACATCCTCACCTTGTTATTTTCTGTTTTCTAAAATAATAGTCACCCCAATGGATGTGAGGTGGTATCACGTTGCAGTTTTGAATTACATTTCTCTAGTGATTAGTGAGGTTGAGCATCTTGGCCATTGTGGTTTTGATTTCACTTATTTGCTGCCACAATGCGTAGCGACTCTTAACGCTACAGAGCCTTCCTGATGACCGTTGAAATTCAGTCCTTCCACCACACTCATCTGCTTGTCCTTCAGTCCAGGGACCTTTTGTGCCTCTCTTTTCTGGCCTCATGAGAGGGGCACCTCCTTGCCCTTGGTATCACATTTCTTCCTGTTTGCCTTTTAGAACAAAATGCCATCCTGGTGTGCCCATAGGAAAGCCGGGGGAGTGTTCCTCAGATCCTAGTCTGCTGCAGACTCATATTGAGGAGCAATCTCAGCTCATCCTGGGTGACTCTCAGGGAGATGGGAGCAAAATTGCCTTGTGATGTGGTGTCTAAGAATTGGGAGTCCCCTTGTTGTCCCCCTTTAGGACAACAGTTGTGGCTGAGTGAATAATTAGATTCTCTGCAGGCCAGTTGGAGGCCTATTCCAGGCTGGGCCCAACTTGGAAAGACTCAGTGGTTTGAATTAGAATCCCAGAGGGCTGGATTCTGGTCAACACCCTATCAGGTTTTATTTTTGCACCTCTTACTCTACCACCAAACCCTTTCTCGCCCAGTGTCTGGATCAGCCTCTGTTTCCAGGCAGGGCTGGGCACAGGCTAGAAGCATGAACCATTTTTCCATTCCAGTGGACCTCAGGTAGCTGGTAGTACTGCTTTTGTAGAGCCTTTCTACTCTCACCACCTCTTGTCATGGGCTGCTGACGCACTCATTAATTGATCAATTAATTAAACAAAGTTTGTTGCTTATCTACCCAGTGCCAGATCTCATGTTTTCATAAGGTTTCTTTGATTACAAGTGTCAGAATCCAATTCAAGCTATTTTACATGCAAAAAGTGTGTCTGTCATAAAGATGGAGGGAAGTTTTATAGAACCCAAGGACAAGAATGCAACCAGGCCTCAGAGGGCACTGGAAAAATCATAAGGCAATATCTGAAAAGCCATCATGAACCCAGAGATGCTCTCATCTGGTCCCTAGTCTCTGCTTGAACATCTGTTTCACTCTTATTTCTTTGAAGACTGACTTTTTCTGCATCTCAGTTCATGTGATAGGTGCAAAAGGCTGCTCACAGCTCTCAACTCATCTGTGCAAAAGAGCTACCCATGCTGATGTTGGGTCTATCAGTCTCAGTTCCTCAGTTCCAACAGGAAGGGGAGAGAATCTGACTCACTGAGTTTGAATTAGTACCTACCTTTTGTCTAATAAACAATGGCCAAAGGACTAGGACTGTGAAGTGCAAACCCTCAGAGGATCACTCCCAGGAATAACAGGTCAATTTAAATGGTCACTTTGAACTGAAAGGTCTCTGCTGTGTGCTGCTAGGTTTGTGGATTATAGACGTAAGTACAGCATAGCCCCAGCCTTCAAGTAGCTCCACAGTTAAGGAGAGACAAATAAGTGTACATTAAATACAATGAAATAAAACAGTAGTTGCCAACTGGGGATGGATGATTTTGTTCCCTTGGAGACATTTGGGAATGTTTGGAAACATTTTTGGCTGTCACAACTAGGGAAGAGGGAGTTGCTGCTGGCATTAATAGGTTGAGGCCAGTGATACTGCCAAACACTCTCTAATACATCGGACAGCCACCACAGAAGAGGCTTATCTGGCCTCAGCTGTCAATGGAGCAGAGATTGAGAAACTGAAATAAAATCATATATGCACATCCCAGCCTCTTGCTATGTGAAAGGTCATTACCTCCACTCTCATCCCTGGGTGCAGAGCTAGGGTCTGGAGGAGGGCTGTGTGTGGGGGTTGGGGGGATGCAGCTGTTCTCAGCCCTGACTGCTTGTTAGAATTCCCCAGGAAACTGTGGACCTGCCCAACATATACCTGGAGCCAAGCCACAGTCCCATAACTTTTGGTCTAACTGGTAATGTTTTTTATTTGGCAATGCAAGAAGCTTGGGATATCTATTCAGGAGAACTGGATTAGACCATCCATAGAATTCTTGGACTCTAGCTAGACCCTTCTCTTCATGAGGTCTTCACTTTCAGGTCTGGGAAGTGGAAAACATCAGCCTCCTAAGATTGTTTAAAGGCTCCAAAAAGGTAGGAGATGTGAACGTGGTCTGCAAACCTAAAGCTCTAGGAAGGTATTATCACTAATATTAGAGCTGGCTCTTGACCACACACTCTCAAGGTTTTCATTATGTGCAAGAGATGACAGCCTGGAAACTGGATGACTCACCCCAGAGGATGTGTGCTGCTAACTCGAAGCATATTTAAGAAAGAGGAGAGAGCCCACATCCCAGGATTTAATTAGGTAGGGACTCCACAGTCACAGAGCTACAACACCTTCCCCCTTTAAATGCAAAGTACTTATTTCAGGGGAAAAAAAAAAAACCTAGGGAGAGTGTTCAGGAAAGGAATCTCTTAAATAGCATGTGAATGAGGGCAGCGGCAGAGACCTTGGCAATGAGTGAAATCCATGGGATTCTGCTTTTAAAGCACATGGGGCCATGACTGTATTTCATCAACAAAATAGTGCTGCTTAAGGGCCAGGACCCCTCGGGCAGGGTGAAGGCTCATGCTTCCCCTTGGGAAATGTCTGTCAGAAGCATTCATTTTGTTCCACAGATATGTCTTCAGAAGTAAAAGAGGATTTCACATGAAATGAAAACAAAGTATATTTCTGACAGACAGGTAAATGCCCCTTTGCAAAGGCAGTAATAAAATGTTTGTCAGGGAGGCAAGGAATCTCAAACTTATTTTTGATACAGATTCAATTGCTCCTTTAATCCCAAACAACCACTCCATAACTGTAGGAGACAGAGCAGCCCAAGGATAATTGCCAAAATGGGGAAGAGGTAAACCCACTGCTTTCTATCTTGAAAGGATTTAGTCTGCCTTTCAAAAGAGGTATACGTGAGAGCAGCTCACAGCGGAGGATGCCTCCTCAGCGTCTCCCTGCTGCAGCCACGCTCGGAAGCCAGCCATCTATCACATCCCCGGGAGGATGGAAAGTACTCTTTTGTAATCACCACTATTCTCCCCAAAGTACACAGATTGAAACATCAAAAATTCATAGAATAATCTATGTCAAAGATGGAAAAGATGCATTGGGGTCATGGATCCTGTCTCCAGTGGTCCAGACAGCAGAGGTAATGATCATCCTTGACCCAGACAGCACCTCGCACTTGCCCCAGAGTGCTTTGCACATCAATTTTTACATGGAGGATGTTTATTCTTCCACAGCTTGTCTCTGACTGGTGTTCAAGGCTGTACTTACTCAAATAATTCCCCTTTCCTCCTCTCTAGATATTTTTTCTGAGGCTCTGAGACTCAAGGAGGAACAGAAACAAGTTCAGGTCGATACTAGAACCATGTGAGCACATGGGAGATTTAGTTCATGGTCAGGGTAACGGGTGAAGGCCAACAGCAGGAAATCACTAGGAGCTTTTTGTCAGCTGTCCTAAGGAGATCCCCAAAGTCATGGTCCAGATATTTGGACCAGGATAAGTGACACTGCAATTAGTTTCAGGTGCTCTTTTTTTTATTTTAAGCTTTTATTTATTTATTCATGAAAAACACAGAGAGAGGCAGAGACATAGACAGAGGGAGAAGCAGGCTCCCTGCAGAGAGCCCGATATGGGACTCAATCTCAAGACCCCGGGATCATGACCCGAGCCAAAGGCAGACACTCAACCATTGAGCCATCGAGGCATCCCTAGTTTCAAGTGTTTTTTGACCACAACCACTATTATATATTCCTGAAGGCTAATCTATGCCAGACTCTGTGCTAGGCTGGTCCTGGGGATAGAGAGATGAGTGAGACAGAGAAGGGACAAAAAGATCTAGTCCTTAGAGGATTTCACAGTGGGTTTGGTTAGGAGGCACCTGTACTCTGAAAACTAAAACACTGATGAAAGAAATTGAAGACAACACAAAGAAATGGCAAGACATTCCATGCTCATGGGTTAGAAGAACAAATATTGGCAAAATGTCTATACTACCCAAACTACACATTTAATGCAATCCCTATCAAAATACCAACAGCATTTTTCACATAACTCGAACAAATAATTCTAAAATTTGTATGAAACCACAGAAGACCACAAATAGCCAAAGCTATCTTGGAAAGCCAAGCTGGAAGCATCATCACAATTCTGGACTTCAAGTTATATTATAAAGTTGTAGTAATCAAAATGGTGTGTTACTGGCACAAGAAATAGACACATAGATCAGTGGAACAGAATAGAAAACCCAGAAATAAACCTACAACTATGCAGTCAATTGATCTTTGACAAAGCAGGAAAGAATGTCCAAAAGAAAAAAGATAGTCTCTTCAACAAATGGTGTTGGAAAAACTGGACAACAACATGCAAAAGAAAGAAACAAGATCACTTTCTTATACTGTACACAAAAATAAATTCAAAATGGATTAAAGACCTAAATAAGAGACCTGGGGCTATAAAAATGCTAGAAAATAACACAGGCAGTAACCTCTTAGAAGCCATAGCAACGTTCTTCTAGATATGTCTTCTGAGGCAAGGGAAACTAAAGCAAGAATAAACTATTGGGACTTCATAAAAATTAAAGGCTCTACACAGCAAAGGAAACAACTAACAAAACTAAAAAGCAAACTATGGAATGGGAGAAGATATATGAAAATGACATATCTGATAAAAGGTTAGTAATTAAAATATATAAAGAACTTACACAACACCCAAAACCAAATAATCCAATTTAAAAATGGGCAGAAGCCATGAACAGACATTTCTTGAAAGAAGACATCCAGATGGCCAATAGACACCTGAAAAAATGTTCATCATTGCTTACTATCAGGGAAATGCAAATCAAAACTACAATAAAATATCACCTCACATCTATCCAAATGGCTAAAGTCAACAACACAACAAAAAATAGGTGTTGGCAAGGATGTAAAGGAAAAGGAACTCTTGTGCACTGTTGGTGGGATTGCAAACTGGTGCAGCCACTATGAAGAATACTATGAAGGTTCTCTAAAAAGTTAAAAATAAAACTCTGATGATTCAGCAATTGCACTTCTGAGTACCCAAAGACTACAAAAAGACTAATTCAAAGGGCTACCCCTATGTTTCTAGTAGCATTATTTACAGTTACCGAGCTATGGAAGCCCCCAAACGTCCATCGATTGATAAATGAATAAAGAAGACATTTATATACACACACACAATGGAATGTTATTCAGTCATAAAAGAGTGAAATATTACCATTTGCAACGACAGAGGCAAAGCTAGAGAGTATAAGGCTAAGCCAAATAAGTCAGTCAGAGAAAAACAAATACCATATGACTTCACTCATATGTGGAATTAAGAAACAAAACAAATGAGCAAAGGGAAAAAGAGAGAAATCAAGACACAGACTCTTAATTATAGAGAACAAACTGATGGTTGCCAGAGGGGAGATAGTTGGAAGGATGGGTTAAATAGCTGATGGGGATTAAGGAGTGCACTTGTTGTGATGAGCACTGGGTGTTGTATAGAATTGTTGAATCACCATATTGTACACCTGAAACTAATATAGCACTGTATGTTAACTAACTGGAATTAAAACAAAAACTTGAAGAAAAAGAAATAGGTTTGGAATAATACTTGGCTAGCCTGTTCCCTTTTCTCTCTATTTCTACTAATAGAGGAAAAAGAAAAATCTCTCTACTTAGACGAAGAGAGAGAAAAGTTGGGAGTGAAGGAAGAGAGTGTGTGCAGGTGAGGATCATTGGGAAAGCCTCCTGTGTCTTAGCTCCAAATTGGTTATGAAGGGTCTATCATCTTTAGAAAATATGGAGGAGCCAAGAGTTAATGGAATGCTAGAAGATGACAGTGTTTTAGCAATTCCCATGCTGCCATGGGATGGGAACAGGAAACTAAAATAAAGGTATTAGGGGCAGGAAGGGCCTTAGACAAACTGTTGGGTTCCTGCTGCCCCCAAAAGTGTAGGGGAGCAATTGTATTTTCTTATACTCCTAAAATGGATGTGGGAGTAGGCTGAGAGCATGTCAGAGATCCAGAAGATCCAGAAGATGCTTCTTGGAACCAGAAAAAGGACTTTTCAGATATTTGTTCACTTATGCCTACTCACGTTCACTTTGGTAAAGCAAGTCATATGACAGGACCCAAGTTGGGGGCCGAGTGGACGTGGGCTGGGAATATTCTTTGACTTTTTAGTAGGAGGAACAGAAATGTCACAATGAAAGGGAATGGGCCCAGGGAGGATAAAGAATTGGAGCTATTAATACAGTCTACCACAGCAGGTAAGTGAGAGGATGGTCGAGATGGAACATTGGGTGAGCCATTTTTAAGTGGCTGCTACATCAGCTTATGTTGGAGCGCTTCAAAGCCAGGCTTAGAGCTCAGTATGGGGCAGACATGTTTCAGGTAAAGAATGGAATAGAATAAAAAGATGATGATGGACGTACACATGGCCAAGCATTTGGCTTCCTCTTGAATTGCTTAATACCTTGGGATAACTGCAAGCCTGATGCCCCCAGTTTGAAGTGTTGCATGAAGTTGCTTAAAAAAGTGGATTCATGTTTAACCCCGCTAGGTGATTTAAGATACTAGCTGTCAAGGTCTCCAAATCTATTTCTCTTGTATGGTTGAAGAGTGGTCATATAATCTATTGAAAACTGCACTAGGGTACTTTTGGGTACTTAAAGATACAGGGGCCGTTGATATTTATATGCTGTTATATTGGTTAAATTTCTTGCTGGGAAGTATCATCTTTAGATCAACACATGAGGTAGAATCAATGTAGTGGTCAGCATAAATTGGGAGCCTGGAATTCCATAGCAGCCTTCTGTCAAGCCTCATTCCTTTCACCCTTAGTGGGCTTAGGCCCACCGCATGGGTGAGCCAAACCTGACAGCAGGAACGAAATTTGTATCGTATCCACCCCCACTCTGGATGGAGTTTATGAGTCACCTGTTGCAGACCTGCTATTCCAGGGAGACTGTTTGCTGGTGAGCACCTAAGCCATAGCATTTCCTATCCCAACCCTCTTAACACTTGTCTAGTGAGAGCCTTTCATTTTTATACCTGTTCACTGTTTGGCCAGTGAGGCGTCACACAGCAAATAAAGGGATTTAGAAGTTGTATTTTCAAGAATTATTTCTCAGCAGCCGCATTCCATATCCACATCTCCTCTATCTTTGTCTGTTTGTAATCCAACCTCTTATATCCCTGCAGTGTCTTTTCCTTCTACCTTATTTCTTTCAGCATTTGACCAAGCATGTCTTTTCCTGGCTCTCAGTAGTCTCCTTCTGATTGATTAGGGCATGGCCTGGATGGATTTGGCATATTGACCTCTTTTTCCTCAGGACCCTCAGTCATGAAATACTGCATGAGCTTCCCGATATCGATGAGCCCTTGTGTATGTATATGTGTGTGTTGCTTCTCTGACTCCAACCCTGGAAAGACGATGGTCAGAAGACATGAGGCTTCCAACTCAGTCAGGAAAATTAATGAAAACATCTTCAGTTCTGTCAGTTTCTTTCCCTTGGGGCTTGGATAGACCTGTTCCTTGGGTCCTCCTGTGATTGGCTGGTGTCTGCTGTGAAAGAACTGATTGGCCACAACTTGATGCTGCTGTTACCTGCATGTCAGGTGTTCCCTACCATCAGAATTTCCTCCCATCAATTTTCTCAATTTCCCAGCTAGAGTCTCTTTGAGTTCTATGCTTTGGGTAATCCAGATATATCAACTACACCAACCGCTATCGCCAGTTCACTTCCCCAATATCCAGCCAAGTAAGTCCTAGGTTTGTCTGTCTCTACTCTTGGTTGCTAATGTACCTCACTCTGCCCTTCTGGAGAGATGACACTTGGTAGAAGGATGACCAGGCTGAGACCGTGACATTATCCCTTTCCTGATTTATACTCATGATTCTATCAATAACAGTAGTGCAAAGCTTGAGCAGATGCCTCAGGGAAAGAATCAGAGCTGCAGGTGGAGAGGAAATCTGAAAATAAAAGATTGCAAAATATTTTCTTAAAAACCCCAATCTACAGAGATGATCACTCTAACATTTACTGAAATGTCAGTGTTCTCTAAAGCTTTCAAATACCCATCCTGGTGATTAAGAAATCAATAATTAACATGCAAATCTGAAAGCTCTAGGCAAATTGAATATTAATTACTGACTTCATAAGTGGAGGCTGCTCAGCAGTATGAAAATAGTTCAGGATAATTAGGATTTAACAACCTTCAGACATAAAGAAAATAAATACAGGGTTCTTGATGAATGACTTTATTTTTATTTCATTATTGTATTATAAACATTCTTGGTTTTTCAAAGACCAAGGAGAGACAGAGAAAGGGTGGTTTTGAATATTTAGTATGTATCAGAGCGACAACTCCGTTTCCCCTCCACCACTGAAATCCTTCGGGAATTGTCAGATAAAAGTTAAGTTCTGTAGTCTAAGATTGCAAGGTGACCTGTGTCAGTTGGGAACCCAGACTTAAAAAATGATTGGGATGGATGCTTAAAGCGAGTCACAATTTCAGATCATCTCATTGCTCTATAATGCCTAGCTTGAATGCTTATCTGGGTACTACTTCCTTCATTTTAAAATACTTTTGGGGGATCCCTGGGTGGCGCAGTGGTTTAGCGCCTGCCTTTGGCCCAGGGCGCAATCCTGGAGACCCGGGATCGAATCCCACGTCGGGCTCCCGGTGCATGTAGCCTGCTTGTGTCTCTGCCTCTCTCTCTCTCTCTCTCTCTCTCTCTCGCTGTGACTATCACAAATAAATAAAAATTAAAAAAAATATTTTTGAGCTTCTTTCAGCCACTGTATTTTAGGGATCTTCTAACTTCACCTCTTCGCGGTCTGGTATCTTGGCATTCTTTCCTGGCCCGACCTGCTCTTGGTTCCTGAGGCTTACTCTTGATCAGTTCTTCATTTCTGGGCATCTGGCCCCCTGCATCATTGGTATTTCCTGGCATCCTCCCTGGGGAAGTCTATATCTAAAAGTTTCTACCCATTTTGTGTCTAGTATTTGCTGATCATCACCACTTCAAATTTAACTTTTTAATAAAATTTTTTTGAAAGGTAACATTCATACCAAAACACACACATAAATTTTAAGTAATTTCAGCGAATTTCACCAATGAAAACACTCATAAAACCACTAACCAAGTTATGAAATAGAACATTAGCAGCACCTCTGGACATCTAATGTCACCTTCTAGTCATTATTCTCCCTCTCTTTCTTAAAGATAAATTGGACTTTGAATTTAACATCATAGATTTTTAAACCTGTTTTTGCTAATTGTATGGAGCCATGAAATATTCTCTGTGCCTTGCTTCTTTCATTCAGTTTTATGTTGTGAGATTCAACACTGATGTTGCATATAGCAAGAGTTCACTCATTATCATTGCTCTGTTCTATTGTAGGTTACACTGCAATTTATTTATCTATTCTATTATTGATGGTCATTTAGATTTCCATCTTTTGATAAAATTGCTAAATCATGGATTATGAATGCAGCTAAATTTCATAGACAGCGCCAAAGAGTTTTCTATAGTGGTTGTACAAATTTACACTTCCTGCAGCAGAATCTGGAAGTTCTAATTGTTCTGTTTCCTTGACAACAACAGAAGCAATTCCACTTCTGAATATTTATCTGAATAAAATGAAAACACTAATTAAAAAAGACATATGCACCCCCCATGTTCATTGCAGCATTATTTATAATAGCCAAGATATGGAAATAGCCTAAGTATTCATCAATGGACAAATATATAAAAAATTATGATACACACACATATATGCATATATACACACACATACACACATACACTGGAATAATATTTGACCATAAAAAAGAGTGAAACCTTGCCATTTGCAGCAACATGGATGAGCTTCCAGGACATTATAGTAAGTAAAATAAGTCAGATAGAGAAAGACAAATGCCATATGATCTCTCTTGTATGTGGAATCTAAAAACAAGACACAGCAAAACAAAATGCCAAGCTCATAGATACAGAGAACAAATTGGTGGTTGCAAGAGGCAGGGAAGGAGGAAATCTACATGAGTTAGAGTTTGATAATTAGTTTTCATGTACAATGCAAAAAGTATGATCCAACGCAAAAAGTATGAAAAAAGAAATTGATAATGTGGACTTTATTAAATTTAAAGTGTCTATTCTGTGAAAGACAAAGTTCAAGGAATGGAAGGACAAGCCCCTTACTATGAAAATGTATTTTCAAAACATATCTAAAGAAAGATTTGCATGCAAAATATTCAAAGAACTAATAAAACTCCACAATAAGAAATAAGAAATAAGAACTAATAAAACTCCATAATAAGAAAACAAACTTCCCAAAGTAAAATAAATTGGGCAACGTGAATAGAAACTTACTAATTAAATATATATGCATATATACATACATATATACATATATATACATGTAAAAATTGCTCAGCATTGGAGAATTATTGAAAAAGTATATGCATTGTGCATTAGGGAAAAGCACATTAAAATACCAGTAAGATACCATATCCATCTAATAAAATAGCTAAATACCAAAAACTGATAATACTACTTGCCAGTTAGGATGTGGTACAACAGGAAATCTCATTCATTGTTGATGGAAATACAAATGGCACAACCTCTTGAGAAGATATCTTGCCAGATTCTTGTGAAGCTGAGCATAGTGTCATCATATGGTGCAGCAATTGTGCCCCCATGTATATACCTAACTGGTGTGAAACATATGTCCATCTAAAAACCACTAAGAACATATATAAGGCATATTTATTGTCAAATGAATATTCCAGGCAAAATCTGGAAGGAATCAAGATGTCTTTTAATAGGTAAATGGCAACCAAGTGAGACACAGTAGGCAAGGACAACTTGAGGCACACATGGGCTGCAGGTACAGGGTGAAGAAATACGCAAGTTTAGACAGAGGCTAGAGAAGAAGTAAATGAAGACACTAGTTTTCTAGATGGAGTGGAGGCACTCAGAATGTGGACAGAGACAGTTGATAATAGGCTGAAGCACAGGGTATAGATGTACTTGAGGGCTGGAATGGAGATACAGGGAGTGAGACATTTGAGGTCTGGTATCATATACAAGCACAGGGGCTGGATACTCAAGGAAAGATAAGTGCTACAGTAGTTGCTTAACATGGATTTTAGAGAAAGGCAGTGGAGACTCATGTGGATTGGTATGGACTGCAGGAACAAAGGAAAAATAGGGAACATTGTACTGCTGCATCCTAGGAGGATGGGCAGATCTGCTTTAATCAATATGTTATGTTCCCCCATCTTCCTCCCTGGACCAGGTTGATAGATTAAAACCTGCTGGGTCTATATGACAGGTGTTCTCATAAGTTCTATCATTCTTGCACCTTTCTGGTTGTAGAGAACCTGACCTAATAGCAATAAAGACTGAATTACTAGTGCCATGTATTGTGCAATGCGTGTTATATAGACTAAAAAAGGCTTAATAAATAAGTACATGGGAAAAAAATCAAAATTTCAATACAGTAACAATGAACTATCCAAAAAGGAAATTGAAAAAAAATACCATTTATAATAGCAAGAAAAAAGAATAAAATACTTTTAAATAAACTTAACCAGGGAGGTGAAAGGCTTGTATACTGAAAACCATAAAGCATTAATGAAAGAAATTAAAGAGGATACAAATAAATGGAAAGACATCTTGTGTTTATTGATTAGAGGAATTAATATTGTAAAAATGTCTGTATTACCCAAAGTGATCTACAGATTCAATGCAATCTCTATCAAAATGCCAATGACATTTTTTACAGAAATAGAAAAAAAAACTAAAATTAAGCTAAAATTAGTATGGAACCATGAAAGACCCTGAGTAGCTAAAGTACTTTTGAGCAAGAAGAATAAAACTGGATGCATCACACGTTTGGATTTTAAAATATATGACAAAGGTACAGTAATTAAACAGTAAGGTACTGGCCTAGACATATAGACCAATGGAATAGAATAGAGAGCACGGGAATAAACTCATGCGTATATAGTCAGCTGATCTTTGACAAGGGTACCAAGAATACATAACAGGGAAGGGATAATCTCTTTAATAAATGGTCTTGGGAAAACTGAATATCTACATGCAAAAGAATGAAATCGGGCCCTTACATACAATGTACACAAAAATCAATTCAAAATCGATTAAAGGCTTACTTGCGAGATCTGAAACCATAAAACTTCCAGAAGGGAACACAGGGAAAAAGCTTCTTAACATTGGCCTTAGCAATGATTTCTTGTTCATGACAGCAAAAGCACAGGCAACAAAAGGAAAAATAGACAAGTTAGATTAAATGAAACTAAAAATCTTCTGCAGAACTGCGTCAACAAGAGGAAAATGCAATCTATGGAGTGGGAGAAAATATTTGCAAACCATATATCTGATAAATGGTTAATGTGCATAATGTATAAAGAACTTTTGCGGCTCAATAGCAGAAAAATGAATAACATGATTAAAAACCGGGGAAAGAAACTGAGTAGACATTTCCCCAAAGAAGGCATACAGATGGAGAACAGGCACATGAAAAGGTGCTCAACATTACTAACCATCAAGGAAATGCAAATCAAAACCATAATGAGATATCACCTATTACCTGTTAGGATGGCTATTATCAAAAAACAAAATAGTCAAATTCACAGGAGCAGAGAGTATAATGATAGCAGGGGGCAACAGGAAGTTATTAGTCAAAGGGCACAAAGTTGCAGTTATACAAAATGAATATGACTTAGGAATCTATTGTATTCCATAGTGCCTAGTAAGTTTACAAAAACTGTATTGTATCCTTAAACATTTGCCAAGAGAGTAGATTTTAGGGTAAATGTTCTTTTCAAAGATACACACACACACACAATATGAAGAGGACAGAAGGAAACTTTGAAAGGTGATGGATATATTTATGGCATAGATTATAGTCATGGTTTCATGGATGTTCACTTATTTCCAAATTTATTAATTTGCATGCATTTAGTATGCACAGTTTTTTCTGTTTTTATTATTTATTTATTTATTTTTAATAATAAATTTATTTTTTATTGGTGTTCAATTTGCCAACATACAGAATAACACCCAGTGCTCATCCTGTCAAGTGCCCCCCTCATTGCCCGTCACCCATTCACCCCCATCCCCAACCCTCCTTCCCTTCCGCCACCCCTAGTTCATTTCCCAGAGTTAGGAGTCTTTATGTTCTGTCTCCCTTTCTGATATTTACTACCCATTTCTCCTCCCTTCCCTTCTATTCCCTTTCACTATTATTTATATTACCCAAATGAATGAGAACATATAATGTTTGTCCTTCTTCGATATGTACAGTTTTTTGTATGTCAATTATTCCTCAATAAAGCTTTGTTTTGTTTTTTATTTTATTTTTTATTTTTAATTTTTTTATTTTATTTATTTATTCATGAGAGACAGAGAGAGAGACAGAGAGGCAGAGAGACATAGGCAGAGGGAGAAGCAGGCTCCATGCAGGGAGCCCGACATGGGACTCGATCCTGGGTCTCCAGGATCAGGCCCTGGGCTGGAGGTGGCGCTAAACTGCTGAGCCACCCAGGCTGCCCTTGTTTTTTATTTTTTAAAGATTTTATTTATTTATTCATGAGAGACATAGAGAGAGAGGGCCAGAGACATAGGCAGAGGGAGAAGCAGGCTCCTCGCAGGGAGCCTGATGCAGAACTCGATCCTGGACCCAGGTTCTCACCTTGAGCTGAAGGCAGGCACTCAACCACTGAGTCACCAGGTGTCCCTTGTTTTGATTTTTAAATGATGAGAATGAACATCCTTGCCTTCTTCCCAATCTTAGGGAGAAAGCATTCAGTCTTTTGCCATCTAGTAGAAATGGTATAGTAGGCTTTTGTAGATGTTCTTTATTAAGTTCAGAAAATTCCCCTCTATTTCTAGGGGTTTTTTTTGTATGTTTTTTGGGGTTTTTTTTTTGAGAGCTTGTATCATAAATAGGTGATGAATTTTGTTACAAGCTTTCCATGATGAGCATGTGGTTTTTCTTCTTTGGCCTCTTACACATATGATGGAGTACATTGACTGACTTTTGCATATTAACCAGGTTTGCATTCCTGGAATAAACTCTACTTGGTCATGGTGTATACTTCTGTTTATATATTGCTGAATTTATTTCCTAACATTCTCTTAATAATACTTAATCTGTATTTTTGAAGGATATTGGTTTGTAGTTTTCTTTCTTTCTTTTCTTTCTTTCTTTCTGCACTGTCTTTGTCTAGTTTTGGTATCAGAATAATCTTGGCTTCTTAAAAGAGTTGGAAAGTATTCCCTCCTCTTCTATTATTTAGACAATATTATGTAGAATTGGTATTTTTTTTCAATGTTTGGTAGAATTCTTTAATGAAACCATTTGGATCTGGAGATTTCTGTTGAGAGAATTTTAAAATTACAAATTTATTTTCTTTTATTATTGGACTATTTGATCTACTTCATTTTGGGTGAGTTATGGTAGTTATTATCTTTTTAATGGTTATGGAATCTGTAGTGATGTTCCATTTATTTATCCTTTGTTATTTGTTTCTCTGTTTTTATTTCTTTATTAGTTTGATAGGGATTTATAAGATTTATTAGTCTTGAAAGAGTCAACTTTTGGCTTTGTTGATCTTCTCTATCATATGTTTATTTCTTTACTTACCATCCTATTTTCTTCCTTCTTTTTTTTCTTGGTGTTTTGGTTTGCTTTTTCCTTAACTCTCTCTCTTTTTTTTTTTTAAGATTTTATTTATTTATTCATGAGAGACACACAGAGAGAGAGCGAGGCAGAGACACAGGCAGAGGGAGAAGCAGGCTCCATGCAGAAGCCCGATGTGGGACTCGATCCTGGGACTCCAGGATCACGCCCTGGACGGAAGGCAGGCGCTAAACCGCTGAGCCACCCAGGGATCCCCTTTTTCCTTAACTCTTGAGAAGGATGCTTAGATTAATACAATTTTCTTATTTTCTAAGTATTTTTTAAGGGTATAATTTTTCTCTAAGCATAGTTTTAACCCTATCCTCCTGGTTTTGCTCTGTCAGGTTTTCAGTATCATTTAGTTCAAAGCATTAAAACTTTTCATTAAGATTTCTGACAAATTCATCAATTTTTATTAGTTTAAAAATATGGTAATTCTGTTTGTGGTTTTGGAAGATATTTTGCTATGTATAGAATCTAGGCTGGCAGTTTTTTTATCTCAGTACTTTGATGATTATTTCATTGTCCTCTAGCTTCCTTTGCTTAGCATAATGTTTTTGAAATTCATTCATGTTTCTGTGTATATCAGTTTATTCTTTTAAATTTTTGAGTAGTATCCTATTGTATGGATATACCACAATTTATACATTAATCCATTTATGGACAATTGGGTTGTTTCCTGCTTTTGGCTACGATGGATAAAACTACACAAATCTTATGATGACATATTTCATAAAGGCAAAGGATGAGCAGAAGAAGGGAAAGAAAAACCAGCTACAGCAGGGCATGGGGAAATGGAGGATTTGGGTATAGACTTTGGCAAGGGAGGGAGGATTTTGGGTGAGGGTGTAGACTTTGGTCTGGGTCTGCCTTCAGGTGGGTACACAGAGCTTGCCTGAACTTTGTTGGTCAGACCCCCCTATCTCTCTTCCATTTTACATTTCTGTAAAACCAAATTGTATGCAGTCTCTCAAACATACTATATTCTGTTACATATTTAGGCTTTTTAATATCCTGTCTTATTTTCCTAGAATGCCATTTACTTATTTAATTTTTTGAGTTCTACCCATGTTCTTGGCACTATTTTAGATGCCGAGTATAAAAAGAACTGGGTGTCTGGGTTTGCTGAACCACAAAATCCTTGCAGACCCAACTTCCTCCATCCTGTCCCTTTCTTGACACTGCCCCCAGGGAGGATTCTCATGTGTGACTAATCGGGGCTTTTAATGCTAGAGCTGCAAAAGTACCCAAGGCCTCATTAATGGATGGAAGAAATCTCAGGAGGCCATCCTGTCTGCACACTCAGAATGAGGGTTGGATTTTTTAGCTTTCTTTTGGTCCTATAAACAGAAGAATGCAGGAGCAGGGAAAAAGGTAGCATCACTTTGGTTCCACTTGGGTGTTTCTCTGAAAAAGCAAGTGAGTCTTTGAGCCATGGGGTGAGCACAGGGGAGTGTGCAGGGCTGAGAGTCCTGCAAACTAGTAACCCTGTGTCTACACTGGCCTGCAGGGTTAGCCTGATTTTCTTCATTTGGAGAAGAAAGGTATGAAGGAAAGTAACAGCCATGAGAAGCTGAGGAACTGGTCCTTTTGTGCATGTACTTTGTTTAACTATTAGTGCAACTGGGAAAGCCATTTATATTTTTAAACCTCCTTATTCTTTTTTTAAAAGATTTTATTTATTTATTTATTTATTCATGAGAGACACACAGAGAGAGGCAGAGACATAGGCAGAGGGAGAAGCAGACTCCCTGCAGGGAGTCTGATGCTAGACTTGATCCCAGGACCCGGAGATCACGACCTGAGCCAAAGGCAGACACTCAACCACTGAACCACCCACGTGCCCCTAAATCTCCCTATTCTTAAAAATATATATATATATATTTAAAACTCAAGGCAATCAAGCTTTTAAGGGTTGGGAGAAGAGTGTTAAGTAACTTGTCCAAAGCCACACGGCTAAAAAAGTAGCAGAGTCAGGACACAGACTCAAGTCTGGATACTTAAAATCTTTTTTTTTTTTTTTTCACCATATCAAGCTGCTTAACTTAACGCTGGTTGGAGTGTACTGTGAGCTGGAAGCTGAACTAGAATTTGGCTTTATTCCAACCTTCCTATTCCTCAAGTTGTAAAAGCTTATTATTTTTTAAAGATTTTATTTATTTATCCATGAGAGACACAGAGAGAGGCAGAGACACAGGCAGAGGGAGAAGCAGGCCCCAGGCAGGGAGTCCGATGTGGGACTCCATCCCAGGACCCCAGGATCACGCCCTGAGCCGAAAGCAGACACTTAACCGCTGGGCAACCCGGGCGTCCCTGTTAAAGCATTATCTTAAGAAGTTTGGGAGAGCAGTCAGGGAGCATGTTGAGCTGGTCACTGGAGCAGAACCAATAGTCATGTCCAACACACACTCCGGTGTTGGGAAATGCCACCGGAGAAGGAGTGGGTGCTCTGTCCCCCTCCTTTCCTCAGTTTCCTTATCTGAGAAATGATTTAGGGAGGAGACTTACCTCAGAGAGGGCTACTTTAATTACCTACATGAAAGAGGAGCTTCTAGAAATGCCTCTCCTGGACTATTTATGACGATGGGGAGGAAAGGGGCTTGCAAATAAGGATTTGTAGAGAAAAGGAAGCAGGTGACACAGAGGCAAGGGGAAAGAAAGGGATTGGAGAGGGACTCTGAAGAGTCTGAAGAGACAGAGGCCAGGGCTGCTGTTGCTGTTGGGGTGTGGGATGGGAGCATTGGTGAGGTCGGGGGGAAGGCAGCCAGGAGATGCAGAGTGAGCAGCATGGGCATGGGCTGCTTCTGTCATTGCTGCAAACCCTTGCAGCTGGGATCCCAGCTTCTGCTGAGCAGACACACGTTTCTGTTGATGCTCTTGTTCAAGTTGACCCCAGCTGATAATGGAGTGGCCTTCTATCTGCTCTTATGGTTCTGGCATCTGAGAATTCTACAAGGCAAAGCTAATTCCAACACCTTCTGCATGTGTAAAACACAACTATCTTGTGAGATTTTGTCCTTCTCAAGTGACCTTCCACATACACCTCCTGGGACCTTCCTCTGCCCATCATGTTGCCCCCCTTTTCTTGTGTTAGCTGTTTCCTCTCTTCAGGCATGTTCTCTCCCTACTTAAAAACAAAATTCCCTTTTTCATAAGCTTGCTTAACCTCTTTCAGCCTCAAATGACACTCAAATGTCAAAGCGGAGCAAGTGCCATCTACCTTGCAGGTGGAATAAGGTAGTATTGGAAAGCATGGCCAGCGTGCAGGAGGTTTCAATTGGTGGGAAGGTTTCAATTCCTTCCTTCCTTTCTTTTCAGTCTTCCTTCTAAAACTGTGCTGTCCAAAATCATAGCCATTAGCCGTAAGCAGCTAGTGACACTTGAACTGCGGCTGGTCCAATTTGTGATGGGCTGCCTCTGCAAGAAGCATCAGGATTGCCTAATAAACCTGCAAGCCCCATTGCTTGTTCTTGAAACTCTTGCTTTAGACTCATGATAGAATGCACTGCTTTTTTTCCTATCTGCATCATATTAATTGATATTGCATATATTTCCTCCTGAGATATATCCAAAGTGGATTTTGTATGTGCCACATGGGGCGCGTGCGCACGCGCGCACACACACACACATTCCTACACATTTAAGTAAAACAATTCACATACCATAAACTTCATCCCTTCAAAGTATACAATTCAGTGATTTTTAGCATATTCAGAGAGTTGTATAGATGTTACCACAATCTGACTCTAGAACATTTTCATCACCTCCAAAAGAAAGCCTGTGCCCATTCCGGTTACTTCCCATTCTCCCCTTTCCCAGTGCTCAGCAACCACTAGTCTTCTTTGATTATTTATTTATTTATTTATTTATTTATTTATTTATTTATATTTATTTATTTATTTATGATAGTCACACAGAGAGAGAGAGAGAGAGGCAGAGACATAGGCAGAGGGAGAAGCAGGCTCCATGCACCAGGAGCCCGACGTGGGATTTGATCCCGGGTCTCCAGGATCGGGCCCTGGGCCAACGGCAGGTGCCAAACCGCTGTGCCACCCAGGGACCCCTCTTCTTTGTTTTTTAATATATATATATATTTTTTTAATAATTTAATTTTTTAAAGATTTATTTATTCATTTGAGAGAGAGAGAGAGCACATGCAAGCAGAGGGAGGAGCAAAAGAAGAGAGAGGAGAGAATTCCCAGCAGACTCCCTGCTGAGCATGGAGCGCAGAGTCAGATGCAGGGCTCCATCCCACGACCCTGAGATATGACCTGAGCTGAAATCAAGAGTCAGATGCTCAATTGACTGAGCCACCCAGGCGCCCTGCGTGTGGCTTATATTTTCTGTGAGATCATCCCAATTATAACCGTCACATCTGATGATCTATGCAACCTAGTCTGTGAAAAGCAAGTACATGGAAACTTTATTTACAGGACCACTTTGGGAAATAAGTGTTGTCTCCATTTTGCAGGTGAGGCACCAAGAAAGTGCAGAGAGGTTACACAGCTGGCCTACGGTCGCATAGCTATTAAATGGAAGAGCTAGGACTGACACCCAGGTTGCTTGACTTTCTTCTAATCTCCAGTGTTAAGGTACAAGGGCATCTTTTTAATCTTTTTATCTCCTCTAAACCACACACAATATCTGACACTCATTTATATGTTTGTAAAATGGATAAGTGATCCAGACAGTTAATCAGCCGAGATATCAGGTGGTGGGGAGAGGGGAGTGGCCTCTGAACCCCTGGTGGTAGCCTGCTAGAGCTCAGGCTGGCTGATACTGTTGCTGACACTGAGCTGGCCAAGCAGGCCTTACCTCTGCCTGCCCGCCCCAGTGGCGTTCCTTCTCACCGGGCCATTACTGTGCCACCGGGGTGCAGCAGTGAAACCTCCCAGGGTACTCTTGGGGTCTGCACGCTCCAGGAGGACAACTTTATACAAATCAGGATAGATGGAAATAGGAACCCAGTGGTGACTGGGGGTCACCCAGAGCAATTTAAAGCATGAATTGATTTCTCTGCTGGAGCCAGTGTCGAGGTCCTGCTTCTCGTTTGTGCTTCATTGTGCATATTACCTCATGTGGAAAATTAACAGGCAAATTAACCCCTCCTCACAGCCCAGTGACTGGAGGAACAGACAACGCTCCTGTTTGGAATGCAAAATCTTGGGGTAGGAAGGAGGCTGACTCCAGGACCAGGACAGTGGGGAGATCCATGTCCCAGGTATCTAGGAATACGTCCCAGCCTACACATGGGGCACATTAGCCCTAAGGGCACTGGGAAGGTGATCCTGTCATTCACCATCAGTGGCTGTGTGGCAGCTACAGTATTACAGCTGGGTAGGGAACGTGAATTGGACTCAAGCTAGATTGATCAGAGCCCCATTCTCTCATCAGGGTGCCCTCTTTCTCCTAGAACTCTAGAAACAGCTTATTTATTCTATTTTTGATGGTCTCTTCCCAATTGCTTGTGGTGTCATGCTCATATCACTTTATTAAACCTCTAGGGCAGAAGGTCCTGCTGGTCTACCCCTATTTACAAGCCCCTGCCTCTCCTGCTTATCTCCTCCTGCTCTTCCTTTTATTTTCTAGACATACTCCTTTTTAGTCTTTCCCTGTTTCATTCTGTCTCAGGGTCTTTGTACACACAGTTTTCCCTGCCTTGAATGCTTGTCCCTTAGCTTTTCTCTGGTTGAACTCTGTTCTGAGTAAATGTCACTTCCTTGGGGAAGCATCTTTTGATTTCATGCCTCCCACCTCAAACCATTATATGGTGTCAGTTGCCTATATTTCCCTATTAATAGCATTTGTCAAAACTGCAATTAAATAATTAGGCTGTAATTGGTTGTTTAATCACTGTGTTTCCTGCTATAGTGTTAGCTCCAAGAGAGGAGACTGTCAGTCTTGTTCACCTTTCTATCTTCAGGGTCGAGCACATTGCCTTGGATGGGATAAGTACTCAAAAATGTATCAGATGAATGAATAACTTCCTTGGGTTTTTTTGTTTGTGTGTTTCATTTTATTTTGCCTGGGCAGGTGGTTCTTTCTGAGATTGAAACTTGGCATTTCCAGGAGAAGCTTACTGATTTCTAAGTACAGTTAGTCCTGGAATCACATTATAACCTAAGGTGTCACAAGAGCTAACGCTGGTGCCGTGCCATATGCAAAGAAGCACAGTTCAACATCAAGACAAAGTTTTCTTCCATTTCTCTCTCTGCCTTGATGCCGCCTACCTCCTACACTTTATTAGGCAGATTGACTTAATGCTCTGGCTCTTTGATTGAGCTGGGTGTGCAACGACAGTTCCTACCCACCAGCAACTTGTAGATTGGTTAGTTCAGAGGAGTGTGATATAGTCCAAGGATGAGATTATGGTAACTTGGAAACCAATGAGGTAGACACATTTAAGATATTTCTTTGGAGGTAAAATCAAAAAGGGTGTCAAGGACATTGGGGTTGGTGTCCCACATCAGCCTCAATTGAAGTGATTAGTCCAAGTTGTTTATGGTAATTTCATCATCCTACTTTCTGGGGACTAATTTTAAAACAGTCATGTGACTGATTCTGAGACATGAGAAGTCTAATTGGGGCTTTTGGGGAAAAAAATCCCTCCTAAAGAAAAAACCAGAGGACGACATCACTCCTTTGCTGGATGTGAACAAAGTACTTGTTCTCTGCTATCTCTCTGATTACATGCACCTCTAACTATTACTGCTATCTGATTGGAGGGACAGCCATGGGAAGGCAGGGATATAGAAAGAACCTGAGCCCTTGCTGACATCATTGACTTATTGATTGTGGTCCTCTGGATCCAGGTAGGGTGACTTGGAATTCTAGATACATGAGATAATGAACTTCTTCCAGTATTTAAGTGTTTGGTTGCCTTTTCCATTACTTGCAGCAGAAATCATTCTACATGATTCAGTGGGGACAAGGGTAGCTCAATGGGCAGAGAGGTGCTTCTGACTTCCTGGAAGCTTATCAGGGGACCGTGGGCTGACAATGTCATGTCTCTTTTATCTTGTAGGGCTGGGGCTCCCAGTTTCCCTTCCGACCTACTTAAGAATGGTGCTGAGGCAGCAGGTGGGGGTCTCAATATGTGTAGGTGGGGAGGAGTGAAAAGAAAGTGACCCAGATCAAACAGTAAATGCCGAATTTCCCCTTTGGGCTTTCAATCTGCATTGAAATAGGAAGGTAATTACTTACTGATTTGTTTATTTTTAATCAGCTTATGTTCCACTCTTTACTCTTTTTAGATACTATATTTTGAGGAATCCCCCCCATACCGTATTACAATAATAGAAATTAATAGGAAGGAAAGGGCAATGCACTACCAACACAATCGAATTGTTTTCTTTGCCCATGCTTCCTTGAAATTCTTGTCCATATTCATGCAAAAATGTACAGAATAGTGATCATAGCCCAGGCATCATTAATTTTTTTATTGGGGTATGACATCCGTGCTGTGAGATATGCATATCTGTATAGCTCAATGATTTTTCACATGTGTTCACTTTCGTAACTGTCCCCCAGTTCAACATATAAAACACTTGGCTGGGTATCATATTGTAGTTTGCTTTTTGAATTTAATGTCATAGCAGGATCATGTCACCCTGCTGTTTATCCTAAGCATTTTTTAGTATGCTGCATGTCTTCATACTGCTGACTGTTACAGGCTGTAAAAAATCAATCAGATGGCTGCATCACAGTTATCTGAACCAGCCCACACCACTGGACATTAAGATCATTTAAAATTCTTCCAGATTGTAAATAATGCTTCAACGATCTGTACAATAAAGGCCGGAAACTGGCAGCCTGTAGCCTGGATTCTGCTCACATACCCATTTTGTTAGGTGTGCATGGTATTGGCAGACACAGTACTTTTAGGAATATTTGAGCTTTGTTGCAAGCTTAAAACTTGGGGGAGCTCACATGGAAAGCTGGAATTTTTGTTTACTTGATAAAGCAGAAGGTCTGGTCACACAGGCCACATCCCTAGCAGTGGCAGTCATGTGAAGGTCAGAAGATGCTGCTCTCCTTGGAAGGGGCATGTGCTCCCCAGGTTACCACAGTCCCTGTGACTCCCAATTTTTCCTTCTATCAGGTCTGTTCACTAATTAGCATCTGTCTGGGTCCAGTAGGCTCTTCAGTGTGCTATCCCTGGCATTTGGCTTGTTCTTCTTGATGCTTATAAAGATGTCACTTATGCACAAGGTTGTTGATAACCCCAAGGAAATCATAAATAGAAGCATGCTCAGAAGAGCAGAGTGGAAAAGAACATGACTGTTGTGTCCAAGGTACCTAAGTGGCAAGGACCGCTCATGACTTTGGCCCAGTCATGTCCTCTGTGCATCTTAATTTTCTCAGACTTCACGTGAGAACAATGACCCCCACCTCACGGAGCAATTGTTAAGATCTGATAAAGGCTAGCACACAGTAGGCAATTCATAAATGGTGGCTAAGTAAAAGAAATCTATTGAAAATTGTGTCTTAACTGTTAATGTAAACAATTCTAGTTCTTGAATAGCATTCGAAAGGTCTCCAGAGATACCTATAAACATTTAATAACAGGAACAATAGTAATGATAAGTGGATAGGATTTAATAATGTTGTGTCTGAGTGTCTAAAGAGTGACCTTAATAGTCTGATTTGATTGAGATGGTAAATTAAAGATGTGTGGCGTTGCCCCTCCATATTACAGAGGTTAAAATGGGAGAGAGTCCATTCTTAACATTGTTATTTGAGCTGATGTTTCTTTAGGAGGATTGTGAGTGCCTGCTACTCTGTTTGGCCTTTGTGGTTGATTTTAATAAACCCAGAGATTTGGGGTGGGGGAGAACCTTTACTAATATAAACAAAGGCTTGACTCTAGAATTTTGAATGCATAAATTATTGACCTTGGTACAGGAAACCTCTCCTAGGAGATAATTTGTCTTTCTCTAGTTCATGGTCCCACCACCTCCTAGAAACCCAGGAGTCATCCTTAGCTTTTCTCCCTCTTCCACATCCAATCCATCACTAAATCTCTCGATTCTCCTTCCTAAATGTCTCAATTCAGTTTACTTCCTTCTATCTAGAAGGTCATGACCCTCACCTAAGCCACAATGCATTCTCCACACAGCAGCCTGGGTGATCTTTTAAATACTCAACTCATATCACGTCACCCTACTTCTTAAAATTCTTCCATGACTCCCATTTCACTTCAAATGAAATCCAAACTTCTTATCATAGCACACAAGGCTCTGCATGATCTGTCCCCAGCCTCCTGTCTAAACTTCATCTCATACAGTGTGATCTCCTTGCTCTTTATATTCCAGCAACGCCGATCATCTTTCACATCAAATTATTTTCACATCAAATTCAGAGACTTTGCACATGCCTTCCCTTTGCCTGGAATCCCAGCCCCTGCTACATATTCTCTATCTATCTTTGTAAGGTTGGCTTCTTCAGGTCACAGGTTAAAAGTCACATTTCCACCCCATTTAAGGAGGCCTTCCATTTTCCTTTCTTGCAGGATCCTATGCCTTCATATCCCTCATGCACTCTGTAGTGATTTCGTTTCTCTGTTAACAGTCTGACTCCCCAAACTAATTAAGTTTCATAAGAACTGAAGCCATGCCTCTCTCACCAGTTACACCCTCAACCACTAGCCCACTGCTGGGCATGTAGTAGACATCAATAAGCATTAATGAATGAAAGAAAGAGTGGATATAACTCTATGAGAGTGGGTGGATGTAACTGCTGTGAAAATTCAGTGTAGTCTCAGGAAGGTTTTCTAGACTGTGAAGGTTGGCATGAGATTTAACTTAGCTATACCAGCATGTAGCATGTGTTTGATATTGCCCACAGATGGAATGTTCCAAAGACTCTAGAAAAGTTGAGTGCCAGATGCTAAAATATTGTCAGTTTATCTTAACCATTATCCAGGGGGAGGTCCTGGGTTCCAGACCAATAATAGCTTAAATTTTTCTCTGAAATTTAATGGCTCTGCATTTGGTTTATCAATTAGTGTTTTGTAAGTTTGGTAAACATGAATTAGAGGTCCTCATTAGTTCTGAGAGAGTTAACAGATCTAACCTGGGCCTCTCGCTGGTGCTCAGTCTGACCCAGTTTGGCTCTCACCCAGCTCTCATGTGCTCTCACTCAGGTTTGGTGCTGGTCCTGCCTAATCTCTCACTATTTTCTCACCTTCGCCCTTCTTCCTCTGAGCTTGACTTCTCCTATGTCCCTCCTTTCCATTGTATGCCTTGATAAAGTAAACTCAATGTACACATTTCAAATTTACAAACCATTAAGCCAGCATACATCTCCATATCAATAAACTGAAATTTAACTTATTTTTAGGTTTGACAACATCATGGACACATTATGACAACATAGCTGGCAGCACCTGTTGGTGAAGTGTGATATTACAATCCAGCTCTGTTAGCTGTTTTAAGTGTTCACGTGAAAAAAGTAGGAAGAAAGCAAAATTCTGGGAGCTGTGAAGTGGGACTCAAGGACTGCTCATATATAGATGAATACTGAGTTCTGGAAGAAAAGAACAAGAAAGGATTAGTCAAATGAAAAAATCTTCAAGAGAAAAGTGAATTTTTAAATGTGGGCAGTATTCCTCTTAGGGTCAGGGTCAGCTAGTTTCTTCCCATTTATCTGGAAAATATGGGGGAAATGACTCTTCCTGTCTCCATTTTCAGCTCCTTGATCTGGGTTTTGTCACTATTTCAAGACCACAGCGACCTTGTCCTGAGAGCTTTTGCTGCGATCTGATAACGTGTAGCTCCTGAGAAAGAGAGTGCTCAGAATCCCAGACCACACTAACTTATGTGGCTCAGATGCCTGCCTACACTTCCCACTGAAGTGTAGTCCTGGGGAAAGTTGTGAAGTTGAATATGTTTACTATCTGTACACTTACTCCGTCTTGTCTGCACCACTCATACTTCTCAAAGCCTCTACCACTTTCATTTCCCTTGGACCCACTACTTTCATAGTTGTAAAAGGAACAAAAGAGAAATAGTGTCAGTAACAATAATGATGATGGAAAAAAAAAAAAAACAATAACGATGATGGTATCAGTCAGGATTCTCTCAAGAAAAAGGAAATTACAAAGACCTGGGTTCAAACCCCAGGTATCTTTCTGAGCTTCAGTTTCCCCCTAACAATATTGAAATCACAAGGTCATTGTGAGAATTTGATAAAAGTGTGCAGAGTGCCTAATGTCTTATTTGCACTTAGTAAATATTCCTTTTCCCCCTTCTCAAGTATATTAGCATGCTTTAAAGTCATCTGGAGAGGTGAGGATTAAAACCAAGAAATGCTGCTTTGGTGGTATAATTTCAGGCCGTGGGTGGCATGGATATTTTTGGATTGCAGCTCCTCCATGTGCTCCTGACATTATAATATGGAGGTGACTTCCTACTCTGCCTACATATAATGGCAGCTGGGCTTTGCCACTATGATTTCAGTATGATGAGCATTCCCAGTCCTTGGCTCTGGCTTACATAATTAATTCTGTTAAAAAACACAGTGGCAAAAGATCCCTTGATTACGTTTTTTCCACTTCTAATAAACATTTCTTGAATTCCTTCCTTCCCCTCCAGCCTATCACCACTGTCATGATTCAGGAACTCATCATTTCCTATGTGCATCATTACATTGGCCTCCTAACTGGTCTCCCTGCTGTTGGGCTCTTCCTCTCCTGTCCTTCACACAGCAGGTGGAGTGATCTTTCAAAAACATGCATATGATCTTGTCAACTCCTTACTTAAAAGCCTTAGTGGAAGCATGCTTTCTGGCCACAGTGGTTGTCAGCCTCTGGTGACATAACACATTGGTTTGTCACATCACCTCTAGAGCAAATGCATGCATGCATGCATCCATCATCCATCCAACAAGTATTTATTAAATATTTATTATGTATCAGTTACTACTGAAAGTCTTTAGGGGGGATATGTCAGGGAATAAAAATAGGCAAAAATCTCTGCATGTTGTTAGAAACTTATTGGTGAGTTAAAGTCCTAAAGATTGTGAATGATTTATCTACTTCAATCTTATAGTGGATACATGTTTATTCCTACAATAACATTATCCTAAATCACTTGCATGGTGAGGTGTTCCTTGATGGGGAGTGAAAAGGGGGATTTATAGCTGGTAGTTGGGGAATTGTGTGTAAATTTGGGTATGCCTTTGGCAGTGTGCATCTGAACAGTATCATGATTTGTCTATAGAAAAATGTTAAGTATACTACTTGTCTATGAGATAGAGTGCAAATCTCGTAGTCTTCATTATTTGGCCTATGCTTACCCCATCAACCTCATTCTCTGCCACTCCCTACCTTGTACTGTACACTCCTGGTCCTTACCTCTTAAAATTGTTTAATTAATTATTTATTTATTTTAAAGATTTTATTTATTTATTCATGAGAGACACACAGAGAGAAAGAGAGAGAGAGATATGGAGAGAGAGACAGAGACAGAGAGAGAGACAGAGACACAGGCAGAGAGAGAAGCAGCCTCCATGCAGGGAGCCTGATGTGGGACTTGATGCTGGGTCTCCAGGACCACACCCCGGGCTAAAGGGAAGCGCTCAACCATTGAGCCCCTCCAGGCGTCCTTAAAACTGTTTTATATTTATTCTTGGGGAAGAAAGGACTAAGTTCATATTGTAAATTAAAAATGATGAATGAAAGGGGAATTTGGTGGGACCTCAGATTCCTGCTAATAGATTACATTTATAGTATGTTAGAAACGTACATTTCTTGGCATTTGATGAAAACAGACATGGCCTTATGGTAATAAATCTGAAAACATTTATTGGTATTGGTATGTTATTATTCAATCAAAAATATAGAAACATTGGAGGAGGGGGTAGTTTTGGAAGATAAGAAACGCAATAACACAAAATAACTTTGTGTATTGATTCGTGTTATTTTGTCAATGAGTGAGAAAGGAATGGACAAAAGTGAACTGGAGAAGATGACTTTTACTACCTACAAGACACAGGAAAACTCTATAGCTCTATAGGAGCTAAGGCCTGGGTAGATACCTGCAACCAGTCGGACTGCAACCAAGTGGACTTCCAGTCAATTCATATGTTTCAGCTTTAATTCTGAGCCACATACCCAATTACCTCATGCTCAGAATAAAGATTTTCTCCTAATTCTTCCATTTTCTGGTTTGGGACTTGTCTTCCCATTCATCACATAAGAAGTGATGTTTGTCATAACTTGTGGCAGCTTGAAGAGGGAGAAAGTATCAAAGAAGTTTGCTTAGGTTTTCATAGAAAGGTATAAAAGAGAAAACTTTATGGTAGCACAGATATGGCTTGTTGAAAAGATCTGGCTAGGATCCACAGATGGTGCTGGATGGGTTCCTCTATGTTGCTTTTTCCCAGGACCCTCAGTATAACTGGTAGGTGGTTCATTAGGGCACAGTCCACTAAGAGGTGTGGGGGAATTGACTAACATTGAAGACTCCCCTCACCCCCCACCACTGGATATATTTCAGTATATTGAAGCAGGAAACATAAGTAAGGACTCGAAGCCATGAGTCATTCAAGAGGACATAAGGAGGAAGAATATGACAAATAGGTCAAGGGGTCTAGAGTATATAATTCTTTTGATGTTGGGACAACCTTGGGGGATCATGCTATAAGGTTCTCAGGGATGGGAGAACTGTACCCCTCCCCATCCCCTTTCTGCTCCCATAAATAGGGCTCAGCAATCCACTCTCCAAAAGGGCCCCTGTGCAGTTATTTTGGTCCTTGCAGCCAAGACTTTGGTGCCTGGCCTCTCTCCCACAGTGGGTGAAATGTGGTGAAGGGTCATTCTGGGGGTGACCTTCACTTTGTAATTAATCCTCCTCATTAGCAGCTCACTTGCTTCTGATGGGGCAGTGCACACTTGTTTGTAGTTATGTAACTGCCAAACAGGGCTGGGACAACCATTTCTTGGCATCCTGATTGTCTCCAATCATAGGGAAACGAATTGCAGTGAGAAAAGTAATGAGAAGTGGAACACCCTGGCAGCCAGCCCAGGGATTCAAACTGTCAGCTGCACAGCCCAGGAATCTGCAATCAAAGCAGGGCACTGGAGGGCAGGCTGGGGCCAGGTGCCAATCTGCGTAAGGGGGACAGTAGGGGCAAGGGAAGGGGGTTAGGGTTCAGGAAAAGGAAGCACCTGAGGGAGAGCGGGTGAGAGGTTGGAGTACCTTCTCTTGTCATCTCTCCTTCCTCTTTTTGTTCTTCTCCTGTTTTCTGATCCACAGTAGCCTCTAATGCAGTGATCTTGAGAACATAGGGAAGTGAAGAGAGGGCAGGGCAGGGAACAAAGAGGAAAGGAATTGATAAAAGAGGTCTGCATGCAACAAAAAGAAATAAAAGGCATTCAAATTGGCAAAGAAGAAGTCAAACTCTCACTCTTTGCAGATGACATGACACTGTATATGGAGAACCCAAAAGACTCCACCTCAAAATTGCTAGAACTCAGCAATTCAGCAATGTGGCAGGATACAAAATCCATGCACAGAAGTCAAGTTGCATTTTTACACACTAACAATGGGACTGAAGAAAGAGAAATTAAGGAATCAATCCCATTCACAATTGCACCAAAAACCATAAGATATCTAGGAATAAACCTAACCAAAGAGGTAAAGGATCTGTACTCTAAAAACTACAGAACACTTGGGAAAGAAATTGAGGAAGACACAAAGAGATGGGAAAACATTGGAAGAATAAGTATTTTGAAAATGTCTATGCTACCCAGAGCAATTTACACATTCAGTGCAATCCCTATCAAAATACCAAGGACTTTCTTCACACAGTTGAAACAAATAATCCTAAGATATGTATGGAACCAGAAAAGACCCCAAATAGCCAGAGGAATGTTGAAAAAGAAAACCAAAGCTGGGGGGCAGCCCAGTGGCTCAGCAGTTTAGTGCCGCCTTTGGCCCAGGGCCTGATCCTGGAGACCCAGGATCAAGTCCCACGTCGGACTCCCTGCGTGGTGCCTGCTTCTCCCTCTGCCTGTGTCTCTGCCTCTCTCTCTCTCTCTCTCTCTCTCTCTCTCTCTGTGTGTGTGTGTTTCTCATGAATAAATAAATAAAATATTAAAAAAAAGAAAACCAAAGCTGGGGGCATCACAATGCCTGAATTCAAGCCGAATTACAGAGCTGTGATCACCAAGACAGTATGGTACCAGCAAAAAAACCCAGATACATAGGTCAATGGAACAGAATATAGAACCCAGAAATAGACCCTCAACTCTGTGGTCAACTTATCTTTGACAAAGCAGGAAAGAGTATCCAGTCTCTTCAATAAATGGTGCTGGGAAAATTGGATAGTCACATGCAGAAGAATGAAACTGAACCATTCTCTTACACCATACACAAAGATAAACTCAAAATGGATGAAAGATGTAAATGTGAGACAGGAATCTATCAAAATCCTAGAGGAGAACACAGACAGCAGCCTTTTTGACCTCAGCCAGAGCAACTTCTAGCAAGACACGTCTCTACAGGCAAGGGAAACAAAAGCAATAATGAACTGTTGGGACTTCATCAAGATAAAAAGCTTCTGCACAGCAAAGGATACAGTCACCAAAACTAAAAGACAACCTTCAGAATGGGAGAAGGTATTTGCAAATGACATATCAGAGAAAGGGCTAGTATCTAAGATCTATAAAGAACTTACCAAACTCAACATGTAAAAAACAAACGGTCCAGTCAAGAAATGGTCAGAAGACATGAATAGACATTTTTCCAAAGAAGGGCTACACGTGGCCAATGAGCACATGAAAAAAATGCTCCACATCACTTGGCACCAGGGAAATACAAATCAAAATCACAATGAGATACCACTTTACACTGGTGAGAATGGCTAAAATTAACCAGACAAGAAACAGCAAATGTTGGAGAGGATGTGGAGAAAGGGGAACCTTCTTGCACTATTGGTGGGAACGCAAACTGTGAAGCCACTCTGGAAAACCGTGTGGAGGTTCCTCGAAAAGTTAAAAATAGACGACCTTATGATCCAGTAATTGCACCTCCCCAAAGATACAGATGTAGTGAAACGATGGACACCTGCACCCCAATGTTCACAGCAGCAATGTCCACCACAGCCAAATTGTGGAAGGAGCTGAGATGTTTTTTGACAGATAAATGGATAAAGAAGATGTGGCGTATGTATGGAATATTACTTAGCCATCAGAAAGGATGCATATGTACTATTTACATTCATGTGGATGGAACTGGAGGGTATTACGCTAAGTGAAATAAGTCAAGTGGTGAAAGACAATTATCATATGGTTTCACTCATATGTGGAATATAAGAAATAGTGAAAGGGACCATAAGGGAAGGGGGAGGAGGAAACTGAGTGGGGAAAAATTAGAGAGGAAGATAAACCCTGAGAGACTCCTAAATCTGGGAAACAAAGAGTTGCAGAAGGAGAGGTGGGTGGGGGGATGGGGTAACTGGATGACAGACAATAAGGAGGGCATGGGATGTGATGAACCCTGGGTGTTACACTGTGTGTTGGCAAGTTAAATTTGAATGAAAAAAAGAAGAGGTCTGCATGGATTTAAATGATGATGAAGAAAAAAAAAAACCCCCAATTAACTGTTATTGTTCACCCTGCCTGGAGTTTGCTGTTGCTAACTGATGCTGTGGTGATGGTGCTGGTGGAGCCAGCCTCCTCTCTGTGCTGTGGTTACCGTAGTGCTGCTGTAGTAATTTCAATGACAGGGATCCCAGTGATGAGTGATAACAGGCCTGGAAACCCTAGAGCCTTAAGTCAAGTTTACTTTCCTCCTATGAGTGAAATTAGGAAGAATAAAAATGTCATAGAATGAGATCAGCTCTCCATAGAAATGTCCCAAGAGTTCATAAAATGGGAAGTTAGTAAAAGATAGTCAGTAAAAAGCTGTGTGGGAGTACCAAGTCTATCAAGCCTCAGTCAAACTGGAGCATCTCCCATCATTACGTGTGTTAACTTGGCTGCAGCTGCAACTTAACTGCGGGTCAACACTTGAGGGAGGTTTGCTGATAGAGAAGGCTAGTCTGCAGTGAGGGCTTACGGGGAATTCCTTAGGGCCAGACTTGTCATTGAGTGTCCAACATTGTCCAGGGTAGAGGCTCTGAAAGTCGGGGAGACAGTGTTCTTGACCTAGAGAAGTGTTCTTGTTGCAGGCAGGGATGTGATGTTCCTCAGGCGCTCACAGTGGTTGGGTGAAAGTTGTTCAGGACTATTCACTTTCCATTGATATAGTGGCCCATGAAGTCATTCCATAAATATTTATTGGGTCCCAGCTGTATGAAAGACACTTTGCTAGTCCCTAGGAATAAAGAAGTAAACAAAACAGATACAGCCCCTATCATCTTTGAGCTTCTAGTTGAGAGGCAAGAAAATCATGAGGAGAAAGTGAGCATGGTGTATCCTGGGCACTGAGAGAGGGAGAGTGGCAGGACATGACCTTGGTGAAGAAGGTGGGGTCCAGGTCAGGCAGGGCCTTTGCTCCGTGCTAAGGGGCTTAGACCCTATTTTGAGGACATCTGTATTAAAACTGTTTTGGTTGCAAGTGAAAGGAATTCAATGTAAAAACCTGAAGTCAAAAGAGAGATTTATTGGCTTGGGATCCAAGGAAGAGATGAATGCTGTGAAGGAGGATCAGAGATGAGGTTGGAGTCAGGGCACTAGGGGATCAGGAGCTTGAATGTGGCTAGGACTTTCCTTGCTTCTCTCATGGGCTGGCTTCTGCCTCTCTCTACACACTATCTCCAAATGGTGGAGAAAATAGATCCCAATGGCTTCTGGGTTTTGCCTTATAGTCTTCACCACTGCAAGGGGACTCACTGTCCTTTCTTCTGTCCCAAGTTATATATCCTGAAGAGGAGGCTTATGGCCCATTTGAGTTAAGCATCTACCTTGACCAATCAGGCATGTCTAGAAGGTGGATTAAGTGAAAGAGCTCCGAAGCTGCTCTAGGAACTATGTAAACTGGGTAGGGTAAGCTGGGGGTGCTAGATACCTTATGCGTTCTACAGTAGTCAAAGCCCACCAAGCAACCTCTGGACTTCTAAAGCAGGTTCCCAGATGCAAACACTAGTGTTAGGTCAGTAGGAAATGCTATCACATTTGGCAAGTAATTGATTAATAAGTCATATATCCATGACTTATGGCTTAGCACAGTGACTGGCACATAATAGTATTATCTAAGTGTTAGTGATTATCATGATGATGATGTTGATGATAATGATGATCATGATCATGATCCATCCCTTTTGAGTATATGGGCATAATTCAGTTCTAGAACCACAAAGCTAACAACCAGGGTTATGGTGACTCCATCAAGGCAGGGGTAGCCTGAGCCACGAGCCAGTACCCTCTACATCTCCATTTCATCTCCTTATAGCTTCACTCCCAGTGATAGCAATTTTGATGGATGCCAGGGATTCCATTACTAGGAAGTAATGACAAGTTTCCAGCAGGAGCCACATTTTCCTTCTGCTATTCACTGCGAAACACATGGTACATGCTCAATAAATAGTTGATAAAGGAAGGTGATAAATTAAATCTGACTAGAGAATTCTTCCCACTGTTTGCATGCCTCTATTCAAATGAGCTAGGGTTTTCCACCAAACTTTTTGTTACTAGCAGAATCTCCGTGGATCCTCTAATAACAACCCTGACAGGCAAATCTCCAAATAAACATTAATTAAGTCTCTTAACACCCTTGTAAATCAGTGAGCCATATGGCAATTATAAAAAAAGGATAATTTTAAGGAGCAAGGAATTTTAAAATAATTGTTTACTTTATCATAACAGAGAAATAATTTACATATGAATATTCAGAACCATAGGTAAGACAAAAATGCTTGTCTAATTTCTGACAAGCCAGAATTAACTAGGTTAGATTTTGTTCTTCCTGAGGGCAAAAATGTATATATTCTCTTTGTAATCCCAATTCGTGTGCTTTATTCTAGACCTGCATTGTCCAGTAGAAATTTCTGTGATGATAAAAATGTTCTATATCCACACTGTCCAGCATGATAGCTATTAGAGGTTGGTGTGACCAAGGAACTAACATTTTACTTAATTTTAATATGACTTAAATACCACATGCGGCTAACAGTCACCAACTTGGACAGTGACAGTGTTTCATGGATTTGGAAACTTGCTGTGAAATGGAAGTGGATATACAAGAGAGGTTAATATAGCATTAACCAGGTCATGGGCCACTTGCAGGTCTTAGAAATTGTCATAATGGTGAGATTACTCATCATTATTTCAGTCATCACAGGCCACTTATTCCTTCACTCATTCATTCAAAAACCATACATGAGCACCAACTATGTGCCAGCCTCTGTACTGAGCAGGAGGGCTACAAATAAAGACTAATGATTGTCTTGGCTTATGGGTGAGGGGGAAAATAAGCAGATTAAAGGACAGATACAGTTTGTGAGTTGTTGTGTATATTAGAGGCAAACATATGAGGTGTAGAAATATAGAGAAGGGAGAACTTAATTCAGCTGGTGGATATGGAGTTGAGGGGCAGGTCATGGAGTAGCCCCCAGAGAGGGGATGAAGGTGGGGGATTGGCTCAGGGAAGGGTGCAACAGTCCTAGGGAGTGTGGACCCTAGGGGAACTGCCAGATGTGTGGGATCTCTAACTTAGGGGCCAAGTGGTGAGTGGTCAGCCATGACTCACAGGAAGAGGTCAGGGGCAGTACTGAGGAGTTTGGTGAAGGAGTTCAGATTTCACCCTAAAGGTAGTGGGCAGTCATTCAAAAAGCTTTAAGCAGGGGAGTAACAAGATTATATTTGTGTTCTAGAAAGACCCTTCTGGCATCAGTGTGGAGAATGATTTAGGGGAAGTAAGATTGGAGACAGAAACCCCTGAGGAAGACAAGCTTCTCTTCCATGAGAGACCCTGAAATCACATTTAATTAGTGGTGCTGGCTAGATACAAATGTAACTGCTCCTTTCTGAGAAATGGTGGGACCATCTGGGGTGCAGGTGCTGGGAGGTCTGAAGTTGGCTTTGGGGAGAGTAAAGAGCCTGGCATGGTACCCGGGGAACCACCCTCTGGGGAGAGAAACGTGTTTCCTTGAGCGGCCTGGGTGTGTGAGGGGGGGCTGCTGGCAGCCTGAGCGAGGGGAGAGCCTGGAGGTGAGAAACCTGAGGCAAGCACTTTGTTTTTTTTTTTTTTTTAATTAACTTTTATTGGTGTTCAATTTACCAACATACAGAAAAACACCCAGTGCTCATCCCGTCAAGTGTCCACCTCAGTGCCCGTCACCCATTCCCCTCCAACACCCGCCCTCCTCCCCTTCCACCACCCCTAGTTCGTTTCCCCGAGTTAGGAGTCTTTATGTTCTGTCTCCCTTCCTGATATTTCCCAACATTTCTTTTCCCTTCCTTTATATTCCCTTTCACTATTATTCATATTCCCCAAATGAATGAGAACATACACTGTTTGTCCTTCTCCGATTGACTTATTTCACTCAGCATAATACCCTCCAGTTCCATCCACGTTGAAGCAAATGGTGGGTATTTGTCGTTTGTAATAGCTGAGGAATATTCCATTGTATACATAAACCACATCTTCTGTATCCATTCATCTTTCGATGGACACCGAGGCTCCTTCCACAGTTTGGCTATTGTGGCCATTGCTGATAGAAACATCGGGGTGCAGGTGTCCCGACGTTTCATTGCATCTGAATCTTTGGGGTAAATCCCCAGCAGTGCAATTGCTGGGTCGTAGGGCAGGTCTATTTTTAACTCTTTGAGGAACCTCCACACAGTTTTCCAGAGTGGCTGCACCAGTTCACATTCCCACCAACAGTGTAAGAGGGTTCCCTTTTCTCCGCATCCTCTCCAACATTTGTGGCTTCCTGCCTTGTTAATTTTCCCCATTCTCACTGGTGTGAGGTGGTATCTCATTGTGGTTTTGATTTGTATTTCCCTGATGGCCAGTGATGCAGAGCATTTTCTCATGTGCTTGTTGGCCATGTCCATGTCTTCCTCTGTGAGATTTCTCTTCATGTCTTTTGAGGCAAGCACTTTGCTGCTCACTTTCCTCGAAGTGTGTGAACCTCTTTCTGGGTTGCCTGCTGTAGTAGTGTGCTCAGGCTGCCACAACAAGATACCGGACTCTGGGTGACTTACACAACAGAAATTCATTTCTCACAGTTTTGGAGGCTGGGAAGTCCATGATCAAGGTGCTGGTCAGTTTGGTTCTTGGTGAGAGCTCTTGTCCTGGCTCACGGGTGCCCATCTTCTCACTATGTCCACACACGGCCTTTCCTCAGTGTAAGCACATTTAGATCTCGCTCCTCTTCCTCTCCTTATGATTTAGCCACTGTTCCCCTCAGGAGGGCTCCACGTTCACAACCTACGCTAGCCCTACTTACCTCCCAAAGGCTCCATTTCCAATTGACATCATGTTGGGGGGTTGGCATTCGACCTGGGAATTTTGAGGGGGACACAGTCAGGCTGTGACACCCATGTTGGGCAAATGACCAGGTTTGAGGCTTGGTATATACATTTGGACTTCCCAGCGTATATGCAGGGTTTGCCTCTACTTGGTATCTCAAGAGCGTTCACAAAACCCTGTGTAGGAGCAGAGGGGCTGCTGATTCCAGATGTTGCATAGTTGATACTTTGCTCCTGAGTCTCCCTGGGACCTAGACCTTAATTTTCTAGGCTGGGCCTGGAAGAGACTTATTTATCCCTCCTGTGATTTTCTTTTTTTTTTTCTTTTCCTTTTCTTTTCTTTTCTTTTCTTTCTTTTCTTTTCTTTTCTTTTTCTCTTTTCTTTTCTTTTTTTCTTTCTTTTCTTTTCTTTTTTCTTTCTTTTTCTATTGTGGGTGAGATTTATTTATTTACTATTACTTTTTTATAAATTTATTTTTATTGGTGTTCAATTTGCCAACATATAGAATAACACCCAGTGCTCATCCCATCAAGTGCCCCCCTCAGTGCCCATCACCCAGTCACCCCAACCCCCCCCCCCACCTCCCCTTCCACCATCCCTAGTTTTTTTTCCCCAGAGTTAGGAGTCTCTCATGTTTTGTCTCCCTTTCTGATATTTCCCACTCATTTTTTTCTCCTTTCTTTCTTTCCTTCTTTTTTTGTGGTTTGCTTTTCTTATCACACATCTCTCATTCAGAAAGCAAGACTCTGTATTCCCTGAAAGTACACGGCTGACCAGTCAAGGAGATATGAAAGCAGGAAAGATTGGGTGGTTGGCAGAGGTCTGTTTAGGTTGAGAATGTTGAACAATTCTAAGTTGCTTACGTCTACCTGTTATTCTGAAAGTGGCCCCTAGAGGTAAAGCCAGGGCCAAGAGAAAATTATAAGAAGAAAGATTGGGATTTACTATTCGGACACACTTTTACTTCTTCAGCAATAAGATGAAGGTCTTAAAACATAGTGGGTTCATTACTGAAGGTGTGAAGGTAGAGATTTGATAACAGTTTAGCAAAGATGCTGTAGGAGGAGAAAAACAATGAATGAGGAATTAGATAAAATAGAGTTTTATGCGAATTCTCTGCCTCATCCTCTAAATAAATGGACCATTACAACGGTATTCAGTGGGGAAAGCTCAGAGTGCCTTGGAAGCAAATTGGAGGGGATATGTCAACTAGAGTGCAGGAAGGCTGGGAAGACTACTCAGAGAAAATAATGTTTAAGCAGGAACCTGAAAGATGAGTAGAACTTAGCTAGGGGAGGAGGGTTGGGGTTGGGGGATACAGACCACCCACTTCGTAATTCTTACTGAGAATCATCTGTTCAAAATGTCAATAGTGTCAAGGTGAAGAAACCTTGATCTGGAGTCAATTCTGAATTCCTATCGTGTGAGAGATGGCATGTCTCTTGACACTATTAGCTATTCGAATGAGGTTTTTTTCTTTTTCTTTTAAAATATGCTCTATATTCATCAAATGTAACAATTTTTGACAGGGTCAAAGACATAGCAGTGTAGAAAAGAGAGTAGGGCCGTTCTTTGTAATACTGAGTTCTTTGTAATCCTGTAAGTTCTGTGATGGCAGTGGTACAAGTGCGGAGGATGCCATGAAATGTATCCATGACCAATAAGACACAGAAACCCATCCTGTCCTACTGCCTGGTACCTCGTTGGAGATGATACCATCTAATCATGAGTCATTGCAAAGCTCCTTCTCACTGGCCCCTGTGATACCTCTATCCTCCAAACTATCAGGACTCTGAAAGGTGAGCCTGTGCCAAGGTGAAGAAACCCTGATATAGAGTCAATTCTGAATTTTATGAGAGAAAGGGATAGAAAATAAGAAACAAAATAATGGGAGGCATTAAAGACCTTGGGGCAAAAAAAAAAAGACCTTAAGGCATTTGGGGGGAAGAAATGGAATCTTGACTTGGTTTCCACACAAATTCCAAGAATATACTTACAAGTATAGAGTCTTTCTCTAGAGTAATACATTCATAAATACCTAGTGAAATGTTGAGAGAACTGAAGCTCAGGCTTGTGGTTAACTAACTTTGTCATAATCTTTTATATTGCTCACTTGCAGATTTTATGGTCACGTCCAACACCTTCTTCTCTGTGGTTGTTTGAAAACTTAGCCTGCTTTAACATGCTGGAGAGGCAGCACGATATAGAAACATTAGCATGGAATTTAGTGACAGATTATGAATCCCAACATCCACATAATTAGCAGTGTGACCTAGGTCACTTATGTAACATTTCTGAATGTGTTTCCTCATTTGAAATTTAGGGGCAACATCTGTCTCACAGAAAATGTCTGTTACAATACCTGATACATAATAGGCTCAGTATTACTCAGTGCACAGTCCTCCCTTCTCTTTTCTGTGCTGTCTTAGCCGTGTGATCTCTGCTACATTTGGTAGACATAAGTCATATTTAAAATATGGAGGAAGCCCAGTCAGTCTGGAGGCTGTGGCTGCAGAGGAACCACCCGAGAGAAACTGCAGAGATGCTGTCTGTGCGCGTCACCCCGGCTGTGGCCTGTGTCCTCCCTCGGTGGGCTGGGCTGGTCTCCAAAAAGGCTTTGAGATCATCCTTCATTGCTGCAAGGAACCTCCATGCCTCTGACACTCGTCTTCAGAAGACTGGCACTGCCCAAGTGTCCTCTGTCCTTGAAGAGCGTATTCGTGGAGCTGATACCTCTGTTGACCTTGGAGAGACTGGGCATGTCCTAAGCAGGAGTGATGGTATTGCCCGTGTACATGGAATGTTCAGGCCAAAGAAATGGTAGTGTTTTCTTCAGGCTTAAAGAGTATGTCTCTGAACTTGGGACCTGACAAGGTTGGTGTTGTTGTGTTTGGAAATGATAAACTAATTAAGGAAGGAGATATTGTGAAAAGAACAGAAGCCACTGTGGATGTTCCAGTTGGCAAGGAGCTACTGGGCCATGTTGTAGATGCCCTTGGTAATGCCATTGATGGAAAGGGTCCCATTGGTTCCAAGACCCGTAGGTGAGTTGGCCTGAAAGGCCCTGGGATCATTCCTTCAATCTCTGTGCGTGAACCAATGAAGACTGGCATTAAGGCTGTGGATAGCTTGGTGCCAATTGGTCGTGGTCAGCGTGAGCTGATTATCGGTGACTGGCAAACTGGCAAAACATCAATTGCTATTGACACAATCATTAATCAGAAACATCTCAATGATGGAACTGATGAAAAGAAGAAGTTATACTGTATCTACATTGATATTGGTCGGAAGAGGTCTACTGTTGCCCAGTTGGTGAAGAGACTTACAGATGCAGATGCCATGAAGTACACCATTGTGGTGTCAGCTACTGCTTCTGATGCTGCTCCACTTAACTACCTGGCTCCTTGTTCTGGATATTCTATGGGAGAATATTTTAGAGATAACAGCAAACATGCTTTGATCATCTATGATGACTTATCCAAACAGGCTGTTGCTTATCGTCAGATGTCTCTGCTGCTCCGCCGGGCCCCTGGTCGTGAGGCCTATCCTGATGATGTGTTTTACCTACACTCCCGTCTGCTAGAGAGAGCAGCCAAAATGAACAATTCTTTTGGTGGTGGCTCCTTGACTGCTTTACCAGTCAGAAACGCAAGCTGGTGATGTGTCTGCTTACATTCCAACAAATGTCATTTCCATCACTGATGGACAGATCTTGCAAACAGAATTGTTCTACAAAGGTATCCACCCTGCTATTAATGTCAGTTTGTCTGTGTCCTGTGTTGGATCTGTTGCCCAAACGAGTGCCATGAAGCAGGTGGCAGGTACCATGAAGCTGGGATTGGCTCAGTATCGTGAAGTTGCTGCTTTTGCTCAATTCAGTTCTGACCTTGATGGTGTCAACAACCCTTGAGTCACGGCGTGTGACTGACTGGGTTGCTGAAGCAAGGACAGTGTTCTCCCATGGCTGTTGAAGAACAAGTGGCTGTTATTTATGCTGGTGTCAGAGGATATCTTGATAATTTGGAGCCCAGCAAGATCACAAAGTTTGAGCATGATTTCTTGGCTCATGTTATCACCAAGCCCTCTTAGGCAATATAAGGACCGATGGAAAGATCTCAGAACAATCAGATGCTAAGCTGAAAGAGATTGTAACACAAACTTCTTGGCTGGATTTGAAGCTTAAACTCCTCTGGATTCACATCAAATGCCAGTTTGGTTTTGTCGTCGTTTATTCTAGTAATCAGTTCCATTTGTAAAAGGATTACTCTCATGCTCCAGATGTACAGAAATTACCTTAAAAATAAAGGTTCCATATTGCTTGGTGGTAAAAAAAAAATATGGGGGAAGAACCCTCAGCCATATGGCCCATGGTGTCAAGAGGTGTGTATGTCTTATAAGACAGGATTCCAAGTTGACTACAGTAGAAGACACCATGTTTCAGTTTTTAACACCTATTTCAAAGTTGTGTGTAAGAATGAAGGAATGGAAGGCATATTTAAACAATCACATTCTTCTTGATCAATCTTAAGTTGTAAAAACTTTTAATTTTGAATAATTTCATTAAAAAATCATGGTCTAAGTTTATTTTTTTCCATATATAATTTAGAGCTACCTCAATAAAATGTAGACTTTTTTGAGCTGGAAGAAATCTTAATGATGATCTGAAATAAATGCAAATGATAGTGCTATGGGCTGTTATCAGAGATGTTAGTTGACCCATAAACTGATCTGATAAAGGACACTCAGACTCTGATAAGTGAGTAGGAGTGGCTTACATAAGATGTGACAGGGTTAGTGACAGGGACATTGTATCAATCTGTCTGTTACTCGTCATATGACACTTGGAGGTAACCTGCCTTTCCCTTGACCAATTGGCAGTAGCAGGGCATGCAGAGGGACCAGATCCTCTGACCTCTGACCTTCCCCTCATGCCTTCCTATCGTGGTCTAGATTCACCTGTGAGTGCAGCGAGTGATAGTTTGAGAGTTGACCATATCTACCAAGCTACCATATTTATATCTAACTACTGGGAAAGGGTCTAGCACAGACCAAAGTCAAAGCAAAGGAACATCCTGGTGGGGCTCACACATGACGGGAGGTTGGTCAGACTAGCTGCCCTGTGGGGTTGGGGGGAAGTGTGTGTAACTCAGAACTACAGATGGTCCCTTGAAACAGACTCGGCCAGGAGATCATTGAAGATCCATACAGCAGCTGCTGAGACGCAGCGGCGCTGTGGTTACCGTGACAAAGCATTGCCGATTGGAAATTAAAATGCATGGAATTGTGTGGGGAGTCTTTTCAAGAAGAAACAGAATCAACTTAGTGGCAGCACTGAGGCTCTTACTGCTGAACACCAGATGCAAGGATTTTTCAAGGAAACCACAAAGCTCTCTTCTTTCCTGGAGCAGAAGATTTAGCACTTAGGTTGGTTAGAGTGAAGCTATTTTAGGAGACATTGTCAAAGCCTGAGCAAGGAGGTGTCAGAGAGCTGCATCAAAACTGATTCAGACCCTGGGACCAGTTGAGACAAGTGGCCCTTTGATTCTGTCTGGATCTTTCTGACCCACTGCTGGAGGTGGGCTCTTCAAGTTGTCCTGCTGTCCCAAAGCAAGTATCTTGAATGCTCTGGGGCTCAGAACACTTGTGTGTCCAGTTAGTCACCACTTTTTTTCTAGCCTGCTGTGCTGGACTAGATCAGTGATTCCTCAACTGTGGCAAACATGAGACCTGACCTCCTGGGGCCCTCATCTCCTGAATAGGAGGCTCAGCCAGATTTCCTTGTCCTTAGCTCATTTCTTGCATTTAAAAAAAATATAAATGGAAATATAGTTTGTGTCTAATGTGCTGTGAAGGCAAATGTGCTATTAATCAGTATACTTTATATATGTTTAACATGTGGTTAAAGTGTCAAATTTCCTCTATTAAACTATATTGGTAGATGTGTATATGTACATTCTGTCTAATATATGGCCTCTAAAGATGACAATATCCTCATCCCAAGAAGCTGTGAATATGTTTACCTTTTATAGCAAAAAGTCTTTTGCAGATATGATTAATTTAAAGATCTTGAGATGGGGGAGTACCGTGAATTTATCTGGGTGGGCTCAACATAAGGATGAAGTCCTTGTGAGAAGGGTGTAAAAGGAGTCAGAGTTAGAAAAAGGAGATGTGGTGATGTAGCCAGATGCACTTTGAAGATGCAGAAAGACAGCATGAGTCAGGAATATAGGTAGCCTCTAGGAGCCAGAGGGGCAAGGAAACAGGTTTCTCTCTGAAGCCTCCAAGAGGAATATAGCCCTGGCACCATCTTGGTTTTAGACTTCTGACCTCTGTAACTGTTAAAAATACATTTTTATTGTCTTAAGCATGACTTTGTTGGCAGCAATAAGAAACTAAGACTACATATATACACACATACACATATACATACATATATGTGTATATATATACACGTATACACACACATATATATTCTAAGTTACAAAATTCAAGGATTATAGAAATACATATTTATATGTATTATTTAAAGTGAAAATAACAAAAACTTACATTTAGAGGGCTAGTTATGACTTAAGACTGTCATCTCTGGAACCAGGTCTATCACATTCTAGCATTAGGACTTAGGCAAGTCACTGAACTTCTTTGCACCTCAGTTTTCTCATCTCTAAAATGGGAATATGATCCTACCTCACAGGTTGAACTGAGGAATATATATGTGTGTGTGTGTGTGTGTATACATATATGTATATATGTATATTTGTATATGTTGTATATGTGTGTATATATGTATATGTATATATCTATATGTATATATATGCATATATATACACACACACGCACACATACATACATACATACATGCCAGGGATACCTGAGACACAGTAAGGACCATATTAAACAACAATATTATCCTAACTTTTCAGATGAAGAAACAGAGGTTGACTTTCACATGGCCGTGCTGCTCTGAAGTGACACAGGTAGGGTTAGAATCTAGCCAACTCCAACTGCAGCGTGGTTTCCACACCATACTCTCTCATCAACAGAGGAAAGTGTATCTTATGAACTGAATGTTTGTGTTGCCTCAAAATTCCTATGTTGAAGCCCCAAATCCCAGTGCAGCTGTATTTGGAAATGGGCCTCCAAGGTTAATTAAGGTTCAAATGAGGTCATAAGGGTGGACTCCTGATCAGATAGGATTAGAGTTCTTAGGGCTTACTCCCCTTGATCCTCCCCCCTCTTTTCTTCCTCCCTGGGAAACAGGGAGGAGCAAAAGGCTATGTGAGGACACAGCAAGGAGGTGGCCATCTATAAGCCAGGAAGAGAGCCCTCACCATATATCAAATTTGTAAGTACCTGGATCTTAGAATTTATAGCCACCAGAACTGTGAGAAATAAATCTCTGTTGTTTAAGCCACTTAATTGGTGGTATTTTGTTACGACAGCCTGAGCAGACTAATATATTATTCTTTCCCGGGCTCTAATTCCCTTTCCACTACTGTATAATCCTGTTAACTGGGCAGCCCGGGTGGCTCAGCAGTTTAGCGCTGCGTTCGGCCCAGGGCGTGATCCTGGAGACCCGGGTCGAGTCCCACATCGGGCTCCCTGCATGGAGCCTGCTTCTCCCTCTGCCTGTGTCTCTGCCTCTCTCTCTCTGAGTCTCTCATGAATGAATAAATAAAATCTTAAAAAAAAATCCTGTTAACTATGTGGTAATCACCCTTCCAGACAGACAGACAGACAGACACAAACACACACAAAAACTTTAAAAGTAAAATACCATCATTCAATATATATGGTTGTGTAACGGCTATTCATTTAATATATCATGAAAATTTTAAGAATATTTATTTCAATTATGAGATATTACATAGTTATTTCATTTTTAAAAAGTAAAACATTATGGGTAAATCTAAGGTCTCTGTGGGCCACCACTTCTAATTCTTATCTTCTCTCCTATGTCTCAAGATAACTATTGTTTGCATTTACTGCATAACCTTCCAGATCTTTCTTTAAATACTCCAATCTTTATGGAAGCAAGGTCCACTATATATATATATATGTAGTATTAGTGTATGATAATACTCTTTTCTCTACAGTATCACCAACCCTTGATTTCATCAGTGTTTTAATTTTTGCAGATGTCATGAGTGTATCTATCTATCTATCTATCTATCTATCTATCTATCTATCTATCTATCTAAAATCAAATATTATCCATCAAAGAGAATAAAATCTTGCCATTTGCAACAATGTGGATGGAACTAGAGGGTAGTATGCTAAGTGAAATAAGTCAGAGAAAGACAAATACCTTATAATTTCACTCATATGTGGAATTTAAGAAACAACACATGAACAAAGGGAAAGGAAGGAAAAATAAAATAAGATGAAAACGGAGAGGAAGGCAAACCATAAGAGACTTAACTATAGGAAACAACCTGAAGGTTTCTGGAGGAAAGGTGGGTGGGGGGACGGGATAATTGGGTGAGGGGCATTAAGGATGGCACTTGTTGTGATGAGCACTGGGTGTTAAATGCAAATAATGAATCATTATATTCTACTCCTGAAGCTAATAATACAGAATATGTTAACTAAATTAAATTTAAATAAAAATAAATAAATACCTTTCTACACATGTACATTTCCTGTAACAAGTGTATGATTTGTAGTTTGTGTCCATATTCTTTTTTTTAAATTATGTCCATATTCTTACCTACATTGTGTCATACTGTAAAGATTGTTCTGAAAGTTGGTATCATATTTCTGAGAACTATCTATGAATATAGATTGAGTTTACACCTCTTAACTGCTGAATTGTACTTTGCCACATGAATGTTTTGGATTATAGTTGTCCATTCCATTATTGGGGATCTTTGGTCATTTTCATTTTCTTTCTATTATAATGCTTCAGTCAGTTTTCTTATTCAATCTTTTTGAACACATGTGAACATGATTCTCTGGGGTATAGACCTAGAAGAGGAAATGATGGGTCATAGGATATGCACATTTACAGTTTGAATAGATTCTGCCAAAGAAAATTTCAAGGTGATTGTCTTACTTTATATTTGTTCTAAAAGTGTATGATAGTACTCGTTTCTTTAAAGTATCACCAACCCTTGATTTTGTCAGTGTTTTAATTTTTGCAGATGTCATGAGTGCATCTAGGATCTTCTTGTTTTAGTTTGCATTTGGAAAAGTTAATTAGTTGAGCAACTTTTCAAACTGGCTATTTGAATTTTCTCTTTTATGAATTGCCTGTTCGTATTTTCTCTCCAATTTTTATTGTGCTATTTACCTTTTTCTTATGACTTGTAGGAGGTCTTGTGGATATCTTTCTGTCTTAATACATGAGGGTCTACTTTATTATTATTATTATTATTATTATTATTTTAATAGCTGTGTAGTATTCAGTCATATATATCAGGGGTTGGAAAACACTGAGGCCAAATGTGGCCTTCCATCTATTTTTCTAAATACAGTTCTATTTGTTTTTTTTGAGAAATATCTAGGTCTATTATTTTACATATTGTTGGCGGCTGATGTAGTGCTACAACAGCAGCCCTGAGTAATTGTCACATAGGCTGCATGGCCCACAAAGACTGAAAATATTTGCTCTCAAGCTCTTAACAGGAGAATTTTGTCCTTATATAGATAAATCATCATTTATTTAACCATTCTTCTTTTGATGGATATATAGGTTGTTTCCCATTTCCTACTATCATAAACAATTCTTTTTTTAAAGGATTTTATTCATTTATTTATGAGAGAGAGAGAGAGAGAGAGAGAGACAGGCAGAGGGAGAAGCAGGCTCCACGCAAGGACCCTGATGTGGGACTCGATCCCAGGACTCCAGATCATGTCTGGGATGAAGGCAGGCGCCAAACTGCTGAGCCACCCAGGGATTCCCTATTATAAACAATTCTGTAACTCATCACACACACACACACACACACACACACACGCACACACATGCACACACACACACATCTTTCTCTGTAGTTATGAGCATTTCCTTGTGCTGAATTCCTGGAAGTGGAATTGCTGGCTAATCAGACTTGTGTAATAGTGAAATCTGCTTATATGAACAGTAAGTAATATGTCTGAATTAGAGAATATTTTAAAGAAGAGTTATTTCTCAGGAATAATGATATTTCCCACTATTTAGTATTACCAGACACTGGTGCCTCATATATATTATGTAATTTATTTGTTGCAGTTGCCCTGGGATTAGTTTTATTTTATTTTATTTTTTATTTAATAATAAATTTATTTTTTATTGGTGTTCAATTTGCCAACATACAGAATAACATCCAGTGCTCATCCCGTCAAGTGCCCCCGTCAGTGCCCGCCACCCCGTCACCCCCACTCCCCGCCCTCCTCCCCTTCCACCACCCCTAGTTCATTTCCTGGGATTAGTTTTAAAAGCTGCCTTTCACTTATAGGGAAATAGAGGTTCAGTGAAGTTAAGGAGCTTGTCCAAAGCCACAGAACTGATGCATGATAAAACCAGGATTTGAACCCACTTTTCTTATTTTTTACTACATGGTGATACTTCTTTAGTGAAAAACTAGGTAATGCACACTATTGGCATAACATAGTATTACAAGTAGCGATTTTGCATATTTGTTCTTTAAATGAACAGGTAACATTTGTAATTATTGCAGTAAGTTTCTATAGACAGATGGGTTAAATTAAAGTAATTTTATAGACTCTTAAAAAACTGTTGGCTTTCATAAGTAAGCTAAACATTTCCTTTGCCATCTTTTTTATATTTCTATAAATAAAGGCACAGCTGTGATGTCGTGGAAAAAATACTGGATTTAGAAACCCAAATTTGGAAAAAAAAAAAAAACGTGATTTCTGCCTCCTTCCAAGGTTGCTGTGTGACTATGGGCAAATTTTCTACCCTCTCTGTGCCTCTGTTCAAGAAATCAGTGAGAGTAGCTATAAAGTGCTTGCTACTGTGTCTGGCATGTAATAACTATACAATCTGTGATGGCCCTCATGCCCTGGGGTATTTCCAGAAGGAGGATTCCATCTAATCAACCCTGGGTACACTTCAATGAGTTTGTTTCAAGGCTCAAGCTCTGCCCTGCTCTGAAATCCTAATGCCGTACAACCAAGAGATGCCAGACACTGTCCATTGCCAAGAATGCCACCTAATGCCTGCAGTACAAAAAAAGAGAGGCCAAGTCTTGACCTTTTCTGACGTTTAAATATTGCTTTGCGGGCAACCTGGGGGGCTCAGCGGTTTAGTGCCACCTTCAGCTCAGGGTGTGATCCTGGAGACCCAGGATCGAGTCCCATGTCGGGCTCCTTGCATGGAGCCTGCTTCTCCCCCTGCCTGTCTGTGCCTTGCTTGGTCCATGCTCTTTTACATACTGAGAACCTTAATACTAACAGGTAACATGTATTCAACACTTACTATATCCCAGAAACTGTGCCGATTATCTCCTTTCTTTTCTTTTCTTTTTTTTTTAAAGATTATTTATTTATTTATTTATTTATTTATTTATTCATGAGAGACACAGAGAGAGGTACAGACATAGGCAGAGGAAGAAGCAGGGTCCCTAGGGGGAACCTGATATGGAACTCGATCCCAGGACCCCAGGATCACGACCTGAGCCAAAGGCAGACGCTCAACCACTGAGCCACCCAGGTGTCCCCAATTATGCCCTTTAATTCTCACCTCACTGCTGGTAGACCAATACTCCTTCTATTCCTACAGGAATCCACTAGATGAGGAAATAGAGGCCTAGCCCAGACAGGCTACAAAGTGGATGTAGTCAGTAGGTCGAAGAGCTAAAATCTGAATTTACATCTAACACTTAAGCCTGAGCATTTAACCACCCATGCTAGACTTTTTTCCCCCAGTCAGGAAGCCCTCAATAGGAGGATTCCTTAAGGGGACTTTATATGTGCTTATTGCAGTCCAGGCTTTGGGTTGGGAGGATCTGCCCTTCTGGGCATGTGGTGCATCAGACTTGTGCATGCTAAATGGTCATCTATTAACATCTGGAAGGTAGGATTGCCTTTCTTGACTGTCTGGCGCCACGAATCAACACGGCTGCCTTAGATATATTGATTTCTTTGCCATCTCAGGGAAGCTTCCCCAAGCATTAGAAAGTAAGGTCTGACGGCTGACCATTTTGCTTTTATCACTGCCTTTCTCCTATCAACAAAGGAGTCTCTTTCACCCTGAATTGATGCCTAGCATCCATGTCAGAACCAGATCAATTTGTCTGTGCCACTCTATTGGGATCTCTGTCTTTTTTTCTTTTTTTTTTCTTTCATTTTAGCTGCCTCCCAGACCATCTTGTTCGCAATATAAGCTCCAAATGGCCTGGAACTTGTCTTTTATGGCCTCTGCCAGATTAAACATTTAGAACATAATATACCCAGCATCAAAAACAATTGTGCAGCCTTCCAGCCAAGCAGCATATTGATTTTAATTTAGGCAATTGCACACGTTTTCAGGTCTTAGGAGGAACTCTGGGGCTTTAGGCCACCAGTGACTCATGGCCCTTTCCTCTCCCTCTTACCACTTCTTCACTTGGGGTTAAGAGAGCCTCGAGATCACAAGGTGAGAAACATAGGCCTCCTTCTGTGCATTGGTGTTTTCTCTTTTGGAACTGAGATTATCTGAGTCTCAGTTCTAAAACTGCTTTGAAGTAGAAAAGAAGCAAGGTAACGTAGGAGTGGTGTGGACACAATTGGGCTTGGATCCCTGCCTTACTGTGGAATAGTACATGAACTCATTTCACCTCTGGACCTCAGACTTCTCACCTGTAAAATGGGGGCAATGAGGGCATGTAACTCATGAAGCAGATGTTAGGATTAATTATCAACCATTAGAAGATCCTCAGGAAATACCATGTTTTTGTTATCAGGAAGGGAGACAGAACATAAAGACTCCTAACTCTGGGAAATGAACTAGGGGTAGTAGAAGGGGAGGAGGGCGGGGGGTGGGGGTGAATGGGTGACGGGCACTGAGGGGGAAAAAAAAAGAAAAAAAAACTAACCATGAGAGAATATTTTAATGCCCAGGAAGGGTTTCTTCTCATCTCAAGGTGGCATCAATTCAACAACCACTGTGTGGAGACAATGAAGCCTGGTGCATTTTGCATTTTGATGAAAATAGTGGCATCCTGCATATAAGGCGGATGGTACATAACTTCATTGATTAGCTAATTCCAGGGACTCAGTCATTAACACAAGACCCCCAATAGAGCTTCCACTTATTTATTCAACATACATTTCACACAGTCCTTGCCTTGTGCCAGGTCTGTGGTAGGTGCTGCTTTGTAATTGTGAATGCATCAAGAGTGTTTGCCTTTAAGGAGCTCACTATTTAAGGTAGAAGATGGACACACATAATAGTAATTTCAATGCAATGCTCTTGTGTCTGTTCCCAAAGAAATATCTGCTAAGGCTGGGAAAGGCCATTCTGGGTCTTCTTACTTTCCAGTCTCAGGGGGAATCACAATAGCAGAGTTACTAGGAAATAAAACTCAGATACAATGGCTTAAACACATTATCAGGTTATTTTCTGACTTTTAAAAGTAGTCTGAAGGTCAGCAGTTAGGGCTGAAGAGCTCTAGCTGTCACAACCACATGCCAGTAGGAAGAAGAGAAAGAGTGTAGGGACAAAAGGTGTTCTTTCAGCTGAGTTAGCCCTCTTTAACATGGTTCCCCAGAAGCCCTGGCCTCTTTCCTCTTGTTGAGACCCCTGGAGATGGTTAGCTGGGCACTCTGCCCCTACAGAATGGAAGGGAGAGTGGTTACTGCATTGATAACTAGTCATTGCACTCTCCACCCAATAGAATGTTAGCTTTTCCCACCATCTTGAGATCTCTTCTACCTGTAAGTAAAGATGGATGAGGGAAGTGTCAGGCTGAACCAATGATGAGGTTTTGTGGAACAAAGTAGGGATAGCGTGGCTTTCAATGCCATGATTGATATTAATTTGTGTTCCTGCATGATGATGAGCAGAGACTAAGAGGGTGAAGGATGGAGACGAGATGGAGTGAAGGAGCTGACCGGAGGCCAAGTCAGAAAGAAGTGGATTCCTTGGGTGTGGGAATGGAGCTTTGGGAATGGAGCATATGGACAGCCATGTTTCCTGCAATCAGGAGGAGAATTGGGAATGGAGCATGTGGGCAGCATGTCTCCTGCAATCTTTTCTCATCTTCAGCTGAGCCAGGAAAGCTAGAGAGAACACCAGGAGGCAGTCATTATTCTGGGGCTATTTTTTTGGTTACGATGTTCTGACTTGAATCTATATAGCAGCAATAAGAGGAGTTTCACCACTTCAGCAAACTGCCTGAGAGGCCCCAGACTGCTGGAATGAGCTTCAGCTCTCAGAAATGAGCCTGGAAGTTATGCTATCAGCCTCTTGCTTTCCTAAATTGATCTGTCATGTTGGTATGAAGCAATTGTGCCTTTCAGGTCAGGATGACTTTACATTAAAAAAAAGTTCTAACTCTCTGGTTGCAGAGAAATTAAATTAGAATAATGAATAGAGTTTGATGAGGGAAAATCTAACGTCACCTGCTTGTAGAGAAAGCCTAATGTCGGCCAAAAATGAATATTTCAGTATGTTGGAGAGTTTGATAAGTGACAGGTACTGATAACCCATTTTGTGGAGAGGTACTCAGGTTTATGGGGAGAGATAGGCAGTGGGGCCTCTTGTAACATTCATCCTCACCTCCCCCTCCCTGTTATGCTCACACAAAGCTGTTGGCCCTGCTGCCCTTGTGGAAGTAGCACATCCAGCTGCCTGTCCTCCATCCCTACTGAATGCCCATGGACACCCCAAATCCAGCATCTAAATCTGACCATCATCCCTCCCCTTCAATTCTGTTTTCCATCCTAATTAGAACTCTGGGTGGCATTCTGAATCCGTGCTATCTGCCCAATTCTAGTGAATCACAAAGTCCTACTAATTCAAATGCCAGAATTTTTCTCGAGTCTCTTTTCTCCTTTTCACCCTTGGAACAATGGCCCTGATTCAGACTTTCCTTTTCCCTGTTCTATAGCCAATCTTTCACTGGCTATTCCTGCCCTCAAATCTCCTCCATCAATTCTGTCTCTGTATGCATGTGATAGTCCCACTTTCTGATATGGAACAATTCACTGGCTCCCTTTGTTATATGATAGCATCTAATCTCTTTGAGTGTGGCTTGGTCCAATGATCTGTCATAGAAAGTAGTGGCACACGGCAGTTAAGAATGTATGTTCAGGAGCCAGCCTACTTTGGTGTAAATCTTGGCTCGGCCACTTGCTGTGTGATTTAGAGCAGTCACTTTTACTGCCTGTGACCCGCTCTTCCCATCTGTAAAATTGGGTGATAGTCTTATCTCATCAGGTTGTTATGAGAATTAAATGGGTACATACATACATATATATGTACACAAAATAAATGTACACACCCACATACACACATGCTTAGAATTGTGTCAGCCACATAGTAAGCACCGTATAAGCATTTGCTATGATGACTCCTTTCCCCATACACAATGCTTCAAACACCTGGTAGCTTCCTCCACTCAATGTAGTTTCCTCTCTGTCAGGCTATCCCTAATCTGTTTAAGTAGCCTTTGTTCACATTGACCTTCTCCCTAGGATGTCTACTTAACCTCCACCTGGCCAACTCCCCTATCCATCTTCTTTGACTTAATTCAGGAATTGCCTCCTGGTCAAGTCACCTGTGATACTTTGGGCACATCATTAGCCTCCCGTTTCCTTCTTTGTCTATAATGATCTATTTACCAGCCTATTTTCCCTACTGGCTTATGGGGAGGAAAGGTTGTATCTTATTTATTTATTTTTTAAATCTCCTGCCTCTAGATCAGTGATTGGTATCCAGAAGAAATGCAGTAAAAGTTTGTGGACTGGAAGATATTATACTACTAATAAAAACCCTGCTGTCGGAGCTATCTTTCTAAACATAGATCTGATGACAACTTTTCTCTACTCAAAAATGTTTATGCCGAAACAATGAGGACTGCTTTTAGAATAAGCTACAAGACTTGTGTTCCATTTCTTACTTGCAGGGCTGAGGGAGAACCTGGCTGGAGAGCTGCCCCCTGGAAAGGTTACTTGACCCATTGGAGGATGGACAAAAAAAGTCCTAACTGAATGACAAATGGGGCTTGTTAGCTCCTTCCTGAGGGCACAACTGCCTTAGCTCCTCTTTGCAGCAAACCAGCTCTGCCCACTCAATTCCACCTGCTTATTGGGACCCTCTTGGTGAAGCATCATAACCTACCACATCTTACATGTTACCTGCTCTAAGGTGCTCGGGTGCTGGTACTCAGGTGGACAGAGGGGCTGTGGGCTTCTCTCTGTTAGGTGCCAGAAATGATCTCAGGTGACAGATCTGGCAGTTATAGCCCCATAAAGCCATTAAAAACCTGGAAGACCAAGCCCCACTGTGACTCCCAGCCCTGGCTGTACATTAGAATCAGCTGGGCCCTGCTGAGCCCTCTGCCCACAAGTTCCAGGTGCACCAAGTGCTACTTGTTGCTTTTTGTTCCTTAAGCTCTTTTCACCATAAGGGGGAAGCTAGGGCAGGGAGAAGGTGAAGATGAGGCTGTATGGTTTGGTGGGACTAAATTTGGAAGGGTCTTGTGAGCTGCAGAGCTTGAACTTCATCCTTGGGAGTGAGGAGTTAGGGGAGGATTTTCAGCCTTGGAGGGCCATGATCAGTCTGGGTTTCTAGAAGATTTCTTTGTTGGCTAATGTGGGGGATGGACTATAGAGGAGTGATACTAGATGCTGGGATTCACAGGACTATGAGTGCCCTGAAGGTTCTGTCTCTTTTGTTCACTACTTTTCTCCAAGGTCATAGCTGGAGGTCAGTAGATATTTGATGAATGAATGAAACCAGTCAAGGAGCTATTGTTCTGGTTGAGGTGAGAGATGACACTTAAACTTGCTCAGTGGCTTGGGGATGGAGAGGAGTCAGAGATACTGAAACGGTCTGGAGAGAGAGCTTAGGATTGGAGGGCACAGCTGTAATAGCAACTTAACTGGTTTTACTCCTCTAGCTCAGCCCTGAGAATTCAGCAGCCAGACTGCAATGGTAAGGACCTTTGTTTGACTTGAGATTCTCTATTTACCATCCTGGGGGGTGGGTAGACTCCTGCTCTGAGGAATTGTTCACTCCATGAAAAGCATCCTCGTCAAGGAAGTCTGGCTTAGGTACCACTTTGTCCTTTGTGATCTCATGACACCAGGGCTTCCTGGAACAGCAGAGGAATTGTTATTGAATTTGCCATGGTACATGATAGAAGATCTACAACTAGGGTCTCTGACATATTTTTCTGTTTAAAACGTAAAGGAATATTGTTAAAATAGTTTCCCTCCTGGACGCTTCTAAAACTCAACCTCCCATCTTGCATGGTTACCATTTGATAACCAATGCAAAAGAATCCCCAAATCTAGTCTGCACATTGGAAAACTGCTGTTTACTCTCAAGCTTTTATTCATCTGTTTGTTTTTTATGTTTTTCAGGGTAACTGGGGCTGGTCATTACTGTTATGACTTAGAGCATAAGTTCTTAGATCAGACAGGTCCTTAGTTGCAAATATTAGAAATCAATTTTGGTTAATTTAAGCAGAAAAGAGATTTTTTAAAAAGTTCTAAACATAAAAAACATATACATTTATATATACAACATAAAAATGGGAATTTTATGTAAATGGAGTAAATGCTCCAGTCAAAAGATATAGGGTGGCGGAATGGATTTAAAAAATACAAGACTCATCTATTTGCTGCCTACAAAAGGCCTACTTCAGACCCAAAGATACATAAAGACTGAAAGTGAAGGGATGAGCGCACCTGGGTGGTTCAGACAGTTAAGCACCTGCCTTCAGCTCAGATCATGATCCCAGGATCCTGGGATTGAGCCCTGCATCAGTCTCCGTGCTCCGCAAAGAGCCTGCTTCTCCCTCTCCCTCTGCTGCTGCCCTTGGTTGTGAGCGTTTTCTCTTTCTGTCAAATACATAAATAAAATCTTAAAAAAAATAAAGTAAAGGGATGAAGAAACATTTACCATGCAAATGAAAGTGGAAAAAAAAAAAAACAACCCAGGGTAGCAAGACTTATGTCCGACAAAATAGACTTTAAAACAAAGACTAACAAGAGACAAAGAAGGGTACTATATATTGATAAAGGGATCAATCCAATAAGAAGATATAATAATTACGAATATCTACTCACCCAACATAGGAGCACCTAAATACATGAAGCAATATATTTTTTAAAAGATTTTATTTATTTATTCATGACACACACACACACACACACACACACACACACACACACACACACAGATAGAGAGAGAGGCAGGCTCCATGCAGGGAGCCTAATGTGGGACTCGATCCTGGGTCTCCAGGATCATGCCCTGGGCCGAAGGCAGTGCTAAACTGCTGAGCCACCTGGGCTGCCCAACATGAAGCAATACTCACAGACATAGAGAAATTGGCATAATACAATAATAGTAGGGGACTTAACACCCCACTGCCATCAATGGATAGACCATCCAAGTAGAATATCGTTAAGGAAACACCATCTTTAAATGACATATTAAACCAGATGAACATAACAGACATATACAGAACATTCCATCCAAAAACAACAGAAAACACATTCTTTTAAAATGCACATGGAACATTTTCCAAATAGAACACATGATAGGCCACAAAACAAACCTCAATAAATTTAAGGAGTTTGAGGTCTTTGCTTGTATCTTTCTGATCACAATAGTATGAAACTAGAAATTAATCATGAAAAAAGAAACTGGAAAAAACACAAACATATGGGGCTAAATAAACAACATGATACTGAACAGTCAATGGATCAATGAAGCAATCAAAGAAAAGAATTTAATAAATACATAGAGACAAAAAAGGACCCAAATAAATAAAATCAGAAATGAAAGAGAAGTAACAACGGACACCACAGAAATACAAAGGATTATGAGAATACTATGAAAAATTATATGTCAACAAATTGGACAACTTAGGAGAAATGGTTAAGTTCCTAGAAACACACAATCTTCTAAAACTGAATCAGGATGAAATAGAAAATCTGAACAAAGTGATTATCAGCAGTGAAATTGAATCAGTAATCAAAAACTACCAAAAAATAAAAGTCCAGGATCACATGGATTCACAGGTGAATTCTACCAAATATTTAAAGAAGAATTAGCATCTATTCTCCTCAAATACCAAAAAACAGAAAAGGAAAGAAAGCTTCTAAATACATTCTACAAGGTCAGCATTATCCTGATACCAAAACCAGGCAAAGACACCACAAAAAAGGAAACTACAGGCCAATATTTCTGATGAACATTGATGCAAAAATCCTCAAGAAAATATTAGTAAACTGCATTCAATAATACATTAAAAGGATCATTCACCACGATCAAATGTGTTTGTTCTGGGAATATAAGTTTGGTTCAATATTCACAAATCAATCAATGTGATACACCATGTCAACAAAATGAAAGATAAAAATCATATGATCATCTCAATAGATGCAGAAAAAGCATTTGACAAAATTCAACATCTATTTCTGATAAAAACTCTCAAAAAATTTAGTGTAGAGGGAATATACCTTAACATCATAAAGGCCGTATATGAAAAACCCATAGCTAACATCTTACTCAATGGTGAAAAACTGATAACTTTTCCTTTAAGATCAGGAAGAGGGTGTCCACTCTTGCCACCTTTATTCATCATGGTACTGGAAGTCCCTAGCCACAGCAATCAGATGAGAAAAAGAAATTAGAGGCATCTATATTGGTAAAGAAGAAGTTAAACTGCCACTATATGCAGGTGACATGATACTATACATAGAAAACTCTAAATTCCCCCCCCCAAAACTACTAGAGGTAATAAATGAATTCAGTAAGTTTTGCAGGGTACAAAATTAATACCCAGAAATTGGTAGCATTTCTATACACTAATAATGTAGTAGCAGAAAGAGAAATTAAGTCCACTTACAATTACACCAAAAAGAATAAAATGCCTTGGAATAAACCTAAGAGGTGAAAGTACTATACTTTGAAAACTATAAAATACTGATGAAAAAAATTGAAGGTGACATAAACAAATGGAAAGATATTTTGTGCTCATGGGTTGGAAGAACAAACATTGTTAGATGTCCACATTACTCAAAACAATTTTCAGATTTAGTGAAAATCTCTGTTAAAATACCAAGAGCATTGTCCACAAAATTAAAATAATCCTAAAATTCGTGTGGAACTGCAAAAGATCCTGAATAGCAAAAGTGATCTTGAGAAAGAAAAACAAAGCTAGAGGTATCACAATTCCAGATCTCAATATACACTACAAACTGTAGTAATTAAAACAGCATGGTACTGGCATAAAAATAGACACATATCAATGAACAAAATAGAGAGTCCAGAAATAAACCCACACTTATATGGTGAATGAATCTATGACAGAGGAGGCAAGAATATACAATGAGGAAAGACAGTCTCTTCAACAAATAGTACTGGGAAAACTGGACAGCTCACATGCAAAAGAATGAAACTGGACCACTTTCTCACACCTTACACAAAAAATAAATTTGTAATGTATTAAAGACCTAAATGTGAGACCTGAAGCCATAAAAATCCTAGAAGAGAACATAGGCACCACTTTCTCTGACATTGGCCATAGCAACATTTTTCTAGAACATCTCCTAAGATAAGGGAAACAAAAGCAAAAATAAACTATTGGGGTTATATCAAAATAAAAAGTGAAGGAACATTACACAGTGAAAGAAACCATCAACAAAACTAAAGGCAAACTATTGAGTGGGAGAAGATATTTGCAAATGATATATTTTAATAGGGTTAATATCCAAAGACTATAAAGAGCTTATACAGTTCATCACTAAAACCCCCAAAGAATTCAATTCAAAAATGGGCAAAGGACTCAGACATTTTTCCAAAGAAGACATCCAGATGGCCAACCAACACATGGAAAGATGCTCAACATCACTCATTATCAGGGAAATGCAAACCCACATCACCATGAGAGATCACCTTACACCAGTAAGGATGGCTAAATTAAAAAAAAAAAAACACATCAGAAATAACAGGTGTGGGCAAGGATGTGGAGAACAAGGAATGTTCACACGCTATTGGTGGGAATGCAAATTGGTGCATCCACTATAGGAAACAATATGGAGAGTCCTCAAAAAATTAAAAATAGAAATATCATATAATCCAACAATTCTGCTACTGGATATTTATCCCAAGAAAATGAAAACACTAATTTGAAAAACAGTCTGCATCCCTATGTTTATTGCAGCATTATTTATAGCAGCCAAGACATGGAGGCAACCTAAGTGTCCATTGATAGTCAAATAGAGAAGGAAGATGTGGCATAAAATTTTTTTAATTGGAATTTTAACTTTTTAAAAAAATATTTTATTTATTTATTCGTGAGAGACACATAGAAAGAGGCAGAGACATAGGCAGAGGGAGAAGTAGTCTCCCTGCTGGGAGCTTGATGCAGGGCTCGGTCTCAGGACCCTGGGATCATGACCTGAGCCAACGGCAGACGCTCAACCACTGAACCAGCCAGGTGCCCCGGAATTTTAACTATTTTAAAATGTACAGTTCAGTGGCATAAACTACATTCAAAATCTTGTGCAACCATCACTACACATTAGCAATAACTTTCCATTCTTCCTTCAGGTTTCCAGAGGTAACGTGAATCCTGCTTTTTGTCTCTATGAATTTGCCTATTCTAGATATTTCATATAAGTGGAATTACACAATATTTGTCCTTTTGTGTCTGGCTTGGTTCACTTAGCATAATGTCCTTGAGGTTCATCCATGTTGTAGCACATTATCAGTACTTCATTCCTTTTAATGGCTGAATAATATACCATTATATGGATAAACCATATTTAGTTTATCCAAGGAAAGGATTTTTAAAAAGATTTTTTAATTTACTTGAGAGAGAGAGAGAGAGAGAGAGAGAGAAAGAGAGAGAGAGAAGGAGAATGAGCAGTGGAGAGGGACAGAAGAAGAGAAATAGAGGCAGACTCCTTGCTGAGCAGAGAGCCTGATACAGGGCTTGATCCCAGGACCATGAGATCATGACCTGAGCTGAAGGCAGATGCTGACCCCACTGAGCCACCCAGGTGCCCCAGGAAAGGATTTTTAAAAAGGACGTTAAATAGGTTCTATGGAACAAAGCCTGGAGCTTATGTAACCAGTGTGGGGCTTTTCCCCAGAATATCTGGGTAAATCGAAGCTGCCTCTCTACTGTTTGCTCTGGGTAAACTACTTTGAGCTTCCATCCCTCCTATGTAAATAGGGATAAAGAATCTTGTGCAGACTGTTTAATCATTTGAGATAATCTATGTAAATCACTCAGCATAAATTTTGACACTTAAAAAAAATACTCATGAATGTTAACTGTTATCATGGCTTATAAAAATTATTGTTTATACTTCTTCCTAACACAAAATCAGATAGGCAGGACTTTTTCTAAAACATCTCCTCCTGAGGAGAGAAATAAACTAAGTTGCTTTTCTGGTACATGTTTTCAATCGATTGTTTCTTGGGCTTGGAAGTTGTGAGTAAAGGAAAGATGCCCCCCTCCTGACCGAGAGGCAACCTACCCTGGTCAGTCCAGCCTGACCTCCTTTTTAGACGGGGGCGACTCTAGGGCTTTGCTTTCCAAGTCTAAGCCCACACCGTGGAAGCACAAAAGGGCCAGATGGCTACAGGCGATGTCTGATAAAAGGGAATAAGATGTAATTCCTGTCGACTGTAAGGGGACTCCCCAGTGATGGGAACTAGTCATAGACTGGGAGGAGGTTGTGGCTCTTTGAAAGCAGATGGACCTGGATTCAAATCCAAGCTTTGTTGTTTACAGGTCAAGTTTCCCAACCTACAGGGCTGAGAGAAGTTGTCCATGTGAGCCACTGCCCCAGGGCGTTGTTGGCAGAGGCACCAGCGAGGAGTCCCCCAAAGAAGCTGGAACATCAGATTGAGGTGTCCTGTTGCTCATTAGTCTGTGGGCTCTCTGCACTAGTTACCTGGACACCTTGGCAGTGGGGAGCCTTCAGTGTGGTCTTTCAGTATCAGCCTCAGCGAGGGAGGAGCATGACAATTTTATATCCATTATTGGTTGAGATTCAGTAATTCTGAGTAGAACTTTAAGCCAGCTTGCGCAACCTTGAGGTGTAGCTCTGCCCTCTTATTCCCAAAAGTGTTTTTATTTAGTTGTAAAATTGATTTTTTTTTTTTTTGGTGTAAACCTTGTTACAACAAAATGATCCTCACCTACACTTCGGATGCCCTGAGAAATCAAATTTATATGCTACACTTCTGCTTTGCTTGTGCCACTGACTAGCAAGGCCATGGGGGTGTGGGCGGTACAGTTACAGAGTATTTTCCAAAACCTATTGTGGACACTCCTAACAGAGACTTATTGGACTTCATTATAATGACTATAATAATGATCGCTTATACAATACAGGTCATTTAACTCCATTACTTAATTTATTCTTTCCAAAAACCTTTTGTGCCTGGCATGTAACAGAAGACTAGCCTTCATTTTACAGTTGTGAAACTGGACTCGGACATCGACTGCCAACAGATGGCCTAGTTGGGGGGTCGGTATCCACCCCCCAGTGGTCCAGTGGTCTATTAAATAAATAAATAAATAGAATGGAATTAAATAAATTCCAGATTTTATGGACTTGGTGGTTTGTGATACGGTTCACTTGACCTCCCTCTGCCTGGAAAGGGACCAAACCTGTGATCTTTCTCTCTCTCCAGATTTCCAAAGAGGAAGCAACTCTCAACCAGAATAGGAGCCTAAGCCTGGTTTGTAGACAGTGGGGCATATCGGTGGCTTATTGCCATGTGCCCTGGGGTAGCAGTAAATTGATATTTGCTGATCTCCAAGCCTCTGGCAGAGATGGGGAGGGAGGGCTGGGAAAGTGACATTTCTGTAAATAACCACACCTGGTTCTAAGAGCAGAAGGATTGGCATATCCCTGTAGCCTCATCAATTACCTTCAACCTTTTGCAAAGGGAGCCCAGGGGAGAGAATCTCTTCACACTCTTCACATTATTTATAGACACCTCATCCTGTCTGTACTCAGGGGGGAGCATGGTTTGCTCAGCAGCGACCTCCTTCCAGATGTGTTTATATTTTCCCAGGCCCAGTGGAAAGCATCCTTCAGCCCCTCCACTCCAGGGAGCAGAGGGGATGCCTGACGTTGGGACATAAAGAAGATGTGAAGGGGAAGACATGAGCAGGATGCCTGAATTTCTCAGTTAGATTCGTGTATCTCCCAGTGAGCACTGATTGAATAGCCACTTTGCTGCGAAAGAAGGCAATTCAGGCAATTTATGGTTAAATAAACATGCTTTGCAAGCAGGTAGACCTAGATTTAAATCCCAGCTCTGCCATTTACAAGCTGTGTGGTTTGGGTTAAGCTTTTGCCTCCATGTCCTCATCTGTAAAATAGGATAATAGCTCCTCTCGGGGTCACTGGGAGTGTTTGAATGCAAAGGGCTACTGACACAGCAGATGATACGTATAAGGTGCCTCTTCTTCTTTTTTTAATTTTAAATATGGAACACTTCATAAATTTTCATGTCATCCTCATGCAGGGGCCATGCTAATCTTCTCTGCACCATTCCAATTTTACAATGTGTTGCTGAAGCCATCACTGGTGCCTATTCTTGTAAGAGACTACCACTTGCAGCATGTGTGTGTGCGTGTGTGTGTGTGTGTGTGTGTGCGTGCATACGGGGGCACACGAATATGATTTTGATAGACACAGGACTCTAGAAACAGAGACAATGTAGGCAACACAGGCAGGGAATTTTTGGTGAAAAAGTAGTGATTAAAATCTAGAGAAGGAGAGAGCTCTATGGACAGGACGAGTCAGAATGAACTCTATGGTGGCAGAGAGATTGAGTTGCCAGAGGGACGGAGGTATGTTATTGCACCATCAGTGTGCCCATCGCCTGACTGTGGGCTGGCCCACTGCTTCCAGCTAGCTTTTAGGAAAAGGTGGTGTAGTCTAGGAAGGTGGCCTGGACCCAGGGTGCAGCGTCAAGGCTTGCTAGCCTCTCCGGATGGAGACTTGTTGGCATACCATACTCCACGTGCAGCATTTGTTAGCTAATCCAGCAAAATGATGCTGCCTAGAGTAACAAAAAAAAAAAAAAAAAAGACACATTTTGAGTGAGTTTAATGGATTTTCTTGCTCAGTTCTCTAGTTTTGAAAGGCCTACCTCACCAAAAATATAGTGATTACCTGGTTTATGAACTTCTTACATTAAATAGTTTTTGTAACAAATTCAAAAGTTCACAAAGGTCCACAGGATAGTATAACGAACCTTCATGTAGCTATTACCCAGACACAAAATAAACTCACAGACACTTTCATTTCATCTATACCCCTCCTCCTGTCCGAATACTTAACACACATGCCCTAGATAATGTCATCTGTAAATATTTGTGTATGCTTTTCTAAACAATAAGAGGCTCTTTAAAAGTACGATCTCAACATCATTATCACATTGGAAAAAATTAGTAAGTTCTTAATATCATCAAATACCCAGTGTTCAAACTTCCACAATTGTCTCTTATTTTTCCCAGTTGAATTAGGATCTAAATAAGATTTACACATAGCAATTGATTGATATTTCTCTTTGTCTCCTCAATTTATAAATAGCCCTGCCTTTCTTTTGACTCCTTTATAATTCATTGTTGAAGAGATCAGTCATTTCCTATTTTCGAGATAGGACTGTCCCTCTGGCATTGTTTGCCTTGCGCCTTTGTTCCCAATATTTCCCATCAAATGGCAGCTAGATCTGATGACTTGGTCTAATTTCTTTCTTTCTTAACAAGACTACATTATAAGTATTGTCATGCACTTCTCTTGGCCAGCACATACGACTAATTGTCTCTTTCTGTGAAAAAACAGCCATTGATAATCATTGTCTAGATTCATGATTTCATTTGGGGATTTGCAAAATGGTGGCATTCTAGTTCTAACATTCCTTCCTCATTTATTACCTGGATTCTTTCTGTAGAGAGAATTATTTCCTCATCAACTACTTAGTTAACTTATGATACAGTTTAATGAGGAAAATCAGGTTAAATGTTTCTTTCCCTATACTTACCTGCATTCAGAATAGTGCGTCAGTTCCCTTATATCCTCCAGAGGTGACCAATGAGTTTTTTTTTTTTTTTATAGTATCATTAGGAAGAAACTCATGAATTCAAACACATTCCATGGGTTTCAATCCATGGCAGTTGTTCTCTCTGTGCTCAGATTTTCTCAGCTCTGGCCAACGAGAACCTCTAAGTTGCTTCATTCTGATGCAGCCATGACCCTAGTCTTCATCTTCTGGAAAGAAAAGATGTCTAAGCTTGGAAATGGAAATGTCTGTTAAAAAGAAAATGTATTATGACTATACTGAGATTTTCTTTCTTTTCTAAAGGATTTTATTTATTTATTTATGAGATACACAGGGTGAGAGAGGCAGAGACTCAGGCAGAGAGAGAAGCAGGCTTCATACAGGGAGCCTGATGTGGGACTCGATCCTGGGACTCTGGGATCCCGCCCTGAGCTGAAGGCAGACGCTCAACCGCTGAGCCACCCAGGTGTCCCTCTGTTAGCCATTTGTATATCTTTTGGGAGAAATGTCTGTTCGTGTCCTTGCCCGTTTCTTCACTGGATTATTTGTTTTTTGGGTGTTGAGTTTGATCATTTTTAAAAAATTATTTATTTATTTGAGAAAGACAGAGATAGCGACAGAAAGCACAAGGGGAGGAGAGGGAGAAGCAGACTTCCTGTGGAGCAAGGAGTCCCGACTCAGGACTCCATCCCAGGACTCTGGGATCATGACCTGAGCTGAAGGCAGACACTTAACCAACTGAGACACTCAGGTGCTCCGAGTTTGATAAGTTCTTTACAGACTTTGGATACTAGCCCTTTATCCAATATACCATTTGTGATGATCTTTCTCCATTCCATAGGTTGCCTTTTAGTTTTGTAAGGTTGTTTCCTTTTCTGTGCAAAAGCTTTTTATCCTGATTGCAGCAATCAATACACTAGTGTATTTTTAATTTGCCTTTGTCTTATTATGTACACAATCAAGATCTTTTTATGTAGATTAGAGACATTTGTATTTAGTTTTCTGTGAATTGTCTGTACATTTCCGTAGCTTTTCCCCCCACTCTACACCATTATTAGACTTTAATTCTTTCTTTTTTAAGGCTTTTTATTTATTGTAAATATTAATCCTTTATCTATGATAAAGTTGAAAAATGTCCCCCAGTTTGTCTCTTTACTTTCCTTATGGTGTTTTTGTGCTATGTAAGTAAATTTTTTTTTCTTTTTTTATGTAATAAATTCATTAATTTTTTTTCCCTTATGGCTTCTAGATATTGAGTCAGAGGTAGGAAAGTTCCCCTCACTCCTGGATCATAGAATAATTCAGATTTGTTTTTTCTATATTTGTATAGATTCATTTGATACATTTAACTTCCTAATCCACTTGGAGTTTATCTTGGCACTCAGTTTGGGGAATAATACAATTTTATCTTTTTACCTATGGCTATTCAGTTAGCCTCATGCCTTTGAGTAAAAAGCCATCATTTCCCCCACTAACTTGAGATTCTGGCTTTATAACATGCTAGATTTCCAAATGCGATTGGGTCTATTTCTGGATTTTCTATTTGTTCCACTGGACCATGAATGTTACGCTGCCACACTCTTAATTAGAGATATAGTATGTCTTAATATCTGACAGCACTCTCCCTTTCACATTTCTCTCTCTCTCTTTTCTCAGGCTTTTCCCCTCTTGGGTATTCTTGCTTATCTGTTCTTCCAAATGAATTTTATAAAAAAATTATCTAGCTCCAGAAAGAAACTTACTCATATTTTCATAAAATTATATTAAATTTATGAACTAGATTACATTTTATGGACTTAGACCTAAAATTTCTGATATTGAATCTTCCTGTTAAGAATATGGTATATCTTTTCATATACACAGGATTATTTTTGTGTGTTTTTAAATTACTCCATAGTTATTCTTCCTGAAGGTTTTGGACATTTCTTGATAAATTTATGCCTGGGTATTTAATTATATTTAGTATTCACAAAGGTGGTTTTCTCTTCTAATGTAAACTGATTTTTGTTTGTATATAGGAAGACTTGATTTTTGTATATTGATTTTATACTTTACTAAATTATTTTGTTTGTAGTAGTTTTCTAGTCCTGTAATAGTTTGTATTTTCTGGATACATAATTACATAATTCTCAGCTCTACTAATATGATGGATAATATTAATAGATTTTAGAATATTGAATCTACTTGGTCATGATGAATGTTTGAATGTGCTGTTGGATTTTATTTGCTAGTTATTTATGTTAGATTGGTCGATAGTTTTGTTGCTGCAATCATTTTTAGGGTGATAGAGACATTATATTCACTTCATATGGTAATTTTAAAAAATAGAACATCCCTGAGAAACAGCCTGGGCCTGGAACATTTTTGTGGGAATGGTGTTTTTCTACTTCCTCTATTTCTTCTGTGATATTTTATGTTTAGACTTTCTGTCTCTGCTGGGATTGATTTTGACAAGTTGTATTTGCTAGAGACTTATCCATTTCATCTACTTTTCCAAATTCACTTGCAAAGTAGATTCATATAATAGCAGTGCTCTGTCTGATGGCTATTTCCTCATTGTCATTTCTAATTTTATGTATTTAAAGTCCTCTCCCTTTTTTCTCAATTGCATCAGCTAACAGTTTTTTTTTATTATTATGTTCTTTTCTTTTCTTTTTTTTTTAAATAGTGAACTTTTGGATGTATTTATTAGTTCTGTTTTTAACTCAAATCTTTTTCAAGGTATAATTAACTTACTGTGAAATTTAGTTTGATGATTTTAAATAATTTATACACCTATGCAATAAAACACTAATCAAATAGAAAACGAGTCTATTGTTTTAGAAAATTTCTTCTTCCTCCTTCCAGGCAACCTCCTACTGAACCCTAGAGGTAACAATGTCCTAATATCTATCACCATAGTTTAATTTTGCCAGTTGTCAAATATAATATAAATGGGATTATACAGTACATGCTATTTTGTATCTGGCTTTTTGTACTTAATATATATTTTAAGATTCACAAATGCTCTTGAGTGTATCAATAACATGTTCTTTTAAATTTATTAATGATATTCCATATTGGATATACCACAATTTATGCATTCATTTGTTGATGAATTTGACTCATTCCATTTTGGGGTTATAAAGAAAAAACTGCTATACAAAATTAAACTATTGGGACTACACCAAAATAAAAACGTTTTGTACGGTGAGGGAAACCATCCACAAAACAAAAAGTGACTGACTGAATGGGAGAAGATATTTGCAATGATGTATCTGGTAAGGAGTTAATATCTAAAATTTATAAAGAACTTATAAAACTCAACACCAAAAAAAACCCCAATTAAAAGTCTAATTTTAATCTAATTAAAAATGGTCAGAATGCATGAGCAGACATTTCTCCAAAGACATACAGATGCAACGGACACATGAAAAGATGCTCAACATCACTCATCAGGAAAATGCAAATCCAAATCACAATGAGTTACCACCTCACACCTGTCAGAATGACTAAAATAAAAAACACAAGAAGTAAGTGTTGATGGAGACACGAAGAAAAAGGAACCCCTGTTCGCTGTTGGTGGGAATGCAAGCTGGTGCAGCCACTGTGGAAAGCAGTATGGAGGTTTCTCAAAAACTAAAAATAGAATTACCATATGATCCAGTAATTCCACTACTGGGTATTTTCTCAAAGAAAACAAAAACAGTAATTCAAAAAGATATATGCGGAAATATCAGTGAGGGAGACAAACCATGAGAAACACCTAACTCTGGGAAACAAATAAGGGGTGGTGGAAAGGGAGGTGGGTGGGTGGGGTTGGGGTGACTGGGTGATGGACACTGATGGGGGCACTTGAAGGGATGAGCACTGGATGTTATACTATATGTTGGCAAATTGAACTCCAATAAAAAAAAAGATATATGCACCCCTATGCTTATAGATGTGATATATATATATATAATGTTAAATATATATTAAATATATAGTATATGTTAATATTACTCAGCTATAAAAAAGAATGAAGTCTTGCCATTCAGAGCAGCATGGATGGATCTAGAGAGTATAATGCTAAGTGAAATAAGTCAGAAAGACATATATATGATTTCACTTATAAGTGGAATTTAAGAAACAAAATAAACAAAGAAAAGACAGATAAACAGAAAAACAGTCTCAAATATAGAGAAAAACTGGTAGTTGCTAGAGGAAAGATAGGTGGGGGATGGGTGAAATAGGTGAAGGTGATTAAGAGTGCACTTATGGTGATGAGTAACTGTTGAATCATTATTTTGTACACCTGAAACTAATATAACACTGTGTTAATAATACTTGGATTAAAAAATAAAATAAAAGGAATAAATCTGCTATAAATATTTTTGCTCAAGTCTTTTTGGGGACATGTTTTCATTTTACTTGGATGAATATCTAAAAGTGGAACAGATAGCTCATAAGGTACATGTGGCTAAACTTGATAAGAAACAGGCAATTCCACTTCTTGTTATTTATCTGAAGGAAATGAAAACACTAACTCAAAAAAATTGTTGTACCAAAATATTTATTGCAGCTTTATTTATAACAGCCAAGACATGGAAGCAACCTAAGTATCCATCAATAGATGAATGGGTAAAGAAAATGTAATACATACACACACACACACACACACAGGAATATTATTCAGCTGTAAAAAGAAGAAAATCTTGTCATTCGTGACAACATGAATAGAACTTGAGGGTGTTATGCTGAGGAAATGAAGTCAAACAGAGAAAGGTAAATACCATAAGATCTCACTTATACATGGAATCTTAAAAAGACACAGCAAACTCATAGATACAGAGAACAGATTGGCTGGGGTGGGGAGGGGGTGGCTTGAGGGCATAAAATGGGTGAAGATGGTCAAAAGGTACAAATTTTTCATTACAAAATAAGTCATGGGGCTGTAATGTACAGCATGATCACTGTAATGAATAATTCTGTACTGTATGTTTGAAAGTGGCTAAGAGTAGATCTTAAAAGTTACTACCACAAGAAAATAAATTTGTAGCAATTTGGGGTAACATTAATCAGGCTTCTTGTGGTGATCATTTCAATATATATATATATATATATATATATATATATATGTAAAATCATGCTGCACACAAATATAATGCTATATGTCAATTATATCTCAATAAAATTTTTAAAAAATAATAAAGAAGCTAAATAAAAAAACATGCAATTATTTTCCAAAAGTGTTGTACCATTAATAATCCACCAGCATGAATGTTCCAGTTGCTCTATATCCTCACTGACAATTGGTATTACTGGTCTTTTTTTTTTTTTTAAAGATTTTATTATTTATTCATGAGACACACACACACACACACACACACACACACACACAGAGAGAGAGAGAGAGAGAGAGAGAGAGAGACAAGGCAGAGGGAGAAGCAGGCTCCATGCAGGGAGCCCGACATGGGACTCGATCCCAGGTCTCCAGGATCAGGCCCTGGGCTGAAGGCAGCACTAAACTGATGAGCCACCCAGGGTGCCCGGTATTACTGGTCTTATATTTTAGTCCTTCTAGTGGGTGTGGGGTGTTATTTCATTATAGTTTTAATTTTAAAACAAAAAACAAAAAAAATAATTTTAATATCTCTGATGACTAATGATGTTGAGCAGCTTTTCATGTGCTTATTAACCATTTATATATCTTCTTTTATGAAGTTCTTTTTGAAGCATTTGTTCTCTTTAATTGAATTGTCTTTTTATTATTTATCTGTAGTTCTTTATATATTTCTGACACAACTTTGTCAGGTATATGTTTTGTAAACATTTGGTTTTGGTCTGTGACTTGTCTTTTCTCCCCCTTTACTATGTCTTTTGATAAGCAGATTTTAATTTTGATGAAACCAAATTTATCATTTTTTTCTTTTATACGTGTATTTTGTGCTCTCTCTAGAAAATTTTTCCCCATCTGAAGGTTATAAAGATAGTCTCCTAGGTTTTCTTCTAGGTTTATTATTTTAGCACTTTTCCTATCTTGAATTAATCCTTGTATATGGTCTGAGGTTTTAGCTTTTGCTGTTTTTAGCATGGATATCCAGTTGTTTGATTCATTGAAAAGGCTTTTCTTTCCCCGTTGGATTATCTTAACACCTTTGTGAAAAATCAATTGACTATATATATGTCGGTCTGTTTCCATTTTTGCTAGACATCAATTTGTCTACACTTACACCATTACCACATTGCCTTGATTACTGTGACTTTATAGTAAATTTCGAAATCAGGCAATGTAAGTCCTATGACTTTTGAAAAAAGATTTAACAAGATTGTTGTGGCTATTCCAGGCCCTTAGCCTTTCCATTTAAATTTTAGAATTGCCTTGTCAATTTCTATTAAAAAAGCCTTCTGGGATTTTGGGAGGATTTGTGTTAGTTTGATAGGGCTGCCACAACAAAATACCCTACACTGGGTGGCTTAAACAGCAGAAATTTATATTCACACAGTTCTGGAGGCTGGAAGCCCAAGATCAAAGTGTTAGCAGGTTTATTTCGTCCCTGGCTTACGGATGGCTACCTCCATGCTATGTCTTCATATGGTCTTTCTTCTGTGTGTGGGCATACCCAGTGTCTCTTTGTGGGTTCAAATTTCTTCTTTATAAAGAACACCAGTCGCATTGCATCAGGGCTCACCCTAATGGCTTTATTTTAACTCAATCGCCTCTTTAAAGGCTCTATGTCCGATAAAATCACTTTCTGCGATACTGGGGATTAGGGCTTCAACATACGAATTTTGGGGCACATAATTTAGTTCATAACAGGATTATATTGGATCTATAGATCGACTTTGAGATAATTGACATCTTAACAGGATTAAGCCTTGCAATCCAAGAGCATGTTATATCTCTCCATATATCCGAGTCTTCCTTACTTTCCAAGAGATGTTTTAAAGTTTTCAGTATAAAGAACTTGCATTTATTTTGTTAGACTTACTCTTAAATATTTTCTGGTTTTTGATACTATCATAAATGGTATTTTTCAACTTATTTTCCATTTGTTTGCAGTTAGTACATAGACATGCAGTTATTTTTTGTATATTGACCTCATATCTGAAATGTTGTTAAATTCCCTTATTAATTGGTATATTTGGGGGATAGATATCTTATGTATGCAATAATTCGCTTATTCCTTTCCAATCTTTGTGACTTTTTCTTATTTTACTGCATTGGCTGGGACTTTCAGTACAATGGAGATAGAAATGGTAAGAGTAGACATCCTTGACTTATTCTTGTTCTTAGAAGAAAAGTGGCCCATGTTTTATTAAGTATAAGGTTTGTTTTGGGTTTTTCATACATAACCCTTTGCAAGCTTGTATTGCTATAGAAACTGTGAAAATGTGGCTTTCAGATTTCCAAGTGTGGGAAACTTAAAGCCTGACAGCCCCAGCAGTTGCATTTTGAAATCCATCACTGTTTTCTTTTTCTTTCTTTTTTTTTTTTTTTTTGTGCTGAGGTGACACTCCCCAAAGTGGACAGTTCTCTTCCAGCCAATGCCTGGGAGATGTGGGATTCCTCTGGTGGGTGACTTTGGTGTAAGGACTGACTCCCTGATGGCCTTATATAACTCTGAAAGCTGCACTGTAGTTTCAGAGGCTTCTCTACCTTCCTCCTCTCCTCCTTCACCTGGAGTCAGATTTGTTTCATGATTTGACAAGTATCTCATCTTCTTCCAGAACTTCTCATCATTTCCTCTTATAAGCATTTCCTCTAATAAATTTCTTTCATGTCTAATCCTGTCTTGCTGTCTGCTTCTTAGAAAATTAATATTTACACAGAGATTGAGGAATTCCTGTTACAATCCTAGTTTGCTGAGAGATTTTTTCTCTTAATCATGAGTATTGAGTTTTGTGAAAAGTTATTCTGAGTTTACAGAAATGATCATATGAATTTTCTCCTTTTTTTCCTCTTTATATGGTTACATTGGTTGCTTTTTGAAAGTTAAGCCAACCTTGCATTCCTGAGATAAACCTTAGTCATGAAGCTTTATCTTTTTTATATACTGTTGTATCTTGTAGTATTTTCAAGGGATTTGTATCTATATTCATGGGGGTTATTGATTCGTGTGTCTAGTGCCTTCATAAGGTTTTGGTACCAGGATTATTCTAGTCTCATGTAATTAGTTTCGGAGTGTTCTCTTCTCCTCTATTTTCTAAAAAAGTTTTTGTAAGATTGACAATATTTCTTTGAAATGTTTTGATAGAATTCACCCAGGCAACCATCTGGTGCCTGGGGTTTTCTTTGTTTTCTTCTCTCCATTTTTAGTCTTTATTTCTGGCTTATTTACTTTCTGTGGGGACATTTTGCTCATTATTCCTTTTTTTTCCCCTTAAAATAACTGTGTGGGATTCAAACACAATTCTTTTTTTTTTTTTTTGTTCATGCTTGAAGGAAGGGCATGAGTTCTCCTATTCTTTTTGGAGGGGTGCGTGGGCCAGGATCATTTTCCTAGTTTCATAGCTCTAAAGTTCACTATTCTGTTGTTCTTACAAAGTGTTCAAATATATGGCTTTTATTTATTCTAACACCTGCTGGCTCAGTTACACTCCCCAGTTTTATCTGGAACGTTTCTTTCTTCCCCTAAAACCTTGTCTTATGTAAATTAGATTCTATTCTCAGTATTTTCTACTCAGTGTAGGCCTTTGTCTTGGAAGGGAGTTCTTGTTAATTCTAAGAGCTCATAGCGCCCAGACTGTTATAGTGTTCTCTGATCTTGTGCTCAGAAACTAAAGTGTGCAAGTCCCCTGCCAGTTAAGGCTGTTTTTCCCAGATTGTGTTTTCCCTTCCCTTGGGAGTATCTGTTGGCAATTTTGGGTTCTCTGAATCTCAATTTCAGCACAATTTTCTTTGTCTCTCCTTTGCTTCTTCCCTCTGCACCCTTGCTGATGCTACATGTTGCTGGTGGTATTCAAGGTTGTTCCTCAATTGCTCATATAGTGGAGCTGGTAGGGGTTCCTTGTGTTGCTGTAGATACTGTCTGTGGGATTTTGGTTTTGCCATGTTAGTCTCTCTGTTTCGTAGGGTGATTCAGAATGAAAAAATTACATCACCATTGCTACTACCTTCCTAGAATCCCATCAGTGTTTCTGAAATCTTTATAGTAGGGGTGAAGATATCCAATTATATGTCCATCTTAGGAGCTTAAGCAATTGGTACAAACCACCAAGAGTCCTATTTGATTTGGAAAGAATTGGACTCTCATGTGAAACTACAAAAGACCTTTAAAATTGAGGGTGGTAAGCCCAGAACACTAAAAGTAATACTTGTGAAATAAAAGTGGGAAAAAAATAAGAAGCTTCTCACTGAGCTCTTCTTTGTACCAGGTATTGTGCAAAATTTTTACATGATTGTTCTCAATTAATTCTCTCAACCAACTTATAAGACAGGTACTATCATAACACCTACTTTATCACTTTTATCACTATTATCATAAGGTGGCTAGAATCACACCTACTTTACGGTATTGAAAATGAAGCATAGAAAGGTTTGTTAGTCACATATCTCTCAAACTCAAAGCTGGTGCTCGTAGCCATCCTGCCAAACCACCTCCCATCTATTTGTGCATATACACCGTGGGAAAAGGAGCTCAGACGGACATGGGATCACTCTCATGTAGGGGATTACTCTCAAACAGGTAACTGAACTCTTTCCTGAGTCGTGGGGGTGGTATCATGTGTTTAGCCTTACTTATTTGTTCTCATGGAAAAATGCAACACTCCTTCCTCCCCCACAAAAAGAAAAGCTGTTGACGAAGTATTGAAAGAAAATGGCAACTCAGTAGTTGAACGGTAGGAAGAAAGGGCCCTCCCCAGTTGGCAGGGTAGCCAAGGCAGATGTGTCAATAATAGCAAGACCAGTAGTAGAAGCTTCAGTGGAGGTCATCAAATAGCAGATGGGAGACCAGCTTCACTGAAAACATCAGGAAAGCTTCAACTGCTCAGGATGAGAAAGTATGAGCCAGCCTGCCATGCTTGAGGAAAGGTAGTGAGTTTGGGTCTTTGACTTCCAATAGATTTTCCATCACTGATGGAGATTGCTACCCAGAGGGAGTATGGATTAAGCATGGAGGTTCTAGAGCAAAATACCTGGTTTATATACTGGCTTTGTCAGTTCCTGGTTGTGGGAACTGCAGCAAGTTATTTGGCCCTTTTTGCCTCCTTTCCCTGAACTGTAAAATGGGGACAATAGTAATACCTGCTCCATTGTATACCTGCTCCATTGTGTTGCTGGCAGGATTAAATGAGTCAACACACGTAAAGCACTTGGAATGATTCCTTGTGCCCTGCAATCCATCCTCATTATTTGCAGATTCAGTATTTGCAATTTTACCTACTGGCTAAAATCTATTTGTAACCCCAACATCAATACTTACGGTAATTTCATGGTCATTTGTGCAGAATGGTGACAAATTTGAGTTGCCCAATGTACACATTCCCAGCTGTTGGGCAAGGTGATGCTCTGCCTTCTTGTTTCAGCCCTCATACAAGTGTAAACAAGTGTCCTTTCTGCAGTCGACTTAGTGGCATGTTTCCTCTTGCATTTTTGTGCTTTCTGTTGATGGATTTCATTGTCTATGGTGCCCGAAGTGTGGTGCTGAAGTACTGTCTGCTGTTCCCAAGTACAAGAAAGCTGGGATGCGCCTTACAGAGAAACACGTTGTGTCAGATAAGCTTCAATCGGGCATGACTTTTAGTGCTGTTGGCTGTATGGTCAATGTTAATGAATCAACAATATATATTGAGTAAGGTGTCTTTACACAGAAAACAAAGTTACGTGTTGATTGGTTGATGAAGCTGTTGTGAGTAGAGGTGCGTCAGAACCTAGCTCCGATTTCCTCTGTGAGCAATGATTCTATGTTAGAGACAACTTGATAAACATAACCACTGTGAAAGATGAGAATCCCTTGTATTGTCTTTCCGGGACTCCTCCATCCTATGCAGCCCGGAGAAGTGAGGCATATGGAAAGGAGCAGATTTCTGCCTCGTGTCTACTGGAAGAAATACATTTTAAACTCAGAACCCACAGTTTTGTATGGCTCCATGCTTTCGTTGACAAAATGGGGGTGGGCCGAGGATATTTTGAGAAACTTCAGCTTGGAGGGCTCTGTAGACTAGTGGGACAGGCCGTGGTCCCAAGCACGGATGCCAGCTGATTGATGCCCTTGGTAAGTTCAGAGTCACTCCTCCCTGCTGATGCCAGGAGAAGGTTTATCCTGGCTAAGGAAGGGATTGAGCTGTGCTGTCCCTTGCCTGCCTCCTCTGACTTGGACTGACAACTGCCTTTTCTGTGGCAAGCTTTGAAAGCACCTGGCAGACACCTGAGACAAAGCTGAGATCAGATCACCTGAGGAGAAATGCGTGTGGCATGTTTGGAACCCTTTCTGGGGTTTCAGGAGGAAAGGGACCAGTGAAGGGGACAAATAGTGTCTTGGACGCTGAAACGAAAACAATTTCTGATCTCAAACCAGATGGGAACCCATCTAGCAAGAAAGGTAGTGTCCCACATACCTCACCGCCTCTTCACAATGTGAGCTCACAAAACCAGAGCACAGCAGAGTCACCATGGCCTTGGAACATCCTGGCAAGCTGGGGCATCATTGCTGTGAGACAGCTGTTCCAGCACGTGGCCAGAACATTCCACCACGATGAAATGGAACTTGGCACCAACACAACTCTATACCACATGCCACCACCACCACCACCACCACCACCACACCATGACGCAAGGGTTGTAATATGACAACCTGACAGCCCCACTGTCCTTATCACGGCATTGTCACATGTCTATCACCTTGCCACACCCTGACAATACAGCACACGTTGCAAAGCTCTAACCCCACAGCATCTGTTTTATTGATGAGTCTCATCAGCGCCAAGTCTAGATATTTCAGGGACCTTTAAGCCCACTGACATAAACATCCAAAGGAATTCCCTCTGGCTGTGCCCTCCCTGTGCTATCAGTAGACCTACCTGCCTTGTCCACCAGGTGTGAGGACAGAGTTCTTTCCTTCTTCACTCGTCTATGTCTCAGCACTTAACATAGCACCTACCTCAGAGTGAGTGTAAATATGGAAAAGGCTGTTTGGTGAACTTGGCATTGAGATAAAAGATCCAATAAAGGGTCATTGTGTAGGTCACAGTCATGACCTCAGAAGTCACTTCAGACTGGAACCAATGGTTTCCAGAGTTTACTTATTCCTCTATTTATTATTTTTTTTTGCTGTATTTGTGTATTATTATTAGCACAATATCTTTAAAATATACATATTTTAAAAAGATGCAAATTACATTCTTTAAAAAGAAAACAAAAAGCCCAAAGAATTGATAGCCCCTCATCCCATCTCCCTGCAGGCGGAGTTACCCCAGTGTTGGCCTCTGGGCCCTGCTTGATGTGTGAGGGCTACATTTCACATGCTGAAGGAGACCAGGTGAAGCCCGAGACAGTCTGTGCCCCCTGACGAAGGGAAGGTTCCATGGATTTGGTGACACTGGCCACAGCCATGTGGAGGGTGTTGGGGTTGTGTGTGTGTCACTGCAGCTGGGGAACTGGTTGCCTCAGGGAGACTAGGAGACTTAAGTTGGTCTCCTCGAGCCTTCCTGGGAAAAGGGAACTGGGGTTCTTGCAATGTGCCCGACAGAGAATATAATCCCGGAACTCTTCTTTTTTACTACCCTACCTAACTAATATTTATTGAGCTCTTAAACTAAAGTGTCCTACTCTCTCTTTTATTTTTCTTTTGATTTCTTGATTTTTGATTTGTCCAGAGACTCCAAGTAGACTTTGTTTTTTTTTTCATTTTATTTATTATTTATTTATTTATTTATTTATAAATAATAAATTTATTTTTTTATTGGTGTTCAATTTGCCAAAATACAGAATAACACCCAGTGCTCATCCCGTCAAATGCCCCCCTCAGTGCCCATCACCCATTCACCCCCACCCCCCGCCCTCCTCCCCTTCCACCACCCCTAGTTTGTTTCCCAGAGTTAGGAGTCTTTATGTTCTGTCTCCCTTTCTGATATTTCCTACCCATTTCTTCTCCCTTCCTTTCTATTCCCTTTCACTATTATTTATATTCCCCAAATAAATAAGAACATATAATGTTTGTCCTTCTCCGATTGACTTACTTCACTCAGCATAATACCCTCCAGTTCCATCCACGTTGAAGCAAATGGTGGGTATTTGTCGTTTCTAATGGCTGAGGAATATTCCATTGTATACATAAACCACAGCTTCTCTATCCATTCATCTTTCAATGGACACCGAGGCTCCTTCCACAGTTTGGCTATTGTGGAGATTGCTGCTAGAAACATCGGGGTGCAGGTGTCCCGGCGTTTCATTGCATCTGTATCTTTGGGGTAAATCCCCAACAGTGCAATTGCTGGGTCGTAGGGCAGGTCTATTTTTAACTCTTTAAGGAACCTCCACACAGTTTTCCAGAGTGGCTGCACCAGTTCCCATTCCCACCAACCGTGTAAGAGGGTTCCCTTTTCTCCGCATCCTCTCCAACATTTGTTGTTTCCTGCCTTGTTAATTTTCCCCATTCTCACTGGTGTGAGGTGGTATCTCATTGTGGTTTTGATTTGTATTTCCCTGATGGCAAGTGATTAAGAGCATTTTCTCATGTGCGTGTTGGCCATGTCCATGTCTTCCTCTACTCTCTTTTAAATTACATAGCAGCTGGATGAGGTTGGTATTTTCCACTGTCTCTAGTTGATGTGGGAAACTGAGGCTCAGAGTGGTCATGACTTACACAAGTTCACATAGTCAGCAAGAAGTGGAGGCAGAGTTCAGCTGCAGGCTCACAGCTCTCTGGCTTCAGATTCTGGGCTCTTAACCATGGCACTTGACTCCCTCTCTGGACTATTTTCCCTAATTTGTACCCAGCTACCCAATATGGGCAGGAAACACAAGTGGAGGTGGGTCATCATATTTGAGGTGATGTCCTGCTCACCATCTTTGCTGGGTCAAAGTCATTCTTGGAGGGTTTGGAGAAGCTAGCTGGTGAGACCTAGAGTATCTGGGAGCCAGTGGTCAGCTGACTTGTGTGATACTCTGTCCCCAAGTATGTCTAGAGGCCTGGCCCAAGCTGCACCATGAGGTGCTAGAGAGCGCAACAAAACCTACTCTCAGGCATAAGTAATGAATTATGAGAAGGTACGATGTGGCTAATTGTATTGCCATCATTTGGCCTAACTAAATTACACTCCCAGAGACGTGTAGTAGTAATTATTCCTTCTCTGTCACATCCTCTTTTCCCCCCACTAATTTTCCCCTGGAATCCACTTCCAATCCAAGGCCTGTCATGACTGACTCTTTCTGAATCTACAACTCTTTTCATCTTGCTCACTTGCTGGGACTTTGTCCTGGTTTGAAACACAGAGAGGTTGGCTTCTGAATGTGAGGGTCCCCAGATGAAAGCTTTGAGATGGTGAGAACAGATATTTACCCTAAAATAAAAACTTGTTAATACTACATAGAAACCAAGTACATGTGCCCATATGTTCACAGCAGCCCTACCCACAATAGCCAAAAGGTGGAAATAGCCTAAATGTCCATCAGTGGACGAGTGAGTAAACAATATGTGGTAGATCCATACAATGGAATATTAGTCGGCCACAAAAAGAAATGAGGTCCTGGTACCTCCTACAAGGTGGATGAACCTTGAAAAGATTATGCTAAGAAGCCAGACTCAAAATATCACATTCTATGATTCCATTTATATGAAATATCCAGAATAGTAAATCCATAGAGACAGGCACAGATTGGAGGTTGCCAGGGATTGGAGAGAGAGGGGAATGGGGAGCAACTGTTTCATGGTCTGGGGTTTTGGAACTAGATAGAGGTGGTGGTCACACAACAGTGTACTGAATGCCACTGAATTGTTCACTTTCAAATGGTTAATTTTACATTATGTGAATTTTACCTCCAAAAAAGGAGGCCAAATTTTTAAAAATGCTACGTAGGAGACATTTGGTTGAAGCATCATGTAATTGTTGGAAAGGATTTGAAGTCATGTCGGCAACTACCTAATCCTTTGATGGAAGCAGCATGTGTATCTTTTCATTTTTACACGTTGCCATTGGACAAGCACATCCCTCATGCTGACAGGATCACAGCGTGTGTTAACCACGGTGCCCCAGGGAAGCATCTGGGTGAGATGGTGGTGGGGGCGGGAGGGGAGGTGGGGTGAGCCTGGGCGGGGGAGCTAGCCTCTAGTTCTAGACACTCTGCCTGGGATATGGGAGGGAGGAGACCTTTTTATAATCCAGTTTCTCTATGACCTATCAAAAAAAAATCATTAGAGGATACATAATTAAATAGCAATATACTTTTAGAGGAATGGTAAATGTCCTACTCATGAATTTTTTCTTTAAAGTTTATTGTTTTACTTGACTATAAAAGCAACATAATACTTCTTATAGATTGGGAAGCACAGAAAGGCATCAAAAGAAAGGGAGGGAATCAACTGTTATTCCACCATGTAGAAGTAGCTACTTTTACAGTCAAATAAATCTTTCCAGTATTTTACGCCTTTATTCACAGAGCTAACATCACATGATGTAGACATGATGTGCTTCTTTTTCCCATAATATCATAGAATAAGCATTCCTCTGGGTCATTAAACATCACTGTGTTGGCTGCACAACAGGCCACCGTAAGGGGGTATGGTTTGTTTAACCACTCCCCTATTGTTAGATATTTTGGCTGCCCTCTGAGAATAAAATACTCCACTCTGCATGTACAGTAGAAGTGTCCAGTGGAAGGACCCAGGAGAGACTGCGGGTCTGATTGTGTGGCTGGGTATATACAAACCTCAGCCAACTCTTAGGAAGACTCAGTATAGTCTTAGGAAGGTGACACTGGTGTGTGATTATAATTTTGCTAGTAGGAAACAAACTCACAGCAGTATGTATACCATTTGGAGAACAAACAGAAGGGGAAGCTCAGCCTGCAGCCTAGAATTCAAAGTTGGCAGACTCTTGGGCACTGCCCAGTTAGGAGGAAGTCCTGGAGCATAGGTTTATTTTTTTTAATAATAAATTTATTTTTTATTGGTGTTCAATTTGCCAACATACAGAATAACACCCAGTGCTCATCCCGTCAAGTGCCCCCCTCAGTGCCTGTCACCCATTCACCCCCAACCCCCGCCCTCCTCCCCTTCCACCACCCCTAGTTTGTTTCCCAGAGTTAAGAGTCTTTATGTTCTGTCTCCCTTTCTGATATTTCCTACCCATTTCTTCTCCCTTCCCTTCTATTCCCTTTCACTATTATTTATATTCCCCAAATGAATGAGAACATATAATGTTTGTCCTTCTCTGATTGACTCATTTCACTCAGCATAATACCCTCCAGTTCCATCCAAGTTGAAGCAGATGGTGTGTATTTGTCATTTCTAATGGCTGAGGAATATTCCATTGTATACATAAACCACATCTTCTTTATCCATTCATCTTTTTAGATTTGTATTTTAGTCCCTCCAGTAGCAGAACGCCCTCTATAGGGCAGGTGAAGGGGACATCGTAGGAATAAGGCAACCTACTTGCCTCCCTCAAAGGAGCGTGCTAAGTAGTAGGGCAGACCGTGTGGCTGGTGAGGATTGTTGAGTAGTGTGGCCAGGGCCGTGGGAGGACTATGCATTCTGGGAGCATAAAGGAGGCATGTTGGTCTGGCCTTGGTATCAGGGATGGAGGGTTAGGATGAGGAGGTTTCCCGTAGAGTGACTCCTGAGCTGAGACTCAGCAAAGGAACTACACTCACAGAGTCCTCGGAGCACTACTGTGAACTCCCCCATTCACCACGCCTGTTCTGATTCCACATTCACCGTGTGGCATTGGTGAATAACTTGGCTTCCAAAATCCACAGAGAGGCAATGCACCATTCAGGTCCATGTGATGGATGCACTTATTGCCATGGCCATGTTGGTATCTGTTCTGGAGCCTGGTTCCCCTGAGAGATGGGCCTGCTCTTTTTTTTTTTTTGTGACCCAGTGAGTTTTCTGAGCCTGTAAGGATGTTAGGGCTTGAGGGAAGGAAAATGCACCAACATGACCCAAGTCCCCTAAGAAGGCCTCTCCAGGAATATCATACATGCTTTTTCCCTCCTAACTGCAACCTCTCATTCTCAAGGGGGTTGTATAGAGTAAGCAAGATGATGTGGGCAATGATGATGTGGCTCGGAGCCGGTGCTTAGAAGCTCTGAGCTGGTATTCTTGTCATCCTTCCTTGTAGACTGCTTGGGGGAGGGTGGGTAGCTGACAAGTGGAGATGATGAGTCACATAGTTCACTAGCACCCTCCAGCTAGTTCTCCCAGTTCATTAGCCAAGCCATCAGTCAGTGTGACTAATTGTAACTTTTTGAGATAAATGTTTAAAATATCATCTCCTATGACAAGGTTCTTTAATAGCTCAAGGACTTGTTGGGGGTGGTAGGGAAAGATAGTAGGCATGCACAGAACAACCAGAAAATAATGTCGGGAGCTGTTTGACTATGAAGGTCCCTTCCCCCAGGTCTGGGCTGGAATATGCCAGTACAACCCAGTTGGTTGTTTATGGTCAGTGTGGGATCTGACCATGTGGTGATCACTTGGTACCACTTCTCCTCAAGCCTCAGTACAAAGGCTGACTTGTTTCTTGGCTTTCCCTGGCTCTGCGCCTCTGCTAGTGCTGGCACCAGGCACCTTTATATCTCTGTGGGGAGCTGAGACTCTCCTTCCTTGGACCTCTGTGACTCAGTGGCATACCTATAAATGGTCCTGTTGAAAAGCCTGATGTGGGCTCCACCTGGGAGAAACAAAAGGCCCTGCACTCCTTCCTTTTGTGAGCTGAGAGCTAAGAGAGCTTGCGTAAGCTTGGTTACTTAGGTGGTGGGAGATAGGGGCTTTAGGCTATAGGTAACATAATTTTCAGGGGCCTAGATGAAGCTTTTAGGAACTTCCACAAGTGCCCTGATAGTCTTGGAGTTGAACTTGGACCTCTGGGTAGCCCAGGATCAATTCTTGTAGGTAGAATTCTAGATGGACTGGGCCAAGAACACAGCTCTGGGGATGTCAGAGTTGTCTGGGGTCCCCACCAGGAATGCTCCTGATCCACACGCACCTAGAATCACAATTTTATTTCTCTTTCCCTAGTTTGCTCTTCCATCCACCTTCTGTCCAAATCCTTCCCTGAAAATGTTTCATCAGTCTGAGTCCTGGGATCGCCATGGCTATACTGAGGGGAGGAGTTACCACTGAGGCTCTTGCTCTAATTGCAACTCAGTGGTGGTCAACTTTTGCTAGACACAGCCTTGTGCCTCTGAGAGGGCCACATGGATCCTCCTGGTTCATGGGACCCGACACACCCCAAATGCAGCAATGGACTTATCCTGCTCTTGTTGTCACTGATCCTGGACCTTTTGGATGTTTGCTAGCTTGTCAGCTGGCTGAAAGAAATCATACTTAGACTTGCATCTAGGAATAAATACCCTTTTGAGAGGTGAAGCTAGCAATCGATAAGCAAGCAAGCAAGCAACCAACACCACCCCCACCATCACTAAAAAAAGAACATGAAAAGAAAAAACCAGATTCTAGCACTCAGTTCCTAATGTAATGCCCACACCCATCATCTCTCACACTCCCACCCCCAAGTGCTGCTTCAGATTCTTTTAGGGGCTCGGAGGACTCAGTCATCTATGCCCATGCTCCTGCAAGGAAGGAGGCCTGAGTATAGTTCATAGGTCAAGAACAGAAATTCTGGGACCAGACGCTTATGTTCAAATTGCTGCACAGTAGGTCACTGGCTATTTGATCTTGGGCTAGTTATCAGTCTCTCTGTGCCTCAGTTTCCCCATATATAGAATGAAGATGATAATATTACTAACTTCATAGGGTTTCTATGGTGATCAAATGAGTTAATATAGGCAAAGCAATTCAAATAGTGCCAGGAATATAGTAAGTACTATGTAAGTGTTCACTCTTACGAGGCCCTGGATGGTCACTGGGTTTCTGGCTGGGCCAGCCACCCGGTCTAGAAGGGATTCTGCTCTGTGCTTTGGTTCTTACCTGTGCTTTGAGCAAGGGATCTGCCATTTGCAATAAAACGACATTTATTGTAAGGGACTGGAATAGTGGGTCACTGATATTTACCCTCTAAAACAAGTGTAGAATTAAAACATAAGATGTGACTCAACGGAGTCTCAGTAGGGCAACTCAACTGAAAGACAAGGGAAGCCAGTTTATTTCTTGCAATAGCAGCCAAAGTCTTTGAACTCACCCCTGTGTATTCCTGATTCTCAACCTGGTCTCTGTCTCCTGGTTTCTAGATGCAAGCATGTGTCAAACACGTATGGGGTGCATGAGGCTCTCAGCAGCCGCCAACAGGTTGCATCATTAAAACCCACCTCTGACCTTCAAAATAGAAACTATGCCACTGCTGGTCTGTGTTGGCTCCTCTGCCACGTTAGACCTGAAGCCTCTGAAACTGTTGTTGATCTACCCAGAGTTTTGTTTTGTTTTGTTTTTAAGATTTTATTTATTTATTTTATTAGAGAGAGAGAATGAGAGAGCATGTGAGTGTGGGATGGGCAGAGGGGGAGGGAGGAAATCTCACACTGACTCCACGCTGAGTATGGGGCCTGATGTGGTCCAGTCCTACCATCTCGAGATCATGACCTGAGTTGAAACCAAGAGTTGGATGTTCAATGGACTGAGCCACCCAAGTACCCTGGATCTATCCAGAGCTCTGTACCTAGGATGCTCGGGTGTTTTCTGACCAATCTTTGAGGCTGTAAGGAGAATGAAACATATATTCTGGTGAAATCTTCCCCTACTGAAAAGGCATCCCTCGACTGTATTATCAGAATTATGTTAGTAGGGGGTCTGCAGAGGACCTGAAGCCCAAAGCAGTATATCTCCTCTCTGCCAGCTTAGAGTTCCTTTTTGGTGAATTATGTCTTTGTTTGCCCTTTCAATGGCTGATGAGAGTAATAATAATTAAATGCATTAAGCACTTATTGAGGCCTTTCATGTCCGATGAAACTAACATGGAAGTGGGTTCTATTATTATCCCCATAAATTCATAAACTAAAGTCCAGAGAGGCAAGTGACTTGCCCCAGATCTCCTAGCTAGAAACTGGCAGAGCCGGAATTCAAACCTAGGTCTGTTTTTCTAACCCTCTGAGCCTGTACTTTTGACTGCAATGTGTGGTGAGCAGACAGAAAGGTCATGGACCTTGGTGTCAGAGACACCCAGCTCTGTCTTACAAGCTGAATAAACCTGAACAGACCATTTGGTCCCTTTAACAACATCGGCGACATGACACATGCTAGAAGCCGGGTGTGCTGTACTATTTTAACTTGTTTAACTTGCAACAACCCTATGAGATTAATAATTGTGTTTTGCCAGGGAGTTAATGACAGGACCTCAGTGTTGTCTCATGAAGATTAAATGAGCTACTATGCATGCAAGTACTTGGCCTGGCAAAGAGTAAAGTAATATTTGGCACCTGCTAAGTATTAGGAAGTGTGGATAACTACAGCTCTGAGAAAGACACACAGGCCCATTCTTTTCTGCCAACATCCTCTGTGAGAAGAAAGGACGCTGAGCTGGATTAGAATCTGTGTTCTCTTTGAGAACATAACTACTCTGTTTCATGAAGCTGCCAGTCCTGTTACTTTTGAGCACAGCCCAGGCACTCCATAAATGTCTGTTAAATGAATGAGCCAAGGGGACCTGCTCCAGCCACCTGTAGCTGATGTTGTCATCACACATTCCAGAACAGAAAGGCCATTTTCTCATAAACGGAGAAAACTCATCTCCGAGAAAAGCTTGGGGGCAACTCATGAGCCACTGATGTTTTTGTGTGGTGTTTGGGGAGCATTCTGCTTTTTATTACTAGAAAAGTGGTCTACCACCATCCCACTCCCAAGAGGATGGCCTATTGTCCTCCATATAATTCCTAGGATCTTTGTTCCTAGGGGTAGGAGGCAGGATGGGGGCTGGGAGATGGGGAGAAGAGCCATCAGTGCATCAGCTGGCAGAGACACTGGTAACTCAACCAGTGGGCATCTGCTCCTCAGACCACTGCCTGCACAGAGGCCTCCCTGAGCAATTGGGAGGCCTATGCTCCAGGCAACATGCTGTACCACGCATGTCCATTGTAGTTCCTTAAATGGCTCATTTCCACCTTCATGGAAGATTTTATCTATTATCTATCTATCTATCTATCTATCTATCTATCTATCTATCTATCTATCTAATTTACTTATTTATACTCAATCTGAGCATCAACTCCTCTGGAGCACAAACTCATTTCTTTTGGCCCTGTGCTCTGAGCAGAGAGGGGCCAGCTGGTCAACCACTTTCTATATAATAACCGTTCAGATCTTCAGAGACTGTTATTAAATCTCTCCTCGGCTACCTCCTGTCCCACTAAATCATTCCTGCCCCTTTCACCTTTCTTCCCAGGTCCAGTTTTTCCCCCCTGTGCAGCATTGTTCAGAGCCCCTCCATCTCCTCCAGCAGGATATCAGGAAGACCATGGGTCAGCCAAGTCCTAAGAGCTGCCAGCTGAGGGATGAGGGCGAAGGGCAGGCGGTGTGGGGGTGGGGGTGGGGCGGGAGCACATCATACTCCATGGCCCGTGGGTCTCAGGGGCATAGCCTCGGCTTCTCTCTTTGCTGCCGCCACCCTAGGAAAACATCTTTCCCACCAGGGGACGGCCTTGCACCCATCTCTCCTCCTCTTCCTCTCCCTTCCAGCTCTGCTCCTCTCCATGCCGTCTGTGGCCATCTGGCACCCTGCACTGGGTTCAGACATGCCAAAGAAGACAAGGAGAGAGCTGAAGCAGGCAGCAAGAGCACCAAATAACGAGAACAGCTGGCATTGTTCACCAGCTGCCAGCTAACCGCGTGCTTTATCTCAGTTCCTCAGACAACCTGATTGTCCTCTTTTCACGCGAGGAGATTCGAAAGCTCAGTGACAGAGCCTATAAGGCACTTGTCTGAGACCACACGTGAGAGATGATATGACCAGAAGTGAAAGCCAGGCAGTGGGGCTTAAGACACAGTGATTTTAACACCAACTGTCTCACTTTACTTATTTTCCTGAAGGTGAATGGAGGATGGGGGGAAGAGCCCATAATGGGACCATTCAGAGCAGGTTACTACTATGGACAAATGGGGCTAAAGAAAGGGGACTCTCAGGGAACAGTTACAGAGGCAGGAGGAGAAGCTGAAGAGTTTCAAGAAGGAGGATAATCAGCGTCAAATGTGCAGAAAGGCTGAATAGAATTGTTTCCGTGTCTGTCTCCTACCCAGGCCCAAATAAGGTGCCTCGATTGGACCCATTTTTTGGACTCTGGAAGAGGCTCATTTGTGTCCCAGGCCCATCTTCTGAGCTGACCCTCCTCTGCATTAGGTCTCTCCCCAAGCTTCTCCATCCCCAAGACTCCAAAGCCCCCTCAAAGCCACCTCTTGGTTCCTGCATGGGCAGTGAGAGGCCAACCCTAGGTGGGGCACCCTGGGAAGGTATACATCCTCCACCTTCTCCCTGTGAACAGACCTCTCCTGCTCCAGGTCACAGGTCTAGCGTCCGACTGTACCACCAGCACATTTTTGCTCTCTAATTTCACCTTCTCTCTTCCTTCCCTCTCTGCCATAACCTGTGTAGCAAAAAGGTCTTGGCTCCTTTTTTGTTTTCCACCAGCTAGGGCATGGTTGGCTGAAAAGTGGCCCCCTATGAGGTATCTGTTTCCTAATCCCTGGAACCTAGGAATGTTACCTTTTGTGACCAAAAAAGAGATGTGATTGCGTTAAGTAGATTTTGAGATGGGGAGATTATCCTGGATTTTCTGGGTGGGCACTAAATGCAGTCACACGTATCTTTATGAGAGAGGAGCAGAGAGATCATTGATACCATCTGGCATCAAGGTCTGAGAAGAGAAGGTGATGTGAAAATGAAACCAAGAGATCTGAGGATGCTGACCTTGAAAATAGGAGCCATGTGGCTACTGGCAGCCACCAGAAGCTGGAAAAGGCAAGGACAGATTGTCTTCTAGACTGTGGGCTAAGCACAGCCCTGCCGACCCTTTGATTTTGGCCTAGTGATACTGATTTTGAACTTCAAACCCCCAGAACCATAGGAGAATACATTTCTGCGCTTTAAAGCCAGGCAGTGGGGCTTCAACTGTCCCCCAAACACCTCACAAGTTTATAAGATAATTTCTTACAGCAGCCACAAGAAAGTGAATATAATGGGTATCACCAATACACATTTGTAGGTTAAATCCCAACACCATTCAAAAATGCTTGGATTCTATATCTAGGGTTCAGTGTCTTAGGGGGTGGGCTAGGAGTGAGGGTGGAGCTCAAAGATTCAAATTCATAGGGAAGCAGTGTTTTGCTACCATTCCTCATGCCTCCTCTTCCCTCGATGCTCAAGGCCAGAAGTGTCTCCTAGAGGCAGGAGAGGAGCTTGTTGAGTTTGTTAATTTGAACCTTCTCAGGGATGTTTGCATTTTAAAAAGAGGGGCTCCCTGCCCCATCCTCCCTCAAAGAGCAGTCTTTAATCTTGTGCCTTCCCTGGGCTCCGTGGGCCCTGAGAACAGGCCACTTTGTTGACCTCCAAAATGCTAGAAAGGAAATAAAGATAGCGAATAATGAATAGCGGGGTGAGGGAGGGGATGATCAAGAAAGACTTCCTGAGGATGTCACCTTCATGCCCCAAATCTGAGTTATTCTGGGCAGAGAACAACATGAGCAAAGGTCCTGAGGCAGGAAAACCGTCAGACATATTCTAGAATGGAAAGGAGGCCAGGGTGGCTAAAGAGTAAAGCTAAAGTTGATCATGTAGGGGTCTGTCAGTAATCCTGGGGAGTTGGGATTTTTCTTTAAGTAAAATGCAAAGCGGGCTAAGTTGTCAGTGTAAGATCCCAGCCCCTTCCCACTTTCTGACTTCTCAGTCCCCTCTTTTTCCATCACTGTCACACAGATGAAGAGACAGACGCAGAAAAATTAAGTCGAGTAACTTGTTTAAAGTTACACAACTAAGAGAGAATCTGGATGAAAACCTAGTTCTAGATGACTCTAGACTCCGTTCTCTTAACCCCCACAAACCAGGGTCTCGGGGGGACTTCGCTGCGACATACAGCTCAGGATGGCTCTAAGTAGGGACAGACCTCTTGGAGTGTAGTCTCCAGTGTCACCAACCTTAATTATATTATTTAGCAAACCGATCACCCAAGATGTGATGAGGAAGCGTGGTTAATTCATCCTGGGGCTGGGCCCATCAGGCCCCTGGCTTTGACTTTTAATTGTCTGAAATGCCTTTCTAATCTAATGTAATCCAGAGTGCTAATGATCCAGAAACTGCTGGCTGTTGAGAGAGAGAGGGAGAAAGAGGAGGCTCAGTCATCAGGGACTCTTTAGGACTTTTGAGGTCAGGGATCTAGTGGCTGACATACAGAGGAGGGAGACTAGTAAAATCGTCAGCCTTATAGCATCTGGTTTTATACCATCGTGAATCCTTCAACACCTTGAAGTGGCCCTGAAGCGTGTGAGAGGGGTTGCTGTCCCTCCCTCCCCAGCAGAAATGGAGACAGAGATGACTCTAGACTCCGTTCTCTTAACCCCCACAGACAGAGACAGAGACAGATCCTGTCACAAACCCCCACCCAGACCTTGTAGTGGGTCAGATCATTGGCCATGCATTGCCCCTGAAATGGCTGCCTCTTGCATCTGGAAAATAATGCAGAGCCTCAGAGAGCTGTACCCTTTGAGACACTGTTCTAGATCATTCTACCACCACCTCAGTGGCAGAGTGAGATCCTTAATTCTGTCTGGTTGGTACCTGCCTTCCCAACTGCCAAGGGCTGCAACGGTGTTGCACCAGCTCCACTGGGGCCTGGGTCTTGGGTCATGGGGGAAAAGATTACAAATGCAGACCCAGACTGGGCCTTGAGGGTGATCGGCAACAGGAAGGGTGAAATCTGGCCTGGGGTTTGGTATGTGATAATGATCCTTTAAAAAAAAACTCAATTATACCTCTAAATGGAACGATTCCTTTATTCCCTTGAACTGAATACCTCAGACTTGGGAAGCCGCTGGCTTTCTGGCTACCCGGTCTATTTCTACTTCTCTTTTCTGGCCAATGTGGTTTGCGCGACATTCCAGAAATCTTGTCCAGAGTGGTAATCCTCATGAAAAATGGACCATTGACCACTTGTAACTCAGAGTTCCTCATAGATCTGCTCCCCCAGGCACCATCATGAAAATCTGCCATACATCCAGTGAGCCCCGGATGCTTTCGATTCACTGCTCTGGCTTGGTTTATCCTAAGAGTAACAATATTTACCATATTGACTCACATGGCAGGTATCCAGTAAATTATTTTTTGGGGAAAAAAAAGAAGGAACGATGAAAGTGAAAGCATGTAGTCTGATGCCAAGTAAGTGATGGAGATAATTAGTAGAACCTGAATTTCATCAATTTCCTTATTTGTGAAAATGGGAATAATAGCATCTCTGAGTAGGGTCACTCTAAGAATGCAATGGGACAATCTGTTCAAAAGGCCCAGCGGTGGGATGCCTGGGTGGCTCAGTGGTTGAGCGCCTGCCTTTGGCTCAGGGCGTGATCCTGGAGACCCGGGATCGAGTCCCACTTCGGGATCCCTGCATGGAGCTTGCTTCTCCCTCTGCCTGTGTCTCTGCCTCTCTCCCTCTGTGCCTCTCATGAATAAATAAATAAAATCTTAAAAAACAAACAAAAAAAGGCCCAGCGGAGTGCCTGTCATACACGGGGCATTCAAGATCTGTTCACTGTTATTATCGTCCTTACAGCCTTGGGGACTTTTATAGTGTGGTAACCTGGAAGTGAGAAGGGAGCAGCCCCTGAGAAAGTACACAGCTCTCCACAGCACAGCAGGCCTGAGAGTGTCATGTATGGTGTGTGTGTGTGTGTGTGTGTGTGTGTGTGTGTGTAGGGGGGTATGGCTAGATGGAGAAACATGGGAGGGACACAGATACCTCAAACAACATTCCTGGCTGCTAGTTACTTTGTAAGACAATGGGAGTCTAGGTAGGTCCAAGTAATGCTCTTTGTTGCAAGAAAGGAGGTAGCTAAAAGGTACAGGAGGCTCAGTGTGACCAGCTCGGACCTGCTGTCCTTGGAATCCTGGGAGCATTTCAAGGGACAAGTCCAATTGCCATCGCTGAGCAGGGCTCAGGGCATTTATGACAAATGGCTTCGTTTCTAGACATAGCTGTTCACCTTAGAGGGCAAGAGCAGACTAAGGCAAAGGCGAGCAAGGGAGCGGCTGCTGAAAGCTTCATCCCGATACGAGACTGAGCAGATCTGCAAGACCTGGGCTCTGTGAGATGAGCATCAGACTAAACCTGGTACATATTTGATGTCAGTTGGGGTCTCCCTGTCTTTTAAGGCCTGGAGCATATGGATGTGAGTCCCTATTCTATGACAGATTTCTGTAATCCTGTGTGGCCTCATGTCCTCACCATGTTTATTCAGATGTGGAACTCCTCCCTTTTCATCATGAACTCACACGTGGAATGGTGCATCTAGCGGACCTCACTGATGATTTTGGATAAATAAAAGGTACATAACTTAAAATTAAAGACTTATTTATTTATTTATTTATTTATTTTTTATTTATGATAGTCACACACACACAGAGAGAGAGAGAGAGGCAGAGACACAGGCAGAGGGAGAAGCAGGCTCCATGCACCAGGAGCCTGACGTGGGACTTGATCCCGGGTCTCCAGGTTTGCGCCCTGGGCCAAAGGCAGGCGCTAAACTGCTGTACCACCCAAGGATCCCCATAACTTAAAATTAGATACTAGCTGTTCCCGTCCCTAGAATGTGTCTTAACCCTTTCCTCAGCTGGGAGCACTGCTTCCCACCCCTTGTCTCTCCTCTTGGCTCTCCCAGTGACTTGTCCCTCCTCTCCGGGTCGTTCCAGGCCACCCTTGTGGATCAGAAAGTGAGTGTCCTTGAACGGGATGCACTCTCCTCAGGAGGCAGATGTGCTTCTAACTTGCCCTCCTCCCCAATCATACCCCAAACCAGGAGGATTTCTAGACCTCCCTGTTGAAAAAGGGCAAGAGAATGTGTTCTGCGTGCCAGAAGATACTTCCTCTGAGGCTGCGCAAGACAAAATAGGTCTGAGCCATCTGTCTGGAGCCACAGGCCTACCTTTCCAGCCTGGAGAATGGACCAGCCAGGCTGGCTCCATCCTCTGGATGGACAATGGTTTTGGAATCGGCCTCTGGCCTTCCGGTTCTGCACACGGGGCTATGTCTGTCATCAGGCATGTCCTTTTGCTGCCTCGGACTAATAAACTGGGTGACAGGTGGCGAAGTGCAATATCATAAGCCGAAGGCTTCAGCGAGATGCCAACACTCACGCTGACCAGACCCAGTTCTCTGCAGCAGGGCCGGCACCACTGCTATTCACTTCTCTTCTGTTCTGCAATGTTACAGGAGAAAATTAAACATATTTTGATCATTTCTGTGTCCTTCCGAAGAGCAGGGGTCACCCAAATCTCTTTTTCTAGCCTTTATTGTAGGCATACTTTGCAAAGTGCTCTCCATAGGTCCTCACAGTAATTCTGTGGGGAAAGATCTCACCTCACAGAGGAAGATGCTGGCATGGGTTCGCAGAGGGCTCCAGAGCCTGCCCACTTCACCCTCCATGGTGGCTGACCTGTCCTTCCTGGGAGAAGAGGAAGGATGCTGACATTTACTGGGCACCAGCAGCATGCCTGGTACTTTCACATAAATGTCACCCCTTTAAATTCTTATTGCACTGCTTTGAGATATTATCAGCCCCACTTCCTTGATGAGGAAACCAAGTCTCAGAGAGAACCATCAGAGGTCACATCATTATTCTGGCTGCAGCTCATCTCCCTGTTGTCACCCACAGAGCAGCAACTCTGGGTTAAGCTGACCTGGACTCAGCTCATTATGTGTGGATGCTATTGGGAACCTCACCAAGCTCCCCATCCAGCTCTGCTGGGTGATTGTTTCCAGTCCTCCCCAGCTGCCAGCTCTCATAACCAGCCACTGTCAGGCTCAGCCCTGCCAAGGCCCGCAGCCAATAGAAGCCTGGCCTGGCACAGTGGAGATTCCCTCCTCATCAGAGGGGGACTTCTGGGGTTGGCCTGCTGTCCCATGCCCTATGACCAGGTTGTCTAGAATGAGTAAGCTGAGCAGGAGGTGGCTATAGCTTCCCTTCTGGAGCCCTTCTGCCTGCCTGGCTTTACACCAGGACACCAGTTTGTGATCTGGGTACTGCATCACTAGGGCTTACCTGGCCTGGAGAATGGCCTTGACTGTCAGCCTTTGGTCTGGGGCTTTGATCTGATTTGAAAGTATCTTGGTCAAGCAACATGCCCCTCTATACAGGTTGGAAGGAAAAGAGTACCCCTGGCCCAATCCCAGAATGCAATGCTTAAGTACTGTATTAGAGTTCTACAGAGAAACAGACCAGTAGGATGGGTGTGTGTGTGTGTGACGCACACATATATGGGGGGACATTTATTTTAAGGAATTGGTTCACCAAATGGGGGCTGGCAAGTCTGAAATCTGCAGGCAGTCCAGTAGGCCAGAGACTCAGGTAAGATTTGGTATCACAGACCTGAGTCTGAACCCAGGAGAGCAGCAGGCTGCAAACTCAGGCAGGGTTTCTGTGTTGCATTCTGGAAGAGAATTCCTTCTTCTTAGGGAAATCTTAGTCTTTGCTCTTAAGGCCGTCAGCTGATTAAGTGAAGTCTACTCACACGATGGAGGGTAGCCTACTTTGCTCAGTGTCAACTGATTTAAATGTTAATCACATCTAAAAAATACCTTCACAGCAACATCTAGACTGGTGTTTGACCAAACTGGGCACGATAGCCCGACCAAGCTGACACGAAAAGTTAACCATCACAAGCACCCATCTGTGAGCAGTAGCAGTGAGTCCAGAAGCCGAGTCCTTAGTCCTCCATAGCTGCTTGTGATGTATCAGGGGTGGCCTCGCACAGAAGCTCCTATAGTGGCCGCACACAGGTGTCACCATAAAGAGCAGTAGAGCTCTCCCCAGCATTCTGCTCAGGGGAAGGTACTCGGCTGAACTGATCAGGGCTCTTTGGGTTAAAAAATTTAAAGTTCCCAGGCATGAGGAGGTGGATTTTGCTGCGTCAGACCTGTGCAACTAGAAGCAAAATGCCACTGACGGCACCACGACATTTGTGAGTTAAGCAAGTGAGTCTCACCAGCAGAAAGCACAGGCAGGTCAGCTACCCTGAAGGCGATGTCCAGAGCATGACAGTGGAGGTAGAGTCCTCTGCTCTGGCTGCCACCTCAGGCAGCAATTCATGGCATGGTGTTTGGCTATGGGGCCCTCCTGCCTGCCCAGGCCTAACCCCAATGGGCAAGAGAGAGAGAGCTATTGGCTTTTGATGCCTCAGCTCCTGGGTCCAGCTGTAGCAAGGTGACCCACCAGAAAGCTTTTTCTTTCATTTCTGTAAAAGAAACTGGCTGCAGCTCTCTGGGCAGGCAGTGCTAAAGGTTACATTTCTTAATATGGGGACCTGGGAGCAGATCATCAGGAACAGTAATACAGCTAGCAAGCCCTGCCTCCCTCCCCTACAACTGTGAGGCCAGGGTGAGAGCACAAATGAAGGACCACATTTCATATGCTTAAATATTTAGGAGTTATAAGTCATGCTAATATACTGTTAAATAAATTATGTTCTCTCCTCCAACCTGCACAAATATACCTTCAAAAGCACCTAGAAAGATGGAATGAAATCAGAAATCAGCCTTCCGTGGGTTCTGAGAATATGGTTTTGCAGGGAAAGCCAACACGGTGCCCCCAGGCCCCAGAATGCCTCTCTCTCCCTTCCCATTCCTGGCTCTGACCTGCATGGCAAGGGTCATTGCGTGCACACACTAGGTGTCCCCGCTTGCATGTCTAAGCTCTGTCTGTAAGCCCTGCAAGCAGCTCAGGCCTGGGGATGTACACATTATTGGAGTGATCTAACTTTTGGAGCATGGGTCCAGGGAAGAGGCCTGCTTGAATCTGGGAGGCCGACTTGGGCTGCCTGGGCAAAGAATGTAATTTAGGCTACCCAGAGTGCGATTCGGGTGCATGGTGTGGGCCAGCTGAGGGTGGTTTTGTCCTCTAGACATCAGACTCTTTGCTTTAGAAAGAGGGGCATGGCCAGTGGAAGTTCAAAGCAGTGTTCCCTAAAGTGCCAGGGCCAGGACAGGGACCCCTCTTGCCTGAGAGTGGTATTCCTATGGGAATGGTCCCATAGGTCCTAGGTCAGGATTCGCTTCTTGCTCTGGGTACCAACTGTTTTGCGTTCTGATGTGCAATGTGTTTCCATGGTTATCACCTCCCTTTCATCGTCCTCTTCTTTTCTCCTCTTCTCTCCTCTTGGAGATTTTTCCCAGTGTGTTCTTTCAATCACAGATTAGGATTTTTTTTTTTTTTAGTGGGTCAATCTTGCTAACCACTACCACTTAGGGAGATTTAAAATTTTTTTGCTGTTTTATTTTGGGTTGTGTTATGAATTTGAAAATTTCATCCAGTTCCCTGTGCATCCCAGATTTTCTCTCAGCCCAGTTCCCACTTGTATTCTTTTGGCCAACCTTATAAAGACCAGAGCTTCTTTCATGGTATTGAAACATCAAGCATATTTCTCAGTTTCTTCTGTCTCTTGTGGCAAACAGTTTTTTGAAGACTTAGTTTTGTTTATTTCTCTGTCGTGCTTCATTTTGTATGTCTTGGTTGGTTGTTCATTTGTGAAAAGAAATTAGACTAGACTTTCTTTCGTTTTGCCAAGAGACTGCCTGACTTCCTCCAGAGTCCTGGCATCTCCCCGCCCCATATAGCCTGAGCCACTGGGTGGCCCAAGAAGCATGACCTCTAAATCATTTCGGGTTCCCAGCAGCTTTTCGGGTATCTGCCTTTGGACAGGGGAGCTCACCCTTGTTCTGAGGCCCCTGCGCCCTGCCTGAGTGTCAGCCTGAGCCCAGTCCCCTTTTATCTGTGTGTAGTTCACGGAGGGCCCTAAGCTGCTGAATACTGAGCATCTTGGGGTCTGTCTCTGTCCCTACTTATTGTTTGCTAAGATGCAGCACCTTCTACCCCAAACACTATAGTATTCTTGAAGTTTTCCTTTCTGAACAGTTCTAAGAGGTAGGGCCAGGGGAGGGGAAAGAACAAATAAATTAGCATGAATTTGGCTGCCTCAGAAAACAAATATTGAACAGTAAGGCTGGTAGTTTTCTTGCTTGGTAGATACAGGCATGCTCAAGCCGCGGGAAGGCAGTGAGGGGATGAGGGGCATACAAAGCTCGTTACTGCCTTCCCCCCTGCTCTCTGCCTGGGGTTCAGAGGGCAGCCTATTTAGTCATTGACTGTGTGTTTCAATCCACCTTTAGCAGGAGCGTACTAAGTGTTTGCTTTGTAAATTAGCCCTATAAGTTAGAGACATTTCCACCTTGATTCTGGCAATGATCTCCTCTTAACCTTAGTTTCTCCCTTATTCAGGGATTATTTAGTTGCAGGTGACAGAACCATGCAAGCTAATTTAAGAAGAAGGTAGGATTAATTGGGAGCACATAAGAGCTTCTCAAAAACCCAAGGATGGGAAATGAAGTTAATCCCATGAGGGACCGGGAAGCCAAGATGCTTTGATTTATAGCGTGGATGTGATTTGCATGCGTTGGCCAAGTGTCAGCGTGAATGCTTCCCATGCTGGTAGCAGTAGGAAGATTAGAAATCTGGCTAACTCTTCCAAGGCCCCAAAACACCTCCCCCTTTTATATACACAATGTTTTTACTTTCAGCTTGGGGCATCTGTTCATCCCATTGTGGTGTAGACTCGGGTGGCAAGGTCCTGGCCGCTGAGTGAAACCTGGCCTCTCTGGGTCAGGTCTAAAGGCCAGTCGGTGACTGTGGCAAGGTGCTAGGGCTCCGTCCTCACCCAGCCACAGCACATTTTGAGAAGCTGTGAGCCCGCTGCCCAGTCAAAGGACTCTCTGGTAAATCGACCATGTCACTTAGCCTCTCCATCAATGTGTGGAGAGTGCCCCTTGGGTGATCGAGTCAACACCGGTTCCAATGTCCCCAACCTTATATGTTGTTAGTAAAAAGTAGCAAAACCTTGTTTTCTGCTGCAGGAAGTAATTCATGGAGCATAAGGATCTTTGAAGTTTATCCTCCTTCAAATCTCTACTGTAGAGGCTGATGTGGAACTCTCTTCAACTACTATGAGTTTTATTCAGGAAGGCTCCATGTTTTAAGCCTATATGTTAGAGCATTCTAGAACATATATAATTGGCTTTTTCAGTAAAATTCATGGTGCCAGGATAGGGCTTAAGGCAGAATCTGAAAGGCTGGATGCAAATTGGCTTTAGTGCCTACTGATGCACAATTTCTGTTCCCTTTCTTCCTATTTTTCTCCCCAAAGATTTATTTGTTTGAGGGAGCGAGGGAAGCAGGGAGGGGAAGAGAGAGAGAGAGAGAGAGAGAGAGAGAGAGAGAGAGAGATCGCAAGCAGGAGACACAGAGAGAGAGGAAGGGAGAGAACCCCAAGTAGATTGCACACTGAGCATGGACCCTGATGCAGGGCTCAGTCTCACCACTCTGAGATCATGACCTGAGTTGGACGCTTAATCAACTAGACCACCCAGACACCCCTGTTCCCTTTCTTAATAGGGACTACCCCATAATTTCTACTTGTTTTCAATCTTACGGCATCTAATTTGGGGGCTCCTGTGCCTATCACTGGTGCTGGATTGTGATTAGGGACATTTAAGTTTACCCCATAGATGTTCCTAAATTTTAGAGGTAATGGGTTAAAGGTAAGGACTTCTTCCCTCCCAGAAACTGTGTCCATTATGCAAAATTTCCCAGTTTCTTACCAGAGCTCTGCACACCATAAACAAGTAAAAGGATCTCATTGTGTCATTTCCCCATGGCTGGCACTCCCTGCCTTACTACTTAATTGAGAGAGGTCCTCAAGAACAGACCAGGGTGAACCTGAACCCCTTCTTCTTCACTGAAGGCAAGGATTAATGAACTCAGATGGGGGCATTCCAGGATAGCCTGAACCAGGGAGTCAGTGTCATCAGTACCAAAGGCATTCCTCTTCCCTTGCCCTCCCCTCTCCTCTCCCTGGCCACTCTTCTCTGCTTTTCTCTATGGAAATGGTCCATTCTCCCATTTTCGTAGAGCATCTTTCTCCATCACACTTAAACATGATACAAACATGGCTGCCCTGGTGCCACCTTTACACACCTCCCCAGCTGCAGTGCTGTAGAGAAACCAACTGGAACACCTGTGTGGCAATTTTAAAGTCTGGAAAGAAAGAATCACATTGGCCAGTTTGGTTCAGGTCTTCACCAGTGGACCAATCAGCCCTTTCCAGGGTGTGGGGCCACAGATCCATTGCCCAGTCATTAGAGGCTACTGGAAAATCTCTCCGGGAGTGGAGACAACAGTGCAGGGAAATGGGAACATATACATTACAGTTTCCAACACTTTGTTGTGTTTCTTCCTGGTATTTTGATGAAAGGAAGTAGAGGACTGAGCAAGTGTTCTGTGTTAACCTAATAAGTGGGTCACTTGTGATAACCTCCTGTGGTATCTGGCCAACCCAGATCTGTCATCTGACTCCATGGGACAGAGACTGCCAAACTTTTGAGGGTATGGAGATTTTATATCTAGAAATGCGCTGATCAAGCATTAACTCTTTCATGATACAGGGAAGAATAATTCCAACATGTGATAATTCTTAATTTGTACTCAGGGTTTCAAAGGAGACAGGAAGTAGCAAAATGAAATGAAGTCTGGACTACGAGGTTGAGGATGCAGAGCATGAGGTTGTAATAAAATTCCACTTTTCCTTTTATTTCATAATTTATCTAGGTCACCATAAAACTAGTGCAATATATTTTCTGCCATCCTGAGTTCCCCTAGGCGGAATTGTGTCCCTTCCTTCTGCACTCCCACAGCACTTTGTCCATATCTCAATTTACCATTTATTACTCCGCATGGTAGTTATTTGCTGAGAGGTCTGTTTTCCCAGCCACACCAGTCTTCTCTATGAATCTGTTTCATATTCTCTGTGTACTCCTAGGATGAATTGGATTTGAACACAGTTAAGGTTCAGTACATATATGTTGAATGAACCAGACCCAGGATTTGATGAACCGAGGTAAGTCTTGGGTATCTGTGCAGCATCCAAGTTGAAGACTTCCCTGCTTTTCTGCTTCTCACTGGGTGGACTCCATCCACGGTTTGGATCTTCTTGTGGTTCCCTGCCTCCTATCACATAGTTTCTTTCAGATTAGGGCACTTACCCAAATCCCAGCCTACTTGGCTGGAGTCTTGACCCTCTGCCAGCCCTCTCAGCCCTCTACCTGGGACATCAGACTGAACTGTGTTCCTCTCAGCACTGCTTGAATCCATCCTGAACTGATAGATCTCTGGCACTATGACATAGCACTGTACATGATATAGTACAGCTTCCTGCTACTGCTTTATTTTGCGTGTTAGATTAGACAGTGATCCTTGTACACCTCATTCTATCACTTTCTTTACCGTGGACCCTATTTAAACTCCATAAGTACTGTGTCTAGTACAGTCCCTCTCTCTGTGTCTACCCAAGTTGGCGTTATTCACTCTTCCTCGTGCTATTGGCTGATCCCTGTCTTCCTCATTCTATGCCCACTATCAGCTGCATGCCAACACTGCCACACATAAGGGCCCTATCTTCTCTGGGTCACTATGCTCCTTGTGAGCCTTTTTTGGTCCCTTTTAGAACTTTTTCTTATTGCTAGTACAGAAAGAGGCATTTTCATCCTGTGTTAGCTGGAGCACTCAGTGTTTCCTCAGCTGGTTGTTGCCATGGCCACCATGTCAAACAGACCCTCCTGAAGCTAAGGCTGGGCTATAAAATCTGTAAAATCAAGGCATATTTGTGTTTGGCTGGCTGACTTAGCACAGAGCTGAGGGCTGCCTGACCGAAAGCAGGAGAAGGGAGACCTAGGACTTAGGATAAAGCCCACCTACTGGGAAGGGAGCAGGAACTGCGGGCAGACTTAGCTTCTATGGCTTAGGAAAGCTTCAATCTGGCAAGAAAGTCTGTGGGGACCACAGTAATGGTAATGATTGTATTTGTCTCTAGAGTTGCTGTAACAAAGTACACAATGTGGTTGGCTTAAAACAATAGAAATTGATTGTCTCACAGTTCTGGAGGCTAGAAGTCCAAAATCAATGTGTCGGCAGGGCCATCTTCCCTCTGAAACTAGGAGACAACCCTTCCCTGCCTCTTTCTAGCTTCTGGTGGTTTGCCAGCAAAGCTTTGCGCTCCCTGGTTTGTAGCTGTAACATTTCAATCCCTGCCTCTGTCATTGCATGGCTTTCTTTTTTTGCGTATCTCTGTCTCTATGTCTCTTTGTCTCTTATCTTTTACTTATAAGGACATTAGTCATAGTGGTTTGAGGGCTCACCCTATTCTGGTATGACCTCATCTTAATTTGTCACATCTGCAGTGGCCCTGTTTCCAAATAAATTCACATTCTGAGGTACTGGGGTTAGTACCTCAGTGTATTTTGGGGAGTACCCAATAACAGTAATGTCACAGAGGGTGCCCGTTGAAGGTTTGGGAATTTCATTAAGTAGATAGGACTAATTAATGGAGCATTTAGGATGAATATTGATCAGGAAACCTGGTAGATTGTTGGATGGTTTGGGGAGTCAGAGTGAGGTTTGAATTGTATTATGACAATATTAAGGCCAGGGACACAGGAGTGTTTGAAAGCTAGTCCTTCTTCCCACTAAACCATTAACCAAGGGAGGTATCCACAAGGAACAATGGCCAAATGGAGAAAAGAAACACTATCCTCAAAAACTGGGCAAGCACCTGAACTCCTAAGTCCATTATTTAAACATGGCACATCGATTGTCTGGGTTCTGACTAATCAGGTTACAATATCTTCTCCCTTAGAAAGAGCTCCTAATGGGAGAAGCAGTGGTCATGCTCATTGGGCAAAACTCCAAGCTTGGATGCATTCAGCTAGCTACCTGCATGAATCTGAGCAACTGAATATTGCTGGTGAAAATCACACAATCAATCGAGAAGCTTCCCTGTAAGCTCACAATCTTGTTCCACTGCCTGGCATTTTATGGGGATCTAATAAACTTGCTATTCCACTCTTTAGGATGCTGTTTCATCCCTTCATCTTTCTTCTCAAAACTCCTACATTATCCCTAACCGCTCACTCTGATCTGATTATCCAGAGTCAATTGTAGCTAAATGAAAAATTAGAACCAACAGACAAGAACTCCCCTAGTCTACATCTGCATTCACCTACATCTTCCCCTTCTACCCTCCTGGTACAAAGGAGATAGTGTGTTAGTCCTGTCATAACTCAGCTCTTCCTGGACCTGGAAACTCTTAGGGCTCTGGGTCCTGTCCTCTCTCTAGTTCTCAAGTTTTTTTGCCTCCAGTTATTTCCTATCCATCCTAAGTGATCGATCCTCCCTTTTTCTATGGGACAATTCTATTCAGCTCACAAACATGATTAACTCTTCTTTATCATACATGTCTTCTTCATGATTATCCTTCTTTGTTTCCCTCATCTCTTTCCAACTACTCCCCATTTCTCCACATCCCTTCACCACCTAATGTCTCAAATTAGTTGTTTACATGCTTTTCTCCATTGTTTCACCTTAAATTATTCATCAAAACTCTCAAATTGGGTCTCTCCCATTATCATTTCTCATCTCGAGATTACCAATGATCTCCATGTTGTCAAGTCCAATGGACAATTTGTGTTCTCAGTGCACTAGACCCAAATGATCTCCTTTATTTGTTATTATGCAATTGGCTTTCTCCTCACCTTTGATATCATTGCAATTTCTTCTTAGTCTCTATCATAGGACTTATTTCTCTACTAACATCGTACATGTTGGTGTTTCACAAGACTTGTTCTTTATGCTTTCATCCTAATTGATTTCTTTCCATGACCTACAATATCATCTACATGCTCATGACATTCAACTCTTTATTTCCATCTCAATCTCTCATTTAAGCTTCAGACATACATATTCAACTCTCAACTTGGGTTTTCTACTTGAATACGTCATATTCTCAGCCCAAATATGCCCCCAGATATCTTGGATCTCAGCCCAAATATGGATCTCAGCCAAATATTGGATCTCAGCCCAAATATGCCCCCAGATATCTTGATTCTTCTCTATACCCTCAACCAAATCATAGTCTGCTAATCCATTGCAGTAAATGGCAAGACTATCCACCCATAGGCTCAAACAGAAAATGTAGGTATTGTCCTTTATTTGTTTCATCCTTTTAAAACAAACAAACCCTATCATTTCTAGCTTCTCATACATGTCAAATCTATATACTGGCTTCCCTTATTTCTCACTAGTCAAAGCCTTCAGATCTTTCTCCTAGATTGAGGTAATAACTCCTTTAGTGGTCAGTCTACTTGCCCTTTAGCTCCATTCAAGTTGATTTTCACATAGTGATCAGAGGAATCTGTTAAGAACAAGTCACATTTCTCTCTTGCTTTAGAAACCCGTCTGCATCTTTCCATTATATTTTAAAATATTGAGCTATAATTTACATAAAATAAAATGCGTAATCTGATGTGGTCCATTCATTAAATTTTCATAATTATAAACACTCCAGTGGCCATCAACAAAATCAAGTTTGATCTTATACGAGCAGTTTATTTATTTATTTTTTTAACTGGCCTATTGTTCCATTCCACTGTATGGACATATCATTTATTTATCCATAGTCTGATTAATAGATAATTGAATTATTCCAAGTCTTGGACCATTATAAGTAATGCTGTTGTGAACATTCAAGTCTTTGGGTAGATGTATATTTTTCATTCTTCTTGCATACTTAGTAGTGCAACTGCTGGGCTGTATGTTGAAATTATATTTAATTTTTAAAGAAATTGCCAAATTGTTTTCAAAGTGGCTATTTTTGTAAGATTCGATATAAAATCCAAATTCCTTTCCCGGCCCCAACTCTTTTTCTCTCCCAACTTATTTCACTCTTACCTCTTTCCCACCTCCATGTCTCATCCATGCTATTCTATCTATCTGGTTCCTGTACCCCTCACTCCTTATACTTCAGGACTCAGAGAACCCCTTTTGCCCTCTCCATTCTAAAAAGATTCCTTCTTAACATGATAGATTGGTATTTCCTGTTAGTTTTTTCATAGCACTAAGCACTCATTTATAATTATTTTTGAGTTTATATGCTTATTTCTTTCTCTCTCCTCTGCTAGACTGCGATCTCCTTAAAGGCAAGACTGTGCCTATTTTCTTACCACTGTGTACCCAGCTTACAGTACAGTGCCTGGGATGCAGTAGGTGCTCAATAGTGTTTTGCAAAATGAATGAATGTCTATTGACTTGGCTTCTGATTGCCTTGATAATGCAGATCCCTGAATTGGGCAAGGATATCCCCCAGTACTGTTACTTACACTAAGAAATTAATGCCAGGGAAAGAATATAAGATTTCTTTCTAGGAAGTCTGAAAATATTTTAAATAACTGTGCCTATTCATTTATCTAATTGCACAGAGCCCTTCCAAAAGCTCTCATTCTAAGTACTTCAGTGAAATAGAATAATGAGTCAGAGTGTTGAGAAGAGAAAAACTGCTTTGGAACTTGAGGTTTTGGGAGAATCAGGACTAATACCCTAAGCATGTCTTCACTGTGAGGAGGGAGACAGATCCAAAGGGCCAGGATGGGTCCGTCATCAGAAACTGGGACAAGACGCCCAAGCCTAAGAGATGCCTTGTTAGGCTGAATACAGACCCTTCATACCTAAAGCATGAGGTCTGTTTTACATTGCTGTAGAGAAAGTGTTAAATTGGCTAAATGGAGTTAGCATCTGTTGCCTGGGCTCCCAAATACATGTGACTCCTTTAAAGATTCATTACTTTCCCACTTTTAGACAGCCTCAAATGTGAGGGTGAGGTTGAATCTAAACAACTGAGGCAGAACCAATGGTGTCTCTTGCATAAAAGGCAGCCCAGAAGGTTGGATCAGAGACTACTGCAGAAAAACAGCAGTAGAGCAACTGATTAATAAAGAAATATTTTATTTGTTTCAAAGTTGGTATGTTTCAAAGACAGATATTCTTTCCAAAAAGAAGAGTTTCTTCCAGTTATTTTAAATGGACTGGGGGAGAAACTGGCCTCCCTGGAAACCAAGCTATCTCAGAGAGGATTCTTGGGATGAAAACAATAGAAATGGACTCTGATGGCTTAAATGAGAAGAGGGGAGTCCCTAGGATTGAAGGGAAAGGAAAAGGCCTTTGAAAGGCCAGGAACCAAGGGAGCTCCAGGGCTCTCTGCTACAGAATCCTATCAACATTTCTTTAGGGAACTACCATCCAATGACTTAACACTCAAAATCCTGAGTGAGAGAAGTTGGCTGACCTATATCATGGACTGCATGCCTCATTTAGTGGTTGGGGAGGGGTGGGAGCCTGAGATTCTGAGTCCCACCAGAGCTACAAGAAGTAGAGAAAAAAAAATTCACGAAGGAATTGATGTAGGGCGGACATAAACAAGTGGTTCATTATTCTGGTAGTGGTAAAAGTGTCAGTAACCAGATTAATGAATTCATTCATTATTAACCTTATCAACACTTCTATAATTCAATCATGTTGCTATGAGCTGTGTTATACGGACGGAATAAAATACACTGCTTACCCTTAAAGAAGTTACTATGCAATACTGGGAGACAATTAAAAAGACACATGAAATTGTTCAAGTTATGGCTCCTTTGGTTACAAGAAAACAAAACTCATTCAAAGTTACTCAAGTAAGGAAGAGTGTTTATTGCAAAGATCCAGAGCTTTCACAGAATCAAATGACATGAAATCAAGTGCCGCTGAGCATCAGGGGAGGCTGAGAGAAACAGAAGCAGCTGGCAACTACCTCAATTTCCCTCTCTTGGGCCACAGGCTCTTCTCTCCTCTCTGCATCTTGTCAGTTCCATTTTCCTTCCTCTGCAGAACAGGTTCCCCCTTGGACTCATCAACTTGCAAATGGTTGCCATTACTTTCAATTTACCGTAACTTCCCACCACCAAGTGTCAGCAGTCTTGTGTCTTGTTTTAAGTTCTCAAGATAGAATCTCTTCAGCCCCACTCATCTCCTAATGCAAAGTCACACAAAATCAGATTTCTAGCCAACTTACATATTGGTTATACTTTGGGGGCGGGCGGTCATCACTAGTTCAATTTAACCCTAGCTCTGTGTGTGTGAATTTTAGGGGTTGGTGGGGGTGGGAGGGTTGGACAGAAGGGTATGTTTGTGTAAAGCTATGAATGGGGCAGGCTCTATGAAATGTTTCTTTTACAACAGTACCTTACAATGAGTAGAAAAGGATATGTGACTAATGCTGATAGAGAGGGCTTACTGGATCCCTGCTTTGGAAACGTTTAATGGACAGAAGGAAAGAGATGGAATGAATGGAAGCTTGATGACATAGAAAAACAGAGCGGAGGTGTGCTGAGCATCTATTGCTTTTGCCAGTCAAATATTACTTCTGTGTTTGACTTGCACTAGTATTGCATTTTTGGTGTTTACTTCTGTTCTTTTATCCATAATATTTGTTCCAAGCACATCTAAGCTTTGCACTGATTCTAGAAATTTTAGTATTTTGTGTCTTAATTTTTATTTAGTTCAAAATATTTTCTGATTTCCCTTTTAGTCTCTTTGTCAAGTGAGTTATTTATAAGCACATTGTTAATTTCCAAATGTTTGGGTTTTCCAGATATCTTTATGTTTGTGATATCTAGTTTAATTCCATTGTGACTAGAAGACAGTTTATGTAGTTTCAACCCTTTTTCATTTATAGGCATTTTTATGATAGAATATAGTCATTCTTGCTTAATGTTATGTGTGTTCTTGAAAGGAAGGTGTATTTTGCTGTTGTTGATCAGAATGTTCTTTGTGTGTCAGATTCAATTTGTTTATGTGTTCTATGTCATTTGTAATCTTCATTGAGAGTTGTTTAATTACCAAAAGCTGTTGAAATATTGAACAACAATTGTGGATTTGTCTAATTCTCCTTTCAGTTCTATCAGTTTTCTTTTTTTTAAAAAAGATTTATTTATTTATGAGAGAGAGAGAGAGAGAGAGAGGCAGAGACGCAGGCAGAGGGAGAAGCAGGCTCCATGCCGGGAGCCTGATGAGGGACTCGATCTGGAGACTCCAGGATCGGACCCTGGGCCAAAGGCAGGCGTCAAACCGCTGAGCCACCCAGGGTTCCCAGTTCTATCAGTTTTCACTTCATTGTTTTGAGGCTCTGCTATCAAGTCTGTTATGTTTTCTTGATGGATTAACTACTTGATTATTATTTTCTTCAATGTACTGTTTTATTTCCTTTGGGTATATACCCAGAAGTAGAATTGATGGATTATATGGTAGGTGTGTTTATAATTTTTTGAGGAAACTCCATACTGTTTTTCATAGTGTTTGAACCAATTTATATTCCTACCAACAGTGTAGGAGTTCTCTTTTCTTCACATACTTGCCAGCACTTGCTATCTCTTGTCTTCTTGATATTAACCACTCTAACAAGTGTGAGTTCACATCTCATTGTGGTTTTGATTTGCATTTCCCTGATGTTTGGTGGTGTTGTGCACCTTTTCATGTACTTTTGGCCATTTGGATGCCTTCTTTGGAAAAATATTTATTTAGGTTCTTTTTGAATAATTTTAAATTATATTTTTTTTATTTTGAGTTGTAGGAGTTCTTTATATATTTTAGATATTAACTCCTTATCTGATACATGGCTTGCAAAAAGTTTTCTCCCATTCTGCAAATTGTCTTCTCATTTTTGTTATTTGTTTATTTATATTTTTGCTTGGCAAAAGCTTTTAAGTTTGATGTGGTCTCATTTGTTGATTTTGGTGTCATATCCAAAATTAATTGCCAAGGCCAACATCAAAGAGATTCTCCTCCATATTTTCTTCTGGGAGTTTTATAGTATTAGGTCTTATGTTTAAATCTTTGAACCAGTTCCATTAATTTTTGTGAGTGCTATAAGATAGGGATCTATTTTCATTGCTCTGCATATGTTTGCCCAGTTTTCCCAACACCATTTGTTGAAGATACTGTCTTTTTCCCAATGGGTGTTCTTGGTTCCCTTGTTGAATATTAGTTGACCATATAAGCAGGGGTTTATTTATTTATTTTTAAAGATTTTACTATTTATTCATGAGAGACACAGAGATAGATAGGGAGAGAAGCAGAGACAGGCCGAGGGAGAAAGAAGCAGGGGTTTAATTATGGGTTCTTGACCCTTTTCATTGGTCTATGTATCTATTTTTGTACTAGTACCATACTATTTTTATTACCACAGCTTTGTAGCATAGTTTGAAATCAAGATGTGTGATACCTTCTGATACCTTCAGCTTTGTTCTTTTTTCCTCAGTATTACTTATTAACCATATCTCTACTTTGTTTTACTCTAAAGTTTACAATATACATCTTTAACTTATCACAGTCTACCTTCAGGTAATATTATACCACTTAATGTATAGGGTAAGAAACTTATCTTTTGTACTTATTGTCATGGTTTACTTCTATATATGTTGTAAATCTCATGGTATACTGGCATTATTTTTGTTTTCAATATCCAATTTTATTTTAAAGAGATTAGACAATGGAAAAATGTCTTTTATATTAATCCTCCTATTCTCATTACTGACATTCTTGAATCCTTTGTGTAGATACAAATTTCCATATAGTATTATGTTCCATCTGCTTGAAGAATTTCCTTTCGAATTTCTTATAGTGAGCTCCACTGGTAATGAATTTTCTCAGATGTTGTTTGCCTGCAAAAATGTTTATTTCACTTTCATTTTTGAAAGATATTTTTGCTGGGTATAAAAATATAGTTGACAGATTTATTTTCTTCTGGTTTACATGGCTTCTAACATGAAATCTTCTGTCATTTTTATTTTTGTTTCTCTGTACATGTATTTTTTTCTCTTCTGGCTGCTTTTAAGAATTTCTTTTATGGCAGCAGTTTTCAGCAATTTGATTATTAAGTGGGCTGTTGCATGAAAAACATTTTTATTCTCCTTGGAGTCATTGAGCTTTTTGGATTTATCTATCATCTATCTATCTATCTATCTATCTATCTATCTATCTATCTATCATCTATCTATCATCTAAAAATTTGGAAAGTTTTCAGCCATTATTTCTTTAAATATTTTTCTGTACCCCTCCCTCTTTGCAGGATTCTGATTATACATTTTTTAAAGACTATATTTATTTATTCATGAGAGATACAGAGAGAAAGAGAGAGAGGCAGAGACAGGCAGAGGGAGAAGCAGGCTCCATGCAGGAAGCCAGATGTGGGACTCAATCCCAGGATCCCAGGATCATGCCCTGGGCTGAAGGCAGGTGCTAAACCACTGAGCTACCCAGGGATCCCCCCAATTATACATTTGTTAAATTGTTTGATATGGTCCTATGGGCACTGAGACACTGCTCATGTTTTTTGATCTTTTTACTCTCTGTGCTTAATTTTAGGTCATTTCTATTGCTATGTCTGTTACTTCTTCACTTATTTATTGTTAATCTCATCTGATACTCTTTTTATCATTTAAGATTGTGTATTTTTCCATTGTAAGAAGTTTCATTCGGATGTTTTATAAATCTTTTAATTCTCTTTCTATCATCCTGTTTTCATTTACCTTCTTGAACCTATGAAGCAGTTTTGAATAACCATTTTAATATTCACACTTGCTGTTTTTATCCCATTACTCATTTCTGGGCCTGTTAGTATTGGTTGATTATTTTCTGGAAATGGTTCATATTTTCAAGCTTCTCTTCACATTTGGTAATTTTTTTTCAAGATTTTAAATTTTATTACTATAGTAATGTCTTATTAAAAATGATTTCTTTTTGAAAAGCTTTTTGAAAAGCTATTTTGAGATAAAATTAACAAATAAAAATTATAAATACTTAGGCTATCCAATATGACTTTTAAAAATATATACAATATGATTTAATATACATATACATTGTGGAATGATTGGCACAAACAAGCAATTAACATATCTATCACCTCACATAGTTAACCTTTTTGTATATGGTGAGAACACTTAAGGTTTACTCTCAGCAAATTTCAAGGATCCAATATAATACTATTAACTATAATCACCAAACTGTACATTAGATACTCAGAATTTATTAACCTTATAACTGAAAGTCTGTACTATGTGCATATCTGGTAATCTCTTACTGGTTGTGAGACATTGTTCTCGCAAGATCTCAAGATCTTTTGTTGTTGGGTCCTGGATTTCACTGTATTTTTTTTGAAAAAAAAGTTTTGGGCTTACTTTTTTCCTGTCATGTGGTTCCATTTCTTAGTATCAGTTAGATCTTTTTCAAGTTTGATATTAAGCTTTGTTAGAGTAGGTCCAAGGCATCCTTTGGGTCAGGTTAATTTAGGCAATGCCCTTCTGATGATGACTCCAGCTGATATCATTTGTATTATGAGATCTTTGTACTTTGGCTGGTGGCAACCTAAACTATTCTCAGCCCTGGGTAAACTCTGAAAGTTGTTCAGCCTACTACTTTCTGGTGATGTCTTCACTAGGAAGACAAAACTTCAGGCAGTTTTATCATATGTACATGTAGATTAGTACTCAGTTGGAAACTCAAAGGATCCTTTTGCAGAGTTCTGGAGCTCTTTCTGCACATTCTCATCACAGCAGACATTCTGAACTGGTTTCTGTCTTCTCAACTCATCAAGATCACCAGAATTTTTAGAACCTTTGTCCTAGCATTGCAGCCTGGAAATTGTCCTTAGGGCTTATTGCATTTGTTTCTCTTCTCACAGAGATCATGGTATGTGCTGCCTTTTGTCCAATTACTAAAAAATTGTTTCATAGATTTTGTCTGATTTTATTGAGGTGAGATGGTAAATCTAATCCCTGGTACTGCATTATGCCTGCAAGTGAATATCCTATATCATTATTTTTAATTAAAAAATACCATCCAGTAAGTATTATATCTGTTTGTTTTACAGCATTAAATATATCTGAAAGACTTATGATGAAAGACATCATTCCCCTGTCCCATGCCTTCCCACCTCAGTCCCACTATGTAGAAATAACCTCTTCTTTAATTAATTACCTTTTCTTTTTATAGCCAAACCCATATTTCTAAATAATATGCCTCTATTGCTGTGTCTCATTTATTTCTGATGTTATCTATTGACTTTCTGTTATAGTAGGAAAGGCTTTAGCTTTTTTATATCACTTCTCAATTTTTCATCTCCTATCTTCCCATTCAAATTATATCACAATTTTTATATAATAAGTAATCAGTGTTGTACCATTGTGAGTATGCAAATATTGCTTATTTCAGAGTCTAATGTACTACTATGATTCCATTTTATTTCTACATCGGTTTTTAAATTATTCTTCAAATTTATAATTGCTTAATTTTAAAATATGTGCATATTTTGCTATTTGTATCTTACCAATCTTTTTCCAAATGCTGTATATATAAAGACATTATATGAAGTCCCTTCTCCCTTTTCATTAGAAGTGACCATCCTGGGGTCCTCTGTGATGCTGGGAAGTTATACATTTGTTACCCTGAGGTCTCCCAACCCCATTTTTCTAAGTGTATCTATTGCTTCCTGTTTTCTTTGTCATCATCCTTCTTGGTTAGAGTATATCCTTAAGTACCTTTTTAATAAATGGAGATACTTTGGGATGATGAAATGCCTAAGATAACTTTGTTTCACTGTTAAATTTGGTGGATAGTTTGTGTGCAAAATTTTAAGTTAAAAAAAGTTTCCAGCAGAATGTTGAAGGCCTTGGTCCATATTCTTCTGTCATCCAGTGTTGTTAAGGAAATGTCTGAAGTCACTGTAATTCTGATTTCTCCTTGTGATTTTTTTTCCATTTTAAAACATCTTATAATTTTTTTCTTTATTTCCCTGGTCCCTGAAATTTCATATTCATGAAATTTTAACGTGGCTCTTTTTCCATTTATTGTGCTAAATACCCTGTGGGTTCTTTCTATCTATAGACATGTTTTTAAGAATGTAATAATACCCTTCTTCTAGTCCCTCCCCCTAATTTCCTCTGTTCTTTCTATGTCTCCTATAATTTGTATCATAGAGTTCTTGGATTTCTCTTCTATTAATTTTTTTTCTTTCCATTGGTCATCTCTTTGTCTTTTGTCTTATTTTTTGAATTTTGGGCTTTATTTCCAAGCATTCTAGTCAAGTTTTTAATTTTGGTGATCACATATGCTAATTTGTAAAAGATCTTTCTTAGTCTCTGAATGTTTTCTGTTTCCTACTGTTCAATGTATGTGGTTTTTTATTCATAAGTAATTGATCGTAATAATTTGGGGAAAGTGTTTTCTTCTGTCTTGCATTATCTTTGTTAGATAGGGTGTTTTTTGGGTATGTTTCTTTGTTTTAATTTCTCACTTTCATGTTAGAGATTTTTCTCAATTATTTGGTGACCCTTGATTTTCTATTTAAGAGTAAGACGTGAATATGTGAGTGTGTATGTTCAAGTAAGAATGTTTGTGGGAGTTGGGGGTGGTGGTGTTTTCAACTGAAGGGCTTCACTTCAAGATACTTGGACAATTAGTTGGTCATTTTACTGGTGCTTCACAAATTCTGGGAAAGAGATTTCTGAAAACCACAAGGGAAGGGCTCAATTACAAGCATTGTGTCTGTGGGGGGTCTCTTATGATGGGAACAAAAGAGGACTTGGTCCTAGCACTTCATTTTAGATTGTCAGTTTATCTCTCTGTCATTACTCCTACCCTCCACCTCTAAGGTATCTCTGAAATCTGAGTTTCTCCTATTAATTTTGTTAGAGAAGAAAACTCAGCTCTTATGCCAAGGAAAGAAGGGAGTAGGTTAGGTACCAGACACCTTGATCTAGGTGCTCTGGCTCCACCGAATTATTAACCTTTCCAGGGTTTTATGGAGTCAATTACTTCCTTTTCATGTCCTTCCTCTGGCTTTCTTTACACTGCTAAATCAGTAACTATTCCTTCAACTTATAGTCTTCTAAAAATGTATTAAAATATTACATTTTTCTGATGTCTCCTTTCCCATGCCTTATGTGGTTTTTAAGAATTATTCTTTTTATCATATTAGTGGGAGAACAGAATGAAGAAGAAATAAACACATGGTAGCAAACTACCATCTCTAACCAGAATTCTATCTTACATAATTTTTATTGATATTGCTATAATGAGCACTTCTTTGTGCCTGTAGAATTTTTCTCCTTTTGCATTTATGGATTAGTATAGGATCAAAAGCACAAGAAATTAGATTTAAATAATTAGAGGGATGCTTATCCCATATTTCCAAAGCTAAAAAGAACTGTAGAGAGGATTTGAGGCTGATAGGAAGGGAGATGAAGGGCTTTGTATCATGTATTTTCTTCTTTTTGAAAATAAATATATTTGTGAAGTGACAGGATTGTGAATGTCTTGGGCATAGGGGGAGTCCAGAGCAATTTTACTTGAAAAGTAAGGAGCTATATTAAGTAATATCTACAACCTTAGTTCTTTGCCTGAGGCAGGCTCTGTTGGCAGCCTAGAAAACTCAATCCCCCAAGGAAATAAAATTTCTATTGGGAAACCCAAGGCATTAGCTCTGAGAGCCAGATGTCTTCCAGGGATGAGGCTTGGGTATGCCCAAGACCCCTACTTTTCCCAAATCCCAGTCCCAATGAACCATAAGTTTGTGAAAAATGAAGAAGGATCCTACAAACACTACCCAGCAGATAGAAACTGTTCCACAAGTGCTCTATGTCTGGGGTGGTACCAGCTACCTGCACAAGGCTTCCAACAAATGAAAGACCCCTCTCTTTAATTGATTAACCCTCAGCTCTGGGCCTCAGCTCATTTAACTGGACATGTAGGAGAAAGGTCTTTCCCAAAGTGAGCAGAAGCTGGTTTCTCAGTGCTTGGGACCAAACCAAAAACAGGTCGCCCTGGGCTCCCAGACTAGAGTAGGAACTGAATGACTTCTCTCATTTCACCCAAGTTCCTCCCTTGGACTATGAACTCTTCTAAATATTTATTTCTCTCTTTTTAAAAAGAGATTTTATTTATTCAAGAGACAGAGAGAAAGAGAGACAGACAGACAGGCAGAGGCAGAGGCAGAGGCAGAGGCGGAAGTAGGCTCCATGCAGGGAGCCTGATGTGGGACTCGATCCCAGGACTCCAGGATCACACCCTGGGCTGAAGGCAGGCACTAAACTGCTGAGTCACCCAGGGATCCCTAAATATTTATTTCTCATATTTCCCCCACAAGGCCTCATATAGGAATGTGAGCACAGTAAAGGCACTAAGAAAGGGCCTATTGGCTAAAAAGTAGTCCAAAGAAGAGGGTGGTAAATGACAGCTCATCTCATTCACATAGAGTTTTATAGTTTTCACAGCCCTTTTCTGGGCTTTGGCTCATCTGATCCTTACCACAGTCCTGTGAAGTTCTTAGTATAGTGAATAATGTCTTTCTTTCATAGAAGAGGCAACCGAGGCCTAGGTTAGTTACATAGCTTGTCCAAAGTCGGACAGCTAATCTATGTCAGCAGCAGGACCGTGTCCCAGGACTTCTGACTTCAAATCCAAAACTATTTCCAATGTATGATGTGGTCTTGGAAAAATAATAGTGACATTGGATGTGGGAGTCACCAAGAAATATCCATGATAAAATATATCCATGAACTCATATTATGTTATATCAGACACTTGAGTCTGCTTTCAAGGGGTTTTATGATCTGGGTCTATCATTGGATTGATTGATGAATTTCCAAATTGTTGTCACACCAGTTCATACATTAATTCATCCATTCACTTTTAAAATATGCATTAGTTGCTTACTATTTGTTTAGTAATATTTGGTGTTCAAAGAAAAATACAGACTCCAGCCTATGATATCCATAAAGTAGAGTATATAAGAGGCAGTATATAAATTTCCTATTGCTACTATAACAAATTACCACCAATATAGTGGTTTGAGACAACCCCGATTTTTTCTTTATCTTACATACAGTTCTGGAGGTCAGAATTTTGAAATGAGTTTCACTGAACTAAAACCAAGCTGTTGGCAAGATGTTCCTTCTGGAGGCTCTAGGAAAGAATCCATTTCCTTCCTTTTCCCAGCTATTATGGCCTTCTGCATTTCTGAGCTCATGGCCTTGTCCATATTTAAATCTAGCAATGGCCAGTTGAGGCCTTCTCACAATGCCATCTTTCAAGTTCTTGCTCTTCTGTCTCCTTCTTCCTTATATAAGGCATCTTGTGATTACTTGGACACACCTGGATAACCAGGGATAATTAAGGTCAGCTGATTAACCATCTTAATTCCATCCACAACCTTAATTCTCCCTTTCATGTATCATAACATATTCAGAGGCTCTGGAGGTTGGGATATAGGTATCTTTGGGCATCTACTACAGATAAGAAGAGATCTTACCCTGGAAACAACAATAATGTAATTCTAGGCATCACGCATCCAAGAATCAAATGAGTTTTAAAGGCCATAAATGCAGAGAGCAAGGAGGAAGGCCCTCTTCTGGGTTAGAGTGATCAAGGAACTCTTCATATTAGGCTAGGAAGCAAATAAGCAATGTGTCAGGGGTAATAATGAACATAGGAAGCTACAGGAGAGCCACAGAGGTCATCTGATGAATGTTTTGAGTACGTAAGTCTGGTGCTTATATATCCATGGGCCTCATTTGATTATTGCTGGCTCTGTCCTTCTCTATTTTATAGAAAGGGAAGCTGAGGTCTAGGGAGTTTGAATACCTCACAAGAAAGCTAGTTACCAAAACTCCTGGCAAGATGGAAAAGGGGTTTTTCGTGGTTCTGGGGAGAGGAAGAGGCTCCAAATTTTGCCACTGCCCATGAGTGTTTTCAGTAAACCAAAATCTCTACAATCTCAGTAAACCAAAGTCTCTACAATCATTTCCAGAAAAAAATTCCTAAAATTGGCCTTTTCTGTCTTGGCTCCTGATCATTTTCTCTTACAGCATGTGCATTTTTCAGAGTCCACTGCCCCATGCCCAGTTGTAGTTGTTGGTGGTGATGCTGGTGGTGGGTGGTTCTGGAGCACAGGTTGTGATAAGGAAAATAGAGCTTCTCTGGAAACATTTTGGGAAGTCTTTTTGCTCTAGTATTAGATTACTATTCAGAAAAAAAGAAAAAAAAAGATTACCATTCAGGTCACATTGGATCATCAACTCTGGGCCTTTGCCTAAAGCTTTAGCTCCATTTTTAGCTGCTTGTTTTGGGAAATGTGAGGCAGCACAGTGCAGAGAAAAAGCATAGTGAGGAGGGGCAGAAAGATCTTTCTAGCCCTCTGTTGCTAGCTAACCCTGGAAGTGTAGGCAAGTCAAGTCACTTTTCCTAGTGTCAGTTTCCCCATCTGTCAAATGGGTTGATTTGGCACATAAGTCTTTGAGTTCTGAGAGTTTGTATTCATGATTGTAGGACTTAGCATAAGTGGAGGTCAAAAGTGGATCGGGGTCCACCACTAATAAGTTCATCTCCCCTTTTCCCTAACTTTATGTACTTTCATCATGTGCTTTAGGTCTCTACTTCACCTTGGTTTGGCAACTCTTTCATTGGAGATGCCCCAAAATATGTGTCATTGGATGTCACTCATTCATTCATCCCTCCATTCATTCATCATCCCTCCATTCATTCTTAAGTACCCATTTTTGCAAGGTGAGAAATTCTAGTTTCCAAAGCCTTCTTATTAGGTAGGATGGCTTACTGAATCATGGACATCAAAGAAAATCAGTTGGAAGGACATTTAGAAGCCATTGTGTTCAATAACTTTCTTTTTACAAACAAGGAAACAAAAGTGCAGAGAGGTGAAATGATTTGCGTAAGGTCACATGGCTAGCAAATATCAGAACTGGGAATAAGAATCAATTTTCCAGTCTTCCAACCCAGTTCTCTGCCTTCTTTCTTCATTATCTACCACATTCTATTAACTGATTTGAAAACAAAGCTATAATGAGCCCTAAATTATTTTCTCCTTGAGCACAAAGAATTTTTAATGGGGGAAGGATGTGCCCAAATTTGTGATGAGAAACAATTAGCACAGCCTCAGTGGAATTACTGGGCCATAGCCCATTGTTTTAGCAAAGGCATTCTATAATGGGAGGAAAAAGAAGATGAAGAGGGAGAAAATGCTGTTCTTCCTTGTTCTCAAAATCTTTTGTCTCCCATTAAGCTGTGTTTGTTTGCCAAACATGAGCCTAGTAAGTTGCACAGCCCAAGCAATTCCAACTATCCACCCTAACTCCTCAATGTCACATTTGGTAGCTGATATCTCAGCTATATTTCATTGCCAAGCTTTGTGAATTGACCTCGGCTGAGTTCTTTCTGTAAAAAGAGGTCTTGAGTACAATGGCTCCATCCTCTTTGTGATCCAGTTGGGACTGGTAGGCGTCTGCCTTACTTGTCTTCAAATCAGGCCACCCAGGCCACACCATACGGAGCCAGTGAGAGTCAGAGACCAGTCTCAACTGCAAGCCGGGCAACTACATTTGATCTTTTTTTTTTTTTTTTTTTCATTTCTTCTCTGGTCTTTTATTCTCCATTCCATTCTGGTTTCTGTAAGATTCCCAAATCTTTAGTTTCCTATTTCTGTCCCTATTAAGTCAATCCTTGAACTTAACAACCAAATTATTTGGCTCAACTCTTATTCTTCCTGGGTCATGGATTACACTCATCCTCTGACTTTTTCCACTCCTTTAAAGTCCAACCCAGTTTTTGTTGGATTTATTTTTATTATTTTTAATTAATTAATTAATTAATTAATTAATTAATTAATTTCCCAGAGCAATCTCTCTGCCTGGCTCATCCATATAGGCTTGTTTTAGTGCCCTATAAAGGGTAACTTAGACCAGATATCCAGGCCACTGTGTCTATCCTGAGGACTCCGATCTCTCCAGCTAACTGCCTGGATCTGCCATTTGTATGTCACCTTCTCACTTCCCTGCCCTTATGCTTTACTCTCAAAACCTGCTTTGGACCTCTTCCTCACCTTGGTTTGGCAACCTCTTTTGCATTATTGGTTTATCCACCATAGCTCCTCACTCACCAGCTCTGGGCTCTGCTGTGGGATCATTGGTGCATTAGGTAAGAGACTGTCCCTCTAATCCCTTATATAATTCTTACTAGGGTGAAATCACAGCTGTTTCATTCTCATGCATTGGCCCTGCTGCCAAGGAAGAAATATATAGAAATGACTAGTGATTTTCTCCTGATACTTTCAGCTAAATTCTTTGAATTCTTGCATATTTGGAACTTGAAACTAACCACAGATTCTTAGGGTTAAAAAAAGCTTAGAGATCAAGTCTAAAATCTCTCAAATTGTGGTTCTGTGACTACCTGCACCAAAATTACTATATTAAAAAATACAGATACCAAGTCATCATCCCAGGCCAACTGAATTGGGGGAGATTATTAGATTGATGATTAGGCACAAGAATAATTGATAACTGATTTAATCTCCCAGAGTCCAGTTGGTATTTCACTTAAGCCATCCTTAGCCATCAAAGGATCCTTCTGGTCTAAGTGAGTCTTGAAAAACGGAGATTCCAAAAGTTACCAGACTATCAAAGAAATATTGATATTACATGTATCCACTATTAAAAAAAAAACAACCATCAGTACTTTTACTGGATAACTTCTTTGCATAGAACTCTGACCAGCCCTAGTGGGGGGATACTAGTTGACTAAAACGTTTAGGTTAACCATGACTCTAGAGTGAGGACACACATTTTCATTTGTGTCTCTTAGAAAAGAAACAGCATGGGAAGGGCTTGCAACAAGTCTCACCTTGTCAGAGGGAAGCTGTCAACTTTGGCAGGTAAGTTTGTTTTGAGACTGATAAGTGGAAGTATGTGTGATGAAGAAAAAGTGGGTCACCATTCTGAGATCCAAAAATTGACAATAACTTTTATGTGAAAGTAAATCTTTATGGGAGGTACCTATCAAATTAAGAGAAGCTTATGGAAATGAAGTCAAAATATGTAAAGAGGATAGCCAACAGAGCTGGATTATTGGAAGACTCTGTAGAGCATCATAGATTTTTGTAGGAAGGGTCCTCAGAAACAAAAGAGACTAGTGGTTTTCAAGTTTGTTTTTTAGCATTTGGACTCATTTGTCAAACAAAATCCTATGCAGAAATCTAATATGTAAATCAGGTAAGTACAGAGGTACTCTGGCTACAGCATGAGTGTAGGCATGTGGGTGTGTTATTAGTCCAAATAAGCTAAGTTATGTGCAGTAAAATAGAGCCCCCAAATTATTTCAGCTGTTACAACAAAGGATTTTCTTGTTCATGGTAAATGTCTATCATAGGTGGACTTGGGCTCAACTCACAGCTTCACTCCAGAACCCAAGCAGATAAAGCAGCCACCATTTTGAATATTGTTGATTCCCATGGCGGAAGAAACAACTCTGAAGAGTATTGGTTGGTAATTAAATGTCTGATTTGAAACTGGCGCACAACACTTATACTCAGACACCATGGGTCAAAACCAGTCACACAGCCCTACCCAATCACAAAGGGACCAATAAATACAATCCCACCATATGCCCAGGAGGTATTTTCTAGTGAAAATGTTTGGTAGACACCTCCATTGTCCATCACAGTGAGCATATATGTGTGTGCATGTGTGTATGAGGGCTCCCTCACCCCTGGTGTTCTCACTAGATACCTCCAAACCTCCAAGGAACTCCTAGACATCTAGACTCCTTGATATTTGACTCAGCTTCCCTATAAATGAAACTAAGCTCAAGTTGCTAAGTTAAGGTCAAGTAATATCAAAACCTAGGCCAGAGTGGAGCTCTCTTGGCTTTTAATCCAAGGCTCTTCCCATTTAGTTCAGAACATGGTGTGTGTGTGTGTGTGTGTGTGTGTGTGTGTGTGTGAGAGAGAGAGAGAGAGAGAGAGAGAGATACAGACAGACAGAGACAGAGACACAGAAAGAAAGAAGTGACTCAAGAGTTAAATGTAGATAAAGAATCATTCTGGAAGGAAATGCGAACTTGAGGAAATTTTCCGTGAAGCCTTGCCATGCATTCCAAGTGACAAATAGATGCAGTAAAGACATTATATTTGCTCTGATTACCCAGGGGATGCTGGGCAATATAAAGAGTTTTTGAAGAGAACAGCAACTGATGATGAAACGTGGTATTTCTAATGTGGTGAGGAAGCTGAGCAGAAATCACCAACTTTGCTGAGACCTGGGAAAAATACTCATATCAAGATCACAAGTGAGGAGGGCATCAATTGATTTCATTTAAACCAAGGGCATTGTACCGGGAACATTTATCCCACAGGATTAAGCAGTTCCATTGGGTTCAGCAAACATGAGTAACCACTCCTTTGTTCCAAGCACAGGGTTCAGTGCCAGGGATCCCACGACAAATAGCACACAGTCTAAAGAAGAGACGGTGAGACCTACATTCCAGAAGCAGTGGTAGATACAGGACTCTCAGATGATTATTATGTGTGTGTAGGTGGTTGTAGGGGTGGGAAAAGAAAAGCACATTGAGAATGGCTCCCAAGTTTCTCTTTATCTAGTGTTTTTCACTGGGCATTTTGGGCAGGACAATTCCTTGGGCACATCTATCCCATATACAGCAGAACATGTAACGCTTCTACACCCAGTGCTGCATTCTTACTCATTTTGGCTCCCCCTCAACACACATACACCACTTCCGTATGTCCCTGGAGGGGCAGTTTCCCCTTCTTCCTGCCTCTCTCCCTTCAGAACTACTGTAACTCTTCATCCTCACCTCTCACACTGCAGCCAGAAAAATCTCTCTTATCTTCCTAAAAATACACATATCATCCCATCCTCCCTCCACCTAACTCCTTCATTGCCTTGGTAGGTGTCATATAAGGTTGGCTCAGGTCTGAGCGCTTCCTGTGTCTCCACCCTCATCTCTCTCTACTTTTTCCCTTGTCCTTCATTTCCTCCCACCTGTGCTCCAAATACCTGAAAACTGTTTGCAATTCTCTTGGTGCTTAATGCTCTTTCCCACTGCTGTGCTGTTGCATATGCTTTTCTCTTTGTCTGGATGGTCTCTCTCATCCACCCGGTAAAATCCTGCTCCCACTGATTTGATCATTCTTCCTTATGATCACTAACTTTGGTTTGTCCTGATCATACTGCTTGCAGTTATTTTTTTTTTCACTTAGAGAAAACTGTATAGTCCAGTGAGAATAGCTCAGATTCTAGATAGACTATGTGAATTTGCTTCAATATTTAGCACCTGTAAATTGGACTCTGAATCTCAGCTTCTTCTGTAAAATGAGAATAATAATAATAATTATAGTAATAACCCTGCATAAATTTATTCTGAGGATTAAGAATGCGAGTACAAGCTAACCATAGATGCTAGTTATTATAATCATAATTATGATTATGAATACTATTTTGATACTTCCCCTACCAGACTATGAACTCCTTGAGGGTAGACATCTGGTTTAATGCAACTTTGTGTTCTTAGTTCTTTGCATAATACCAGGCAAATGGGGGGGTGGTCCCACACATCTTTTTGAATGAATGAGCTTAATCAAGAAAGTGTTAAATTGTGCTCAGTGAGTAATAGGCAGGAAAATGTTATGTATGTTTTAAGATTTACAACTAACACTTTTGAAAAACAAAACCTTTTTTTTTTCCTTTGAAAGGCATACTTCATTTATTTGGGAACTTCATCAATGTGAATCTGCTGGTTCCAGAGCAAATGACTGCACATTCTTTCACACTAGAGAGGAGTGTGGGAATGAATGTGAGTGTGCAGTCAGCCCCAGTAGGTTCACATCCAGGCTCTGCTACTTTCTTACTTGTACTCGTTACCTAAGGTTTGTAGAGTGATTGTAAATCTATCCATCTTGACGGATTATTTAGATTAGAACTAGTTTGTTTTAGTCCATGGCTTACCATTTTTCTGGTACTTATTGGGTGCTAATGCAATGTTAGTTATTTCACCTTTAATTGCTGGGTGAATTTCTTTCTTAGTAAGCTTATGAGTAACTTGGAGATGGAGATTCAAGGTCTGTGTGTCAAGGATCTTTGGTTGGCAAGGACACTCAATCAGTGAAGCTCATCAAGCTTGTATAAGTTTGTTCTGTCTCTCTCACTTTTTGTCCTGCTTTCCCTAAGCATTTTTCCTTCTTTCCTCTCTGTTCAGCTGGCTTCTCTGTGTACTCTTCTACTGGTACAAGACCCATCATGGCTGCCCTAAAATGGTGATTTTTATCTCCTGACTGCACCACTTTTTCCCCATTGCTAACAGACTTAGGTTTTTGTGTCTCAATCATAAATTCCTGGGAGAGAAAATCTGATTGGGCTAACCTCTGGCCAGAGGGTGCCCCCCTCTTGTTCAATTAGCTTTGCTAGAAGTGGGGCTGAGGGTGGTGGAAGAGGCAAGGTGGCCGAAGGTGCCTGCCAAGGCTGAGGTTTATTCCAGGAAGAGAATGTGGGCACTTCTGGTACAATGTACTGTCTTCTAGGGTTCTTTAGCCTTTCTGTGTTCAGTGAAAGAAAGCAGAATAGGGGGATCCCTGGGTGGTGCAGCGGTTTGGCGCCTGCCTTTGGCCCAGGGCGCGATCCTGGAGACCCGGGATCGAATCCCACATCGGGCTCCCGGTGCATGGAGCCTGCTTCTCCCTCTGCCTATGTCTCTGTCTCTGTCTCTGTCTCTCTCTCTCTGTGACTATCATTAAAAAAAAAAAAGCAGAATAGGAAAGATAAGGAAGGATAAGATTTTGTGACAGAGCAAAAGTGCCATCATATGGACTAATTTTCTTTTTTCCCTTTGGCTGTGGAACATGCTGTCTTCCTTGGTTTTCATTTGTTTTGATATTGCTTTTGTTGATTTTAATGTCTTCTGAGGTGTCACCATGAACATCAGCTTCCAAGGAAGTCCTGTCACTTGCGTCATCATGCATGCCCCTTAATTTTATTCTTCTCAGGTCAAACTCTTAAAGGTAGTCATTAAAATAAATCCTCAGGCTGGAGCTTACTTGATCAAGTCATTATGAAGAAAATGAAATTATAGATTTCAGCAACATCTAAGGCAATGGGGTGTCTCCTTCCCTTCCCATGACCCCCAATGATACATTCCCCACACCTTTCTTCCCCCATTATTGATCATGTAGATTATACCTTAATGTGTCTACTGACCTGAAACCTACAGTCATGACCTATGGTCTCACGCACAATCAAATTAGAAGGCTGTGATGGGAAGAGGGTCTCCAACTGACAACCAGGGAGGCCTGGGGTGAACATGGAGGTGAGAGGAGCTCCTCTATGCCAGGGGCAGGAACATCAAGAAGGAAAAGAGCTCATGCTGGGCTATAAGATCTTTAGACCCAAAGGCATGGGACAGGCTAATAGTGATCCTTTGAGCAGAATGAAGACTCCACCTTAAAAACCCAACCTTAAGGGTAAGCATTATATATTGCTTCTCATTTGCTTGCTAAATTCTCAGAAACCCTTGATCAGGGAGGATTTAGGGTTTTCCTTTTTCTCTCCTTTTCCTTTTTTTCCACTCCCTCCCTGCCCCTTCTCCCCCACTGCCCCCAACATCAACTGATGGCCCAGAGCTTGAAAATCCTCAAGTTCAAGGTTGACTGGAACCAGATCTGGCTGTGCCCATCAGCTGCTGGGCTGTTCTTCAGGGAGGCTTGCAAAGTTCCAGGACAGCCCTGCCTTTGAACCAGAACCCCTCTACCAGTACCGTCTGCACACAGATCCTGTGTAATGGAGACAGAAATCTTTGTTCTCCATAAACAACAGAGTGGTACTCTTGTTGGACCCTTCCCTCTGCTGAGAATTTGGAGTAGCATTTTATCATCCCTGAGCGCGCTGCCTTGCTTTAATGTCTGGCAGAGCATGAATTGTAAACACGTCATTAGGACTTAAAGGCTGCCCCGAGATGCTAGCTGAAGGAGAACAGGCCCTGAAGAAAAGAGGAGTTTGGCTGAAAATGAGCTGCTGAATAATTTATCACGAATTGAAAAGTCAATACCTTAAGTGAGGCGTGGTGAAGCTCGGGAACTTGGAGGTAAACACTGCGAGGATGTAATTTTGGAGAGAATATTACCAAAAGGAATGGCTCTTTGGCAGAAGCAGGAGACAGAGAGCCCGCGATGGTGGCCTGGGGTGGGGAAGGGGCACAAAAGGAGAAGTTAGAGCAGAGCTTGCCTTCAAGGCCACTGCCTCTTCACCAGAGGAGAGGTTAGGCCCCAAAGGAATCCAGGAATGGTTGAGAAAAAAAAGAGCAATGCTAGGGAGGAGTTCCAAGAAGGGCTGAACTGGGAGCCCAGGAAAGCTTCCCGGAGGAGGGAGGCCCCAGGCCTGGAAGAGAGGATTGGATGGAGGGAGAGGCAGGAAAGGGAACCTCATCAGACAAACTGAAGGCTCAACAGAGAAAAGCCGAGGAGGGTGGTGGTGGCGCAGGCTGAGGAGAGCCCCATGGAAGAATGGAAATGCACCCAAGTTTGGCATGGGAGCCCCAGCAGATTCTCTGGCAGGAAATTGATATTTGTTCGCAGATTCATTTCACGAATAGCAGCAGGTCATTGAGTAGCTGTGTTCCAGAGACTCGGCCCAGGGCTGGGCATGCCGTGGTGAGCACAAGGCAGGCATGATTCCTGACCTCACAGAACCCACATTCTAGTCAGGAAGACAGATAATCAAAAAATTGTAAGCACATTCATTGTGCTAAGTGTGCTATATGCACCATCTCAATCCTTACTGTGAGGTTACGAGGTAGGTGAAATAATTATCTCCATTTTACAAGTAAGGAAACCAAGGTTTAGGGAGGTTAAGTCATTTGCCTGAGGTGACCTAGCCAACAAATGGTGGAGCGACAAATCTGTAATGCTATTCACGGTTAAGATTTTGGTGAAATGTCAGAGGGGGAGATAGATGGGGCCATGGGCCAATGTTGGACTCATGATTTTGTTCAGGGGATCAGGGAGGCTTTCTGGAAGACGAAGCGAAGATGACACCTGCAAGATGAACTGGGTGATGTGAGGTTAAGAGTGGCCTCGTGGTGAAGGGGAAGGTAGAAGGGGCCAGATCTGGCACGGCTTTGGAAGCCTGTCAGGGAGGCTGGACTTTATCCTGAGGGCAGTGAGAAGCCACTGAAGGGTTCCAAGAGGGGAGGGATGGAGAGTGTGTGTGTGTGGCAGAAATCAATTTTGCATTTTTAGGAGATCACTCTGGCTGCTTTGCAGGGAATTGATTGGTGGGGCCAGGAGTGCAAGCTGCTGGAACAGTGAGGACGTTGAGAAACAGGAAATAAGTGAACCAATAAATGTGTCAAACCCTTGAATGGTTTATTCATAGGAGAGTCCCTCAGTCCCGTGCTCAAAGCCTTTTTAGCCCCACTTACATCCAATTCTAATAATTCAGCTGTTTGTTTTCCCAATTTGTAGCAGATGAGTAATAACTTAAGAAAGAAATCGAGAATGCAGCAGGAAAGAAGCACTGGCCACCGTGGAAAGTGGCAGCTTGAGTCTAAGGAAAGACACACATTAAAAATACTAAAATTAAATTGCTCAGCAGGTTGGGATTATTCAGTAGAAAGGCAAATAGTCCTGCCCCAACCACATCCTCTCATTTCCACCTTGTATTTGATAACTTTAGTGATTACATTGAATCAACAACAAAATGTGATATTAACCTCTCTTTAAAAAGTCAGGGGGAGAAAAAGGACAATTTTATATTCCCAGCAGTGCTTGTGACTTGTTGAGTTGCTGCTGGACTGATCCCAAGACAGCCCTGAAGCCTGGAGCTCGTGTTCCCGCTCCAGTCCCCAGGGCCAGCTCTGGGTCTCCCCCTGTACAAGGGTGGCCATCCTAAGGTCACTAGAGCAGAGAGACTGGGGCTTGGTCAAACCCTCTGGCCTTTCATCAGTGAACCTGGCACATGAGCTGAAGCAAGATGACAGAGCGGTCATGACCTCCATGGTCCTCCTTCACAAGCTCAGCAGGAATATTTTCTAGAGTGACACAGTCTTTGAGGGACTTGGAAAGGTCACAGCTGCTAGGGAACTTCCTCAGAGAAGCATAGGGTATAAATGGTCCCTCAGCAGTTTCACCAGCTTGGGCGTGGCTCTAGCCCCTCACTGGCCCCCCCACTGAGTCTCTCACTGAACTCCTCACTGAGCCCATCACTATGCCCTCCATTGGCCCCCTCACTGCCCTCTCACTGGGCCCCTCACTGGACCCCTCACTGAGTCCCTCACTGGGCCCCTCACTAGCCCCTCATTCAACCATGGTGGGCCTTGGCCTAGATTAAGTGTGAGATGCACCCTGGCTATGGGGACTTGGATTGGCTCTTCTCTGGTCTGAGACTGATGCTCTCCAGGGCCTTCATGCTCAGGTGGTCAGGCACTCTCCATCATGCCTGAGGCCAGTACTCCATCTTTTGGTTTTGCTTGGGTGATGAGAAGTACTGCCAGGGAGCCAGGTCAATGAAAGACTCCTGAGCAACTTCTCCTATTTTGGCTAACTTATTTTGTTGTTGTTGTTAGTGTAATAAACAGACTGAAACCTCCATTAGAGTTGCCTGAGACGTTTGGATTCCATTTGGGAAACTCATTAGGAGAAAAAGCTTTGGTAGCAGAAAGTTGGTTGGTTCTGAGAAGGCAGCTCAGACCTCGAATCTTTACTCCGTTATGACATCTGGCTGGAAACCATGGCCGTTGGAAGTAGGACAGTTGAAAGTACGATGTCTCTTGCACAACTTTTGCTAGCTGGAGTTTTAGCTATGTTTTTTGGTGCCCTGATAAATGTAGTCCTTTTCTTTGTTTTGAAATTACTTTTTGGAGTGTAGAAAAGCAATTGATTTTTGTTTATTGATCATATATCTAGCAACTTGTTAAAATACTTTATTAATTATAGTAAACTGGCATTTATTTGGGGTTCTTTCTGTATAATCATTATTAGAGGATAATGACAGTTTTATTTCATCTTTTTGAAAGAGAAAAAGGAATGCATGTTTGTATATTTTAGGATTCTCATTCAAAGTAATTGAAATAAAAGAACAAAAGAAATTGAGTTTCAATTTTCTGGATATACTTATATGTCAGATTTATTGTTCTTTTTTTAGATTTATTGTTCTTTGACACTATCAGATGATACATAATTTAATTAAACATATTTTTCATTAATTTATTAAATATTTATGTAGTACAATGATAGGCTTTGAGGCTATTACTGTGAGTAAAACCCAGAGACCCAACTCCGCCCTCTTGGGGCCAATAGACTAAGGCAGTTTACCAGTTACTGGTGTAAGAGAGAGATAAAAGCAGTATAGTTAAGGCCATGGAGAAGACATGGAGGGATGTGAAAGGGTTTGTGACATAATTAGTAAGTTGATCATGGATGGGGTGTGAGGAGCAAGGGAGAGGGAATTGTAAAGGATAACTTCTGGGTGTCTGGTTTGCACAAATGAATCGGTGTTACCCTTCACTGTGATGAGGAACACCAAAACGGGACCAGATTGGGGAAGGCAGACAGGAGGGGATGCTCATGTGTTTGGTTCTGCCATTTTGATCTTGAGATGCTTTTGAGTCATAAGGAGGGATGTTGGCAGACAATTGGATATACTGTTCTGGAACCTGGAGGAGAGACCTGACTGGAATCATCTGTCGATAGAGAGTAATTGATGGTTTGGGTGTAGATGAAATTGGCTAGGGCTGAAGAGAACAGAGGAAGAAAAGGAGAGAAGTATGAATGGAATCTTGAGGAGTTACAGCATTTAATGGCCAAGTAACAAAGGATAGGTTGGCAATGGGAGGAGGGAAGAGAAAATGCAGGACAGTGTATTGTCCTGGAAGTTAAGGGAATTGAATATTTTAAGAAAGAAGGGAAAGTTAACAATATCAAAATCTCCTGAAAGGTTAAGTAAGATGAGGCCTGAGAAACCCCAGTGGATTTAACCACATGATAATCACTGGAAACATTATTGAGAGCTATCTTGGAGATGGTTATCATGTTGAAGAGTGAGTGGGAAGTGGGATTTTTTTTTTGATAATTTATTGGAAAATAAATGAATCTGCACTGTTGTATTTTGGTTTCAGAATGCAACATCACAAACAAGGATGTTCTCTGTTAAGGCTTACAGAAATAAGCTTTATGAACGAGCAACTTTAAGATCCTGGGCCTACCCATTCAACAGTTGTTGGAGACCCTGCAAATGAAATTAGGGTAGGGTGGCAAAGAGTTTGCCTGTCAAACTATTTGGGGACATGGGTCCTAAGCACTCTATTTTGGGGTCTATCAGCTTACTCCTCATGCTTACAAATGCCTGGATAAGGATAAAGGAGCCCAGGCATATTGGAGAATCATTACCAAATACTAGACACTATTTAGGTTTGTGTTCCATCAGGAGAGTGATTATCTTGTTATCTGTAAATACATTCGGCCACATCAGCCCATCTGTTGGCACCTGCTGAGGCTATTTTATCTGGAATCCTCCATCTGAGTACTTTGTACTTTTGTGCATCTGCATTTGTTTTGGAACTAAGTATATAGAAGTTCTTTGATGACAAATTCCACAGTGCTCTAAAGAGGGACTCTGGCCCTGCTGCAAATGCAGGCTGTCCCCATCTCTGGTCTCTGGCTCTGTCATAGGAAGCAGATTGTTGACTATCTCCCAGCTGCTTCTTGCCACTTGCAATTTGTGCTTTCTGCAGAAATCACTCTCTTCTGAATAAGCCAGTCACCTCGCCGTTGTGAAAAGGTTGTGTGTCTGTTGAATATTTTATTTACCATCTGGCTGGCAGCACAGCACAGAACCTACATAAAGGCCAGTAGTGCCCCAGACCCCCACATACAATCCTTAAAAGGTCGCTAGCTTCTTCTCATGCCTGGCTGGTGCCATCAATCCCTCACACAGGTCCTGCGCTAGTCTTTTGAGGCTTTGAGAAGGAGGGCTACAGGCTGTAAAGCAGCTGAAGGAGATTTCTGTTCTTCAACCCCAGTATCGGGGTAGCCTCCAGACATTTTTGGGTATGAGGGGGTCTGCGACTCTACTTCTGCTATCTGTGGGAACTCAATAAATGTGACCCCCTTCCTCATCTTTACCAACTAGATTCTCTCTTTTAGAAAGGAGGAATTTAGTGGCTCTTTCCCTTGTTCAGGAACGATATCCAATTAGGGTTTGAAAGTGCTTCTGTTTTCAGCAGTCCTCTTTGCAGATGCAAATACTTCCAAGAAGTCTCTTACTTTTGAGACTTACTCAGCCAGTAATTACTTCGTTGACTATAGATACTCCTTAACAGATACCCGGGAGGGTTGTGATATATGGAAAGAGGATGGACTTGGAATTAGAAGCCCTCTATCATGTTTTAATGTTTGACCTTAGATACAATTTCCTCATCTGTAAAATGGGTATAATAATAACTTACCCTGTGGGGTTGCTGTGAAGATCAAGATATTTGTAAACAGTGTTCCATGCATTGAAAACACTAGTATTCACTACCTGCTCTAGAGATAGAGGTAGGCTAACAAGACACATCACTATTCTGTGTAGTTCCACTTTTTTTTTTATTTGTTTATTTGAGAGAGAGAGAGGGTGTGTGAGTGAGGAGAGGGGCAGAGGAAGAGAGAGAATCATAAAGCAGACTCCCTGCTGAGCATGGAGCCAGATAGGGGGCTTGATCCTGCCACCCTGAGATCATGGCCTGAGCCAAAATCAAGAGTCGGCCACTCAGCTGACTGAGCCACACAGGCACCACTTGATTCTACTTGTATACTGATACTCATCCCTTTAAGTGATAGCAACATAAAAAATACACACTTAGTCCTTGGGCTACAGAAGGGTTAGGTTCCTGAATATATGCTTTGTAATATGTATAATTATGGGATGGAAATGAAATGTCATGATTTATTATTTAAATAAGTGTTAAGTACTATTAAAACTCACATTTGTTAAAGGCTTACCGCAGACTGAGTAGCGAGTTTTGGAGATATTATTTCATTTAATCTTCACAACAACACTATGAAGTAGATATTAGGTTTTATAGTTGAGTAAATTGAGATATAGGAACTTAAGTAACTTGGGAAGATTCATAGAATTCATGAACGGCCATCCCAGAATTCAAATCCAAGTCTGTCTGATTACATATATATGATCACTATGTTCCACTGCTTTCCTAAAAACGTATCTCCTACTCAGCATTTTTTTTTTTTAAGAAATAGGGAGCCAAGCTTGTATAGAATTTTTCACTATATCTTCACAAGTGGACAACTTTATAAAAATGTTATTTATGTAAAATCACGGAACTAAGTAAAGTGCAAAAGTAAGAGGTGGTGGTTGATAGCATTCCTGGTCTCACTAAACAGTGAACACTAAACATGTGGTTATGTACCTTGCAGATTCCTTTTATTTTTTTCAATTGGGAATACATACAACTAGCATGAACAGTTCAAGAAGTGTGTGTGTGTGTGTGTGTGTGTGTGTATAGCTCAAGTCACAAGGTGGGATAGCAATCAATGTGAAACATATTTCAGCACAACCAAATGAATCATTTTAATTATAAATATTATAATTTGAATTTCAGAAGCATTATATTAAGAAATATTCATTTTAAAATTCAGAAATTACAGATGAACCTGGTAAGAGGTTGGCCACTATCCTTAATTGTGGTTCTTTTTCCCAAGAAAGACTGTGGTTAACAGTTTCATGTGTATCGCATCTCAGATTTTATTGTGTATATGACTCATTTGGGTATTTTGTTAAAATGCAGACTCTGAATCCGTAGAAGTAGGATGGGCCTAATAATAAGTACCCAGCTGAAGCTAATGCTACTGGTCCAAGGCCCACACTTTGAATACAAGGTTATAGAATATGTGCATTTTTAATTTCATTTACTGCCAAATTGCATTGCAAATGGCAAGATTTCATTCTTTTCATGGCTGAGTAGTATTCCATTATATGTATATGTATATGTATATGTATATGTATATGTAGATGTAGATGTAGATGTAGATGTAGATGTATCCAAATCTCCTTTATCCATTCATCAGTTGTTAGACATTTGGGGTCTTTCCATAATTTGGCTATTATTGGTAATGCCTCTATAAACATCCAGGTGCATATATCCTTTTGAATCACATGTTTTTATCCTTTGGGTAAATACCTAGCAGTGCAATTGCTGAGTCGTAGGGTAGCTTTATTTTTAACTTTTTGAGGAATCTCCGTACTGTTTTCCAGAAAGGCTGCACCAGTTTGCATTCCCACCAGAGTATTAAGAGGGTTCCCCTTTCTCTGCATCCTTGCCAACACCTGTTGTTTCCTGTGTTGTTAATTTTAGCCATTCTGACAGGTGATATTGGAGTTTTGATTTGTATTTTACTGACGATGAGTGACGTTGAGCATCTTTTCATGTGTCTGTTAGCCATCTGTATGTCTTCTTTGGAGAAATGTCTATTCGTGTCTTCTGCCCATTTTTTAACTGGGGTATTTGTTTTTCTGGGTGTTGAGTTTGATAATTCTTTATAGATTTTGGATATTAACCCTTTATCAGATATATCACTTGTAAATATCTTCTCCCATTCCATAGGGTGCCTTCTAGTTTTGTTGATTATTTCCTTCACTGGGCAGAAGCTTTTTATTTTGTATTTTATTTTTTATTTAAATTCCATTTGCCAACATATAGTACATCATTATTAGTTTCAGATGTGCTTTTCGATAATTCATCAGTTGTATATAACACTCAGTGCTCATCACATCACATGCCCTCTTTAATGCCCATTTTATCTTGATGAAGTCCCAATAGTTTATTTTTGCTTTTGTTTCTCTTGCCTCAGGAGACATATCTAGAAAGAAGTCGCTATAGCTAATGTTAGTGCCTGTGTTCTTCTCTAGGATTTTGATGATTGCCTGCCTCACATTTAGGTCTTTCATCTATTTTGAATTAATTTTTATGTGTGGTGTAAGAAAGTGGTCCAATTTCATTCTTGTACATGTCACTGTCCAGTTTTCCCAACACCATTTGTTGAAAAGACTGTATTTTTTTTTCATTGGATATTCTTTCCTGCTTTGTCAAATATTAGTTGACCATATGGTTGTAGGTTTATTTCTGGGTTTTCTATTCTGTTCCATTGATCTATGTGTTTGTTTTTGTGCTAGTACCATACTGTCTCCATCACTACAGCTTTGTAATATAACTTGAAGTCTGGAATTGTGATGCCTTCAGCTTTGCTTTTTTTTTCCCCCCTTCTTCTTCTTTTCAAGATTGCTTTGTCTATTTGGTCTTTTGTGGTTCCATACAAACTTTAGGATTGTTTGTTCTAGCTCTGTGATACCAAACTACAGTCCAAAGTGATTGTACCAACTATGATCTCACCAGCAGGATATATGAGTACTTATTTCTCTTACATTCTGACACTTACTAGTTATCACATTAAATTTGTCAGTCTGATAGGTGAGATATGGTATCTATATATTTCCTGATTTTAACAAGGTTAAGCATCCTTTCATGTATTTTTTTGGATATTTATACTTTCCCTTTAGTTAATTGCTTGCTCATATTTTTGGCCCATTTTTCCATTTGGATATCTTTGCCTATATTATGGGTTTATATGAATTCTTTATATATTCTGTATACCAATCCTCAGTCTATGAAATGTCTTTCAAATATTTTCCTCTGGGTCTAATGAACAAATTCCCACCCAGGAGAGCTGTCTAGTGATTGAATGGAGGTGGAACCACTCAGAAATTACATAACTATTTGTTGGGGCAGAACTTGGTACCTTCATCAACTGCTAGTGCCTTTCTCCTTTATATTATTATAATATGTCAGGTTGGAGCTTTTCAGACTGTATTACATTTGTTTATTCCTCCACTAAACAGTGGAGCTAAGGGCAGAGGTGTGGGTCTGTGAGTCACCTCTGTGTTACCTGTACCCAACGTTAGGTCTAGCACAGAGCAGGCACTCCAAAGTATTTAGTGAGTGAATAAGTGGACAGATGGCTAAATGGGTCTATTTGCAGGTTTCCTGTCAGGATCTGCTCTGCAATTTAGCTAAGGTTTTCTTTGAGTTCTTCAACAAGTTGAAGAAAGAAGAACCAAACATCCATTTCTACGACCCTTTGCTTCTAGTTAGAGGAAAATTGCTCCTTTCATTGACCTTTCAGTTATTTTGTTGCTCAGAGACTGTAATAGTACTTATAGAGCTAACACTTATATTGTGCATTTAGTGTGCTTTATATACATGAATTCATCTAGTTTTCACAATAACCATTTTCTCAGATGAAGAAACAGAGGCACATACTCGTTAAATAGCTTGCCCAAGACCATACAGCTAATAAATGGCAGACTGTGAACCCAGCTGTTTGGCTCCCTACTCTGTGCTCCAGAGACCAACCCTAGACCTGACACAGTTGTAGGTTTTAAACAAACATTCTTCTCTTGGTTCACCTTTTCTCCTCTAGAAGTCTGCCTTTTTCAGCAGTGATATCTCAGGCCTGTGGCTTGGTGGAATTGAATCTTGTATGCACTGTTTCTCCACAGCTTTTGTCTCTGAACTTTGCATCTATCCCTGCTGGAAGCCTCAACAATCCCTTTTCCCCAGGGGGACCTGGCAACCCGCCTGCCATCCGGCCAGACAAAGGATTCAGGCATTCTACCTTTGGGGACCATTTTCTCCTTGTAGCCCCCAAATTCTAATTGGCACCTCTGGCCCCAAGACTTTGCTTGGTGCTGCCATCTGGTGGGTATAGATGACCACTGACATCTCTCTCTAATGAGAGGACTCCTTGCCATTGGCCAAGATTGGTCCACACTGTTCCTTTTAATCTCCAGGTCAGGATACCCCACTTAGAATGTAATCAACTGGTAAGGATTAATGATTGGCTTTTCCCACCCTGGCATTAAAGCTTTTCTGAATGAAGGCTTAGTAATTGGTGGGATGATAGTGTGGCCGTACTTGTAGGTAAGAAGTCCTGCTTGGCTCCCCCTCAAATCCTGTGAAGAAGGCAGCTGCCCACACAATATAAAAGACATTTGGAATCCAAAGGCTGTAGCGGGGAGACCCTATCAAGGCTCTCAAGTCTTTTTAATAGATTCTTCAACATATTCACTTTTCTCTTACAGCATGAGTAGAAGGAGACCCCAGGTCCAAATGCTAGGCATAGGTTTAAAGAAATGGGTTGTATTGAGTTCTGCTAGGTCTGCTCACATCTATTATCTGAGGAAGTTCACAGTGACCTCCTAAGGCAGGATTTATTTAAAATAAAAGCTAGGAAACACTTCAAAGTCAGATAAATGACCTAACTTGAGAATCAGAAACATCCTTCCCATTCACGGATGATTTTTAGCAGCTTTCCAGGTTCAGAAAAGAGGCCCATATGGAGACTATGAGACTCCAATTATATCCACATGTCTGGAGTAAACTAAGCAGGGCCCAGAGCAACTGATCATTCAGACAAAACCTCAAGGACTTAATAATTATTTGTTGGATGTAATGTAATTGAACTGAGGGCTAAAAATATGATCTGTGTATTGCTTCTAGGAGGGACCTTTTTTTCTGGTCTTGTGACTCTAAAACCTTTGTGGGTAAAGTCCTTAAGCTTCCTTCCAATTCACTTGTTTATAACCAAGGAGTTGACAGCGTTAAGTGGAAATTTGAGGGTATGGGGTGGCAACAGCCTCTGAAACCAGCTTTCCATTTTTTTTTTTTCCAGCTTTCCATTTTGAATAGCCTATCGACCAGTGCAGATCACTGCACTACTGATGGTGAAGACAGACATTAGGAATAGAAAGCCAATGTGCTGGAACCCAGACAAGATGAGCACCTTGCTGCATATGGCTTTAATTCCTGTTAGCTTCCATCGGGGGAGAGCACTGATACTGGTTGGTGGAGAAACCAAGTACACTTGACCCTGGAACAATGCAGGGGTGGAGGATAGGGGCCCTGACCCCCTAAACAGTTGAAATCCAAGTATAACTTTTGACTCCCCCAAAACTGAACTACTAATAGTCCACTGCCCACCAGAAGCTTTACCAATAATGTAAACAGCCGATTAACACATATTTTGTATTATTTGTATTCTATACTATATTCTTGCAATAAAATCAGCTAAAGAAAAGAAAATATTATTAAGGAAATCATAAGGAAAGTACATTTGTGGTACTGTACTTTGCTTATTTTTAAAGATCTGCATAGAAGTGGACCCACACAATTTAAGCCCGTGCTGCTCAAGGGTCAACTGTATTGTTAAACAGGAGGACGGCGTTTGTGGAGTTGAGTTCTGGCCTGGAAGGGGAAGGACCATATCCTGGGAAGGAAACTCACCTGATCCTGAACACCCACTGTGTCTTGCACTAATTAAGGCCCTTTCTGGTGCATTCTCTAATTTAATTTTTTTTTAAGATTATTTATTTGAGAGAGAGAGACAGAGACAGAGAGAGACAGAGATAGAGCATGAGCAGGGAGGAGAGGGAGGAGCAGGGAGCTGCTCAGCAGGGAGCCTGACACAGGGCTCATCCCAGGACTCTGGGATCATAACCTGAGCTGAAGGCAGATACTTGACTGAGCCACCCAGGTGCTCCTCATTTAATCTTTCTAACCACTCCCTCAGCAAGTATTGTTTACCTATGACATTTGGGGTTATTGAGCCCTAGCAATGTTTTAGAATTTGTCCAAGCTCACATAACTAAGAAGTGATGGATCTGAGATTAGAGTCCAGGAATCTGGCTGCGTCTCCAGTGAATATTCTTTGAACTGGTCAACTTGTCCGTCCCAGTGACCTTTCAGAGAGGAAAACCTGTCCTGCATTCTCTTGTTGTGTTCATCCCCTCCACAGTTACAAATTATCTGAGAGGATCGACTGAACAAAAATTTCAGGTTACACAATCCACTTTGCTCTTTTGCCTTAAATCTTATTTTTAAAGTTGGGGCTCCCCCTCTTTTAAGAATGTGAAAAATGAGAGTTGCCTCCTCTCTATCTAGCCCTGTGTTGGTTTAGGAAGATCCTGGGAAGAGATGAACTTCCACAGCTCCTCCTGGGACAGGGTGCATGGCAAAAGGAGGAATTAGACCTTTGCCATTAAGTGTACTCAAGGCTGGGACAGCCCAGGTGGCTCAGTGGTTTAGCACGCCTTCAGCTCAGGGCCTGATCCTGGAGACTCGGGATCAAGTCCCACATCGGGCTCCCTACATGGAGCCTGCTTCTCCCTCTGCCTGTGCCTATGTCTCTCATGATAGACAAAATCTTAAAAAAAAAAAAAAAAAAAAAAGAAGTGTACTAGGCTGTTGCTCGTAAGTTCATCTAACCAGACAAAAGTCCAGACTTTTTATTTGTGAGGTGATTATATATCTAGAGAAGCAAGGGAGAGGTAGGTTTTATTTCCTCCTGGTTGTAGATTTCTTTACCTGTTTTTTTCTTTTTTCTTTTTTTTAGAAAAAGATTTGAGTGTGTGTGTGATCTTCTCTCATACATATGGACACATACATACTCTCCTCCTCTCTTCTCTTCCAAACTCCTTTCCAGCTATGGTAAAGAGAAATCTTCCAGTTGGTGTCACAGCATGTTTTTGAGGTTTTGTAAGCAAAGCCCTGGTGAATCAGCTGATGGCTGATGGCCATAAAGTGCCCTTCTTAGGTTTTGTGCCCTTCCCTTTGTGAAGAGAGATTCTTTAAATCGAGATACAATCCCTTGAGAGACCGACCCTGAGTAGTAGTACTACTACCATGGCAGGTTGGGGTGCTGGTGTACAAGGTGGCCACGCAGCAGGCTGCCTCCCTGACTCTCTTCAGGCCAAGGACATGCCCCTACAGATGGAGAAGAGAATAGGAATCTGTGTTTTAGAGAGTCTTTGTTTGGACCATTTCTATTCAGATGCTGAGAAGAAGTGACTTCAGCAGAAGGGGACGATATGAATCAGTATATTTGCTCTCATAACAAATAAAGTAGTGTCAGCCGTTAGAGCCCGGGCATGTCCCTTGGCTGTCAGTCACAGTTCGGTCCTCTCTAACATCAGGTACAAACAGCAGGCCCAGCGACTTTACAGTTCACGGCATAATTCCAGGCTGTGCCTCTGCAGCCTTCCCCTCGCCCCCCCCCCGGGGGGGGTATTTTGTGCAGGATTTCCCTATGCCCTGAGATGAGCCTGGTCCCCCACGGATGAGGACTGGGTTACAGGCCACGCTTCAGTCCTGGGAGCTGTGCGGATTAAAAAAAACCAACAAATCTAGATAGGGACACAACTCTTCCAGGGGTTTGGTGGAGACGGTGGTGCAGAATCTTGCAGGTGCCCCGGTGGGTTAGCTCCGTTGGCAGATGCCAAGTCTGGGGACATCCAGGAGGCAGGAGGACGGAGGGCGCGGGACAGGGGGAGGTGGAAGTGAGGCTGGGGAGGAACTGGGCCCCCACGGAGCCCGGCCGAGGCCAAGGCTACTCGGAGGATCCGGCCCAAGCCTCCCCGGCCTGCGGGCTTCCCGGCCACCAGGGAAAAAGGGAAGAGGGGCCGGCGCGCAGGGTGGGGGGGGGCGAGGGCGACAAGCCCCGCCGCGGGGCGCTGAGCCGCGTGACCCCGCGAGGTGGCCGCGGGGGGGGCACCTGCGGGCCTCCGGGGACCTGGGGTCTGCGGGTGCGAGGCCCCGGCGCGCCCCTGGAGGGCGGGAGCCGGGGGCGGCCAGCAGGTGGGGCCCGGGGGCCGGACTCCGCCCCGCGCGCCCTCCGCGTTGGTCGGCGGCCGCCCAGCCCCGGCCCCTCTCCCGAGCCCGAGCGCGATTGGTGGCGGCGCTTGTCGCTCGGAGGGGCCGGGCCGCTCGCTCCGCCGCTCGCTCCGCCGCCCTCGCCGCCGCCGCCGCCGCCGCCGTCCTTCCAGCAGCGCGGGCCGGACGGACGGACGGACGGCCGGGGCCCCGCGCCTGGCGATGGGCAGCGGCGCGCCCGCGGACCCGGGCTGTGCCAAAGTTTCCCCGGCGCGCCTGTCGGGGCGCGCGGCTGCCGGCCACCCGTGACCGCTTCCAGAGGGGCTCGGAGATTTTTAATTTGGGAGGAAAAAAAAAAATCCACCCCGTTTCCTTTGTGAAGCTCCCTCTCTGCAGGGTGGCCGGCGGCGGGGGCTGCAAACTTGGGCACGGCGGCTCCGCGGGCAGCAGGCGGCTGCGGAGGACCTCGGCCCCGGGGCCCGGGCGGCCCGGGGGCGTGCGCGCGGCGAGGAGGGTGCCCCGGGAGCTCTATATGGAGGAGGGCGCCCAGGATGGTGTGCACCAGGAAGACCAAAACTTTGGTGTCCACCTGCGTGATCCTGAGCGGCATGACCAACATCATCTGCCTGCTGTACGTGGGCTGGGTCACCAACTACATCGCCAGCGTGTATGTGCGGGGGCAGGAGCCGGCGCCCGACAAGAAGCTGGACGAAGACCGAGGGGACACCCTGAAGATCATCGAACGGCTGGACCACCTGGAGAATGTCATCAAGCAGCATATCCAAGGTACGGGCGCCCCGGGAAACTTGGGCCGCCCGCGAGGCCCGGGAGCGCTGGGGCGGGTGCGCCCCGAGCCGGCGGCCGCCGGGGGCGGGGGGCGCGGGGGTGCGTGTGCGCCCTCGCGCGCGTGGAGACCCTCCTGTCCGCGGCGCCGCGCGCTTCTCCGGGGCACACGTGTGTGCAGCTCGCTGGCGGTGTGGGGGCGCGCTGCGCACGTGTCCACATGTGCCTGAGACTCCGGGCTGCTCGCCGGCTCCCGGGATCACGCAGAGGTCCGGGCTCAGAGTGTGCGTGCGTGAGTGTGTGTGCGCAAGGGGGAGCGGGCGCGGGCCGCCCAGCTCCTTCGGCCCCGGCAGGGGCCCAGGGCGAGATGCTCGCGCGCGGCCCCGGTCTTTGGCATTTAGGACCTGCGGGACAAGCCGGGGCCGGGAAGCTTGCGTAGACCCAGCCCCGGCCCCTAATGTGCGCCTTCGGTAGGCGGTTGGCAATGCCGGGGTGGGGGTGTCTGTGGCTGGGGGTGCTGCTGGCACCGCCGGCGCGCCCCACCCCCACCGCCGCCCGCGGGTCCAAGACCCTCTCCAGGAGCAGGTGTCGACGCGCGGAAGACGCACAGGAGCCTGGCGCTCGGTCCACTGCGGCGGCGCATCCGCCCAGGACCCAGAGGACCCCCCCCCCCGGGCTGTGCCTCCCCCGCGGGGCCCGGGAAGGCCCTTCCCTCTGGTAGCTCCGCTCCCAGGCCCGGGAGCCGCGCGAGCGGGGCTGGAAAGGCTGCGCCCGGCGGTTGCGCCCCGTCCAGGCCAGGGCCGGGGGCCAGGGGGAGGACGGGGTACGGGGTACGGGAGCTCTCCCCCGGCCACCCCGTCGGGTGCGCGGTCAGGGCCGGGGGTGGAGAGCTGGGGCTCCGCGGGGCGCGGGGCGCGGGGCGGGTGTGCGCGCCGCCCGGTCTCCCGTTCCCACTTCTCTCTCTTCACCTCCCGCTTCCCCTGCTCTCCCGGGGTGTGAGCAAAGGAGGAGCCGTGTTCGCCCGTAAACCGGGCAGGCCAGCCAGGCTCTGTCCGCTACCCGGCAGGCGGCCCTTGGCACGTACCTAGTTCAATGGAAGGCTTTCTCCTCCGGGAGGGACACTCTCTTTTGTTTACACCTGGGTGTCTGGGCCTGGCTGCTGCCCCAGGTGCCCCAGATTTCCATTCTCAAATGAATATGTTTTGCTCTGGAGCCTTGCTCAGGCTCCTCTTTGCTTTGCAAGGAAAGTTGTCCCAGAAACTGCAAATGTCACAAAATGCCGGGGTAGGGACAGCTGCTCCGTCGACAGTTGGTAGGTTTCCACACATGTTCCCAGGGAAGGGTCAGGAGAGGGCAGGAGAGGTGTTCGCATCCCTTGTGCTTTCTAACTGATGACTTCAAACCAAGCCCGGGGCTTGGGGACACTTCCTAGCAAAGGAGACCATTGACAGCTTCTCCTTCATACCTGCCTCTGCCTCTCAAATTGGCACTGGGCTTGGCAGACCAATTTATCTATCTGATGGCTCCTGTTGCTGTTGTTTCTTACTTTTTTCCATCCCATGGGTCTGGACCGACAATTAATCAGCAGTACAAGTACAGTGTTTGCCCCAGGGTGATTCAGAACGTTCCCAGGGAGATATAAGCCCATACCTTACTTTGGCGTTTCCAGTTTGCCCACAGATTTTGAGAGATTTTCATTCACAGATTCTGTGTGTGTGCATGTGTGTGTATTCCTGGAAAATGGTTCTCTTGCGCTTTCCAGTCTGCTCAGGGAGGAGGCGAGCGAGGTACTACTTTGGGAAGCAGTGAGGACACATTGTTAACCCATGAGCTCATCACAGAGTAGCCCCTATCATGTTGAATGTGGACCATGTCACATGATTTATAAGGCTCTACATGAAAATGAGTACAGTGCTGAGGCTGAAAGGAACCTTTGTGATTCTGTTCCCAGGAAACCTTATAACTATGCATTGTTCTGGACTTTAAAATATATACCTGAAAAAATTGGGAGAAATAGGAAGCAAAGACAGAACAGGATTCTTAAGCCATGGTCGGCCCAGTTCTCTTGTTATATGTGCACTGACTGTATTAGGACTCCCGTGGATATTTAGAAATGACCAGAGTCTCAGGACAGAAAGGCAGAAGCCACAACCTGTAGAGATGTGGGGAAGGGTCAGTGACTTGGGGGGAGACTAGATAGGAGGCAGGTAGAAGGCAGAGATTACTTGCTTGGCTGTGCCGTGATGGTATAGTGATGACTAGTGGCAGCTCCCCGACTGGTGCTGGAGCCATCCAGAGCTAGGAGGTGGGGAATTAAGTAGACTTAGGGATTTACTTGATTTGAGTAAGAGGTCTGTTAAGTTTGAGACTGGCCAAGTGCAGCTCTCTGGAGGCAGAGGGTGGGAAAGGACAGTTGGACTCTTGTACTTGGTGATGTGGACCGTTCACGTGTATTCCACTGTCACGTTTCCTCTAGTCAGTACAGCTTTATGAGCAATCCAGTTTAGTCTGCTGAGCTGGGGAAGTGGAGAATAAAGGATAATGTTAACAGCTGAAAATTATATAGCACCCATTAATGTGCCAGGTAGTATTCTAGGTGCTTTATGTATATCGACTAATTTAATCATCACAACCCTATGAGATAGGTGATATTAACTCCATGTTGCAGATGGAGGGATTCTCTGATTTGTCTAGGGTCACATCATTGTGACCATATACCATATACGGTATATGGTAGTTTAAGGATTTAAACCCAGCTTATGTGGCTTCTTTAGAGTCTGTGTTCTTAACTGCATACCATACTGTCTCCTTAGAGGGCCAGCAGATCAGAGGGGGAGCAGTGCTCCCCTGGAGTTACTTGATGTTGGTAGTGGGTGTCAGAATGAGAGGCTTCAGAGGATGGCCGAGGAATGATGAAGTCACAGCCTTCCCACCTTGAGACTCTTCCATAGATAAACTTGGGAAGCTCTGGGTTTTATTTATCTCATGCTGAGAGGCAGAGGTTACGTTCACTAAAAAAGTGTTCATGGAACACCCAGGACAGTTCCTGGCACATTCTACAGAGCGTAGGTGTTGGATAGATGAATGGATGGATGAAAAAGTACACAGTGTGGATGCCCAGTGCACCGGTTAGTCATTAATGAAAGCGTTTCCATTCTCAAATGAATATGTTTTGCTTTGGAGCCTTGCTCAGGCTCCTCTTTGCTTTGGAAGGAAAGTTGTCCCAGAAACTGCAAATGTCACAAAATGTTCAGTAGAATGTTCCATAGGACTTGCAATTAGAAGAGGCTTTGGAGCATCACCCTAGAGGTCTGTTCTAGTCATGACTGAAAAGTTTATTTTCCTCTTGGGGGTTGCAGTGATATTTCATTTTAATTTGTTTTCTGATTGAATGATTTAATTAGATGGTGGTTGAGAATCTCTTGGGAATGTAAATTGCAGTTTTGAGAATTTTTTTAAACCAAATCTATGGTAAACGAGAGGGTGGATAGCTCCAGATTTCAAAAATAGCATCCTGTTGGGTTGGAGACGCAAAATATGTGTTAATACAGGTTCGCTCTTTGGAGGAGATGGATGGAATTGCTGGTGAGGGGGTGAGGGGGATGAAGCAGAGGGTGTGCTGGAGCTGTGTGTCGGGGAGCTTGGGAAATGGCAGTGGTGGATCAACTCTTATTTTGGAAGTCCAGCAGAACCCACAACAGCTTTCTCCTTTTCTTGGTTAGTACCTTTTTGAATCTGTGAAGAACATGTCAATATTAAGGAAAACATTGAAAAATGTATAAAACTGTTGGGGATTTACTCCAAAGATACCGGGACACCTGCACCCCGATGTTTCTAGCAGCAATGTCCACAATAGCCAAACTGTGGAAGGAGCCTTGGTGTCCATCGACAGATGAATGGATAAAGAAGATGTGGTCTATGTATACAATGGAATATTCCTCAGCCATTAGAAATGACAAATACCCACCATTTGCTTCGACGTGGATGGAACTGGAGGGTATTACGCTGAGTGAAATAAGTCAATCGGAGAAGGACAAACATTATATGTTCTCATTCATTTGGGGAATATAAATAATAGTGAAAGGGAATAGAAGGGAAGGGAGAAGAAATGTGTGGGAAATATCAGAAAGGGAGACAGAACATGAGAGACTCCTAACTCTGGGAAACGAACTAGGGGTGGTGGAAGGGGAGGAGGATGGGGGGTGGGGGTGAATGGGTGACGGGCACTGAGGGGGGCACTTGACGGGATGAGCACTGGGTGTTATTCTGTATGTTGGCAAATTGAACACCAAAAAATAAATTTATTATAAAAAATAAAAAATAAAAAATAAAAATAAAACATTAAAAAAATAAAACTAAAAAAAAGAAAAATGTATAAAACTGCCTCAGTCATTCTACTCTAACCCAACTATTTTGCATTTTGAGCATTCCCTTCTAAGTTTGCCCATCTGCCTTCATATTTAAAAACAAAGGTGTAGTCACGTTTGGACGTAGTTTTATGTTCTGCTTTTTATTCGGCTTACTTCTTGTTAGAAGCATTTTTTCATGTTTGCTACATAGTTTTTTTGATCCAGTCTTTATTTATTGGAGACCTAATATGTACCAGGTAGCACACTGGGGAGCACACACATTGGATCCAGTGGTGAATCAAGGCACTCTTGGACCTTGTCATAGTAGATTTGTTTTTAAAGGGACAATAAAATCCCTCTTATTCAACACAGTTGGGGCTTAAGTTAGTTAACAGAAAAACTCGGCAAAGAGGAGGATAAAACAAAACATTGCACACATGCATTACATATTTTATTTTTATATTATTTTTGAATGTGTTGTACATTCATTTGCCAGCCTTTTGATGTTAGGGCCAAGTCTTTGTCTTTGGGCTGGGTGGGCCAATTGCCTTTCTGATCATAAACCACTCCCATAATGTGCTGCTTACAGAGACTGATTTCGAATTCTGTTTTCCTTAAAATTCCCTGAGAACTTAAAGATGCTTATGAAGCAATCTCCGTGTAGTAACCTAAATTTTTATGACTTTTGCCTTGTCCTTTGAGGTGATTTTGCTCACATGCAATCTGACTGCTGTGTAAGTGACAAGCTTTATAAAGTCTTTCCAAAGCAGTGAAATTAATTTTCTTAGAAACAACAACTCTCATCTTCTTAACAGTCATATTCCATTGGTTTATAGAATATGTAATTAAATTATGCTGTTACGATGACAAGTACTAAGAGTATAAACATATTTGGGAGCAAACTGAGAGGACTGTTGATAAGCATACAGCTCAGTTGTTAGCTGGAGATGGGAGTGGAGGTGAGGTGAGAGAGAAAAGCTGGTACAAAGGGACAAAAGCTTCCTGAGGCTTATTATCCAGGGAGACTGAAGGGGGCTTCATCTGGAGAGGTGACTAAGGGGAGGGTTTTTATTTTTTATTATTTATTTATTTTATTATTATTATTATTATTTATTTTTTAAAGAGAACTTGTACTGTATTTTTAATGATTGCATAATATTCCACCATCAATATACCATTATTGATTTAACCACTTCCCCATTATTGAACATTGATCTTTCTACTATAATTAACACAGAAATAAACATCTTCACCTCACTCTTCTTCTTCTTCTTCTTCTTCTTCTTCTTCTTCTTCTTCTTCTTCTTTCTTCTTCTCCTTCTTCTTTTTCTTCTTCTTCTCCTTCTTCTTCTTTTAAAGATTGTATTTATTTATTCATGAGAGATACAGAGAGAGAGGCAGAGACGCAGACAGAGGGAGAAGCAGGCTCCCTGTGGGAGACCCGATGTGGAACTCGACCCTGGGACCCCAGGATTACACCCTGAGCCAAAGGCAGATGCTCAACCACCGAGCCACCTAGGCGTCCCTCACTCTTCTTCTTTTGAACTATTTTTAAGGATCTATTTCTAGAAGTGGGATTACTACTGACTCAAAGAGTATGAACATTTTAATGAAAGAATGTTTTCAAAATCTTTCTACGTGGCCACCAGCAATATATTATGTTACCGGTTTCATAGAGCCTGGTGGATCTTGTTATCATTAAACTTATTCCAGGTAAATATAATCACTGTCAAGTGTTCTTTTGATTTGTACTCCTTGGATTACTGTAGAACTTAATATCCTTCCCCTACCCCTGTTTGTTTTTGCCTTGTATTGTGTCTTCTGCCAATTTTTCTCTTGGGATATCAGTGTTTCTGATTTACGTAGATCACTAAATAAATAAATAAATAAATATAGGGGATCCCTGGGTGGCGCAGCGGTTTAGCGCCTGCCTTTGGCCCAGGGCGCGATCCTGGAGACCCGGGATCGAATCCCACATCGGGCTCCCGGTGCACGGAGCCTGCTTCTCCCTCTGCCTGTGTCTCTGCCTCTCTCTCTCTCACTGTGTGCCTATCATAAATAAATAAAAATTTAAAAAAATAAATAAATAAATAAATAAATAAATAAATATATATAGCACATATTCTATGTTATATACATAATTTTTTCTTTACATAGATGATATAGGGCAGTGATTTTCACATTGTGTTCCCAGGAGCTCCAAGCTTCTAGAAGGTTGGATCCAGGACCTGAGAAATAAAAGGGTCAAGTGAAGTCTCCTGGGACCCCTCCAAAACCCACCCACCCCTCTCCTTGGAATCAGTGTATCTTCTTCATCTGTCTTATATTTGGTGTTCTGTAAAATATTTTTAAAAAGGCTATGCTTCTTTTCTAAAAAAAATGTTGAAAATTGCTCTTTTGGGAGAAAAAGAAAGATCAGACTGTTACATTTTTGTGAGGGATGATGGTCGCATAAAGAATTCAAGAGAGTAAACAAATCTAAAAAGAAATTGAATTCCTGGGTAGTGTTCTTATAATATCTATTTACCCTTCTGAATACCATGATTAATAATGTATTACATTATATGACTAATTTCCAAATCCATTATCTTACTTCACTGAGTGAAGATCATCCCAACAATGGGAAAAATGGATTATTAGGTGCTTTTTGTTTCCTAAAAGTTTGTTAGGCATATTATTTGCATATTAATGTACATTAGGTCAGTAAAAACATGTTGCTCACTATGATTACAAACCATATGTGGTCCCTAAAAGTCAGAAAATCCTACGCCTGGATGTTGGGAGTTTTTTTTTTTTCTTTTTTCTTTTTGTTTCCTATAGCTTTTGGATGTCACCTCGAATTGGTTGGTGTCCTTCTCATCTTATCCCTGACTTGGCAGGGTTGTAAAGAAGAGGATATGATGTTTGCTGAATACTTGGAGTTTATTTGAGGAAAGGGTGTCATTTAAATGGTAAAGCTATTTGTCCTTCGGAATGAACTGTGGCATGTGAAATTATATTCGTAACAGTGATTGATATTTTGAGAGAGTGCAAAAGCAGGATTTAGAAGTTGAGCCCAATTACCTTTATTAATAGCCCCAGACCACATCTTTGTGGAGTAGGAAAACCTTGCCAAAGAATACAACTTTTTCCCATGGCCAAAGAATTTTCATTTTTATCCAGAAGTGTGTAGGCTGTAAAATAAATGAATTTCACATTCTTTCCCACTCACTTGACATAAATTGTTATTTGCCCTTGATAAGTAGGTTGATGTAGAATCTCAAGGAGAATTCGGAATGAAATGGAGAGCCACAGTCTGGTTTGTGAGGGCCTCGCAGGTCAGCTTCAGTCACTTGAGTTAGGTTGGTCTGTGTTTTTCCAAAGGTATCTATGGGATTCAGAGCCACATACAGGGTTACTGGACCATCTTCGTTATCAGCCTAGAGAATTTCACTTCACTTCATTTGGCCAGCTGAGTGGGCTATTGCCTTGATTTGGGGCCTCGAGGGTCTCTTTGGGATTGGTGTCCTTTTTCACTGCTTAGGTTCTATCCAAGAGGCTAGGACAGATGACTGCCCTGGGAAGAAGCATATAGGGAGGCAGTCTAGCTGGAGGTGATGTCACCCAGAAGGTTTTGGGGGGAAGCACCAGGCTGAGTGAGTGACGAATGTAGCCAGAAGGTAGGGAGATGGGATTTGGGGAGAAAGAGGATTATGCATGAAGATGGAGGGACAGAAGTCCATAAATGTGAGATGGGCATCTGCAGTAGAGGGCCAGGGACAGAGTGGGGTAGGTCTGCTGGTGGGTGATCCAGACAAAATGAATGCTGGCCTGCACTTTTTAGGCTGGCCTTGAGTGTCTCCCTAGGACTGGAGGTTCTTGAATTGGCTAGAGATTTGATTATTCTGTGGTGCCTACAATTGTCAGCTTCTCAAATCCCACTCTGCCTTTGGTGTCAGAGTCAGCTCCATTCCACACTGCAGTATGTGAGTAGAGAAGTGCTTGATGTTTTCCCTTTCCTCACACACATGCCTTCACATGCAGGGCACACGCCCCGGGGCAGGGCCCGGATGAAGCATGTCCCAACATGGTACATTCATTCTCACTTTAGCCCTTTTTCTCCCCCTCAAGAAAGCGTATTAGCATGCACGAGAATGGGATAACTTTGAAATCCCTTCAACTTATTAGTTAAACCTAATCATTCATATGTTTTGCTACTTAAATTATTGTTAATAACAAATTACTGCACAACTGTTCCAATGTAAAATTTGTTGTGGTGGGTGATTGAAAACAACTGTTGTTCTGGACTCTTATGTGTGGGTCTGTGTACTTTCTATGGACCCAACTGAGTGCAGCCAACTGGAACTTTGAGCAAGAGCATTCCTGATTATGTGAACACAAATGCTTTGGTAGTTTTTCTGACTACATGATAATGGATTAAAATATATTTCTAGGACATCCCAGTGGGTATGGGGTTCTGATGTAGCTCTTTCACTGCCCAACATTCATTGTCAGTTTTGTGAAGGTTTGCTCTTGGGAGATGAAACTGCCTGTAATGAAGCTTTCTGAAAGCCCTAAGTGTCCAGCCTGAGTGAGATGGTGATGGGCTTCCTTTGTAATGCCACCACTGAAATGGTACTAGAGCCAGCAGGCATAGTTCTCTGGGCTAGGTTTTGTTACTATCTCCCATCAAGAGGTCACAAAAGTACTGTGTTTGGGAATATCCAGAGAAGTGGCATCTGTACCCTTCTCCTTGGGGCAGATGGGAACAAGGAGAAATGATGCCTGAAGGAGAGGCTGAGGGCCAACTCTTTGGAATGAATGGGTTCATTCCACCAGTGTCCAGAGTTTAAGACAGAGGTGGAGCACCTTGTTTGAGATTCTTGGGTATTGCATTTTAAGCAGTGGGAACTTGTATGCCTTGCCCATCCATCTCTGTCCCCTGGGACAGGCCGTTAAAGGCCATTGAGATCCTAGAGGAATGGGAACGTAGTTCAGGGACCTGGACAGGACAGGATTTGAAACCTGGGCTAATAGATGTCATGCTAATGGCATCTGGGACTTAGGAGAATAGCACCAAAATTGCTTGAGCCAATGAATATAAGTGTAAGAAAGCTAAGAAAGGATTTGAAGTTCCCGAAGTGACAAATGAAAATCCCAGCCAAATCCTTGGTTTATTTTAAGAGCAACAGGCATATAAAGTATTGAAGATTGATTGTATCAAGAGGCACAGAGGAAGAGAATTCCTGTGTGTCAGAGACTGGGCTAGATGCTGTCCATATGCGGTTGCTTTTTATCTTCACAACGTGGAGGAAGAGTTTTAGAGATGAGAACACTGCGGCATAGAGACTTGAAGAGTTTGCTCAAGGTCACACAGCTGATAGCGGTGGAGATGAGGAGGGAAACTTTTTCTAACACATTTTTCTCTACAGAAGAAAAAAAAAAGTGAATATCAGAGAGAGGACCGGGAAATCATTCTCTCAAAGACCACGTTCAGGTGTAAGCTCAGAGGCCTCATCAGGTCAAGTGGGAGGCTCGTGGGTGAGGGCGGGGAGCCAGGCAGGTGGCTTGGAGTGTCCTTGTGTAGGTGAGGAACCTCGAGGTTGGGTGCCAGAGGCAGAGGGCCTTGCCCTGGAGGGGTGAGTGTGGTACTGCTACAGAGGCCTTGGAGAGCCCTTTCTCATGGATCATTGTGGATCTCCTGGGATCATCGTAAGCCCCCAGGGACTTGTCCTATGGGAGAAGCAGAGTGTGCCACTGTAAGCTAGAGCTCATTCCAGTTCCACATGGGACTTGGGAGCACTTACCGTGTGTCAGGTGCTGTGCTGTGTGCGTTCTTGTTCATTGGCATAGTCATGTGTCTTCCAGGGTGATCAACTTGTCCCGTTTGCCCAGGACTTTCCCTGTTTTAAAACTGTAATGCCCAGGTCCAAGGAGGCCCCTCAAGCCTGGGCAAACCTGGATGGTTGGTCACCCTTATCTTCTCACACTGGTAAGTTCTGTTTAATGGCAACTCCTAGCATCAGGGCAAATAGCCCTTCTGATGGCACCATATCTGGGTCTTCTGCTTTCTACTCTTGAACGTTGACTTTGTCCAAGAGTGTAAAGAGGACAGTGAGGGTCCCAGCAGTCCCTGCCCCATTCTCCCTGCCCTCACAGGCTGCCTCCTCTCTCCTTTGTCATTCTTCCCGCCCCGGCACTCTGTTTTTTTAGCTGTCTGAGCCTCTCAGGATTTGAAAAGGAAAAAACAATTGCTGTAAAGGAAAGCTCTAATAAAGTGGTTTGGGCACAAAACATCAGCAGCTGTTTATTTGCCCCAAACAGTAGGAGTCTGTATTAATAACCTTGTGAGTTATATGCTTGGAAGTTAAAAGTAAGCAAAAATCTTACTTGAGATCCGCAAATGTGACTTTATTCCTTTATTGAACTAATCTCTCTTCCTGTTTATGCTGGTGACATTTTCTATTACCATGTGGAAGATCCTTCTTGATATTCTGCTACAGATTTATTTGGCTCTGCCTTGGTTAGGGTCCCAGAGCGAGGGGCTTTCTGGTTTCTTCTTTTTGTAGTTATGATGCTTGGTGTTTATGTGGTTCCCGCCTCAAAGGATCTTGACAAATGGGACAGGCTTTGTCTAATTAATCATCATAATATTTCCCTGATGGGACAGAAGGAGCTTTGGAGGAATGGGAGGGGTGTAGGAGAGGCTTTAGACCTGCCTCTCAGTTGTTTAAGGGCTTGGAAAAGCGAGTCTTTTAACATTTTGGTTTCTTCCACATCTAAATCTCAGCTTAATAATAAACCGATCCTCTGATTTGCTTTATTTTCCAAAAGACTGCTTGGAGGAGAGTTTACTACATCGGGATTATGACGTGGACCTTCCAAGTCTATAATTGGGCCAGGCTTTTAAAAATTATTTTACTGGAATCTAGAGATTCATGTTAGAAGGGAAATCCAGTGGAAAGTGGATAAAAGAGACTGTTACCAATGATTCAAAAATTGGAAAAAGGAACCGGTAGGAAGGGTTGTAGAAACAGGCCTGCACTTGTTGGGAGAAGAGATGGGAAGAGGAAGAGAATTAATGTTTGCTGAGCGTCTGTTAGGTGCTAAATGCTTTGCACGTGTTACCTCGTTTTAACCTTGCAAGCAAGCCACCTCGTGGGATGTTGTCCCTCCCTCTCCCCCCACCCATTCTACAGAGGAGGAAATCAAGGCTCAGCAACTCTAGTTAACTGTCCAAGGTCACACAGTTACTACGAGATAAAACCCCGTTTACTCTACAAAGCCCCCTTAGTAAGGGGCCAGAGATCCTCTTGCTTTTCTGATCTTGATGGAGAGAAAACAGGCTTATCTCTTACTCTCAGCAGAAAGGTTGCAGATGAGACTGAAGAAGGATTCATGAGAAGCGAGGCCAGGAGATGGGTTACCAAGTGACTGTTTTGCAGGTGTCCTTCCCTGGAGACACAGGAGGATGCCTGTGCCAGCAGCTGCCCGGAACTGAGCTCAGGAAGGCTGTGAGAGGCTCCGGGTGTGGCTCTTCGAAGCCAGCAGTATCGCTTTCTTCAGGAGAGGACTTAGTGTGAATAAGACCATCCCTTCCACTCACTCAGACCCAAGGTTTTCGGGAGGGTCCTCCAGGCTCAGAGCATGAGGTCAGGTTGGGGACCGTGGAGGGGGCTGGTGCAGACCTGTCCAGGTTTGCCAGGAACTTCCCATTGAATTGAGGCAATGGGACTTTCAGGTAAAGTATATGTAGTGATGGGCCCCTAGCTCTGTGGGCAGAATACATGGGAGGCAGACACCAAGGCTGGCACTGTTCACTGGGCCCTGGGGCGGTGGTGGGGCTGGGGCTGAGATGGCTGGGGGAAAGTGCAGACCTGCTTCCAAGTTCCGGTTCTTCTCCAGTATGGCTGGGCATTTGACAGTGACCTGGGAGGTACTCCTGCTTTCTGTTGGTCACATGCTCAGACCAGCATTTATTGGACACCTAGTAAGTGCTGAGGATATGTCAGTGGAACAAAGACAAAGATACATGGAGTCACAATTAAATGAGATGGTCAGGGGCTCTCCTGTTGGGAAAGACTTGGAGAAAGTTAGGTATGAACTCTGTCTCGGAGGAGAGATTTCCAGGTGGAGGGAACAGCCAGCGCAAAGGTCCTGGGGTAGGAGTGTGCCTGGTGTGTCTGAGCAACAGTAGGGTGGCTAGTGTGGCCAGAGCAGAGTGATCATGGGAGAGAGGGGTGGCAGTGAGGCCAGAGAGGGGCTAGTTGAGAAGCAGGTTGTACTGTGGGAGGAATGGAGAGCCATGGGCAGGGCTGTGCAGAGGAGCCCAGCTTTTAAAGGCATTAACCCAGGCTGTTCTGTGGTTATTTCCTGAGCACTTCTCATGGGCTTGACTCTGTACCAAGTGTGTCGGGAGATGACAAAATATACAGGACATGGCTCTTTCCTTTAAGAAGCTCATAATGGAGCCAAGAGGACAATACAAGAAACAGATGAGGAGCTTTTGCAAGCTAACTAGTGTAATGAGGGTTAAAATTGAATTCTAGAAGAGTGCATTGTCTGAACGGACTTCCTCGAGGAATGGAGACTTATGACACATCTTGGAGGAATGAGGAGAGTTTAGAGGAGTGGAGTAGGGAAGATTTGGAGAGAGGAAGCTCAGATATTAAGTAAAACCAGCAGTTACCTGAGCCTCTCCGTTAGCGTAGGAAAGAGTGCTGGCAGTCAGTGCCTGGAATCAGCACTGCTGTTTACAGGCTGGGTGACCTTGGGCAAGCCTCTTTGCTGTCCTGTGCCTCAGTTTCCCCAGCTATACAAGTGAGGGCAGTTGCTCCTTAAACCCTGCAGGGTTGTTGTGCTGATGAAACAAGATGCCAGGCAGGAAAGCACTCCCGCCCTGCCTGTCCCCGGGGTCAGCATGAGGGCAGGAAGCACATTCTCTCTCTCTCTTTTTTTTAAATATTTTATTTATTTATTCATGAGAGACAGACAGACACACACACACACACACACACACACAGAGAGAGAGAGAGAGAGAGAGAGAGAGAGGCAGAGACACAGGCAGAGGGAGAAGCAGGCCCCATGCAGGGAGCCCGATGTGGGCCGAAGGCAGACGCTCAACCACTGAGCCACCCAGGCATCCCAGCAGGCTCCCTCCTTCCCTTTGTCCTTCCTTTCCACTATCTTTCCTTCTTGGAGCTCATGTAGAAAATATGATCAGGAATATATTTTTCTGGTTGAAACAGCTAGGAGAGCAGATTTGAAGCCTGTTTTGGTGCCATTAGACATGATGTGGGTGCTAAGGCTTCCCCAGTTACATCCAGCCTGAGAAGGTCGGAAGTGAGCTTATGGGGGAGGCCAGACTAATGCTATTGCTCAAGTGTCTCAGGCAGCCTCGCCTACTGCTCTGAAATTCTAAGCCTGCCAGCCTGGGGACCTGTTCCTGTTTGTAGAGAAAGATTTGTTTTGTAAAACCCACTTGGCATTGCAGTGGGCAGCGGACCATGCAGGAATGTGCTATGTTTGTAGGAAGCTTGGCTGGTGGAAGAATTATGCAAGGTGCCCGGTTACCTGGCCAGAGTCTCATTTCCCTGGTGATGCAGGAGAAAGGACTCTTTCCCCAGTGGCAGAAGGAGAGTCTCCTTGAGGAGAGACTTGGGTTTTCTTGTGTTTCCACCTCCCGACAGAACTGGAGCCGCATCAGCCTATCTTCCTGCCAGGGTGAATTTGATTTAACTCTAAGCAACGTGACTTATAATTTCAATTGCAGGCAGGAAGGCGTGATTTAAGACAATTGTCAGGAAGACTCAATTTAATCTCTTCTTTCTTCCCCCTCTACAAAATGTGCATTTTGTTGTGTGATATAATTTTAATATACATTCGTTACAACTCAGACGTAGATGTAATTTCACATTGGGAAGATACACTCTACATTTTTTTTTTCTTTTAGTATTTATCTACTTAAAGTTTTTGTGAAAAAAGATTTCTTTCTAGTGACAGCAGAAAACTAAGGGATGGTTTTTTTTCTTCCTAGCGAGAATTGTAGTAAATCACTGTGTAACTTCCTGGGCAGTTGCTGTTTCTTGATTAGCAGGGCTTAGTTTGGTCATTTAGTAGACAGATAATTATATTAACAAAACAAGGGAAAAAATCATTATTTTATTTACCCCAAACTGTACACTCGTGAATTTTGAATGTTTTCAACAACAGCTAGTTGTTTTTAGCAAAATAGGCATGAGTATTTTTGAATTTGTAATTACTTTGGAAGTTCAGAAAGTCGCTTTGATTTTTGTAAATTGAAAATTAAATGTATTATTTCACCCTGGTCCATATTATAAATGTACAGTATTGCTGCACAGCTCAGTGCATCCCCTTCCCTCTTGCTTCATATATTAGCAAAGAAGGATGAGAAGGATGAGAAGGATGAGACTCATCCTTTTTCTCAAGCTGTATCTTAGTTGTGAAAAGCTCTAGACTGGTAAAGATCTGGAGAGATCTTTATTTAGGGCCAGAGCATGCTAGAGCTCGGAAGTGACCTCAGCAACCATACCTTCAACCTGTTTGCTGAGGGATCCAAGGTCCAGTGTAACTTGGTGACTTCCCTGGCGGGAGGGGTCCCAGGAAAGGACCTGGAGACTTTGCCATAGGGATCTAGAGGTCTGAATCGAGTCTGGAAAGTTTCCCTCTACATCCTCTTACTTCCTTCAACCTCAGAAGAAACTTCTGCAGTGGGAAAGTAAATCCATGATTATACATTCTCAGATGAAGCCAGATACTTAAGGGATAAGGAATGGGTAGATTTCCTTAGCTGGGGTCTGTGGGGACCCCTTGGTCCCCTTTCTGTGGCCTGTCTGGGTCTCTGGGGCCTGCACTCTACTGCCTGGGATCATCTTTGGGATTGAGGACATAGCTGTTAGTAGAACCTGACTTTGGTTCCAAGCAGCGTGTGGCAGCTCCTAGAGATGCAGCCTCTATATTGGAAGAAGGCTTCTTCCCAACTTTGCAGATCCCAGTGGTGGTGCCCATGGAGGAGGGGCAGAGATTTCATATCGAGGAAAGGAAATGAGAGAAAATTGACATTTATTGGGCACTGACTAGATGTTTGGCACAATTTAGTTCACTTCATTTTATATAAGCCTGTGAGATCATTAGCCCCACTTTATAGATGAGAAAGGTGTACTGTATTGTGACTATTAAACTGCTTTTCCCATTATACTGTGGGTCCCTTGAGGGTGAAGACAGGGTCCTAATTTTTTCATTTTCCCATTTGACACAGTGGCAGTCATATAGTTGGGACTAAGTAGGAATTTGTTGAGTGTATGAATAAATAAGCAGGCCTGCCTGAAACCACTTAGTAAGAACATTCATATCCAGGTGTCTGGCTTCAACGCTGTCTGCAAGAGAGGCCAGGGGACTGAGGAACTGACTCGCATCCCTCCAAGCGTGGGGGTGGCTTGCACAAGGTGATCTCAGGCTGTGTCCTCCTTCTGGGTCAGAGACAGCAAGACACATATTTCTGGTGTCTCTTTCAAGGCACCTCATAGCTTATAACACTGCTGGGGGAGCTTTAATCAAAGAGAAGCAGCAGCTCAGTGGAGTGTGTGTGTATATGCGTGTGTGTGCATGTGTGTGTATGTGTGTGTATAGAATGTGCTTTCCTGTACTGAGATCCCCCAGGAATCAGCTGGTGAGAGGAACTAGAAGCCTTCAGGGGATCCTCGATATCTTTATTTTAATAAAGCTGTCACTTGTGGTCACTTTCAAACGAAAGCAATCTTGTGGGTACAGAAGGGGAAAAATAAACCTGCACCAAAAGCAGAGAATAATGCCAGAAAAGATACAGCTGAACAGAGAGGCTCTGCTTCAAAAGGAGGGACAGAGTTGAGGTCATTTAAATGGATACCTAGAGAGGAGTAGGAAGGAGGAAGCATAGCTTAATTTCCAAGGAAGGATCGAGAAATTCCTCAGGGCCCCAAGAGCTAAAAGGAAAGGTAGCCTTTGGCCTCCCAGCCCACATGGCAGCAGCTTGGCCTCCTGTCTACACTGTGGCTGGTGAGTACCTCAGAATGGATCCCACCATCTCGGGGAGTCTGTAGGGTGGCAGTGGTAAGTTGGGACCAGCTCTTCCCACACTCAGGAGGAAGGTGGCGAACTGTCTGCAGAGAGGAGGACTTCTCCGAGAGGGTTGCTCTGGACTCAGGAGAGGCTTTTTTTTCTACCTGCTTTGTCGAAATGCCTTGGGTTGGGCCGAAGAAGGTGTGAGCAGAGCTAGAAATCGGACAGGCCGAGCCCCTGGGTCCCCTTGGTGGCCACCTTGGTCCCACTCCATGGCCCAGCACAGCTTCTCCAACCCGCTGCAGTCCGCAGGCCCTGGAAGAAGGTGCTTCTCCGACTTGGCCCCATGGGACAGAGCAGCCCGTTAGCAGGAGCCACAGATTACTGTGATTTTTCTTTTCCTATTATTCCCTGATATTTTCAATTTGAAAAGAATCATTTAAACAGTAGGGTAGAAGAGGGCATAGTAGACATAGGGGAAAAATTGAAAATGTCATTTAAAAATGACTATTGCATTCTTTTTCACCTCAGCAGACAGATGGCTGCCTCACCTTTTGCCCACGGCCAGGAGCAATAGCCTGATGGGTCAGCGGAGGAGAGCAGTGATTTTATTTTTCTTTTCATTTCAAACAGATTGTGTAGCCCTTGGGGTGTGGGGGACCGGTGGAATGAAACTCTGGGCTGGGAAACTAATTATGCCTCCCTGCATGGCTGAGCTAGTTAATACCAAACTGTCATTGAGGCTGATTCTTCCCTGGGGCAGAAAAGCTTCCCAAATTCCTTATCTCTTTCTCTTTGCCTTGGGAGTGGAGGCCTTTTGGTTTTTTTGCCGGTTTGAGAAAACCGGAGCAAAATTCAGGAAGCTTCTGGAAGCTCTGAAACGGTGCCTTGGGTTGTGGTTCGACACATGCCCTTCTGATACAGCAGCCATTCTTCCTCCAGCTCAGATGAGGAGCTGAGTTTTAGAGTCAGTTAAACTTGGCTCCAATTCTGGTGCTGCCACTCACTGGTGTGATGTTGCCAGAGGCTGCCCAGAGGGTCTGGGACTGTAAGCAGATTGTCTGTCCACCCTGTCCCTCCCCACTCCCCAGCAATGTGGGCTCAGTGATGGGTCACCTGAACAGTAAGCCTGCCTCACTTTACTGCTCCTGAAACTAAGACTGAGCCAGGTGCATGGGCTGGCCAGCATGGAGTCACCAGTGGAAACCACACATGATGATAGGTAAGCAGATATTTAGTAGTGCTTTTTGAATGAATTTTTAGCTTATTAAACAAGCCACTTGAAAAATGGTCACACGTATATGAGTAAGACATATTTATTCAGTCTATAGATAATAAACTCATTATGCTTTGCAAAACTCTGACTCTAGTGTTTTCTGTTGCTTTCCCCAATCTGGAGATCTGTGGCTCATAGTCCATGCAGTCTCCAGCTAGCCAGGTGTCTCAAATAGTGGATCCAATAAAATCTATGAGTCTTTTTAAGGACAGAAAAAGGATTTTAAATATTGGGTAGCAGCATTTAAAAATATAGCCTTTGTGTCAACATGAAGATCATGAATATTCAGTTTGTACACAGTCTCAAGCAATTAGACAGATGCATATTTCCAGGGAGGGTGTGTTATCCTGATGGCAGAGGGGATTGGGGCTGTCTATCATTTCACAACCAGATTTCCCTGGTGACTTCAGAGTCTGATTTTAAGAACATTTGGGAATGAAGTTCCAGAGACAGCCCTATTCACTTCCCCCAACTTTGCCAGCCTTCATTGCCCTTGCCTACATCCACAGACCTAGGCTTTACCTGAGAAATTCCCACGTTGCCCAAAAGAGAAAACTCAACTCGATTCTCGAATGCTGATGTGATGACTGATTTAGAGCTGAAACAAAGCAGCCCGTTTCTATCCAGCCTGGGAGGATGGGTTTTACGTGGCAACACTCAGTCTTGGCTGCTGGTGCTTTTTGTTTAGAGCCCAGTCTCTCCATGTTGAATTCCTATTAGAATTAATTGATTGTCTTTGGAGAAGCACCAAACACAAATCGAGATGGTTGATGGGAAGACACAGCTTGGAACTGTTGCCTTTCAAAGGAGACCTTGTATGGGCCAGGAATTCCTTCTAGCTTTTTAGGAGAACCAGAGTTTTAGCAACTATAGATCTCCATGTGTTCTGGGGCAACCTGCTTTCAAATATTCTGATCTGTTGTCTCTAGAAACCATCTAAATGAATTGTAAATTCTAGTATTTCCAACATTCACTGCCCATATTGACTCCCGTACCTGGAAGCAGTACAAAGCCCTTGCCAGAGCACATGTCCCTTATTTTTAATTTAGAAAATATGGCTACAGTGAAGTAAACAGAGTACTGGTAAATGGAGCCAGCTGTTCCCTAAATGATTCTTTTTTCAGTGCAAATCACACGGGGTTAGGAGAAGTACTTCAGGGATGGCATTATGAGGAACTCTGTGGATCCTTTCCCCAGTGATATAAATATAACTGGTGAAAATGATTTAAAAAACCCCGACCTTTTAAAGTCTCTGGAAGTTGTTCTGCATGTATATATAAATGGAGAAATACTTATTCAAGATAATCTATTAAATCTTGGAAGAACAACACTGTGGCTTTTGAGACATGGCCTGCTCCCTCTTTGAACCCCAGTTCAGAGACAGAAGCTGTTCCCTGGGCAGATGTGGTTAAGAAGATAGGGCTTCTTTAGGAGAGGCAGGCCACTGCATTCCTCATCTCTCCCAACTCTGTGTTGCAGAAGCTTTATTCCATGCAAGCATGGCTTGCATGCAGTCCGGGGCTGCTTTCTGCCACCCAGCCTCCTCTTATAGGGTGGAAGCTCTACCCGAGGCCAAGAATACTGGATCCTAATCACCACCACCCCAGGGTGAGGTGATTACACATAGGGTGAGGTTGCCATGCCAGGAGCAGCCTTTCAAGAGCAGTGGCTACCATCATCCCCACCCAGCACCCCACCCATAGAGCAAACATGTCACTTTGAGAGAAGCAGGCTGCTATTCCATCCCACCCCCACCCCACCCCTAGCTCCAGAACAGTGGTACAGAGGTTCTGCCTAGAGGGAGAGGCAGGCTGTAAGGACACAAAGGTCTGTAGCTCTCCCTAAAGGAATTGACTTCATTTGGAAAAAAAGTGTGAGAAATTTCAAGCTTGAGAACAATTGATGAACATTTAAGAGGAGGCTGGTAGCTCTGTAATAGCAATAAGAGATACAGTAGGCCAGCTAGACCTGCTAAAAAGTTTAACAGAATCAGAGAAAGAGACAGCTGAAAAGAACCCTCCTGGGATTAAAAGAAGCCTTAAAGACTGGCTTCAAACACAGCCTCTACACGGAGCCTGAATTTAAGTGGATCAGACTGTGGAGCAATTTATACCTAAGGGCACTATTGGAAACAATAGAGCAGTTGGGTATCAATTAGTGGAGGCTAACAGCTGGGTGTGATTCCAGTAGGGCAGTCCAGCCAGAAACTTAACAGGGAGATAAGTGAAAGAGACAGTAAAACATATCAAACAAGCCAAAATGCCCTGCTAAACTACTATTATCCAAGGGGCTCTGACAGAGGGAGTTAGATAGAACATTGGGCACATGGCCAGAGATACACCCTCCAAGGACTGACATTAGAGACTGCACACTTCATGGGGTAAAGGCCTTGAAGTAGTCCATCTAAGTCACTAAACAAATAAGCAAATAACACCCACAAGTCCTGAGTAGGGGGTGAGGTGGAGGGAGTGATCATAACTAGAGTGGCTAAAATAAATTATCTAAAATGTCTAGTTTTCAACAATTACTTAAGAGGCATCAAAGACAGAGGAACATAAAGAAGAAAAGAGCAGATAACAGAAATTGTCTTTGAGGGGGCCTGGATGTTGGGCTTATCAGACAGACTTCAAAAGTAGTTATTCTAAGTTTCTTCAAAGGACTAAAGGAAACTTTGATGAAAGAATAGAGAAAAGTATGATGACAATATCATATCCATAGAGAATATCAATAAAGAGATATACATTTAAAAAGAACAAAGTTGAAATTCTGGACTTGAAAAGTATAAAAAAGAAATGAAAAATTCACTAGAAGCATTTCAAATTAGATATGAGTTGACAGAAGAAAGTATCAGCAAATTTAAAGATAGATCAATAGAGATTATGAAATCTGAAGAAAAGACTGGGAAAATGAGACAATAGAAAATCTTGAAAGCAGTTAACAGAACAGAACAAAACTACCTACAAAATTACCTACAAGAGAACGCCAATAATTAACAGTTGGCTCTTCATCAGAAACTGATGGAGGCTAAGGATCTTATATAGAGCAGGAGTACCCTTCAAAAATAAAGGCAAAATAAAGACATTTCTAGGTAAAACAAAACGGAGAGAATTTGCTGCTATCATGTCTACCTTATAAGAAATATTGAAGACCATTAAATTTGAGTGTGTTAGATTATCCAATCAAAATGTGGGGATTGTCAGACTGGATGAAAACATGGATGCAACTACATACTGTCTATAGGAGAAAACTTTTGATTCAGATACAAATCATTTGAGAAGGAAAAGATGGAAAAAGATACAACCATAAGAAGGCTGGTGTGGCTATATTAATATCAGACAAAATATACCTTAAACAAAAAATATTTCTCTAGAGATAAAGAGGGACATTCCATATTGATAAAAGACTCAATCCATTGAGAATATATTAGCAAACACATATGCATTTAAGAGCAGAACCCCAAAATATATGAAGCAAAAATAGAAGTAATTGAAAAGGGAAGTATAGACAATTCAACCATGATTGTTGGAAACAATAACTCCTTTAAATAATGAATAGAACAATTAGGCAGAAGTATAAGATATCTATGAAACATTCCACTCAACAAAAGCAGAATATGCATCTTTCTTAAGCACATGTGGAACATTCTCCACAATGAACCATATGCTAGCCCAAAAAATAAACCTTGATAAATTTAATGACTGCACCCATACAAGTATATTCTCTGACCACATGGAATAAAATGAGGAATCAATAAGATAAGGAAATCTCAGAAATTCACAACTATGTGGAAACTAAGAAACATGTTCCTGAATAATGGATCAAAGAATCAAAAGGGAACTTAGAAGTTGTGGCCCTACCTCACTCTATACACAAAATTTAGCTCAAAATGATCATGGACCTGATTATAAGAGCTAGGACTGGAATATTCTTAGAAGAAAACAGTCATAAATCTTTGTGATCTTGGGTTGGACAAAGTCTCCTTAGATATGACATCAAAAGCACAAGTGACAAAAGAAAAAATAGATAATTGAACTTCATCAAAATTAAAAGCTTTCATGAAGGATACTTTTTAAGTGAGTGAGATGATAAGCCACAGAATTGGAGAAAATACTTGGAAATTATGTATCTTTTAAGGAATTGATATTCAGAATATATAACAACTATAATCCACTAATAAAGGTGATAAATAACTCAAAAATAGGCAAAGTGTCTGGATAGACATTTCTCCAAAGAAGATAAGCACATGAAAAGGTGCTCAACATCATTAGCTATTCAAGAAACAGAAATCAAAAGCACAGTAAAATAGGACTTTACACCCACTAAGATGGCTTTTTAAAAAAGATTTTTATATTTATTCTAGACAGAGAGAGAGAGAGAGAGGGAGAGGGAGACGGAGAGAGAGAATCCCAAGCAGACTCCCCACAGAGTACAGAGCCTGACATGGGACTCGATCTCACAACCCTGAGATCTTAGCTGAAACCAAGAGTCAGTCACTCAACTGACTGAGCCATCCGGGTGCGCAGCTAGGATGGCTTTAATCAAAAGGCCAAATAATACTGAGTGTTGGCAAGAATATAGAGAAATTGGAATTCTCAGAAATTGCTGGTGGCAAAATGGTGTGATCACTTTGGAAACAGTTTGGGAAATTTCTAAAAATTTTAAACATACAGTCACCATGGGGCTCAGTAGTTTCACTCTTAGGAATATATCCAAGGTAATTGAAAACATGTCCATACAGAAACTTGTACATGAAAGTTTTTAGAAGAATTGTTCATAATAGGAAAGAAATGGAAACAATCGAAATGTCCATTAAGTGATGGATGTATAAACAAAATGGTATGTCTATATGATGTAATATTATTCAGTAATAAAAAGGAATGAAATACTGATACCTACTACAGCATGAATGAGCCTTGAAAACATTGTGCTAAATGAAAGAAGCCAGATGCAAAAGACTACATATTGTATCATTTGATTTACATAAATACGTAAATCTGTAGAGACAGAAAGTTTATTAGTGTTTGTTTAGGGTTGGGTGTGGGAGTGAAGAGTGACTGCTAATGGGTACAGGGCTTCCTTTGGGAGTGATAAAAATGTTCTAAGATTAGATTGTGGCAATGGAAGCACACAGCTTTGCGAATATACTAAAAACCCTTTAAGTGGGCTGTTGGAATGGTATGGAAATTATATATCAATAAAACTATTTAAAAATTCCATGAGGTTATTAATTTTAAGAACTGACAAGCTAGCAGTTTTCCAACTGTGATGGATGTAAGAGAGCCTTTCTACATTTAACACATCTCTGGAATGAGGTCTATTTGGAAAGAAACTGTAGATATCAATGTACTGTGGCCATCTGGACTTTAAAGGGCTGTGCTTTCTCCTCTTTTCTCCATACAGACACAGAGTCTTATGCAGAGTCTACTTTTAATTCTAGAAAGAAGTATTTACTATGTTTGTTTCCTAGCAAAGCTGAGAAGAGAAGAGAGCAGCTGAGAAGCAATACAAAAACATCCTTCATTTAAAATTGAACCACTCCCCATAGGACAAACATGAGGACCAATTCTTTGAAAAGCCACAAGCAGCACAGGAAAACAGTGTTTCAGTGATCATATCCACAGAGCTTGAGAGTGCAATTGAGGAAGTTTGGAAATTTTCAGATGGTGATATCACTTATAGTAGCCTCTGGAGACTGAAAAAAAAAATCAGATATGGTCCGGATACATAAATTTCCCACTGGTATTTGGAGATGTGGCATGTGGAGAAAAGGGAACAAAATCTCTTGTATACCTTACGACTCTTTTGTTAGCATCAGTCTGTTTCCAGAGAAGGAAGGTCAAGCTTCATGGTGGCTTTCAGAAATTTGGAAAGCTGAGGAAGGGATTTGGTATGGATCTTTCATGTGATAGATATTTTAGACTCATGAACAAAGCTGGAAGGATCCCTTGAGACCTTCTAGTCCAAGGACAGCAAACTCAAATCCCAGGCAAGTAACTTAAATGGCTTATAAGGTCTTGTTATAATATGACAGGGAACAGTTGGGACTACAGAGAAGTGGATATTGTGTGTCCTGCCTAGAGGGGGCTGCAGTGAACAGATTGAAAAGAAAGCTTGGGTCATAACTGTTCTCGTTTGACTCCTGACATATTATCTATAAGAAAGGTGGCCAGAGGCCTTGAGAAGAAAATGATGTGCCTTCTCTTTTTACTTTAGAGCTACTTTCCAAGGTCAGTCCCAGACTCCCTTAGAAATCAGCTTCTGTCTTGCCTTTGGCATTTCAGAGTTGGGACTCCCATAAAATCATGAGTTTATTTCTGGGCTCTCTATTCTGTTCCATTGATCTATGCTTTTTGTGCTGGTACCATCCTGTTTTGATTACTACAGCTTTGTAATATATCTTGAAATCTGGGATTGTGATACCTTTAATTTTGTTCTTCTTTTTCAAGATTGCTTTTGCTGCTTGGGGCCTTTTTGGTTCCTTAGAAATTTTAGGATTGTTTTAGTTCGGTGAAAGCTGCTGTTGGTATTTTTATAGGGATTGCATTAAATCTGTAGATTGCCTTGTGTAGTATGAACATAGTAATCTATAATGAAGGAGACAAGCATACATAATGGGAAAAAGACAGTCCTCAACAAATGGTATTTGGAAAACTGAACATCTACATGCAAAAGAATGAAACTGTACCACTTTCTTATATCATATACAAAAATAAACTCCAAATGGATTAAAGACCTAAATGTGAGACCTGAAACCATAAAATTCCTAGGAAAAAAATAGGCAGTATCTCTCTGACATCAGCCATAGAAACATTTTTCTAGATATGTCTCCTTTGGCAAGGGAAACAAAAGCAAAAATAAGCTATCAGGAGTACACCAAAATAAAAAGCTTTTGCACAGTAAAGGAAACCATTAATAAAACAAAAAGGTAACCAACCAAATGAGAGAAGTTACTTGCAAATGCTATATCTTTGATATATATGTAATATCCAAAGTAGATGAAGAATTTATACAACTCAACACCAAAAAACCAAATCCAATTAAAAATGGGCAGAAGACATGAATAGACGTTTTTCTAAAGAAGACATCCAGATGGCCAACAGACACATGAAAAGATGTTCAACATCACTTATCATCAGGGAAATCCTGCGAATCCAAGCCACAATGAAATATCACCTCATGGGGCAGCCTGGGTGGCTCAGCGGTTTAGTGCTGCCTTTGACCCAGGGTGTGATCCTGGAGACCCAGGATTGAGTCCCACATCGAGCTCCCTGCATGGAGCCTGCTTCTCCCTCTGCCTGTGTCTGTGCCTCTCTCTCTCTCTCTCTCTCTCTCTCTGTGTCTCTCATGAATAAATAAATAAAATCTAAAAAAAAAAAAAAGAAATATCACCTCATATCTGTCAGAATGACTAAAAAAATAATAATAAAAATAAAAAACAAGTGTGGGTAAGATATGGAGAAAAAGGAACCCTCAGGTGCTGTTGGTGGGAATGCAATCTGGTACAATCACTGTAGAAAACAGTATGGAAGATCCTCAAAAAATTAAAAACAGAATTACCATATGACCCACTCCTTGATATTTACCCAAAGAAAATGAAAACACTGATTTGAAAAGCTGTCTGCACCTCTATGTTTATGGCACTATTGGTCACAGTAGCCCAGATATGCAAGCAATCCAAGTGTCTATCCTTAGATGAATGGATAAGGAAGATGTGATATATATATATATATATATATATATATATATATATATATACTGGAATATTACTCAGCTATAAAAATGATGAATTATTTTCATTTGCAATAACTTGGGTGGATTTAGAGGGCATAATGCTAAGTGAAATGAGTCAGAGAAAGACAAATCCCATGATACCATATGATTTCACTTATATGTGAAATTTAAGAAACAAATGAATAAAGAAAACAGGAGACTCTTAAATATCGAGAACAAACTTGTGGTTACTAGAGGGGAGGTGGGTAGGGGGATGGGGGAAATAGATAAAGAGGATTAAGAGTACACTTATGATGAGCACTGGGTAATGTAGAGAATTGTTGAATCACTATATTGTAGATCTGAAACTAATATAACACTGTATGTTAATTATACTTTACTTACAAATAAATAAAAATTCAAAGAGTTAGGATTCCCAAATATGCTTTTGGGAGTGGTAGAATTTTTATGTGAAGAATGTTCCCATGTTTTTCACTGTCTCTGGTTTCCTTAGAAGAAATTGTATACATCCTTTTTCTGAATTTAATGTTGTTTTGAGCTTGTGCCAGGCTCAGGATGTGTGTTGTGTACCCATAGGTGACGGAGCATGATTCCTCCAGGGAACCATGAAAGGAATTTTGGAGAGGGAACCTGTTGTTTTGGCCCTGGAAAGTGGAGGATAGTAGTGGGAAGACTGAATGGCTCAGGATTATCTAGAAAATTCAGTCCATTTCCTTGCAGGAACAGCATGTCAATATGTTTTTGTCTGCTGAACAATGTGTGGGAAACATCTTTGATTTTTTTTTTTTCGTAACTGTGAGTATAATTTCTTAGCATTTTGCTTCCGGGAATTGATTAAAGCTTTTCTGTCTCTTTAGAGTCATTAAATAGAAAAATGTCTGCTGGAGACAGATTGACGGTGTTTCTAGGGACTTGCTTAAAGAATAGGAATCTCCTCAACTGGTTGGAAAGTTTGTTCTGATCTGTGCTGAATAGACATGAATAGCTAATGTTTATTGAGTATTTGTTATGCGCCAAGTACTATGCCAAGTGCTATATATGAATCATCTCACCTTATCTTCATAGCAACAGTCTGAGATGTTGACTTTTATGATCCCCCTTTACTGACATTAAAATTGAGGCACACAAGCCTTAATATACCCAGGGTTACATAGTTACCACATAGTAGGAAAGGAATGGATTCCATGTGATCTGACAGCAGGGTCTGAACCCTTGACAACTGTGTTACATCAAAACCAGAACCTTAAGTCCTTGTAGTATCTTTTTTTGTTTTTAAGATTTTATTTATTTATTTATTCATGAGAGACAGAGAGAGAGAGGCAGAGACATAGGCAGAGGGAGAAGCAGGCTCCTCGCAGGAGCCTGATGTGGGACTTGATCCAGGACCTGGGATCATGCCCTGAATGGAAGGCAGATGCTCAACCACTGAGCCACCCAGGCGTCCTAGTCCTTGTAGTATCTAGTCACAGCTGGGTGTTGGCTTTCAGGGTTATAGGTATGTTCTCAGGGCCTTAAACCTTGTAACTGGTGTATTTGGTCCCTTCAAAGAGTATGGGAGACTACTTGCATGGCTGGGTTCATTGTATTTCTATCCAGCACTAAAGAGGGTGTACATCTATCACTGACTTAGCCTCCTTTGACTCTCACTCCCCCAACATCCACTCAGAGGCGAGCATTTCCATAAAGTTGTTTGAAAATGACAGCACGATGCCCTGGAGGGCTGCCTTCCTTATGGACAGAATGACTGTGGTTGAGGATGGAAGGAAGGAAGAGAAAATTCAGGCTATTAAGCCTTCTCTCACCAGTGGCCTATAAAATAGAAAGGAGGTATTTGGCACAACCTTCAGTTACAAATGAGGAACCTGAGAAACACAGATGAGAAGGAACTCAATGAAGTTCATTCATTTCAGTCAATGGTCAGCCAAATACTGTGCTAGGTGCTCTATAAACATGATCTCAGCCAATCCTCATAATAACCTTGTTCAGCGGACAGAAACATCCCTGTTTCACCTATGAATAGATGTGAATGGAGGTTTCAGAAGCAAATTAGAGGGTGGCATTTCACTCACATGTATTAGGTGCACTGGTATAGCATCATAGCCAGGGTCTTTCTGTTTGGTTTATACCTTTTTTATTTAGAGGAAAGAAAGTTCACTGCGGTACCAGCTTCCAAACCTCATTGGCTTTACCCAGTAAACATGTATCAGTGTATCAGTGATCAGTGTAAAAGTTGCTGGTGAGCTGACATTCCTCCTGCCATCCAAGGATATAGGCTTGGGCCTGCAGCCTTCTGCTCTGGACCCTCTGCATGGAGCCAGCAGAAACATTAGGAGAGAGAACATGGAGAACTTTGCAGAAGGCTTTCATGGGCCAGGACTAGAAGTGGAGCACATAATTTCTGCCAGATTTTATTGGCAGGAACTCAGCCATGTGGTGCCCCCTTACTGCAGGGGAAGCTGGGAAATGTAGTCTAGCGGGTGGCCCACGAGGAAAAGGAAATGAGTTTTAGTGAACCCTTGGCATTGTGCCACATGACTATGCTCTACTGGTTGTTATATATTTGAGTCTCACCTTAGGTTAAGATATGAAGTCAGCAAGTGGCAGAGCCAGGGACAGACCCAGATTTGTGAGAATCTCAGATCTGGATTCTTTGCACATTTCTCTATTCTCTTCCAATGGCTGGATCAGGTTCTGTGGTTCTGGATGCAGTGAGTGCTCCACGTGACCCTGTGGTGTCTGCCTTCCTAGGCCATATAGTTCTATGAATCTTGCGGATACCCTCCCTGTACCCTGCCATGGACTATTTGGGCTGTGGATCTGAGAGTAGATTGTTGGGAATTTTTGTGAACAGACTCAGGATCAGGCCTTTGAAGCTCCTGGCTTGTGTGATGCTGCTCAGTGGCTGTGATGGACAAACTGTGTCACTCTCCCCAGCCGGGCTCAGGCTGTCATTAGCATTCAGTAAGGCTGTGGGTCTTGTACAAATCAGCTGTTTGAGGCTTAAAAAAAAAAACCACACACACACAACAAACTACTGAATGCCTCTCTTGGTTGAAGCTCCTATGAGTGTGGAGCTAACAGTTTCCCACGCTTGTAGAGCAGGAAAAGGGGAGCCACGGTATAGTGTTTTCCTTTCGAGGCATATTTGGGAGTCGTTTTTAGCAATGTGGCCAAATGTGAAGATCTCCTGGAATGTGGGTATTCATTATCTTTGGCAAAGGGCATTACTTGCTCTGCTTTAGGGCTCCAGACCTTGTTCATTCAGAGGCACAAGAAGGATCTATTGGTTTCATACATGTGCTTCTCTCCTGGAAAAAAATGCTGGATTTAACACCTCATCCCCCACTTCCTCATTGGTCCATGGCAAGAGACTCAAGTTGCAGAGTAACTGCACGCCTTCTCTCCTTCCAGTCCTATGGGGACCCTGAGAGTAGGGACACACAGCTAAATGGCAAGGTCTAAAAATGCCATCCTTTATTCAGGGCTTCAGAGTCACTTCATTTTCTCCTCTCTCTTGGGAAGGTGATTTCATGCATGCAGTCCTCCCCAAGATAAAGTCTTGGTGCACTTTTTCAGTTTTGACTACCGTCACTGTGCCCACTGGTGTAACTGATCCTGTTTCCTCAGGCTTGGGCTGAAACAGGCTTCATAGTTAAAAGAGTTCGTATGGGCACTGCTTGCTCTATGGTAATGAAGTGGGCACTGGGATTTTTCCTAGTTCCAGGTGTCTGGGAGTTAGAAACAAGTAACATCTGTTCTTATCAAAAGGGAAAATGACAAAGTACAAATCACAAGTCACTCTTAATAAATCCTGGATCTGCAGTTTGAGAGCTAGAGTGGAGCCTGCTTACTTGTGTGCATAGAGTATTTGCAGTATTCCTCTTTGGATAGAGAAAGCAGAACTAGCATTTTCCCCAGAGCCCAGAGCTGACCAAGACAAATCTCTTGCTCCATGGCATCCCCGAGTCTTCATCCACCAGATTTGGGGAATGAAGATGGGTTGGTCAGGATGCTGAATGATAAGGGGAAAAGGAGATTGCTGAGCCTAGCATTTGCCTGATTCAGGGAGAGAATTTATAACCAGTAGGCAGAGGTAAGAATGGATTTACCTGACCGGAATCAAGGCATAACATTACATCATTGCTCCTTCCTTCCTTTCCTTTCCTTCCTTCCTTTTCTTCCTTTTTCCTTCCTTTTTCCTCCCTTTTCCTTCCTTTTTCCTCCCTTTTCCTTCCTTTTTTCCTTCCTTTCCTTCCTTTTTCCTTCCTTTCCTTCCCTTTTCCTTCCTTTTTCCTTCCTTTCCTTCCTTTCTTCCTTCCTTCCTTCCTTCCTTCCTTCCCTCCATTCATGCATCCATTGGTTTAGTCAACAGACAATGCCATATTCTGTTCTGGGTGCCCCGAGGGATACAGAGGGGGAGATGCAGTCCCTGCCTACAACTTTATACCCACAGTATGGGGGTAACGACATGGACAGAGGTAACCCATCCCCAAGGTAGCATGTGAAAAGTGCCATAAGAAAGAGACCAATGAGAATGCATGATAGAAAGGCAGCAGAGGGTGGGCTCACTTCCAGCTGAGCAGAGTTGCATAGGTTTGGGGAAGTCTTCATGGAGAAAGAGATACCTGAAGTGATCACTGGAAGATGGGTTGGATTTTAACTGCAAAAGGTTGGGGAAAGAGTTAGGAGCCTCAAGGCAGGAAGACCTGTATGTATAAAGGTGTGGAAGTCAGAAAAGAAAAGAAAATGTAGATTTGTGAAATGTCTAATTCATGGAAAAATGCCACTCAGGGAATCAGGGAAAAGGCTTTCTATCTCCTTCTCTCCTTCTCTTTCACCTCAGATTTCTGCGTTTGGGGTTTAATTAATCTTTTGGATCATGAAGACGTCTCCTTGCTTAAATCTTTGAAATGGAAGTGTGGGAGGCGGGAGTGGGGGTGGGGGTGGGGTTTCACCTTGCCTTCACCAGCCATGGACTTTTCTCTTTCACTTTGAGCACCTGCCAGGGGACATTAATTTTCCTTATTATAGGTTGGCTTTGATGTTGATAACTAGTCTTACTCCTCTAGAATATAACTTCTGAAGCCGAATTTCTGAGAACATTAGATTTTAAGCATCAATCTCAGCTTTTCCCACTTCAGGGTATTTTCTCTGCTTGACTGTGGTTGGCCTGGCAAAGCTGGGTCTGTAGCTCCTGTTCAAAGACTACATTGAGCATTAAGCTCCTTCCTAGATCTGGGCTTAGATACTGCTGCTGCTCTTTCCCATCTCACAAAAACTGGGAATCCACAGCCCCTCTTGCATTTCTCATTGATTTGGTGTGTAGCTCATTCTTTAGAGGCAAGCCTGCTTTGTTGGTGGGGTCAGTCCACATGACGTAGTGACTTGGGCATCATGGTGTTTCCAGCCAGTGTTCATCCCTCTGGAATATTGTCCCATTCAAGTCTCAAGCTGCCCTCAAGTTTTTTCATCCTTGAGGGCATGAGCCAGTGAAGGTTGATATTTAAAAATATGAACAATAGGGGATCCCTGGGTAGCTCAGAGGTTTGGCACCTGCCTTCCGTCCAGGGCATGATCCTGGAGTCCCGGGATCGAATCCCACATCGGGCTCCCTGTATGGAGCCTGCTTCTCCCTCTGCCTGTGTCTCTGCCTCTCTCTCTGTGTGTCTCTCATAAATAAATAAATAAAATTAAAAAAAAATAACAATATGAACAATAATGTGGCATTTGGCAGTATCCAGTCAGAATAGTGTTAGAAAGCTATAGTGTTAGAGAGTCTCTGCTGTGCCAGACAGTAACTATTTAGTTGCTAGGTTTTTGGGGGTGGGGCATTGGAGTACTAGGGGAGGGACAAGGATAGCAGGTGGTATAGGACATCTCTTAAGTGGTGGAGGACAGTAGCTTTTTATGAAATGTTAAGACTTCTAATATTCAGTGTTTTCTGGAGTTTAATAACTAGTATGGTGTATATATGCTAAATAATCAACCTTAAACATATTTTTTTTATCAACTTCACCCTATTTATAGCTCAAGCAAAAATGTCCCTATTGGCTTCTGCTTGTCAAAAAGGAAGATTTTATTGGGATTTGGAGGAAGCCAAGCTTGGATCTTAGGAATGCTGGGCCCTGAACATGGAGAATATCCTATTGTCTAGCATTAATTTAAACCTGTTGTTCTTAAATGTTTTGAGTATAGGGCCCCTTTATATTCTTAAAAATTACTGAGGATGTCAAAGAGCTTTTGTTAATTTAGGTTATATCTACCAATATATATCACATTAGAAATTTAAAGTGAGAACATTTCAAAATAATTATTACTTAATTTTTAAATTAATAAATTAATTTATTTACAAATGGCAGTGATAAATCAAACTAGAATCACTATAAATAACATTTTTAATGAAAAAATACAGTTTTCAAAACAAAAGCTAGTTTTTTGGGGAAGAGTGACATTGTTTTGTATTTTCACAAATGTCTTTCATGTCTGGCATGATAGAAGAAATCTAGATTCTCAAATCTCCTTCTGCATTTAGTGTGTTGCTATATGTTGTTTTGGTTAAAGTACATGAAAAGCATTCTTCACCTGGATATATAGACAGAAAGGGGAGGTGTCTTTTATACCACTATAGGTAATTGTGGATATTCTTTGATAAGCCAAAACTGAACAAATGGTTAGTTTTTAGAGGCTGGTTGCAATGTGGAATCTGAAATTGTATCAATAAATTTTTTTGTACTCTGTCACATTAAAATCCACTGTACTTGTCTTGTACTTTTTTTTTTTTTTTTTTTTTAAATTTTTTATTTATTTATGATAGTCACAGAGAGAGAGAGAGAGGCAGAGACACAGGCGGAGGGAGAAGCAGGCTCCATGCACCGGGAGCCTGATGTGGGATTCGATCCCGGGTCTCCAGGATCGCGCCCTGGGCCAAAGGCAGGCGCCAAACCGCTGCGCCACCCAGGGATCCCATGTCTTGTACTTTTATGATGGTATTTTTTACCCAAGCATGATTTTTGTAATACTTTGCACTTTTCTTTTGGAAAAGATAGTTTCACTGGATGATGCAACTCTTCTAATTGTTGATACCTTTTATCATACAATAACAAAATTGCTTTTCATTAATATTACCATTTATATCATCAGAAGCCCATAAGTATTGGGAAGCTATCAAGCCCAGGGTAGTGGATGCAGGTTTTCCAAAATTGTAATTTTTGCTTAAGAGCTTGAATTTTATCATTGGGAAAAAAATACTATCAGTAATTTCCCTTGAACTGAGTAGCTCACTTCTTTTTTCTTTCTTTCTTTCTTTCTTTCTTTCTTTCTTTCTTTCTTTCTTTCTTTCTTTCTTTCTTTCTTTCTTTCTTTTCTTCTTTTTTTTTTTTTAGAAAAGTCTTCTAGATTCCCAGCTTTGAAAAATTAGGGTCTATTTGTCAGTGTTCTTTTGAGGGAAAAGAGCATCCCATGAAAAAAGTGGCTAGTTCAGTTTGCAACTCAAACAATCATGCAAGCACTTTTTCTCGAGACAGCCATCTTACGTTAGCCTGCAGTAAAGGTGCTTTATGTGTGTCTATGTTTATAGAGATTGCTGAATAATAGGCATAATTTACAGTATGGCTCATTGGTTTTGTTTGCACTCCAGGTTCCTCAGGAATCTCAAGGAGCAGAGGGCTCTCTGAGTGTTTTACAGGAGGCTTTCCTTTCTGTCCTTCCACGCTGCTGTGCTCCTCTGAGCTCTGCCCCGCCTCACTTACTGCTGAGAATGTGGCCAGTTGAAATGCCCTGGAGAACAGGAAGTGGTCTCTTTCATGATGTTGACCATCAGCTTCCCATCTGTTGGTAATCTGATGTCTCCAAGGTTCCTGTTTACTTCGATTTACTTTTGAAGACTGTAAAATATAGGCTGTCCCATTATATTTGTTTTTTTTTTTTTTCCTTTCCTGGACATAACTTCCGAGCCTTTTCTGACATAGTGATGGCTGTCCATTAACTTCCTATCCCCAGCTGTTGGCAGCACAGTTTGCTTCAATTTTGCTGCCTCTGGCTACTTGGAACCAAGTCCCTGGAATTCAGGGATCACTTTTTTCCCGCTTCCCCTTCCTGCTTCCCTCTGTGTGTCCTCTTTTCTTCTATCTGCCCGGCCACATTATTCAAAGCTTAGACCGTCTCTAGCCAGCCATTTCATGAGGCCATTCCTTTCTGAATTCTTATGCCCTTCTAAGAATTTGGTTCATCTCTATTTTATTGAGTATGACCATGTGCTTTCATTTTATGGAGAGCTGTTGACTTGCCCAAGACTGAAATTCACTTATGTGGATTTGCCATTGGTGTTGAGATCAGATGTTCCTTGCATATAGGGCAATGCCTTCACCTCTCCCTCCCAGTTCAGCTAATGCCTGACATATTACAAAGATTCAACAACCACTGACGGATAGAGTGGAAATTGCCAGTTTGGTTTTTGCTTTATTAAAGGAGAGAAGATTTCAACATTTTCCCTGGCCACAATTGTGGTCAGGGCATTGGAAATGTCTTGATGTGCGCCCTTCAGAAGGTCTGCATTTGAACGAGTGACATGTCATAGGACCTCTGGTCTTTTGATGTTCTTCCTTTGGGGAATGAGATGTAAATGCGTCCTTTGCTAGTACCAGGTGGAGAAGATTTAGTAGCTACAACCCTTTTCATTTATTGATTAAACCCTGCTTTCATGTACTTTTCAGCTAGAAACAGAGTTAGCAACCTTTTTACCCTCTGGGTTTTATTTTCACCTGTGGATTCCGATATCATGCATTTATTCATGCATTCAAAATATGCTAATCGAGCACATACTATATACTAGACACTGTGTGAAATACCCTGGAGGATACAGAGGCATCAAGTAGGTCATCATCTACCAGAGGAAGTGAGATGTGCACATAGAGAACGAGCATCCAGGAGGACCAGGTGGTGCCAGGAGAGAGAACCCAAGAGATTGTCCTCAAAGAATGGAAGAACAGGGGTAGATTTGGCTTTATCTTTCATGGCCAATAACTGACCAGGGGACTAATATCTCAAGCCTGGATCTATGATATTTGGAAAAACCCCTTCACATAGTGACAAACTGAATGCAACTTCTTAGTAAAGGGCAGGAAAGCACCGTGCCTCTGCCGGCCCTGATGGCTTCTGCAGAAGAGCACATGAACATCCTTTCCAAGGCATGCACACAGGAGTTGGAAAGGGGCCAGCGCCTTTTAGTCAGGATATAAAATAACGTGGGGGATGAGATGGCTCAGGGTATCTTATGCTCTTCCTCCTGCAGGCCCACGGCGGCCACATCTTCAGGGTGTGTGTGTGTGTGTGTTGTGTGTGTGTGGCTGTGTGTATGCCTGGGGTGCTGTGAGTGAGGGAGTCAGGCTGACGGAGTCTGTTCTGCGTTCACCAGTGAGGGTGGTCTTTCAGAAGTGCAGTCAGATCAGAACACTCTTCTTAAAGCCCAGTAATGGTTGTTGGTTATATGAAGGATAAGTTCCACCTCCTTTAATGGGGCCTGCAAAGGCAGTGTTCATGAGTTTCTGCTAGCTTATGCAGTAGTAACACCTCCGGTGCTCTCAACCCCAACAAGAAAGGTGTATTTCTCGTTCACATTGGATGGCAGCCCTTTTTCGCATGATTTCTTCATTCCAGGATCTGGGCTAAGGGAGCTGCAATGACTGAATATCATAATGGCTCTCAAATTGTTGCCTTGAAAGTGGCACACATCACTTTTGCTCACATTCCACTGGCCCAAGTCAACGAGATAGCCACTCACTGTGGGGCTGGGCATATTGTCCCCATTTGGTAGCACCGCAAGTCCCAGGGCAATGGATGGACACTTGTCACTGTCTGACAGGAAGATAGCAGATAATTGGGAATGATAACACATCCCCCACTAAAGGCCCTTTGCCCTCTGGCCCTGGCCTCCGTTCCCACCACTCTCTCCTCTCATTCTGCTCTAGCCCTGGCAGCCTGCGCTGTTTCTCAGACACACCAGCTGTGTTCCTGCCTCGGTGTCTCTGCCCAGCACAGCTGGCTCTTTGCATGGCTCCCTGTCACTTCATACAGCCCTTTGCTTGGATCTCACCTCCTCAGAGAGGCTTGCTTTGACAAATGTTCTCCTCTTTCCCATTGCCTTTGCTTTGTGTTCCTTTGTACACATATAACCACCAGAGATTACTTGATATATCTGCTTATTTGTTGTCTTTCTCCTCCCGTAGACTGTAACTGTCATGGGGCAGGGACTTGGTCCTCTTCTTAGTATCTCATGTACCTGGATGTCTGATACTTAGCTGACTTTTAGTAAATACATATGGAACGAATGGTTGCTCACCTGTAGGACAATCAAGTCAGTCCCAAAGCAGAGAGGATCCCAGCAGAGGAGGGTAGCAGCCTCTTTGGGGATAAGCACAAGCCTCCAATCAGCCTGGAGGCTTCTATCCTGCTGAGCAGAAACGACACATGCCTTTGTTTTATTAGGCCCTTGCATGAAGACTTTCCCGTTTATCTGCAAGCCTAGCCAGGAGGGGCAGTGGAGCCAGGTGTGAGGAAGTGCCCGTTGGCAGTCTCTGTTGAATTACCAAGGAGCTGTACCCTTCTGCAGCTTGCTGCGTGTGACTGCAACAGATGACCTGGCTTGTGGTGGGTTGGGAATGGTAGAGGAAGGGGACTGGGTGGCTGGGAGGTCAACAGGGGTCTCAGCTGCTTCTCTCCTCTTGGATCAGTGTTCAGATCCAAAGTAGCAGGAAGGTCAGCAGTTAGTTCCAGGTGGATGAGAAAAGCAGAAAATCCTGGCGGGCATCCTTGGAAGGCAGGAATTACACATGACCAGCACCTGGCTCTGTTTAGGGACCATTTGTAGCTGGATGGAAAATGAATTTGTCATATCAGCCAAAGCCAGTGGGACTCAGAGATTCTATGAATCCAAATAACAGCTGGAAAGCCAGGCTTGCCTGGGTCCTGCTGCTTACTCTGGCCTCCCCCTCGGCCCTGTGCCAAGTCCACGCCATTGCCTGCGGACTGTGCCCCTTGTCACTGCTTCCCAACCCACCTCCCAGGTCTGCCCCACTCCTCAGGTCTTGGGATACTTCTGTCCTGTATCTCTGAGTAATTTAGGGCAGATGAAGCCTTTTGGGCTGCCGCAGCTGGGGCCCAGTAAGCCTGCTCGTCTCAGGACACCAGCAAATAGACAAAACTCACGCAGCACATACATTTTTCTTGTTAATACACCTATGGTCTCCCTCTCTCCAAGGGATTCAGGGAGTGGCAAAGCAGGGTTTGGGGTGGCTCCGTGAAGGAGGACGTATCCTTGGTGTCCTTTCATTAGAGTATCCTCATGCTGGAGGAGGTAAAGTTCAAAGGAGCTCCAGTGCAGTTGCCCGGGGTCAGGGTAGGGTGAAAATAATCCATGATCCTGTGGCTATAGACCTGCTCTTGGAGATGCTTATCAGCAGGTAGAGAGTCACTCACCCTCTACCTCCATCCCTGCTGAGTCTAGGAGCGAGTTAGGTTCCTATTTAGCCGGGAGGAGAGGCAGCCCTGATATGGGGTGATGATAGGAGGAGGCAGGGCTGCTGGTCACTGGAACATGCAGTGTGGCCATATGGGCCGTCCTGACAAGTATCTGTTTGGGTTGGTTGGGTGTTCTGCTTGAGCAGTGCCCATCCTATTCTGATATTGCGTATTTCTCCTGTGTGGAGGTCTCATTAATCCATCGCCTCCAGTGGCTGGAATGCCTGGCCATGGAACCGTAGGCATTTGAACTTGAAAAATAAGTAAGTGTTAAGTAGCAGAAGGCTGAAGGGAGGGATTCCAGATTGAGGGAACAGCCTGGGCAAAGGCCAGAGACACAAGAAAGCCAGGAAGGTTTAGAGGTTCACATCCTAGGGATCATTTGATGAAAGCCTTTGGTAAGGAGCACCCAGAGTTAGGCCTCGGGGTGGAGAAAGAACAGAATGGCACCTTTCTCAGTCAGCCTTTAGGATCAATGAACAGATGAGATTTGCCACAGGCCTGCCCAGATACTTTCCCAAAGGGGCTTGCATCTTCGGAACAGACTAGAAGACCTAGTTGGGAGCACAGAATGTGATGTGCCAAAGGTCACAAGGTGAGTTAGTGGTCAAGCCAGAGCTACTCTGGTTGTTGACTAGAGGTCTCAGTTTCCCAGAGATATCTCTTACCTGTCCAACTATCTGTCATCTCCTGTCTCCTTGTCTGTAATCCACTTAATTTCTCTTTTGCTTTCTTGACCAAAGTTGAGTGATATAGAACTTTCCATCATTCAGATGCTCTCATTCTGACCTTCCTTTCATTACCGTAGGAAAGCCATCATGCTGAGTCCTTGGGTCCCATGAAGCCAATTTTCCAGGCGTAGTGACTCGGCCACCCACAAACCCAAGGTATTAAAGCTACATTGCAACAGGCCCCTCTCCTAGTGCTCCTGGGACTTTTCTCCTAATGGAAACAGGGCTAAAAGGTGGAAATTCATTCTTGAGCATTCCAAGGCTTAGCAAATTGATTTATGAAATCATCTATTGGCATGGCCTCAGAGCACATAGGAATGGGCTTAATAGTTTATTAGAAAGGGACAGATTATCATGTAAGTAGTCTTGATCACATCTGCTCTTTCACTGCCCCTCCCCATGTTGCAATTCAGTTCCGAAGCCCTTGGCTTTTCTTCCTGGTTTCTGCTATGCTTTCCTTAGACCCATTGGGTACCTTGACAGTGGTCCAGGGGCTGTGGGCTGATGGGTAGGGGCAGGGCCAGAGACCCCCATCTCAACTCCCACTTCCACCAAAGCAGCTCTGCTTTATCTGTACTAGATACTGGGATTCACACAGGAATTCATTTGGACACAAGGTACATGACAAAAGCAAGTTTGGAAATCATTGTTTGGAGTGAGCAAGCCAAGTGGCCTGCTGTCTGTTGCCTCCAAGCCCGAGTTGAGGCTGGAGAGATGGCAGCAGCTGGGCCTCGACTCAGCACTCACTAGTGACAGTTGCGAGCAGACCAGGGGACCCAGCAGGCTCCCATAGGGCAGGAGAGGTGGCCCTATGCCATGGCAGCAGTGCAGGACATGTCCTCTGTCGTCACCACCACTTGGCCTAACAAATGCCCAGACTCACATCCCCTCCAGCCCCCACTGGGATTGCCTGTCCTTAGACAGTTGCCAGCCACCTTTCATGTCTGTTGGGATGCTGCTGGCTGGGAAACTCAAGCTGCCCTCCTGGCCGGGTCCAGCTCCGGAAGTGACCTGTCCCTTTTCCAGCTGTCCAGTAGTGCTGGCCTCACTCCCTTCCTTCCTGAGGCCTCGGGCAGAGAGAGGCCACCCATCTCTTTTAGATCTCCAGGGAACCAGCTGGTCCAAGCCTCCAGTGCATAGCTGTTGACAGAGCCCTTCAATTTCCGAGCAGCCACAAGCATTAGAAGGCTGATTTTAGGAACCAGCTGGTCAGGAAAGGTTGGTTGGGACTGTGCTTTCCTTTCTTCTCCCCATCACTGCCTCTGCTTACGTAGCAAGAGTCCCAGAGGAAGATGGCAGCTGGGAAGGAGATGGCAGTGCCCATTTGTCCTGCACGTGGGAGGCCTGGGCCTCCTGTGACCACGCAGCCCTGACTCGCCCTCCCCTCCTGACTCCGGAAGGTTGGGGGTCTCTTTCTGAGCTACCTCATTGCCTTTTCTCTTTCTTCTTTCTTTAAAAGCCAAGCAATAAATCCATCCTGGTGAAGGAAAGGATAAAAGGGAAACTTCTTCTTAATTGGCTCAAGGCCATCGCACACATTACCAGGTGTACTCAAGCTGCAATTTATTTTTTAATTAAAGTTCTTTCTACCTACAGGAAAGCCGAACATTGGGCCAGTTGAAAAGGGTGTTTAGGGGAGCAGTTACAAGGAGAAAGCGAGGAGATCATTTGGCTTATTGGGTTTGATTTTTTTTTCCCTTTTGATTTTTTTCAGTTCTTCCTTATGCGTATCAGTCTTTTCCTGGCCCAGGCCTGGATCCTTGCACAAACCTGATGGTTGCTACCATTCTCTGGATTCACTCCTTCCTGGGCCCTGATTCTATGGCCCAGGGACACTGTCAGCCTCCACAGTGCTTGGGCACATTCTGGGGCCCTTCTCGAAATCTCCTCCAGGTCTGGCCGTGACCTGTACACCTGTGCTTTCTTCTCTGCTCCATGTCAATGCTGGGGAGAGAATCGCTCCTTCAAGCAGCCTCATACAGGGCATTCATGACACCTTCACTTCAGGGCACATGGGAAGGGCCATGGGGAAGGCCACATCTTGAGGTTCAGGCCTTGCTTGATGCCAAATTGCCATCGTCTTTCCTCTTATTAGATATGGTGGTTTCCTGCTTCTTGGAAGCCTGGGTCACACTAACCTCACCCAGGCCCTGTCTTGCTTCTACTGAAGCACTTCCCAAACCAAGACTCTTCCTGACGATGATACTCTCTCCCTCAGGGGGCCAACTGAGAACTTGTCTGCCTCCCCAGCCCGCTGAGGTAAAATGTGCCATCTTTCTAGGGTCTGTCTGTGATCATCCAGCTCTGCTGGCTTCTGGGTGTGGAGCCCAGGATTCTATTCGCTTCGCTCAGGCCCCCTAGATCAGAGGGCAGAGAGTGGCCACAGATCTCTTGCTAGAGACACTGTCTCTAAGGAAACAGAAGCCAGAGGGGCAGGGCGTTTGCACTTTTGGAGTGTGCGAATGGCTTCCTTCTCCAGCACTCAGTGATCACTCAAGTCCCAGTATTCTAGGCAGTTTCCAGAGAGTGGGCAGGGAAGGTTCAGGAGGCACTGACCCCCGGAGAGGGCAGGATGAGCAAGGCTGCTCCTGCTGGAGACAGGTGCCCTTCTGTGGTCTAGGGCAATGTGTGGTTCAGTGCTTGCCACAGTGGTCTTCACAAGGGCCTGGTGGGTATGACATCGAGAGGGGAGGATAATAATCAGAATGCTGGCTGACATTACTGAGGCCTGGGTACAGGTAGGTGCTTGCTGAGTGCAGCACAGACATTATTTCATTGAATTCCCACCACCAACCTGTGAAGTAAGTATCATTATCTCCATTTGAGGTGAGGAATCCGATTTTGGGCCACACAGCCAGTCAGCACTGTGGATATGTGGTCCTGCAACCAGGTAACAGTCAGACACTCTGAAGGGCAGCAAAGATAGTTAGACCATGGCTGAGATCTCAGTTTTGGTCTCTCTTGATAGAGGGCACACTCTAATATCCAACCCCTGGTGGTCCGAGGCCAGATCCTTTCCTGGAATGAGCAGCAAAGGCCTGCCCTCAGCCAGCCACCCCACCTCTGCCTTCTCTGGAACTAATGATGTGCATTCACCCTTGTGACAAGTGGGGCATGGGCTATGGCCTTCTAAAGAAGAGAAATCTGCCCTGTGCAAAAGCATAAAAAAAAAAAAGTTTTTTTTTTTTTATGATAGTTCGGGTTTCAATTTCTAGAACACATTCTCATTCTCAGTTAACACAGGCCCCACACCCACAGCCCTGACCTCATTAGTTCCATTAGTTCCATGTGCTGACCCAGCTAAGGGAACAAGCCCAGACCCTAGCGTGAGCTTCAGAGTCGGGCGTGCCTCCTTCCAGCTTGTGACACTAGGCAAACTATTTAACCTGTTGCAGCCTCGAATTCTTAATCTGTAAAATGGGACAATAATCCCTCCTCATATGATCATTGTGAGACTTAATGAAGGTCACATGTATTGAATGCCTGGTACACCATAGAACAGGTGCTGGCACGAAGTACGGAACGTTTCAGCAAATGTGAATACCCTACCCCCAACCCTCATCCCTCTGCCATAATCCCATGGTCCTCTCTTCTCAAGCAACGTCTTGTAGTTGATCTTTTTGGGGAAGTTAATTGGAGCGATATTATAATAGCTCTCTGTCATTTAGGTTTTTCTCTTAATTATTCCAAACTCAGAGTGTGAAGCCAGGATGAGGCTTCTCATGGAAGCACAGCCTGGTGAGCAGTGATAGCAGACCTGACCGAAGACCTCTTCCCAGAAACAGTGCCTTGGAACCTGGCCAGATACAGTCATAGCAGGAGAAGCATGCTGGCTAGAGAGACGCAGCACATACTCTCACCTGGCCAAGCTTTGATACATGCCTTCTGGAGAAAAATGACAAGTAGATAGCCAGGTGGTTCACTAGAAGAGTCTGAAACCCTAGGTCTATGTTTCTGAGCGATGCCAGGTTAGTTGTTGCATCTCTTTGAAACTCAGTCTCTTCTTTTGTGAAGGGGGTCAAATTGCCCCCTTCCTTCTGTTGTCATGACAGTCACATTATAATGTTTTCTTTTTTTTTAGATTTTATTTATATATTCATGAGAGACACAGAGAGAGAGAGGTAGAAACATAGGCAGAGGGAGAAGCAGGCTCCCTGTGGGAAGCCCAATGTGGGACTCGATCCCAGGACCCCAGGATCATGCCCTGAGCCAAAGGCAGACACTTAACCACTTAGCCACCCAGATGCCCCACATTGTAAGTTTTCAAATATGAATATTATTTTCCATTTTTGAGCCTAATATACTTTTTCTCCTCAAAGGGGTAACCATAGTGATGATTCATTTTCCCTAGAGTGGTTGATGGTTTATGAATGGAGCCCCTTACTTAGCTGAGCAACCCTTCCCTTCCCTTCCCTTCCCTTCCCTTCCCTTCCCTTCCCTTCCCTTCCCTTCCCTTCCCTTCCCTTCCCTTCTGTTCCATTCCATTCCCTTTCCTTCTCTTCTTCTCTGCCTTGCCCTCCACTTTCCCCTGCTTCCATCATTTCAGAGCATCTGCTGTTTGCCAGATACATAGTGCTGAGTGTTGGGGAGAACATGAGGATGGATGAAGCACTTTACACCCTTGAGGAACTCATGGCCTTGTATAGATGATAACAGAGGACATGAATTTCAGGGCAGGAGAATTGGAATCAATTTTTGCCTGAAAAAAGCTTTGAGGTCATCTTATCCAAATGAGTGAACAGAGGCTCTGGAAGAAAGGTCTGGGCCCAGGGTCCACCGGCTCACATCTAGCCTCTTCACTGACCCCTGTATAGGCTGGAGAGGTAAGAAGGAAGGGTCTTGCCTCAGATGATTAGGAAAAGCTTTAGTAGAGCAAGCCCTTGAACTGGGCCTTGAAGATTGTTTAGAATTCTGGAAGGCAAAGGTGTGTGGTAGGGAGTGTTTTTGCCAGGAAGAAGAAGGAGCTTGAGCAAAGGTGTGGTGGCTGAAAAGCAGAGGCTGATCAAGGGATGGCAAGGGGTTCTGGAGTGGGGAAAAGGTTGGGGGGTCCCCCCACCGCCCCTACAGAGACTATGGGTGACCATCCTGTGGCTCACAGATGCGGTGGATTGGCTTTCACCTTCCAGTGCCCTGCCAAGAATTAATTGTATTCATGGTAATGAGCTTGGACCCTGGACACCAGGCTGACTTAAATAAACCTCCCTTAAATGTTGGATTTATGGTACGTTATGAGCAGTAACTTGACTGGGCACATGCTAGATAGATGAACCCAAATACTTAAAGAAACTTGGTCCAAGAATGCCGGTGAAAAAGCCCTCATGATAAATCATGCTATTAATTTGCATGCTTTGGGTCTGCCAGGCTGGAGCAAACAATCCGTTAGTCTCCCCGGAGTGTTGAGCAGCGAGCCTTTATGAACACTCAGAGTAATTTATACTAATGCTTCTGCTTGTCCTTGCTTTTCTAACATGACTCCTTCGCTGGGAGAGATATAGAATCGGTTCCATCTGTGTTGTGTGGCTCTCTTGGTCATCCCGGAGAAGGGATCCCCTTTTGATATCAGCTCCTGCCTGCACCCAGAGTGTCTGGCTTCCTTTAAGCCACCTCAGAAAATGATGGGTACTGGTACGTGGACTTTTCACGACATGAAACAGACTTTGGATCTAAATAAACCTCACAAGACATCCTGATGGCCATGGTGCTGTGGGTTCCTTTAAGAAGATGAAGGGTCAAGCCAGAAGCCAGATCTGATGCTTCCTCCTGGAGGGTTTGTTATCATGCAGTAGAGTTAGAATTTAGAGATGTGGTTAGGTATTGAGGGAGGGGCCGTGTGTTTTGATCCTTTCAAGGCAATGCATGATTATATGAAAGTTCAGGACTTAAATCAGGTCCTTAAGTCCAGACCAAAGGGAAGGCTCACTCACTGTGTGCCTCACCTTCAGACTCCTACTCTCGCAGTTATAGGGAGTGGATTTGAACAGTTCTCTCATCCCAGCAGAGCCAGAGGTCTGAACAGCTTTCTCATCTAGGCAGAGCCAGAAATTCATTTGCAGGCTTCAGAAGCTACTTGCCTTCACTGGCCCTTCTATAAAATGAGGATCCAGTTTGGTTTGGTCTGACCTAGCTGGCTGTTGTCCTATCAGGAGACCGTTTTCCCTGCTGACGCTATAGAGAACCATTGGGAAGGGTGGCCTCCCTGTCATGAGAGGATAGAGCTTGTCAAGTGGTGCATGATCTCCCTTTCTCTCCCATGGGGAATGGAGAGCCACACCCATAGTCATTGATCTGTTCAATTTTCATGTGTTGTTGAAAGACCTTTGTGATGTCACATGGTGAGCTCAAGCTCAGGAGTTGGGTTTGAGAATCCCAATTCCACCTGAGAGACTTGGGGGAGCCAGCCTAGTTTCCCCGAGCTGTTTCTTCTATGAGAGATGGAACAAACCAACATTTAATGTCATGAGCACCAAAGACAATGGTGTAGGGAGCTTCCCAGGACAGCCCCTCAAACACAGTGGAGCAGGAAGAGTCAAGGTTGGCTTCGTGAAGTCGCTGTTGACACTCCTATATGGATGTCCTCCACATGGGTTTATTGAGACAATGATGCAGTTACACAATAGAAAAGAGGACCTTCCCTTCAGTCACACAAAGCCCTTGGTGGAGAGAAAAATATCTGTCTGACCTCATAACATCTCACGTTTTCCCCTTGGAGACTGAAGATTTGTTCTCTATCAGCCTTTTGTAGACTCAGCAGAGCATGTCTTCCCAGGAAGGTGAGGCTGCTGGGGAAATGCAGAGTCAGATAACATGCCCCCTCCCTCTGGCCCTTCCGCTTCGCTGAGCTTCAGGTTCTGCATCTGGAAAATGGGACCATAAACCCCCATCTGGCATGGTGGTTGTGAAACTTGAATAACATCATCTTTGAGCAAATTTTTAGTTCTCAGTAGTGCTTGCTTAATTGTATCCTTTCATCTTGGCCAGATGGGTGGGCACACCTACTTTAGCATAAGGCCGAAACCCTGGTAACTCAGTCCTGTCAGCCTTCGCACATGCTCTGGGTTGCTATGGCCCTGCCATGGGATAGGGAGCTTTATCTTCAGTCTCTAAAGCTGTGTGTAGGGAATTTCCAGGACACAAGTGTGAGGTATGAGACCCTGCTGGGAGCCTCAGCCTGGTCAAAGCCACCCAGCCTAAGAGACATGAAGTGCTCTGTGGGGGTGCTGAGGCACAGGAAGCGCAGGGCTTCGGAGCTGGGACTCTCTGAACCAGATCCAGTGTCCACTGCTTGCTGGCCCTGGGACACTTTAATTAGCATCTCTCAAATTCAGGCTTGTCACCTGTAGAATGGACTAATAAAAAGCCCTGCTCGTTGGGGCCACTGTGAGGGTTCAAAGAAATGACCATTTGGGAGGCTTTTGCGTAGAGCTGGTGTTCAATAAACGGTAGCGTCTGCTCTTTGTCACATGTACAAATGTAAGGGGCTGTTGTCTTCAGAATTCTTCTCAATACTTTTGGCTACTGGCCTTGGCAATTCAAAATGGCAACCTGTGCCCAGTTGGAGTGCTTACTGTCACTGTGTTTTCCTTCTTTCCCATCAGTGGAAACTGGAGCAAGCTTCCGCCCTCCTGACAGCTGGCAGGGAGGTGAGGTCACACGAGAGCCATCTGTTCCTTGTCCTCCTGCAGAAGGGCACTGGCCGAGCATGTTTAACGTCCAGGGCTCCTCCGGTCCTGTCCCTCAGGCTCAGCCCTCACATCCTGATGCCGGCAGTGGAGGATGGACCAGGGAAGCTGAGTCCAGAATTGCTGCGTCACACATGTGCAGCACTCGCCAGGCTCCGAGGGCGGGACTGAGGAGGAGCCTGGGCCTGTCTCATGCCCAAACTCACATCTCACGCTTGGCAACTTTGGACAAGCCCCCTGACCTCTTTGTGCCTTCGTTTACTCATCTTTAAGACAGAAGTAACCATATTAACTCCCTCATGTGACTTTTATGAAGATGGAGTTACGCAAGCAAAGTGCTTCATCTGGTCAGTCGTCAACAAATGTTAGCTATTTTATTGTTTTGCTCGTATCATCTGTGTGGTCCCTATGACCCTCCCGAGGGGTGAGCAGGCCCCTGTGTGAACTCCTTTTCTAGATAAGATAAGGAAATTGAGCTGAGATGTTACATGGTCAGAGACCCCATGGGAAGGAGTGGGTGGCTAAGCCTAGATCTCTCCAAGACTCTGCAGGATGGCAGCATCGACACCCCCACTCCGTGGTGTCCAAACACTACGGCCACAGGCCTGCTTGCATGGGAAAATACAGATTCCTGGGCCCCTCTCAGATCTGCTGAATCAGGATCCCCAGAGGCCTGGAAATCTGTAAAGTGCCTCCCAGCTGGTGGCATCTCCATCACTGGATATACAGCTCACCAGCTCACCGTGTCCTCCGTGTCCTCCGTGTCATCTGGGAGCAGAGGGACGGGACAGGGATCCCAGAAGGAACAAGCCCCTTCCTAGCCCTCGTCCCAGGCAGAGGGCCGTCTGCAGGTTAAGGAGGAGTTTGTGGAGATGCAGGTGAAGAAAAGGGTCTCTCTTACACACACCAATTTTTTTTTCCAGGTCATTGGGTTTCTTTCTAGATTAAATAACCTCATTAGGTATTATGGGCTCTGTAGAGGAAGTCTATTTGAACTGAATTGAAGCGCTCTTTGTCAAGATATTATGTTTGGCCTGGACCTGGCTAATTGACAAGAGGTTGCCAGAGCCCATGAGGCCTGTTGCAGATGGCCCCTGGGGACTCAGTTGACCCAAACATTCCACAGCGCCCTGCTCTCCGCTGCTGCACATTTTCTCTGCCCAGGGAGGGGCACCTCTCACCAGCATTCACCCACCACTTCCTCCCAGGCTTTGATCCCACCTGGTCACCAAGAGGACTAGAGTATTGGGGGTCATCTTGACACACAGGGGCCCAGACCCAGAGAGTGGCACTAATTGTGAGGAGCTACATTCATTACCCAGTAGCCCTGTTTCCCAGCATGCTGAGGAAAGTCACTTCAGACTCGATTTCCTTCTATCACAGAGTCAGGAGTTGGTTCTCCAGACACGTGCCCTTGGGACCTTTCCCTTTTATGCCTCAAAGCTGCCATATGGCTGGTGGCTAACCACATGGGCCAGGGGACAGTCTGCCAGAGTTCACATCCTGACCCTGACACTAGCCATGTGCTCTTGGGGAAGTGACTCAATTTGGTTTAGCCTCAGTTTTCTCATCTGTAAAATGGAAATAAGAAGATTCCCCCCGTTAAGTTTGCTGTGGGAGTTAAGTGAGATGAGCCAGGAAAAGCCAAGTCACTAGCATCGTACACAGTGAGTGTTCATTGTCATTATTCCCTCATGTCTTCAGGGCAGCGGTGTGAGCTTAATAGGGTTAGAGGAAAAACAGGAACAGTTTGGAGACTTTCTTTACAGGCAAGTAGATCATGCATTCATTCCACTGTTCAGCAACAACTTCTCGAGCCCGAATGCGCCCAGCACCACGCTGGCACTGCGGCTATACCGGAGAACCAAAATAATCCCTTTCTCATGGTGTCACCTCAGTCTGGAGCCTGTTCTTAAATGGATCAGCACATGTTGCAAGAAGTGTGATCACAGTGAAAAGCGACATTAGGTGAGAAGAGCAAGGTGTTGGTGGGGAGATCCTTCTTGAGCTTGGGTGGTCGGGGAGATTTGAGGCTGTTAAGCTGAGATCTGCTGGAAAAGAAGTTGCTGGTTAGGTGGCTCATGGGAAAAAAAAGCTTTCTCAGCACAGGACAGAGTCCCCAAGGAGGAGAAGAGCTGGGTGTGGTCAGGAGGCTGGGGCAGTGGGCAGGGGCAGAGTGTACAAGGCTCGGGGGCTGAGCTGAAGGGAGGGGTGAGTGCATGTGGGCAATGCCAGGCCAGCCAGGGCGTGTAAGACGGAGGGGACACACAGTGGGGCAGCGTTTAAAGATTGTTCTGGAAAATAGGAGGAGTGGGGTGCAAGAAGGGGAGCCGGGAGACAAATTAGGAGGCTGCTGGGGTGGCTCATGCTAGACTGTCAAACCTATGAAATCTCATGCTGTGTGCTCAGCCCGGTGTGATGCCTTTGGGGCAAATACTGGTCTGTGGGGTGAGATCCTGTCTTCCAGGCACAGTCCAGAATTCACCCTTACTTTGATTCTTGGCCTGCTGAGCTCACTCTCCTCTCTGCTCACAGAGGAACCTAGGCCCTTCTGTGTGTTTTTCTAGCCAGGAAAGGTCCAAGCTGCCCTTCCCATCGAGCAAGCCCTCACTTCCTGAGCGGCCTTTGTTACTCATGTCTCTCTTATATAAATCTCGCTGAACCAGAGTTTCTGATTTCCTGAGCATTTCCTGTCTCCATGGGCTTCTCAGTGTTCCAATTAATCTCTGGCTGCTCCAGCAACCTCATGCCCTGTTTTGTGGTCCCCACTTCCCATCTCTGCCCTGCTTGCCTACTTATCAGCAACTTGAATGTAGGTCATAGTCACCCTGGTTTTGCCATGGTGTCTAGGCCATTCCTTGTCCCGTGGCAGATGGGAAGTGGCTCCTGGTATAGTCAAGGTCTGATTATGACGACTCTGCCCATTTCTCTGGGCTCAGAATGTGGGTTCACCCACAGGGGCTTTGGAAAATCAGGACACTCTCTGTCCCTTGGGGAGAGACCCTATGTCTTATAAGCTCCCTGACACCAGAGTTTCTTAAAATAATTCAGAGAGAATGTGAGAAAGACAGAAGAAGGATCAGGGTGGGGTGGAGGTAGAGAATGACAATCAGAAAGTTGTGACCAACCAATACCCCAACAGAGTTCCACACCCTCAAATAGTTTCCAGGGCACTTAGGCTATATAAGATGTTCCAAAAGTTTAAATCGTACTCTGAAGGACCCTTTTCTAGTTGCGAGGTTGGGGTTGGCCCAGACAACCTAAGCAGAAGATGGACCCCAAATAGAAAGCTAAAACCATGAGTTCACTTCCATAGTGGCAGCGCTCAACTGATGTTTTCTTCTTTAGCTTTCTAAAGTCTGATCACCTTGCAGATCTGTGTTGTAATTCTTGGTGGAGTGGTTTTGAATCTACCTCATTATATTCCTGCTCATCAGTGAGGCATCACTGACTGTCCTCTGGGTGTTAGTAAACACTTGACTGTGGTGACAAGGAAGTGGGTGACCACAGAATGCATAAGAAGTTGGAGGTTAAAAAAAAAAAAAAAGAAGTTAGAGGTTCACGGTGCATCACAGCTGGAAAAGCATTCAGAGATCACCTGATCGGTATTTTTGAAATGCATTTGTCCTAGAAGTCTTGACCAAACAAAATCTTATCTGGAGATCTAATAAGTTCAACAGATCAGAGCAGAGGTGGTCTGGCTAAAGCAGGGGATGGAGGCCCACTGGCCATAGGCTTCTCATCCCAGCTGTCCGCTGAGACCTCTCTGAATAACACAGCGCTGTGTTTAAAAACCACGGATCAGTTTAGACAGGGAGACCTACTTGTACAAGTCACACAGGCCCTTGGAGACTCATGGTTTAAGGGGACACTGTGGCCCAGTGACTTGGCTTGAAATAGAGTCCAGCATTCTGGACTCTTCCTCACTCAGTGCTCTCTCCTGTATAGTGAACTCTCTGACTTAAACAGTGAGTATCCGCTGGCCTTGGTGTGGAGCCTCCCCAGGAGAGGGAAAGGAGGCTGATATTCACCCTGAGATCCTCAGTGGTGTTGTTGAAAACTTAGGCTTGCTATTCCTTCTCCCAACTAGAATTGCTGGCAGGAATGAGTCATGAACTAAGGCTGCTGCTGGGCAGACTCACTCCTTAGGGAGACTTAGGTGTAAATAGATGGAAAATGAGTAACAGTGAAGGTGGAAAGACCCAGCAGATTCCCAGCAGCCTACTGCTACTCGTGTATTGGAGGGTGTTAGTCAATTGTTGCCAAGTTTGGCTGCATAACAAACAGCCCCCAAATCTCAGTGGCTTACAAAACAAAGACTTATTTCTTTCTTGTGTTGCATGTGGGCTGTGCATTGGCTATGGTTCTGCTCCATATACTCTCTGTGACATGCTCATTTTATCGTAGCTGGGGAGAGCAAGAGCCTGAGACAGATTGCACGGTGACATTTAAAACTTCTGCTCAGATTTGGCCTAATTCATGTCTGCTCGTGTCCCATTGGCTAGAACAAGTCACGTGGTAGATCCTGACAGTAGGATAGGGGAGGGCGGTTGGCTTACAGAAAAGGCTGAGGGTAGTGAGTAATTGCAAGTGAATGGAGCCTAGGGTGTGTGGTGGGGATTGATGGAACACCTACAGAGTGCTTATCTCAATAGGACATGGTCTTTGAAGAGAGACTTTTTAAGATCTCTGGATCCTAGCTCTTAAGGACATTAAGAAAGTCTGTGTCATGTCTCCAGAGCCCTAGATAGATCCCAAGCAATGCCATGTATTCCTTGCGGAGGATTCGTTTCCCTGTTTCTTTCCCCAAAGAGGATGTAGAACTGGTTTGCAGAGGCAGTGAGTGCTAGGCATCCCCTGGGGGAGCTGGCCGGGTTTGGTGCCCAGAGAGGCTCGAGGAGCAGAGCACTACAGACACACTCTAAGGAACTGGAAGGGGCGGGAGGTGTCTCAGCCCTTTAGGAATTGTACATTTTTGTACTTCATGTTGTTTTGACAGATGAAAAATCAAAACTGGAGCTTTTTGAGATACCGGGCCTCCAAACAGCTCCACCTTCCCAATGGAAATCAATGAATGCCTACTTTAATGGAGGTGTTAGTATTTTTCATCGTATTGATTACTAGTAAGTCAAGAATTAGGAAATCACTCTGCAGCGGGACCATTGGAGATTCAGATCTGGGTTACTTGGGAAAGTGCTGCCGCCAACCTTTTTAACAGTGTCAGCAGCTCCTGGCTCAGCAGAAGGCGACACACCAAGCACCTGCAGGTTCCAGGTGGCCTTTGATCGGCAAGGACGGATACAGACCTCCTTTCCTGGGCCACTGCTCTGCAGCCTGTCCCCTGCAGGAGATCCCATGGTGGGAGCACCCGCTGCTCTCAGCACTGCTTGTTCCTTCCTGGCCTCTGAGGTCCAGTGTCAAAAGGACACTGTTCTCCACGCTGTTGGGTGAAGAGAGCAAGAATTCAGACAAAAGGGGCCTGAGAAGGAGCCAGGGATTACACCCATTTTTACATCCAAATGGCCTTCTGTGGTATAGCAAGAAAGGAGACACGTGTGATCAAAGGCGTGCGTGCATTCACCTTGCACGCAAGCATGTGCTAGGGCAAGTCAGAGAGCTCCGAAGGATGAGCAGTCTGTTCAGGAGGACCTTTTGTCTGAAGAGGCTCAAGCTTCTATTTTTCCTCCAAACCTTTTATTTTGAAAGATTTCAAACTTACAAAGAAGTTGCAAGATCAGTGCAAGGAACACCCCCATAGCCTTCACCTGGGCCTATGGGCTTATTTTTCTCACACATTTGCCTTATTTTTACCTAACCTTATATATATATTTTTTTGACCTTATATTTTTACCTGTATGTTTTACCTAAACTTATCTCCCGGAGGCACTTGAGCATTAGCGATAGCCTTTTTGTCCTCCCCATACTTCAGTGTGTATCTCCTAAGAACAAAGACGTTCTCCTGCAGCACCTCGATAGACGTATCATACTCAGAAAAATGAACGTCACTACAATACTATTATCTACAATCATTATGCATATTTCCCTGCGGGGCCCAAGGATGTTCTTTATAGCAGGCGTTGGCTACAGAGGCCACATCCTGCCTGCTGCCTGTTTTCATAAATAAATAAATAAAGTTGCCTTGGAACACAGCCACACTCAGTCATTTACGTATTGTTTATGGCTGTTTGTCTGCTACAGCTGCACAGTGGAGTAGTTGGGAGAGAGACTGTTTGTCCCACCAAGCCTCAAATATTTTACTACCTGACCCTTTAAGAAAAAGCATGCAAACCCACCTTATTAGCACATGTGCAATTCAGGATCCCAACAAGGCTCATAGTTTGCACACGTTTGTAATTTTTTTTAGTGTATAAATAATCCCTAACTTAGCAACATTCTTCACACCCAGTGACGAAGGCTCCGTGTTGGAATGTGAGCAGATGTGAAGTAGGCCAAGTCAGAACAGAAGCTTTATTTTATTTTATTTTTTTAATAAATTAATTTTTTATTGGTGTTCAATTTACCAACATACAGAATAACACCCAGTGCTCATCCCGTCAAGTGCCCCCCTCAGTGCCCGTCACCCATTCACCCCCACCCCCCGCCCTCCTACCCTTCCACCACCCCTAGTTCGTTTCCCAGAGTTAGGAGTCTTCATGTTCTGTCTCCCTTTCTGATATTTCCTACCCATTTCTTTAAATGTGACCTACGGTTTAGCTAAGCCTTTTTGCTCTTCTCAGCCATGATAAAACGGGCATGTCGTAGAGTGAGAAAGTATATGGGAGCAGATCCATGGCCTGACACCCTAAGGCTTCATGACCTGCTCCTCCACCCTCATTTCCCATCACTTCCCTGGAAGCCCTGGGCCCTGTGAAACTGCTTGATGTAATGACTAAGTGCGCATGTCCCATGTATCTTTGTTCCTGCAGTTTCCTTTGCCTGGGACGCATCTCTACACTCTGTCCTTAAAGATTTAGTACCAGCATCCCGTCCTGGAAGCCTCCCAGACTTTTCTCCTTTCCTATTCTCAAGACCCCCTTACCCACCCCCTGGTTGTCTGCGCTCCTGACACCCACTAGATTTTCTAGTGTTGGAGCACTTACCACACTAGTGCTTTGATTCATTTTCTGTTGGTCTCACCCACTAATTTGTGGAGGCCTTGAGGGCAGGGGCCAGGTCTTATTCATCTGCGTCTCCTTGGTTCCTAATATAAAGTCCTAACATGCTCAGTAATTGCCCATTGAATGAATGAATGGATTCTTAAACGTCTCAGGGGCTCCCCTTTTATTCCCACACCACTTCGTGGCACTTCTGGCCCTCTCTTCCTCCTGTCCTTCCCCTTCTAGTGCCCGTGATTGGGGTACTTACCCTCATAGTTACTGATCTCAGAGTAGCCCTTAGATTATTCTGACACAGGGACTGAAATGACAGGGGATGGAGAGAGGAGAGCAGGGCAGACGACTGAGGCCATAAGGCTTCCAGCTTCTTGCTCTTCACCACTGGTCCTCTGCAGCCGGGAGCCCCATTTCAGCCCTTCACCCCCTCTGCCCCAGACTACGACAGTTATTGATGATGGCTTAGATTGGAGTTCCTGGCCATTACTGTGTAGCAGGTAGCATTAATACCAGACGGAGGGGGCATTGAGTGTGCTGAGCACCATCTCACTTGATCTTCATAGATGCCTGTGAAGAGGGCATTGTCCCCATGCTCCAGGTGAGGAAACTGAGGCACAGACAAGGTAGTGAGATCGTTAGGAGGTATCAGAGCTGGGACAGACTGGGAGCTATGTGATTCCAAAGGCCTACTCCCTATCCCCTGAAGTTTACCATGATTTCCTTTAGAAGGGGTGATGTCCCTGGCACCCCAGGTTAACCTCAGAAGGAGTTTATTTTCTTAGGCGTTGCTAGATTTTGGGGCCAGGGTCTAGATCAGGTCCATCCATCACAACGTTCTGGGATGATGGAATTGTTCTAGATCTGCTCTGTTCAGTACTGTATCCAGTAGCCACATGTCACCTATGAACACTTGGAACATGGCTAGTGTGACTTATTTAAATTTAATTAACATATTTAAATGAAAATAACCACATGAGGCTTGTGCTTGCTGTACTGGTCAGTCCAGAGTGGAATAAATGTTGGCCAGGTACATTCCAGGTGAATGTGTGGCTGCCTGGGGACTATTCCTTGAGTTAGCATGGTTTTCAGAGAAAAATTGGCATTAAATTCCAAACAAGTCTATTAGCAACCAGTTTGTTCTGGAATGGGGGATTGCTTACACTGCCACCACGGTGATGAGCAGTGATAGTTTTTAAGTTTTGAATTTTGAAGCAAATGAGTCTTCCAGCGCTCAAACACAGGAAATGCATGGGCTGTGGGGAAGAAAAGAGGGGGATGTGAAAGGCCCCAAGGGCCTGAAAGGGTGGAGGTCGTGTATATTCATTTTGCCTCTGCTCCCCCACATGCTTGCCTGAGAGCCTTCCTTCTGGAGATTTGGGAATGCAAGGCTGGATTTGGGTTCCCAGCGGAGGTTGACAGCAGAGTATATAGACTCCCCAGGAATATGCCTGTTCTCTAGGACCTAGAATGGGGTCCCAGCAGAGTCAGGCATGCTGCCTCGTAAGCTGGGCTGTTCTGCTAGAGGCAGGATAGGGTAGTGGTCACAAACGTGGGCTTTAGAGTTAACCCAAAGTTAAACTTGGGGTTAAAGGCTACAAGCTCTGTGACCTTGAGCAAGTTCTTTCCTCTCTGTTCCAGTTTCTCCAGCTGTAGGATGAGGTAAATGTCAGCATCTAACTCATGGGACTGTTGTCAGGGTGAAGCAAGCCTATGCCTCACTCACAGGCAGCATCTAGTAGGTCCTCGCTGGTGTAGGGTGTTGGGAAAGCCATGATATTTCCAAAGTCAGATCAGCATAGCCCTTGATCTTTTAGACTCTGCTCACCCCTTCTTTCTTTTTCTTTTTTCTTTTTTTCCTTTTGCACTGACAGTTTCTTGCTTTCAGAACTCAAAATGCTTTTGGGAGCTTTGCAAGAATTTGCTCCCAAATCCTTGGGAAAGGATGTCTGTTTTCTCATCTCATCTCATCTCCCTGTCTATGGATATTTATAGTTCTGGATAGAAAAGAGTTGCTTTGATTTTTCAGAATATTTTCCACAAAAGTGTGGTGTTGGGGAGGCAGGGCTATGGAGAGGGAGTGTTGAGTGTTGGCTTTGGAAGGCATGGGTTTGAATCTCACTTACTAGCTGTGGGGACCCCCTCCTCGCCCCCACCCCCAACCACAAGCAGTATAAATATCCTGAGCCTCAGTTTCCACAGTTGTGAAATGGACATGGAGTGATAGTCAAATGAGATAATACCTATAGGTGTCTCCAACCCTACCGCCTGCACATAGAAGACACTCTGTAAGTGCCAATAAAACATGAGTATTTAAATCCTTTTCAGCTTTAATGTTCAGACTCACAGGTTAGAAGCTACTTAGGGCCCTTTGTGGTGGAGCTCCCAGCTGGAAGCTGTCCAGAGGCTTTCTTCAGCTACTCCGTTCAAGGCAACAGAGCCTCTCTTCCTAGCTCTTGACTGTTCCTCTACCAAGAGGCCTTATTTAGACTACTGGAACTAAGCTTCTGGAAAGAACAGGCTGCAGGCTGGGTTGAAGATGCATTGGGGGAGCAAAGTCAAGAAGAGCCAAGTCCCCAGACTCAGGGAGGTGTGAGACCAACAGCCACACACTCAATCGAGGAAGACCAACTTGGACATCATCTTATGAGTTGAGGGCCTCCCCAAGGGCACCGCTGCCAGGTGGGGTGGGGGTCAGGGAGGCAGCTCCTGGGCTGGGTGTTCTATTTTACAGTGGGGAGGCTAAAGCTGGAAACATCAGAAGAAAGATGGTAAATTGTAGAAAATGGAGAGAACCAGCATGCAGGAAACACGGGTCATTTCTGCATCTATGTCCGTGACCTTGAAGACCACAGGGGGCTGCAGGGGGTCTACTGAAGCCTCAGCCAGGGAGAGGTGAAGAGAAGGCTGAGGCCCCCAGGCTAGTCAGAGCGTTTGTTTTGTCACCTTCCTCGAAGCAACCCAGGTTAGACAGCCTCCCTCAGCCTAAGGTGTCCCTCCTTAGAATGGGTATTAAAGGCACAGCACTTAGTGTCCGGATGAACTTAATATGTGACTGATTCTTCCTCCCCATGGGATTTCTTAATAAAGAAGAGATCATTTGCTCATTTACCGATTTATTTTGCTGTTTGCAGATGTCCATGTGGGGCCATGCACAGAGCGTCGAAATCATGCTGGGTGACATGGGGTTGATGGGGGTTGGAGGCCAACGTGGCAGGGATGATGGTGGTGGTTTGTGCTTCCAGAACAACGCCTAAGGCGGCCCCACTTTCACCTCCCAGAATACCCAGCATCTCGGGGAGTGGGCCCACCCCTTTGTTTAAATTGGAGGGGTTTAGAGTGTGGTCTGTGGGGGGTGCTCAGATGGCCTGGCCTTCCCTGACTACCCCACCCACCCTCATTTTCTCCTCTAACTGCTTCCGCTTTCCACTTAATCACTGTGGTAGCCATGGGCAGGTCCCTTCACCCCTGATAGCCATAGCCTCCTTATCAGGACATGGGTGCGGGTAGTAACACCTGCCGTGCTGAAGACTTGTGGTTGGGTGAAATCTGGTGGCGAGTGGTAACTGTCATTATCCACTGCCCTTGTCTGTTCTGACTCCTCCCTGTGGATGGTTCCCCCTGGTTGGCTCTGCCCAGCAGCCCCCCACTCCTCTCCTGCTTGGATTCCCAGGACTTTTGGAGGCAGCACATTGTTTCTCTGGAAAAACCACACCTGTGCCCCCAGAAGGCTTTTGGTCTCAGATTAGGGAGTTGCCTGGGTGGGACTGCCTGTGCAGGGTGGAGAAAGGGCCTGCTATCAAGAGAAGGTGACTGTGCTCACTCAGAGTCCAAATTTCCTTTGCCTTTTCTTTCCCTCCCCTCCTTGCCTTCCCTGAAAAAGGCATCCGGTCTTTTCGAGGCTGCTGTTTCTTCATGGATTTTTAATAAAGATGATGAATGAACTAAGAATTGATAAGAAAAGGCAAATGGTATTTGGGTTATGCATTGTTCTAGTAAAATGTATTTTTCACTGCAGATCTTAAGTGACTTTTTCACTAAAATGCCATAATGGGAAGAAAGGTTAAATAAAATGAGTTTTCTGTGGCAGAAGTGTCAACCAAAGGGCCTCTGCAGGACAGGACCCTTGGGCAGCCGAGCTGTAAGCTTTGCCAGCTCCCCAGTGGCAGAGTTGTGGCATCTTATGCCAACAACACCTTTCGCCCAGCAGGAAGGCTAGAAGAGGGATTCCCCAGGAAAGGCCTGGCAGGAATGTCAGCACTTCTGCTCCCTGGAGACCTGATTAAGTGTAGGGCCCAGGGAAACGGTCCCTGAGCTGCCAGTGGTGGCTTGACGGAGGTCAGTGTCCTGTGCGGTAAGCTGGCTTCCATTCCCCGTATCACCATGTGTGACAGAGCCTGCAGCCCGAGGGAGGGCCTGGAGCTGGGTTGTAGGGCAAAGCCCCTTCCAGCCCAGCTCCCTGCTTGGCTCTACAAGAGGCTTCTCTCATAGGCAGGATCCGGAGGGCTTGCCCTGGTCTGATGTCCCCAGGGAGACCTGCTTGTTCCAGACCTCAAAGACATTGGCACCAGTTGGTGAATTGCCTACCAGAGTAAGGTTCCTTTTCTTCCCGACTCTGCCCTGAGGCAGTGTCTCTGTTGTGATCTGGAAAGATCTTGTCATAACTATTCCGTTCTGTTCCGTTGCATCCTATCCCATCCTGTCCATCCCATGCTATGCCGTGCATTTCATTCCATCCCATTCCTTTCCAGGCTTTCAGTAGTCATGGGGGTGGTCTCAGTTCTAGGTCTTGGGGGCCAAGTACGGGGGCCACAGAGATGATCAAGATCCGGTCCTGCCTTTATGAAGCTCCCTCTCTAAAAAGAGTAATAAGCAGACGATAGAGAGACTAAGCACTCCACCCCCCCACCCCACCCCCAGCAAAGTCACCTCACCATATACAACCAAGGACCAGAAGCAGTTAGAAGAGAAAATGAAGGTGAGTGGGTGGGGTGGTCAGGGGAGGCTTCTTGGAGGTGATTGCTGGGTTGAATTTTCAAAGGGTGAATGGGAGTTTATCAGACAAACAGCAGATCTCTAAATTAGCGCTTAAGTAGAACTTGCTAGGTGCTGGGCCACATTTTACCTATGATAACTCACTTCCTCCTCACCTCCCTGCTGAGGGAGCTGCTCTATTATCACCTCTGATTTCCTCCAAACAAGAAAGTAGATGCACAGGGTGATGCAGTTTAGTAAGTGGTAGAGCTGGGGGTTCGGACCCAGGCAGGCCAGGGCTTTAATCCCCATACCTGGGGGCTGTTCTGGAAAGGCAGGGAGGGCATTCCAGACGCGGAGGTGAGAACCAGTGCTGTCCTCGGTCAGGGAAACAGTGAGCTGGGGGCTCCGGCAACCACCCCTCCTATAGTGCAGGCATAATTTTCTCCATGAAATCAGTCTCCCTGAGCCAAGCTCTCCGCCCTCTCTGTCACAGTGGAGCGGCAGGAACCGTTGCCATGTCTCCTCCACGCCCAGTGTACTTTCCTGCCAGGGAGGCTGGGTAAGTCCAGCAGCTGCTGAGCGGCCGGGGCTCCAGGCCAGGAAACTCTGAGCCTGGGCTGGGCTTTCCATCTCTGCTGTTTGTGGAGAAGGGTGGGAAATGCCTCGTGGCTCCATCCCTCCCCCTACTTACAGCAGGCCTGGGGGCACACCCAGGCTCCACCCGGAGGGACATGTGCCACCTGGGCCCAGAGCCTGGCCTCACCCTCCCTGACACTTCGGGCCTTTGTGAGGCACCTAGCTGGGGCATTTGCAAGCACTCAGCAGTAGGACTTAGCTGTTCTTTCCTTACTTGTCTTTTCCTCTTGAGGTTCCCTCTGCATTTGGTACAAGGCCGTTTCTCTATTTTAGCATGCCACCAATTATAAGAGTCATCATTGATTTAATAATAATTTTTCAGAGGAAAAAGAAGAAACAGTACCCCAGGAAAAGTTCCCATTGATTGTCAGGTTTGTCATCACTTCAGAGATGTTGAAACGTAAAAAAGACCTGAGCATCTCAGATTCCAGGGAATCTGGTGTTTTCTAAACACATTGTGGCTGAGTGAGGACACCTGCGTGGGGAGCTTGTCCATCAAGCTGGGGAGTGGCGCTGGCTGCCACCGGTCAGGGCTGAGTCCGGGAGGCCCACATTCATCCTGTCCTCCCTGTGCTGCCTTCAGCTTCTACCATCTGGGCCCACTTGGGGGACAATTCAAGTAGCTCAAAAACACTCACAGCTGAATTCGTTCTTCAGCTGAGTTTGACAAATGATCAGCTCCCCCTCCAAGCTAAGAAGTGTGGAACTCAGGGGGTGGACGGGACCAGCTGTGATCGCCAGGAGCCTGGGTGCATCTTCTCAGAGGTTGGGTGGCAATTGGAGCCAGCTGTTTGGCCTGAGAGCACCTTGCCCCCAGAGTCAAGGGACCAGGGCTCTAATCTGGGCAACCTCGGGTGTGTTGCTTTGCTCTCTGGGGTCCCAGATTCCCCTTCTGTAGAGTGAGGATGCAAAACAGAATAGTAGCTAGCAGGTACCGAGTGCTTAGCACGTGGATGTGCCATCCATTATTCTATGTGTCTTTTAAGTACTAGTTCATTGTTTCCCCACAACTCTGTGATGTAGTACTCTTATCATCTCTGTTTTTCAGATGAGGAAATGGAGGCACAGGGCAGTTGAACAGTTTTCCCCAGGGTCCCACAGTTAGTAGGTGGCCAGATAAGACGTGAATCCAAGTTCTCTGGTTAAAGGGTCCATGCAATTAATCGTAAGGTTACCAGGGTAGAGCAATAATTATTGTATTTTAAAAAAACAACACAACCCTTTTACAAATGAAATCTAACAGAGAGCTCCAGAAATAAAACAGGTAAGAGGCAGCCTTTCTTATCAGGAGTGAGGCTCCAGACCCCCTGGTTCGCAGAGGCACCTCTGTGGCATCCTGGGGCTTTTTGAGATAGCGTGAAAGCAGCTGGACTGGACAGTCTCCAAAAGCCATCCAACACCGACGTCCTAGCATTGTCAGGGTCTAGCACCAGGGCCTCCCTGAGATCCGTTGGCCTCCCAGGCAGGCTCACAGTGTAAGCCTCTTCTATCTAATATTCTAGAAATATTTCTTCAACATTTATTTGTTGGGACCAAGGAGAAATGGATTTTCTAGTAATAAAACCTGTACACCTCTTGCTTTGTGTTCTTTAGGCTATAACATGCACTGAACACAACATTGGAACTTATTTGGGACTGTAGTTTACTAATTTTTCTGTCACTCATAACAAGAGATGTTAGTCGCTAATGCTTGCTAAAGATGATAATGGTAGCTTATGTTGACACGTCGCAAAGTGTTTGTTTCCTGCAAGCAGTTCTATGTTCTGCTTCCTCCTGTAGGAATTTCAGTTGACGACTGCTACCCAGTGCTAGCTGCTGGCAGCTGGCGTCGTGTAAGGTTGGTGGCGCGGTTTGCAGTGGCGTGGTGCAACTTCCACATGCGAAGTGCAGAAATACTCAACGGAGGTAGCAAGTGGAACTTGTGTAAATAATACATTTTTAAAAAATCGATATTACATGTCTTTTTTTACTCAAGGGCACTATCATGCACAAAAGTGGGACTGACCCACTTTCCGCCAGTCATGTCTGGTCTATAATTGCCCGTGGAAACCTGAGTTAACTGGTGCCATATTGCTGATGCACTCCAGTGACAATTTTGCAGTCCCTGTAGGTGGCATTGAGGCCACAGTCAGGGCTGCCATGTATAGGGTACAGCTGTGTCCGGCGCAGTTCTAGGGGCAAACAACAATGTGGATGGTTTTCTCCTACTTTTACCACCTGCACATACACCCTGCATGACCTGGGCGGTTGACTTTTTAACCACGCAGTGGAGTTTCACCTTTGCTCCTTGCATTTACCCCGACTGCATGACAGCAGGAATCCTGGGTTTTATCTCTGCCTCTACCTCATTGTATGTCCTCGGGCATCTAATGCTGCTCCCATCTCTGGGGCCCAGTGTTCTCCTTTAAACTCTGAAGTGTTTACACAAAGTGACCTCTTACATCCTATCAACTCCATGTCATTGCTTGGCAAATGATGGTTTGCTGATGTCTAGTGTTGACTTATAGCTGATCTAAGTTGTAAGACGGCAAGGAAATGAGAGAACACAAACCAGATTAATGTCCAGATGATCCTGTGTTCTCCTAGACCTTTGCCTTTCCCGTAATAGTCTGAAATTCTTTGGAGAAGAGTTCTATCCGTTTGAGAAAGAGTCCCCTTGGTTCAAGAGAGGTGCCTCCTATCCAGGGTGTTCCAGCTGACTGTGAGTCCTAGCCCTTGATCTGAGGCAGCTCTGGCCAAGGGGGGCATACCCGGGCAGAAAGTCTTCACTATTGCTTTGCTGCTCCAGGATTTCTGTTAAGGAAATGAGGTAAATCAGACGGGATGTGGCCTTAGTGGTTGGAACAATGTACCACTGAATGAATGGCTTAAAACAACATAAATTTATTCTCTCGTAGTTCTGGAGGCCAGAAGTCCAAAACCAAGGTGTTTGAAAGGGCCATGCTCCCTTTGGAGTTTTTGGGGAAGAATCATTCCTTGCTTCTTTCTGGCTTCTGGTGGTTGTTGGCAACTCTTGGTGTTCCTTGTAAATGCCATCACTCCAATCTCTGCTCTGTCTTCACCTCTGAGTGTTTGCATCTCTGTTTGTCTTATAAAGACACGAGTTGTTGGATTAGGGAACTTGAATCCACTGTGACTTCATCTTCACTAATTATATCTACAAAGTCTCTATTTCCAAATAAGGTCACATTCTGAAGTTCTAGATGGACGTGAAGCTGGTGGTGGTTTTGGGGAGAACATTATTTATCCCAGTAGAGCAGATCATCTGGCCTCCGGGCACACAGATCATCCGGGGTATAACTCCCCTGGGGTCTTTAATGGGTGTCGCCATAGGTCTGTAGTCTAGAATCTACTTCTTTATTCTCTTTAGAAACTGGAACTGCAAGATGCTTAGTGCCAACCTCCTTTCTCCAGAACTCACTAGAGGCCATTGAAATGAGTATGGTCTTTCACCGGCAAGTTCTTGCAGTGCCCTGAATTCATCCAGGACAGGAAATGTGCCTCATTTGGGTAGCCAAGTGCTTTCTTGCTTGCATCTTTTTTGACCCCTTGGACTTCTGTTCATTTATTCATCCAACAAATAGATATTGAGAGCCTTCTGTGTGCCAGCTATGTGCTATAGATACTATAGATACTGTGTGAACGGGGGTGACAATCCAGCTGTTGTTTCTGTGGTGGTCTTAGGCTCTAAAGAAGTAGATGTATAGATATGTAATGAAGCATCTGGCCATGCTAAGCCTTGTGAAAAGGAAAGCGTCAAGGGGGAGGGGAAAGCTGGTGTTTTAGATAGGGAAGGGAGGGAAATCTTCCCCTTGCCCATGATTGTTCAATGCTTAGCAGCAGATTAGAGTCAAGACTGGGAGTTTTACAATCCAGTGGGTCCCAGCTCCAGGCACAGCTATACCCATATCATGAGGAGCCCTGGCACCCTGACAGCCAGCTAGGACCTCCACTCTGTCCCAGATGCCACCATTGTTAACTAGTGCTAAGGCAGAAACTTCTGAACATGACTGTGGCAATGAGAGTTATCCTAGAGGAGGCTTTCTGGTGCTTTTTCAACCTTTGCAAGCCCAGGACCAGATGATAAGGAGGAAAGAGGTTAGGTCCTGATAACAGGTCAGCATGGCTATGTGACCTTTTACAAGTAATATAGCTTCAATCTTCCCTTCAGAACCTGGGGATGCTATTGCCCACCTCATAGCACTATAGTGAAGATTCAGTGAAGTTAAACTGTCATGTAGCTGATGCTCACAGATATTGGTTCAGTTCTACTCACATATAAATAAGACCCCATGAGACAGCCACTTTCTGTTGGTGAGGGATGCTTCTGAAATCTTTTCTTGGGACATAGTGGGTGCTCAATAAAAAAATCTGTGGATGGATGGGGCACATGTAGCAAGTGGCCGCTTGCCTTTGAAGCTGCTCAGCTGTCCCCCACTGGTCTGGCTATCCAGAGGAAGTGGGAGCTCTGTCCTTTCTCTGGCACCAAAAAGTGGCCTCTCCCCTGCTCCCTCTCTTCCTTGTAGGACTTCCAGGCCTCTAGGAAATTGGGAAAAGTCAGTTCAAATGTGTTTGGAGATGCAGAAGCTGCTCCTGAATGTCTTTGGGATTAATCTGTTGGAAATTATGGGGTGTAGGGAATTAACTTTACAGGCTGGTTGTTCTCACTTCTCCATTAACACCTCCTATATATTGAGTGTCTGGGGAATAGATGGATGTGCATAAGCCCCATGAAGAAAGCAGCCACACTTCTCACAACATAGCTGCTGAGAGAGCCCCAGTTCCCAAAGTGCGTTCCATGGTACACTAGGTCTCTGTGTGCTCTATGGAAGAGAGTTCTCTGGATAAATACATTTGAAAATCTTTCTTTGGGAATCACTTAAATACAAGGTTCTATGATACCTTATAGTAAGAAAGCCTGATTTACTTCCAGGGTGTCCCATGTGCATTTGGTCACTGAAGTCTCCCCCTCAAATCCGTCCCTCCCCACATAGGTGCTTTCAGAGATATTTCAGATCACGGCACCCTTGAAGCTACCTGTGCCCCCCAGTCACTGCAGACCCCCACATCTCTGTGGCCCCCTCTCTTCACAGTGATTGTAACTCCCGAAACCCAGATGCTCTTGGAGAAGGGACAGGGCAGAGAGGGCACTTGGGATGGCATTTTGGGGTATTTTGGGACAGAGGAGGGCAAGCCTGCTGGGGAGATGTTTAAGGCAGGAATGGGAACTGCTGGGGTGGCTGCAGGCCACAGCTCTACACATATTGCTGTCACAGTGCAGAGCTGTTCCAGTTGGGGTCCTGCTGGGGACACAGAATTGCACCAGAGCCAAGGGGAGCAGTGGCAGTGGCAGCGGAGGGAGGTGGCGATCCAGAGAAAGCCACTCACCAGAGATGGATTCCACTGGCCCCTAACCAGCAGATCCTTTTGTAGTGATGAAGTGCTGAGCAGGGGCCAGCAGTGCAGAGAGCGAGCAGTCATCAATGTATAATTACACAAGTCTCAGGCAGGCAGAGCCGGGGAGCGGCTGTGCCTTGTGCGGCAAATTCCCCTGTGCTCCCTTAGGGATGTGCCCATGCATTTTCTAGGAGTTAAATGGATTTCTGGGCCACATTTGCGGGCTTGCAATCAGGGACGTGGCAGGCAACCTTGGCACCCAGCAGTGAGCGATTGCAGCTCAGCAGAAAGTAAAACTTAAAAGGAGTGCTGCTTAGAAGGGCTCGGGAGGGGGGCAGCTGGTTAGCAGCGTCTCCTGTAGGGCAGGACCCCGGGGAGAGTGGAGGGAGCTTGCTGTGCCCAAGTTCTCTCCACAGTTCTCCCTGCTGCTAAGGGCCTTCTGTGGCTCTCTCTCTTCTTCTTCCAGTGAGTTTCAAGGGTCTTTCCCATCCCTGAGCTGTCCCTTCCTTCCGGGCTGATGCCCACTGGCTCCATCCACACCCTGGGGCTATGCAGGTACACCTTGGAGGGGCAGCATCTGGATTCCAGGAGTGCTTGGCCTCAGGTACTGGGTCAGGAAGGTGACGTATACAGAGTTGGGGTTGGCCTGGCAGCAGGCAGGTAGGTCTGTTCAGGGCTCAGTACCCACCCTGGCTGGAACATCGGCAGAAGGCCCCAATCTTGGGACAGAAGGAAGTGTGATTAAAGGAGAGACACCAGCAAAACTTCAGGGTACCCCTCACTCTTGAGAATCTATTGGAATCCCCTAGTGGGGGGGGGGGCTTATGGAAATGCAGATTTCTGGACTACAACCCCCAGAATTTGTGGCTCAGTAGGCTTGGAGCAGGGTGGGGCCCCATAGTTAGCATATCTAGCCAGTTCCCAGATGCTGCTGATGCTGTTGGTCCTGGGTCCAGTAGCTTGAGAACTACTGGCCTAGACTCAACTAATACGAGTAGGCCAAGCACAGAGCTGTGATACCAGGTACCCAGAGCTGTTCCGGGCTCTAGGATCACTAATGATGCAGGCAGCAGGCTGTCTGCCCTGAAGGTCCATTGGATGGGAAGCTGTGGCTCCTGGGAGACTGCTGATGTCAGCCTGAAGTGGCTCAGGAAGGTGGGTGAGGCATTAGTAACTGGGAATGGGGGGCAGAGGCCTGGAGACAGGGGTGGTTGGTACTTGGTTATTTAATCAGGATGGCTCTGTCTTCCCTGTGAGAAGCCAACGCAGAAGCTAGAATGTTGGGTCCAGGTGCTGGACAAAGGCAAGTTCTGGAGAGCAGGGAAAGGGGTCCCTAGGATTTGGCAGGATATCCTCTCCCTCCAGCTCGGTCTACAGTAAGCCTGTGTCTATTGAACTCGTCCTGGGAGCCAGCTCCAGGCTGGACCTAAAATGCTTTCTTGTATGTAACCCCTACTGTGAGGCTCCCTGAGGCTCAGGAGCTTGTTTTGGATCTCACAGGAGCATAAGCATAAGCATAAGCATAAGCATAAGCATAAGCATCCTCGGATGGGTCCAACTAATGCTTGCCCTCAAGAAGCTTCTGGTCTCTCCTAGGTGATAGAAACATAAACAGCATGAATACAATACGTCAGTTGCTACTGTGAACATCTGAATGAAGAGTTATGGGGGCCAGAGAGGGGCTGACTAACTTTCTCAGGGTCCCAGGCTCCTTGCCACAGTCTGGCCCTGGCAGGTAAGTGAGACGAGTGGCCACACTTTGCACAGGACACAGCTCACTGACCAGAAACCTCTGAGTATAGGGCAGATGCCTCTGTTCCTGCCCCTGAGGGGGAAGATCTGAGCCTCTAGAGGCCCTGCTGGCTGCTTTCTCCTCTTCCTTCTTTGTAGTGAATGCATTTGTAAAAACGTCATTTTCCTTTTTTAAAAGTCCTATTCTAGTCTAGGAAACAAGCAGTCACTTGGGCGGCTCTCACGGCAACCATATCTACCAACTTTTCCAAAGCCTTCAGCTTGCTCAGTCCTCACCAGGGAGATGGAGCTGGAGTGGCCTCCCAGGCAAGGCTCCTATAACCTTTTATTCTAAGCCTAATGAGGTCAAAGGTCTTGGAAATTTCTGGGCTTTCAGGGTCCATGTGCTCACTGGTCCCAGTGAGACCTCAGGCCCTTGCAGCTGTAAGGGTGGGAGGCAAGATGTGGAGTTTGGAAAGACCAGGCTAAGGCAGTGGTCCTGGAGCCAGCCTGTCTCCTTTTCTCCAGGATGGAGTGGATCTCTTCTTTGATCCCTGTTGCATAAGAAAAAAAAATCAAGTTTGGCCCACATATAAATAGATAGCAACTTTATTTAGTTTACATTTCCTCAGAAAGAGATATATAATGTCGAGCTGACCCACTTTAAAAAAAAGTTTATTCTTTATATAAATAAAATGCACTCATTATAAAGCATTTGAAAAAGATTTTTGCTGTAACTCAGCCTTTTTTTTTTTCTTATACAGAGTTTTGTTTTTATGTCTATAGTTGGGTCACTCATTAAAATGTGACTACTTTAGAGAAATGTTTTCTCACCTCCAGGAAAGGTTACATTCCCTCTACGGTACATCCTTCACTGTATACTGTTCGCTCCCACCGTGGTGTTTATTGCAATTCATAACTATTAAATCTGCATTAGGACAGCCGTTTGCTTATTTGTCTGACTCTTCTAGATCTGCAGTATTTAAGATGGCAGCCAGTAGCCCACACGTGGCTTTTTAAATTTAAAGCTTGCCTCTCCAGTGGCATCTGCCCCAGTATTATGTGGGCCTTCCTTTTCCCTAGCTAATTTCTATGGCCAGATCAGGACTGGCCAGCAGCTGGGTCTTTTGAGAAGGCAAATCAGGCCACATAGGCTCCTGACTTTGATTCCCTACCATGCTTTGAGGTAGACTGAATAAAGAAGGAGGCGAGTCCATAAAGATATTTGTGTGGTTTAGGCTTTCCTAAAGGGTGAGCACAGGGTAAGGTCAATGCTTGGGCATCTCAGCCTAGCCACTACCTAGTGTAGTGTAGCCAGAACAGTTCAAAGAAGCTAGTCACCTGGAAAGTGGAAGATGAACTAGACATTACCTATGTGTAATGTGGAGAAGAAACTGGGAATAATGGGAAAGAAAAATTGACCAGTGAATAGCAAAGAGGAAGGTCAAGGAGAGATCGAAGAATGGAGAAGAAATCTTGAGGGCCAAGTTCTAACTAAGGGCAGGGATCACATATTCCATTTAGATGCAAGCAGCCCCTTCAAGAAGCTCCAGCATGTTGGACAGAGTGGCCCTACGTGCAATGTTTGGTACCGATGCAGAGGAAGATGCCTAGAAAAGCAAACCAAACCTTTTTAGGTCATCTGCTATACCAATTGGAATTAAGTTCAGCAGCAAGTTGACAGAAAACCCAGCATAACAGTGGCTTAAGCAGCCTGGAAGTGTCTGTCCCACATTTAGGAAGTAGGGAGTTAAGCAGTCTGGGGCTGGCCCGGCTATCCCAGTGTCAGGGGCCTGGGCTGTATCTAGTTTCTTGCTGTCATCCTCAACACGGGCCTTCCAATTAGTGGTACAAATGGCTGCTCCAGTTCCCACCATTATGTGTGCTTTCTAGCCAGCAGGAAAAAGGAAGGGGGGGGAAGGGCACAGTTTTTTTCCCTTTAAGGTCAATTCCTGGAAGTTGTGCATACCACTTCCTCCTACATCCTGTTGTCCAGACTATAGTCACATGGCCCACACCTAGATTTAAGGGAAGCTGGGAAATGTAGTCTTTCTTCTGTGTAGTCATGTGCCCAACCACCACTTGGCTGTTCTAACTAATGAAATGCATTAGTATGAGTGAGAGTATGCCTACTAGGAAAAGCACCCATGGCGATCAGCAAAGAAGATTTTATATGTGTGTTAAATCTTCTGCTCACAGCACAGAGATCTGTTTATTGAATTTACAGGTGCTGCCTTGGGTAGGAGACTTGTAGCATGCAACGGTAGAGTTTGTTGTGCTGGGAAAAGTGATGAAGTTGTATATGTAGGCCTCTTGCATGCTTGACACATGTGATTCAAACTTGTTTTTATGTGCAGAGTCATAGAGGGAGGGGAGTGATGGTTTGGAGCCCATGGCCACAAGGCCTTCCGAGGGGAGGGGCTCCTTCTGACAAATGGCGAGATCCCTGACTCAGGGGCCCCAGGAAGTTCAGATGTCAGAGCGAGTGGAAGCTGTGGAGAGGTTCTGGTGAGCAGTGGGGCAGGGACAAGAGTCTTTGTGTTGGATGGAGTAGTTTGTCTTAAATCTCAGTGCCCTCCCGAATGGGTGTTGGAGAGGTGCTTCCCTGTGGCCTGGGATGCCAGGGCCTGCCTCCACTCCCTGGACTCCTGCCTCCTGCAGTCCCATGAGGGTGAGCCACACAGTGCATGGTGACTGAGGGTAAGAACAAGGCTAATTGGGGATGGCAGCTTGTTTCCTCTTTTGCAGCTGAGCCTTCAGACAAACCCTTGGAGATTCAGATTGCAGCTTGCGCAGGCTCGATTTGGGAAACCATCGACTAGGTGCTCAGGGGGACACATAGTGATTTGTAATGAGGGGAAATTCAGAAAAATTGGGATGTAAGAAATGGAAAAGATATGTCCTGGGATCCCAGTGCCATGAGTCTGGGCTCTTCTGGAATTTCCAAGTCCTTCCCCGCTGAAGAGTATGGAACTCAGAGTCACAAGAAAGGGCCTGGAGTCACCTTCTCACTAAGTGACTTTGGGGTGTTTCAGGCAGAGGGAAGAGCACATGCAGATGCCTCCAAGTATGAGCAAACATGGTGGATCCCAGAAATGCAGACAGAGAGGCTGGAAGGGCTGTGAGAGGCCTTGAATGCCATGCCAAGGAATTTGGACTTTCTCTGGAGGGCAATAGGGAGCCTCAATGAATGGACAGTAGGCTGGGGAAGGATAGAATGAGATCCATGTCAGTACTGCCTGCCCTGGTTGCAGTGTGGAAGGAAGATGGGCTAGAGGGCTGTGTATGGATCCTGGCAGACCCATGAGGACCCTAATAATCCTGGTAGCAGGGACGAGAGGGCTAGCTTGCACAAGCAGGCTTTTGTGTTCTACAGAGGAGCTTTGTTTTAACTCTTTCTGCCTTTCCAAATGGGTGTTGGAGAGAAGCATCCCTGAAGGCTAGGATGACAGGGGTAGCCTCTCTTTGTGGAAGGGGTGGAATGCCTGGCAACTTCGCGGAGGTCCAAGCTATGGGCACTGCCAGAGGCTGCTGTGGAGCACCACCCTGAGTGCCCTGTCCCCTGGGCCTCATTACCTGAAGCCAGCTCTGAGTGCTCTTTGCATCACTTACTGTCTGGGGCCTTTGCCTGAACCCAAAATTGAACAAAGTGGGCCATGAGCTCCTCTGTGGCTTCCCCCACCTTTCACTCCAGCCTTCAGGAAAGCTCCGTCTCCCCCAGAACTAGGAGAGGCTGGAGGACCCAGGGCCTGCCCACTGGAGGGCGGGAGGCTCACATAGAGGAGTGTTCCAGGGGCAGTGGCTGTTGTCTCTGTGCACCTGCTGTGTGTCAGGACAGGGCTAAATACGTTCAGTAGACTTTCTCATTTAATCCTCACAAGAGCACAACGGTATAGGTCTCATTATTCCCATGTTTCATATGAATCAGTTTAAAAGTAGAGGCCAAGCTACCATTGTGTTTGAAAATGTCTGGTCAGGTTGTTTGCTTCCCGGGGGAGGCATCCAATGAAGATGACAACAGCCAAAAACCAGGCTCCTCGTCCACCCACCCATCTGTGCATCCAGCCAGCCACTCACCCACCTATCTGGTCTAAAATTTCAGTGAGTGCTTGCTCTGTGCCAGACCCTCCAGGAATTTATAAGCTGGATGAGGACCCAGGAAGTAATCAGTAACATTCAGGATATCTACTATAGCAGATACCGTGGGCTGCTCGGGGAACAGATGTGTTTATATGGCTAGAGGTCAGAGTATTTGGGGAGGCTTGGTGGTAGGTAATGTCAGACAGGTGGACTGGTCCTGGGTTGTGAGGGGCCGCATCAAGATTTTGGGTTTATCCAGTGGGCAGTGATTTGCGTTGGACAGCCACACAGAAGGGAAGGTGGGTGCTGAGAAGATGCATGTTGGGAAATCCTTGTTAGGGGTCCAGGGGAGAGATGATGCCACAGGGCCTGGGGAAGGGCACTGGGTGTGGATGTGTAGATAAAACCCAGAGCTGAAAAGCAGTTCAAGTGGTAAAGGCAGATTTTATTCAGGATGGTCGTGATAGGGGAAAAGAGATCTCTGTATAGAACCAGCCTCAGTTCCAAATACAACAGGACAAGAGGGAATTTACAGTCAAGGAGCAGGGTGGGGTCAGTGGATGGGAAACCACTGAGGAAGCATCACGGGTAAGAGGGGATCCTCGCTAACCTGAAGTCACAGGATTCCTGCGGAAGGCAGGCCAGTGTGACCAGATGTCACCTGGGAGATGCCAGGGGATGAGGAACCCCATCAGATATCGAGTGGGGGGATCCTGGCTAGGCTGACTTAGCAGGATTCTTGCTAGAAGTGAACAACCCAGAGATGAATGTAGAAGCCCGAAAACTGAGGCGAGGTTGGAAAGAGGATTCAGAGGAACCTGACTAAAGTCTGGCTAAGGACTTTGTCAGTTGGGACAGAGACAGGAGGATTGGTCTAGAAGGGAATAAAAAGGCAGAAGCAGCAGGACGCGGCGCTGGAGGGAGTAGGAGAGGGAGCCTGCTGCCCCAGCCATGGTGGGGCTGGTGTTCATCAAGCAGATGGGTGTAGATGGATGGCTGTGCACCCCATCTTCCAAGTATGCCGTGCTCCAGGACAGCCAGGCAACGGGCTTCCTTGGGGCCTGCAAGCGCTCTCAGGGATGTCAGGGCTCAGGGTAAGTCAAAGACGTCTGGGAAGGGAGTCCACGCTGGGCAGCCTGGCAGCAAAGCTGGGGAGGGGGAGCCCCAGCCGCTGGGTGTTCCCCGAGGTGTCCTGGCTCCTGGAGAGGTTGGGTCTGTGCCTTCCTAGGGTGCTGAGGTGTGTGTCTCCCTTTCCTTGCAGATTAGTTGATGCTTTGCATAGACCGGCTTATCGTGTAAAGGCAGAAAGGCTGAGTCCCCTGGGATCCAGGCCTTCCCTTGGGTGCTGCAGCTCTGCAGGCAGCTTAGAGCAACGCAGAGTTTCAAATGTCATCTCCCAGGCAGCCCTCCCCAGCCTTCTGTCCCTTCCCCTGGCTTGGCCGTCCCCCGAGTGGGAAACTGACCTTTACACATGCACTCTAGCCGCTAAAACCTCCTTTGACTGGAAACCATTTTTCAACCAGAGGCTGTGTGATCTTTTGTTGATTGCCAGTTGGGGCAGCGGAGGACCACCTGCCACAAGGTGACTTTTTCAAAGGGCGATCCTGAGGAGCTGGGACTGTAAGGAGTGTGGCGTGGTTTCTGCACGCACGTGAATATCCGTGTGTGTCCTACACACATGCCACACACACAGGTGGCAGGCGAGATCCACATGGCAGTGCAGGTACACACAGGGTGGAAATTCCCATCCACGTCTGTGCTCTGTGCGGCCCAGGTGGTTCGGGAGTTCTGGGCCTACTGATGCCCCCCCAGAGACCGTGGGAGAAGGAGCTCCTCCCTGCTAGGTCCTGACCTGCTAGCCGGGTGTTTGCATTTTGTCCCTCCCTTCTGTCCATGGTTGACTTTAGTTGCTACTTTTCCATCTGATCACTCTTACCCTTTATCAAAGGATTTTCAAAAGAAGTCGGGTGGGGGGATCCCTGGGTGGCGCAGCGGTTTAGCACCTGCCTTTGGCCCAGGGCACGATCCTGGAGACCCGGGATCGAATCCCACGTCGGGCTCCCTGCATGGAGCCTGCTTCTCCCTCTGCCTGTGTCTCTGCCTCTCTCTCTCTCTCTGTGTGACTATCATAAATAAAGAAAAATTAAAAAAAAAAAAAGAAGTCGGGTGGGGTCTTGGAAGAGCATAAGCTTTGCAGGGGCACAAGACCTGACTTTGAATCTTAGCTCTGGGGCCCGCTGGTCACATGACCTCATTTTTATATCTGTAAAACAGGACTGATAGTAATTCTTTCTGCCCTATGAAAGGCATATGTAGGCATATGTAGTCATAAAAATTACACAGCAATGAAATGATTGATACTCTGTAAATGCAATTATTATTCTTTGGGTAAGGTTTGGGAAGACAGGATAGCACTGCCGTTTAGAATGTTGATTCTGAAATCCGACAGAGCAGGGTTCCTTCGTAAGCTTTGCCCCTTAGGAGCTGTGTGATCTAGAGCAAGTTACTCAGCCTCTCTGAACCTCAGTTTCTTCATCGGTAACATGAGCGTACTAACAGACTTCTCCCATAGCACCAGACCAGTGTTAACACAGCCTGTGAACTAGGGATGAGGTGCTTGAGAAAAATTAAGATTCCTGTTTGGGGATGTGGCCCAGAGTTAACATACCAGCTAAGGCTCATTGCATGCACACCTGTTTGAGAGGCATAATCCTAGATCGTTTGCTTCCTGAGTATAGGAACCATGGCCGTTTGGCTTCACACTGAACCCCAGTGCCTAGCACAGCTGTTGGCACAGGCTAGGTGCTCACTAAGGTTTTGGTTGAATGACACATGATTATATGACTTAGGCAGCCTAAGCCCTAGCCTTTAGTGTAGCGCCTGACATAGAACGAGACCTTAGTAGATATCCAAGTGTTTCATTATTCATAATAAAGGAAGGTGTGTCTCTAAAAATAAATCAGCAGGACCCAGCACTCTGTCTTCACAGATCACATGGGCCCCCTTCCTGCACAGACCAAGGGTTGGGTTTCCTTAGTTTCTCCCACAATGTGCCTGGTTCACTGAAGCTGACAATAGAGAGCCAGGCCTAATTTAGACCCTCCTGAACAGAGGAGACTGGACTTCCCACATCCATGGGGGTCCTGATGTCCTGCTTGGGCCCATTTGCCATCTGCCTCTTGCCTTTGAAGGAATACTGAAACCTGAGAACCTTCCAGGCTGACAAGAAAGAATTGTGCTCACCATTCTAGGGCCCAAGGCATCAATTTTTTATGAGGTTTGTAGACAATCATGACAGGAGACTGGGCTGGCATTTTATTTTTCCAGGTTTCTTGGCTTGGACCTGGAGAGAGGAAAAATGATTTAGAAAAAGCTTTTCCTATCTCAGGAAGAACAGGTGTTTCCAGAAGCTACCAGAGCCTGGAGCACCAGGAGAAGAAAATGGGAATAATTATTGTACTTGCACCACTGAGGTTCATTCAAGGCCAGGGTCATGGCCCCAAGCCACAGGATGTGGGAATCCATGATCTAACCCAAGACCCTCACTTTGCAGATTGAACAGGCCTGGGCCCCCAGGAGGATGGGATTTGTGCCAGGTCAGTGGGCATCTGGGGAGGAGATGAAGCTTGAACCCTTGTGTGAGGCCTGCTGTACTCTGTTCCCCCAGGGTGGGAAAAGCCTCAGTAATACTCGTGAGTGACCACCCTGCACAGAGGCAGGCCTTCGGTGGGGGGCAGCGGGGACAGGGTAGCTGCTATAGTCCGAATGCTTGAGTGCCTGCAAATTTATACGTTGAAATCCTAACGCCCTGGATGATAGTATTAGTAGGTGGGACTTTGGGAGGTGATTAGGTCATGGCGGGGAGCCCTCATGAACGGGATTGCAGAAGAGGCTCCAGAGAGGTCCCAGCCTCTCCCACCTTGTGAGGACTCAGCGAGAGGTGTCAGCTATGATCCAGGGGGCCCTGACCAGAACACGACCATGCTGGCATCTCAGTCTTTACTTCCTGCCTTTATAATCGCAAGAAATATACTTCTGTTGTTTATAAACCTCCCTGTGTGTGGTGTTGTGTTATAGTGGCCCAAACATACTAAGGTAGTAGCAGAGAAGCTAAGGGTATGCTCAGCTCCTGACTGCAGGGTGCCCAGACTCCCCACTTGAGCCCCCTTTATCCTGCTCCACAGCCCCCATCACTTCAGCTAGACCGGGGAGTGGGCCCAGGGCTGGGGGCTGAGGTGGCCCAATTGGAAGATTCCCATTGTGAGGGCCAGTGGAGCCAGGTTGAGGGGTATCTCGGGCACCCTCAGATCCCCTGCAGGGGGCCCAGCACCTGGGCCCCACACCTGTCACACGCCAGCAAGGCTAGAACGAACAGCTCCTGGAATGGAGGCTCTGGAGACGGCCAAGACACGCAGAAGTCATTGTTCTCTAAGTGACAGAGGCAGTGGAGGTGGGGTTCAGGGCAGACGTGGTGACCAGTTACGTGAGGGAGAGTTGGAGGAGCTGGCCATGGGCATGCGTGGAGGTGCAGGCAGTTGTTCAGGTGGTGGCAGCCACCCCCTGCCCGGGGAGGGGAAGAGCTTGTAAGTGTGGAGTGTGACGGTGAGAACCCTTGGCAGTCGCAGCGTCACCCATTAATCTCAGCTGGCGGGGAAGGCTGTGGCGTTAGGACTGGACGTGGGGCAGGCAGGGGAGCCTGCTGTTTGTCTGGTTTCATCAGAAGCAACGTAGCATCTCTTAAGTGATCACATTTCTGTTTTCCAAGGAGCCTACCACTGTTGACAGGAGACTCGAGAGATTGCACCAGTCTTTTAGCCAGTGTGCTGTGTTTTATAGCGTTCCTATAGACTGGGAAGGTTTTCTAACCCATGACCCCCCTCCAGCGATTCAGAGTCTGAGTAGACAGCACCGCCACCCTTGGCCTTTCTGCCATGACGCACGGCTGTTGCGGCCCCCGAAGGCCTGGTTTCTGGGGCACCTGGGTGGCTCAGCGGTTGAGCGCCTGCCTTCGACTCAGGCCCTGATCCCGGGGGCCTGGGATCGAGTCCCACATGGGGCTCCCCGCAGGGAGCCTGCTTCTCCCTCTGCCCATGTCTCTGCCTCTCTGTGTCTTTCATGAGTAAATTAATAAAATCTTAAAAAAAAAAAAAAAAGGACCTGGTTTCCGACACCCATTTCTGCTGAGTTCGTGTGTTTTCATGATAGAGCCGCCAAGAGGTGCTGCCCTGGCTTTCAGCACTTGCCGAGGCACCCTTGTGAAAGAAGGGCCCCATCCGGAGTGGCGGGAAAGTCATAAAGCATCACAGGGGAGTTGCGGAGCAGGCCAGTGGACACCCACGGAAGGCCAGATCAGGAATTGGTTTTCAGGGCAAAAGGAGGCTCTAGATGTGGGAGCATCCCAGTCTGGTCCCGGAATGCCACAATCCCAAGCTTTCTAAGGAAGCTGTGTGATTAAAGGGAAAGTGGCACTGACTCCTATCAGCAAGCCATCACCTTCCGCTTTGGGAGCACTTCAGTATTCATACGTGCGCGTGGACAAAACAAGTGCAAACCACCCAGGAGCTGTAGACACACCATTGTCCTAGCACCAGGGATGTAGGAGTTGCAAGTTTCCATAGCAACGAGGCAGGGAAACAATTATCCTGCACCTTCCAGGGCCCTTTGCCAAGGTTACGAGGACACCGTCTTAGCCCTGGAGAAGATCGTGTGCTAAGGAGCCAGAACTGACCACTTCTGTCTTTGAAATATTGACACAGAAGTGACAAAGAGTTTTTAGAACCACTAAGTATGTGTCGAATAATCTGATGCCATCCCCTCAGTTTTCAGAGAAGGAAACAGACCCAGAAAGGTTCAGCCCCTTGTCCAAGGTTGCCCAGCTTGGGGAGGGGGCAGAGCTGTAGGTGCCGCCCTGGCCTTTGGGTCTTTGCGCAGGGCCCCTTCCCACCCTGCCTCCCGTGGTTGGTGCTGGGAGTGCAGGCGCCCTTTGCCTCTGGCAGGTGCCGTGCCTCAGAGCCATGCATCACATTTTTGCAAAGCAAATTCTGCTCTGCCATTGACTTCCTTTATAGTCTAAGAGACTATTTCTGATCGATCTTCTTTTACACACCTTCCAACACTTCGGTGCCAAGGTTTTTTTGTTCTGTTCTGTTTTGTTTTGTTTCCTAAGACCCAGACATAGCTTTTCTTCCAGCCTTTGGGTAAAGTCTATAATAATCAATAAATAAAGTTAAGTAATTGAGATGGATCCGTTAGTAGTTCACAGTGGGGAGTGTGCGTGTGTGTGTGTGTGTGTGTGGGTGTGTGTGAGGTGGTGTCTGGAACATTCTGCAACCTTTCCCGTAGCCAGTTGCCTCTGTGTTCCCAGCAATCCGATGTCGTGGCTAGTTGGTGCTCTCACTGTTGAGGCTGGGTCCTCCAAGGGGCCTGCTCAGGGGAGGGTGTGAGGCTTCTCTTGCCTGTGGATTTTCCCGGAGGTTGTGAGCAGTGACAACGTGTCAGGACGCTTCTCTGGAGGAGCAACCTGCTCGTTGCTCAGGAGAGGCTCTGAGCTCCCACTCCAGCTCTGTGCTTACATGGAAAGTTCCAGAAGGAGGGTGCGGTCTGAGTCTCTTTCTGGGAGGCTTTTCCCAGGACTAAAGTGAGTACAGGAGCAGAGAGGAGAGGAGCACGGCTCCCCTGCTGACTTAACCACAATTCAGGGCAAGAGGAGCCCTTGAGAGGAAGCCTTGTTGTCAGATCTGAGGGCAAAACCACATGCTCCAGATCGATTTGTCCTCAGCACTGGGCCTTGCACAGAGCAAGGGCTCAGTTCCCACTTGCTGACTGAATTCATTCATCTGGCAAGACCTGAGTGCATGCTGCTAGCCCAGGGAGGTAGCAGAGGAGAGTTAAGGTGCTGCCCTTGGGGCGGAGCAAAGAGGGGAGCCGAGGACCCCAGAGTTCCAGCGGTGGGACAGTGGGGGATGGGGGTACCCCTGCCAGCAAAGGAGCACCTGGTGTTTACTGGGGTCTCCGACCTGAGGCCTAGAGCGGGAGGCCTGGCAGTGCTGTCCAGGTGGGAATGATACCCAGGCAATTAAAGAAGGCAATGGCAGGAGTTAGGGAGGGAGGGTCTAAGCACTTAGGAGGCGTGCGGCGAGGCAGGTGCTTCCCAGATGGTGTCCCCTATAGGCCTCCCAGAGGCCCAGGGAGGCCCTCATTAGTATATCGCAGTTGGTAGATTCGCTGTCGAGGTGAGCAGCCTGCCTGAGGCACACGTCTCCGAGGTGAGGATTTCCCCTCAGGTCAGAGGGATGGACACTGTTCCTTCCATCAGCAGAAGGGAAGCTGCCTGAGCTCCTGAAAGGAGCCCCTAGGGTCGTTGTCCCCAGCAACAAAGTCTTTGCCTCAGTTGCTGTTACTGGGAGGGGCTGGTGACACCCCAATTTCTCCCACTGTGCTCGTTCAGGCCTAATGCTGCCGGTCTCAGCCCAGCACACTCGCTGGTGTCACAATAGAGGGACAGATGCCCCTGGAGGGTCAGCCGGAATGGTTGTGCAGCCGGAAGAGCAGCTCTGGTCCAACTAGTGCTGTGCAAAGGGAGCTGGTCTCCCTACCGAGTGAGTGGCCTTCTCCGCCCCAGCCACGGCCTGAGCTGCGATGGCAGCAGGTGGGCTGTTTGTAGCACTGACCTTGGGCTCCGAGCCAAGTAATCAAGGTGACCGACAGGGTCTGAGTTCTGTCTCCACTGTTGGGTTTTTCTGTGACCCTGAGCTAGTCACCCAGACTCCCCAAGCCTTGATTTCACCGTCAGTAAAATGAGGTTGATCCTAAGTAGGGATCACCATGGCCTGTGATGAGAATGAGCATAAATAAGGTGGCTAGAGCACTCCGCACAGTGGCTGGCATGTAGGAAGTGCTCAGTAATCGGTAGCTCATGCTCATTGCTGTGATAGTAGTATCAGACTAAGCTGGGTCGTGGGGCTGGGCTGTAAGTCACTCGGGTGGCTGAGTTTATATTTCCCAAGGAGGCACAGTGCACAGAGACTTAGCGGTAAATAGAGCCATCAGGTTTTATGGCAGAGGACTCCAAACTTCCCTGTCATAACACTTGGGAAGCTTGTCAAAGATTTAGGCTTTGAGGTTACCTCCCAGGCCCTCCTCTCTTCCCAGAGATTTCTACTCATGGGTCTGGGGTGAGGTCACGAATCTGCATTTTTAATAAAACCCTGAGATGGTTCTATTACAGGAAGTCTCAGAACTAGGTTTTGGGCAGCAACTGCTTTATAAGCTGTTTCCTCCAGCCCTGGCCAGCCCGGCAGCTGGCTCTCCTCCATGGCTGGGCTATTTCTGTCTAATCACCAGGAGCTATCATCTCACGTTGGGCTCCTTTTCCTTGGGCAGCCCTGGAGACATACGGACAAATCCTTTCCCCTCTGCTGCCTGTCTAGACACCATGCAGACCTACAAAATCACCTGTCTCCTGGAGACCACATTTTCTAAGCTCTCTCCTAAGAAACATAGTTAGATAAAGATGATTTTTTTTTTCTGACTTGGAAATCCATCTTAAAATTGTTACAAAGATATATTTGTTTTTATTTGTATATTGAATGGATTCCTGGCAAGTATACCCTGGGCGGCACGGTGGCTAAAAATACAGGCTGTGGCAATGGACTGCCTCAGTGGGTTTGAGTCAGGCCTGCCCCCTCATTAGCTGAGTGACCTTGGGCAAATGATGTCACCTCTCTGTGCTTCAGTTTCTCACCTTTGGAACAGGACTAACAGAAGTACCTGTCCCATAGCATCATTATGAGGACTGGCCGAGTTAAAACTGATTAGTAAGCACTTCCAATATTGCCTGACCCATACATAGCGAGCCTTCTTTGGAGAGAGTAAAATGTGACTGCGGAGACAGCCCAAACAAATCCAAGGGGCGTAAGCATTGCATACATTTGGGAAAATTAAATAAGAAAGCAGATAATGATGCAAACTGGCTTCAGCCAAGTCCTATTCTTCCCTGACATACAGTTCTGCCTTGAAGCACCACTTTGGGATGCTCCAGTCATTTTTTTTTTTTTTCCAAAGAAGAAATGAAATCACCATGATAGTGGTGGGGGAAGCCCTATCCGTGACCATCATTTTGCTTAATCCCACTACCAAATTCTGGGAGAACTTCTCTTAGGAGAATTGCCCTAACTGCATTCTAGTTAAGTGGCACGCAGGGACCAGGGAAGTTTTTTCTTGGTCTCACTTTCATTTCCAAGACATGGAGTTGCTGATGGTCTTGGCTGGTTTCCTCAAGCTAAGGAGCTATAAAGGAAGAACCTGATGTGACAAGGGGGAAACGAGCAGAGGCAAGAGGAGGTCATGTCCAATCAGACCTGTAGTGATGATGAGAGATAGGGGAGGGAAGCCCTGCTCCTCCCCATCACCTACCTCTGCCAGGCCGGAGCATGCTTCGCCTTCCTGGGAAGGCAGGACAGCACTGCGCCTAAGCGCCTGGGCCCGGGAGCAGAGAGACCTGGCTGGGCAGCCTGGCCTGGTGCCTACTAGCTGTGTGATCCTGGGAACTTTGCTAACTGGTCTAACCCTTCGCTGTAGAGAAAGTGATGGCGTCTCTATCACTGAGTTGGACCAAGTAATGTATGTAAAGTGCTAGAAGTCCATAACTGAAAGCTTTAATTGCTCAGTGGTTTTTTCCATGTGCCCAATCTAGCCCAAAGTCTTGATAATTCAGGTCTTTCCCTATACAGGACCCTTAAAAGTATAGGCAGAAATAGTTGGAGAGAGAACATCGACCAGCTTGTTTGGACCGACCCATGAATTACCCTGTGTGTTTTGGCACAGGATTCTAGATGCTTCATAGGACTTTAGTAGGGACCTGATGGAACAACTTGTCTAGTCTCCTTAATTTAAAGATAAGGAAATGGAGGTTCAGAGTGGTGAACAGCCTTTCCTGGGCCACTCAGAAGACTGTGGCGGAGCCAGGGCCTGCATCAGGTCTGCTGGCTTCCCGCCCCACATTGTGCCCACTGCATCCAGCTATGTTCCTGTCACTCTAGAGAAGGCCTGGGCAGGCTCATTATGTGGCACTGCTGCATACAGAACATCAACAGAATGTAACATTTAAAGGCCACCAGCCTATCTCGCAGGACAGGTGGCAGGAGTAATTTGTGTCTGCAGTTGCATTTGTAAACACAGCGTGAGGGACACATCAAGAAGCCAACGAGGAATGCACAGGTTCTAAATTTGCCTGCTAATTAAATGGAGGGAAATGCTAGTGGCAGAGAAGATGGATGGGGTGGGGAGAAGATGGAAGTTTTTGAGTTGGGCAGACATGGCAATCTTGGGCCGGGATGGTTCTGCCCCTCAGTGGGGATATCGATGGCTTTGGCTCAGCTACTCCTATTTCATCTGTCTCCCTGAGATCTTGAGGACAACATAGGGTCATATTTACCTTTGCATCAGCAGCACGCAGCATAGGGTCTGGCCTGGAGTAAGTATTTAGGAAATATTTGTTGAATGACTGACGAGTGGTTGGAAACCATTATTCAAGGTAATGGTGAGATCAAATGGCTGGCCAGTAGCTCTCTCCTCCTTTTATAGTACATCTACCATGGACTCACATGCCTCCATGTTTGGCATGCAGAGGGCTCTGGGGGATTCCAGGGTCATCCTCTACCTCTTTGAACATCATCCTCCCTTGGGAGCCATCACCTTGGTGACAGAGCTCACCACTGGAGTTTGCTTGTGCTAAATAACCCTGGTTAAGAGCCTGGACCAACTGGCCATGGCCAAAGGTCTGATGCCAGGCTCACATTGCTACAGCTCAAGTCTTAGCTTCATACCTTTTTTGCTGTGGGACCTTGGATAAGATTCTTGACCTCTCCATGCCCCAGTTTCCTTATCTGTAAGAGATATGCTGAGGACAGAAAGAGACAATGCACAGTGCTGGCATCCACTAAGGGCTGAATCCATGTGAGGTCTTTGTACTATCATATCTCGAGAGACCAGGGAAGGTGACGTGTCCCTTCCTGCTCTCTGCCAGGTGGGCGGTAAGCAAGCCCTGAATGTGTGCCCACGTTGCCTTTGTTTAGGAGCACAAAGGAGAGCAGGAGATAATGAGGCGGAGAGGAGAGGAGTCTATTAGAAATGGCACCAGGAGAAACTATCAGATACACAGACGTGCGCCAGGGCAAGCCTGTGATTGGCTAACCTTTCCATTCTGTTTCCTTCATCCATAACTTGGTTATTTAAAGTGCAGGAAAAAAGCCAGAATATGCTGTTCTCTTTGTATAAATGAGCTTTATAAATAGCTGTTTTGGAGAACAGGCAGTGGAGAGAGAGAGAGAGAGAGAGAGAGAGAGAGATTGGGATGGCCATTGTGAGGCCTGACTCAGTGCCACGGGGGCCTGGCTCTGCTGATCTGGAGATGTTACACATGTCTGCCTCTGAGTGACTGTCCCCTTATTCCTGGTGGCTCTTCAGGGAGACCTGCAGGACTCAGCCTTGAGGATAAGTAGAGCTGTGGCATTTGAATGGGGTTCGAGGGCACTGATGCCATTGAGTTTGAGACAGGGCAGATCTGGGTTTGAATCCCACTCCATCACGTGCCAGCTGTGTGACCATGGACAAGTTGGCTGGTCCTCAGTTTCTCCTCTATACACTGCAGGTAGTATTATATCATTCATAGTGTTGCTATGAAGGGGGAACTCATTCCTCCTGAGAGCAGCTCAACGGGAGTTCTTGGTAGCTTCGGCAAGGTACGCAGGTACTTCTGGGGCCAGACAGCTGCAATATTTTCGGGGGCCTGTAGATTCCTTAAAGGTTGGGGATTAGCTGGGTAGATGGAGGACAAGGTCGATGTGCTGGTCACTTTGTTGGGGCAGGTATGTCTAGGTCCAGCTTTGGCCTTTGAACAGGCCCCTACCTTTGAGCCATATGACCTTCCAAAGGATGAGTCTAATTGTTATTATTATTAATGTAAATATTAAACATCCTCATTATCATCCACTTAGTCACCTGGCATTTCAGTTTCTATCAGCGATAGAGACCGCAGATTATCTGCTGCTGAGTTCCTACTTTGGCCTTGCTGAGAGGGGAGGCTGAGGGATGTGTTAGCAATTCAGTCTTCCCGATGCTTTGGTTCTCAATCATGGCCCAGCCGTCAGAAAGCCCTTGGCCTGCAACTTAATGACACCCCCAACTTTGACCAGTGGCCAGCCTTGCACCAAGGGCCAAGCATCTCTGTGAGAAGCTCTCCACGCTTTCTGTAGAGTTAGAGCTTTGGATACTATGCATTGTGTTGTTCAGGATGATCTGAGCTTAGGCCTTGAGCACTTGGGCTCTCATCATGACTGATGAGCTTTCTCATTGGATGAAAGCTTGCCATTGGATTTCCTTCTCAGCTCCAGTTCAGTTTTATAAGCATCAACTGAGCACCTACTATGTGGCTATACATGTGTGCCTGGTAGGAGAGACAAAGAAACAGCAGGGTGGACTGGGAGAAGCCAGGATCCCAGCTCACCTATAGTTGAGTGCCTCTCCACTGCTCACCCACTGCGTGGCTTTGGAATTGTTACCCAAAGCCTCTGAGCCGGGGTCTCCTGGCTGATTATTTACATGGTCTTCAGAATAGAGAAATGGCTCCATCTCAGTACTCAGAGAATGATAGTCATGCCTTTTTCTTCTTCCCTCCACTCCCCAATGTCTCCAACAACCTTTTTTTCCTTGCCTTCAAGGAATTTACCATCAAGTTGAAGGGTCAGGCAGAGATACAGACTAAACATTTCAAAATGGTATCAGGATGTTCGGGAATACAGAGATGGACAGCCAAAGATGGTTTCCTTCCATCAGCCTTGGAATTTCAGGGAAATGCTGTGTCATGTGCATGTGTCAGGTGCATGTACGGAGCTGAGTGTGTACATAGCCCACCTGTATCCCTCCCCCGACACGTGCATGCATGTGTATAGACACACACACACACACACACACACACACACACACATTCATACCTATCAGAAGGGACCTGACATGAAGCAGGACTTACCCCAGTGGTTCACACGCAGAGGCCTTAATGAAGAGGTAAGGACAGAGTTAAAGGTGCAAGCAGGGCATGGTGAGGTGTTGAGACTCATGACAAAAGGAAGCTCTTCCATACCTAAGGCTGATGTGACAGGAGGAGAAATAGTGTGACTAGGGCGGAAAGAGTCTGAGCCTTGGAAGTGATGCCGCCTGGTGGGAGCTGTAGGCACGGGGGGGGGGGGGGGGGGGCAGGGACAGCTACTGCCAGAGATGTGGCCCTAAAGTACCACAGGAGAGGAGGAAATCTGATCACTCTCCTACTCTCTGACCTGCTGATGTCTCCTGTTAGCTGAGTCCTACCGAGGGAGGCTGAGTGATGCCACAGGCAGGGGCCTTCTGCCTGGGCACAGAGCTTGGCAGAGAAGGGTGGAGAGCAGGATCTTGGGAGGGAGTGAAAATCTTGGGAGAGAAAGGAAGCAGCAAGACGTGAGCGCAGGTATGTACGCTCATGTGCAGGCACGCACAGGCTGGCAGGAGCTTCTTCCCGCAGGGCACGCAGGGCTGCGGAGGACCAAGCAGGGGTGGTGCCACTGGCATGATTTCTAAGCCTCTCCCACATGTTCCTACTGCCAGACAGGACTCTCTGAGCCCTTTAGGTGGGGCTTCCTTCCAGGGTTTTCTCAAAGCCCATAAGCTGTGATGCCTCAGTTTATTCATGAGGAACCATGACTGGCTTCCAGCCTTCCTGGTCTTTGCTAAAGGCACCTGTAGGTCCATACATTCTTGAGATAAATACATGTGTAGTGTTTTTGTCTTTCCACCCTAGTGCCATCCTCAGGAGGTGTGGGAGGTACAGTGGAAGCCTCAGGCAGGGGCCTGTAGATGACCCCAGACATGTTCTCAGAGTATGCCCAGCTAGGAGTGGACATGGACACCACAGTGCTGTCCTCGGTGAGTGAATCGCCCCTACACTCACCTCCTCAAGCCCTTATGCTCTCTCCAACTTGGCTTTACCTCCTTGGCTCTGCCCCCTTCAACATCATTGGTCTCACTGGGGATTTTGCCAAGAACTGGAGCTGGCAGTCCTAGGCTGAGCTTCTAGCCAGCACCCAATGGACAGCAAGTCTGTAGGATCAGTTGACAAGAGCTTTTGTGCTCTCCATTGGCTGTCACAGCTGGCCAGTGGGGCCATAGGTTATGAATACTGAAGGATGTCACAGACGATTTAGTCCAGGTGGTAGGCAGCCTAGGACGGTGGTTGGCAGCTCTGTCTCAAACCCAGCTCCGTGTGGCCTGGGACATCTCTGCAACTATATGGTCAATTGTCTGTCTCTCCATTTCCTCAGTAGGATGCGTGCAGCACACCTGTTTTGATCAGGTTGGCTTCCAGAAGGGTTAACTGCAAGAGGCACCCCGGATAGTAACAAAGCCAATGGGCCTGTGTTGCCCATTAGCATGTTGAGTGTGCCTGTTCGGAGTGGTGTTTGGATTTGGGTTCGGTTAACATTGCCCAGATATGCTGAGAGAGTGAGCCTTGAGGCCTCTCCTGGAGGCAGAGACAAGGCCCCGTCATCAGCCAGGGCAGAGAACTGCCTTTTTGTTTACAGTGGAGGGAAGGCATTTGTCTACTTCATTTAAAAAGCGCCTTAAGTTATTGAGTGTGTTAAAGATGACAGGGAGCTAGTTCTCCTGCCTGCCCATTTTAGGGCTCGAATTAGGTCTCTCCAGGCTTCTCTCTGGCTGCCCTGGGCTTGCTGTGAGGGGCATGGCAAGCCTGTGCACGGGAATGAGTCTGTGCCAGGAGTGGTGCACGCCCGGCTCACTAGCCCTGGAGGATGAGGATGGCCTCAGCTCCAAGAAGAGCTGCACCTGTGGGGCTTGGGTTCTTCTGTGGCACCTGAGCCATGTCCCAACTGCCCTGCCCAAGAGAGTCCTGCAATACTGAGGACTGGACTCAGAAGAACTTCTGGAAGGTGCAGGGGCATTTCTGTAGAAGAATCCACAATGAGTGTGAAAACCAAGGAGAGCTGCACGCACACACTCATACACGAGCACACACCCATGTGCCGTCACACACACACACATGCATATATACATACACGTTTGCACAGACACATAGTAAACACTCCCACACTGACACAGACGCGCTTATATGCCGTCTTTCTCTTTCACACATAGACACACTCTTTCACACACACTCACATACACACTCACATACACACACAGCCTCACATATACACCATCTCACATGCAGATACATGATTAGACACGTAGCAAACACTCTCACACATGCAGAGACACACACCTATAAACAGTCTCTCTTTCACACAAAACCACTCTCTTTCACATGCACACACACTCTCCTACCCCTGCGTACATACACACATACTCTCTCACACACAGACACATGTGGATCATGCTTAGGCAGAACTTAGAGGAGATTACTGTCCGCACGTGCCGCACCCAGCTAAAGCCCCTTTTGGATGACTTAGATTCGTTTGCTCAGCACAAACTGGGGGCAAAGCTGGCAACTCTGTGCCCTGATTACCCAGCCAGTTCTGGGACAGGGCCTCCGGGATGACAGAGATACCAAGCATGAGGGCAGGCTGGGCTCCTTCCAGAGCAGCTGGTTCCCGGAGGAATCCCAGCCTGCTGTGACTTGGTAGTGCTTGGATTGGATGAATCTTCTACACATCAGATCTTGTTCCTCAATGAGCCCACACGCAGCTGCTCACTTTCCTTGAAGGGCCAGCGCCCGAGGATTTTGGGGAGTTTGCATGATATGATCAAGTTCATCCTCTCTCCACTCATGGCTATTCTTCTGTCCTCTAAGGAGGCACTTACCAGGTAGGCAGAGTAGGGGGGGCACCGAGATCCTGGCTTTGCAGGAGGATTGATTTACATTTTCATCTGGGCTAGGTGTGTGACTTGGGTCGAAGGCTGGGGCCTCAGTTTTCTAGTCAATAAAGTGGGGCAGTTCATACCTCTCTTTGGCCTCTTGTGAGGTTTAAATAAATTAGCTATGGAAAGCCACCAGCACTGCAACTGGCATACAACAGGTGCTCAATAAATGGGGGAGTCTTCCTTCTCCTGACTCTGCTTTACATCGTCCTGCAGAGGGGCACCTTCCACATACGTGAGAGAACCAGACTCATTCAGACACAGGTGTCTGTTCATGCAGCCTGTGCGGGCCCAACCAGCTCTGATGACAAAGGGACACGATTCTGACCTGCTCCTTTTTGACCTGGTGTATTTGTCAGGGTTCTTCAGAGAAACAGAACCAATAGGATATATATATATTTTTTTTTCCTAAGGAATTGGCTTGCATGATCATGGAGGCTGAGAAATCCCAACATCTGTAGTCAGCAAGCTGGAGACCCCAGAGAGCTGGTGATGTAGTTCAGTCCAAAACCCGGCAGGCTTGAGTGCCAAGAAGAGTCCGTATTTCAGTTCCAGTCCAAAGCTAGGAAAAACACTAATGTTCCAGCTCCAACAGTCATGCAAGAGGAGTTCCCTATAACCTGGGGGAGGGTCCGCCTTTTTTTTCTATTTAGGCCTTCAACTCATTGGATGACAGCCACCCACACTGGGGAGGGCAATCTGTTTGGCTCAGTCTGCCAATTCAATTGTTAATCCCATTCAAAACCATCCCCACAGACCTATGCAGAATAGCATTTGACCAAGTATCTGGGCACTGTGGCCTAGTCAAATTGATGCATAAAATTCACCACCACACCAGGTATCTGGTGAGCTCATGTGTCCATTCATGGGTATCCTGGTGCAGCAGCAGGGCAGGCCGCAGCCTGAGGACATCCTGGAGCTTCTGGTGCCCCTGGAATATGGCAGAGGCTGTCCTCTGCAGTGACAGAAGAACACGGCTTGGGTGGGCCCATTGGCCATCCAGCCATGGAAATAGCAAAGAATCTTAGCCAAGAGCCATACCAACCCTGTGAGCCTCTCTTGGTGAGAGAAACACCAAAGCTTTGCCCATCAGCTTGTCTAAAGTGACTCTCATTATCTTCCACTCCCCCGTCCCCTGGATTTATCACCAATCTTTGTCCCATGTTCTGGACCAGAAACCTGCTTGTTGTCTTTGAAACCCCCGTGTGTCTCCTCCCCACATCCTATTTGCCTTCAAGTACTGCCAAGTTTCTTTCTCCTTAATAATTTCTTCTCAGATCCATTACCTTTTTTCTGCCCTGCATCATCCTCCAGGTCCCATCTACTGTCATCTCTTGCTGCTTTTCTGCCTCTTTCTTCTTGTCCTCAGCCTTGTCCCACAGAGCCTATCATCCACACTCTTGTCAGAGGGAGCTCCTCAAAATAAGAGATCCAACTGTGTCATTCCCTTATGAGTTTCCCACTGCCTAGTAGAGTTTGCAAGCACATGCCCTGAGGGCCAAATTCAGCTCACCCTAAAAAAAAGAAAAAAGAATTTGAACGTCCTTCCATCTGAAGGGTGTATGGCTTCTAGTTTGCCACAGTTCTTGCCACTCATGTCGTTTTGTACCCACTTCCCTCCTCCCTCTGTTACTTGACCAGTTCCTACAGTCAAAGGCCCAAACTCCTCAGCATAACATTTGAGTCCCTCACAATTTGGCCTGGGTTAACCTTCTCTTTATTTATAGGCAGTTTTACTAAGCACCTTGTTTTCTAGCCATCCTGGTTTGTACCCTTCCCCAAACACACAGATTCTTCCTCATTTTCGTGGCTTTCTCCATGCTGCGTAGTTTGCTTGGGTGGCCTTCCTCTCTCTAGACTAATGGCTAGTTCCTCGTTATCCTCTAAGACTCAATGCATATGCCATCTACTCTCCACAGTTTTTCTTTAACATTCTCTAAATCTCATTTTTCTCCTCGGTAAAATGGGGTAATCAGAGGACCTATAGATGGGCTTGTCATGAGAGGTAAATGAGATAACCCGTGCAAAGTGCTTCGCACAATGTCTGATATACAGGAGGTGCCTGGTAAATATCCAGCTACCTGCCTGCCTGGCATCTCGAGATGTCAGGGATTTTGGCGGGGGTAACAGGGACTCTGCTGTCTGTCTACAGCCAGGGTGACTGAGTTTGACAGGCTCTTACTACTCAAAGTTAAAGCAAATAGAGAGTGATTGACGTCCACCAGACAGTAAACAGGAAAACAGCCCATTGCAGGTGCCAGGCTTGATGGGGTTATGCAAGATTGGAGGCAGGAATTTGTTATATCCAGAAAGCTCTGTTCCAGGAAGCAGAACAGAGAAAATGAAATTTGGTTTTATAAATACTTTTAGACCTAAGGTTTCTTAATAAATAAATAAATAATCTTGAAGGAATTTAAATATTTCATAGCCTATTGCTCATGGCCTGGCACCTCTTATTGGTGAACTGTAGTGGCGGAGGCAGTACCCTGTGGCATCTGTTTGCAGTTGTGTTGAATGAAGCTCATGTGGACATTTACTTAGGAAAAGTTGGTTAATTATAGAGCCACATAGGAGTAATAATTATTGTCCTTGTTGGGTAGTGGAATGAGTTGACTACATCAGACTAGACACGTGAAAGGCAAACAGGTTATCTGCAATCGTTGCAAGAAATCCCCAAACCAGAGGCAGACCAATAGGTGACATTTGATCTAAAAATGCCTTGGATAGTGAAATACAGGTTCTGTGCCAGATTTTCTTTTTCTTTATGCAGAAGAAAGCCATAGTGGAAACAGAAGCAGATGATTCTTGGCTCTATTCTTAGTCCAGGGTTGGGGGGACCTCCAAGATAATTATGACTTTTGGAAAGATCACAATGCAGGGAATGTAGGCATAAACTTGGAATGTTATGGGCTGGGAATATTAAGGTCACTGGCAATCTGATGCCAAGGCCTGAAGAGATGTGTATGTGAAAATATAATCGACAATGTTGAACCCGTTCCTGGAGGAAGCATCTACACAAAAGGAGAATTGCCAAACTCTACGTGCAACACTATAACAGACATTCAAGAAGCTGGTCAGGTGAAGTGTATGGTATGTCATAGACTGTGTGGCTGCCCAGCAAGGTCTGGTATGCTCCTGTGGGAGGGTTATACTTCTCCAGTGCCTCTGGATGCCAGGCCTGGCTGTGCAACTTATTCTGGCCAAGAAAATGTCAGCAGAAGTAACAATGTCATTTCTAGGTGGAAGCTTTAAGGGCCAGTGTATCCTTCACCTGTTCTCTTTCCTCTGTGCCATGGGAACAATGGTCAATGTACAGGTTCTCCATCACCTTGGGTCCCCGTATGAGGATGACAGTAAAAACACGGAAGCAGGGCTCCGGGTTGACCCATGATGGACACATAGCATGAGTGAGAAATACACCTTTGTTGTGTAAGGCACTGATATTTTTGGGTGTTTGTGTTATTGCAGTCTCACCCAGTCTATCCTAACAAGCACATTATATGTTTAAGAGGAAGAATGATATGGCATTTATTATTTCTGTGAACAACTAGACACATTCTGATTTTTGTAGCAGAACGACAATAAGAGAAGAAAGTATCCATCAATGCCAGAAATGGACCAACAGTTGAGTTTATAAAGGAACAATAAGGACCCCAAGAGTCTACTTCTAAGAATTTTCAAATTTGTTCACAAAGTAACACTATGTCACTTTCACACAGATACTCTCTTACCCACAGAAATGATCCATCCATAACCAGTCCCATGGACTGTGGGGAAAATGTCACATAGGAAAGCGGCCATATATCATCTGCCTTTTCTTCAACCGCATTCAATTACTTGCTCTTCTCTGATTACATCTTACCTTTGTGACTTTATATAGGCTTGATCCTATGCCTAGAATGCCATCCTTCTCTTGATCCTTCAGCATCCTATCCCTTCAGTGAACGCCTCGTGGTCTTTTCTTTCTTTCTTTTTTTCTTTCTTTTTTCTTTCTTTTGTTCTTTCTTTTTTTTTTTTTTTAAGATTTTATTTATTTATTCATGAGAGACCCACAGAGGGAGGCAGAGACACAGGCAGAGGGAGAAGCAGGCTCCCTGTGGGAAGCCTGATGCAGGACTCGATCCTAGGACCCCAAGATCATGACCTGAGCTGAAGGCAACACTCAACCGCTGAGCCACCCAGGTGCCCCAACATCTAGTGGTCTTAGTGCAAGTGCCAACACTGATTCCAGAGCTTTTCCCAAATGCTTCCCCAGCTCCAGGCAGATGGGAATTTCTTCCATATCTTTCACCTACCAACTGGACACTTCCATAGGTTTGTCTCAGAGACAGCTCAGATGTGATATGTTCATCACTAAATCATCAACTCTTTCCAAGCCTGTCTCTGCTTTCTGCTTTCCCCATGTCCACGAATGACTCCACCATCCATTTAGTAATTAAATCTATAATGTAATGTTCTGTATCATCTCTCATTTTTTCCTTCTCATCTCTCATCCAACTAAGTTTTACTAATTTCACCTTTGAAATGTTTCATGAACATTTTTGTTCTCATTATCACTGTCTCAGTTTAGGACCTTATTATCTGGCACTGGTTTTAATTTGACAATTAAATCTGATAATCTCTTATTTACTGTTCTCTGCTTCTTACTTATCCCCCCTCTACCACTTTTAGGGTGATATTTCTAAAATATAGATCTTCTAGAAACTTTGGTGATTTCCGTCATCTTGAGTGTGATGTTGAAACCTGCTGGCGTGACATTCTGGGCCATTTGAAATCTGCTTCTCCATTTGGCTGTTTTTCCTACCACTTCTCCTCCTCACTTGCGACTCCAGAATATATTCTTGTATATATAAATGTATGGATTTTTTCTTTTACCTCTGAATTTCTATATTGTTTCCTCTGCATGAAATTCCCTCCTCTTCCACCTTCTTTGATAACACTGCTTTCACCTTCAAAACCCAGTTCAAGTTTCATATCCTCTGGGAATCTTTCCTGGAAGCATCAGGCAGGATTTCTGTCTTTTTCCTAGTGCTCCCTAGGGCTTGTGTTTATACCTCCCTTGAAACATTTCGACTCTCTGTGCCAGCTATGACTTGAGAGTGTCACCAAGGCAGAGACCAGGTCCTATTTATTTATATATGCCATTTATTTGGTAGTCAGGAATGTGGAGTGATTCCCAATATACATGTATTAGACAGTTTTGTAATAAGCAGCCTCCCCAAATCAGTGATTTAGAACAAGAAACATTTATTTCTTGCCCATATTAATGTTGGAGCCTGTGTGAGGCTGTTGTGGTTGCTACAAAGCTCTGCTAGGCTCTGTTCCATGTGTCTTCTCATTCTGAGACACCGGCTGAAGAAACAATTCCCATCTGGGATGTGCCATTTTCCTGGAAGAAAAAAGAAGCCAAGAGTCCTCCCAAAGCCATGCAGTGTCTCCCAAAGCTTCAGCAAGAGCATAGATTACATCATATCACATTGGTCAAAGCCAGTTACATGCTCAAGTCCAGTGACAATGGAAAAATATTCCCCCATAGGATGGAGGGGGCACCTCAAGGCAACGGCAGACAGCTAATATTTTTGTAGACGCGATGGGGCTAATAAATGGGAATTATAATATACCCCATTGCAATGAGCTTGTCAAATCAAATGGACTCACGCTGCTGAAAAGAGCCTTAAATAACCGTCTGTTCAATTTCCTCATTGGTTGAATATTTGGCATTTTATACCATCTGGCATTTGAATCCACTTCTTACTTTTGGAGAATTCTCTACTTTTGAGTCTTGGTGGAAGTAGAGGCTGATCAAAACAGCCTCCTACTAGAGAAGTGATTTGCCAGCCTTCCTTGTATTTAGGCTCAGGTCCATGGTTGGCCTGTGTCATTAAGATGTACATTCACAGGCTTTGGGTCAGAGAGCTTCACGTTCTTGGGGCCCTGGTGGCTGCAGTGTGGTAGCAGCACACAGTGTCAGTAGTGTTGGCAGTTCTGGGGGCTGGTTCTCTACCGAAGCAAGACGTGGGGTGATGTACTTAGCGACATAACTGAGCCCCGGGTTCTCTAGCTCTCCTGCCAGTGCCATAAACCACTCAATGTCTCTTTTATTAATTAATTTTCTGCTTGTATTAGCTAGTGCTGTTGCTTACATCTGTGCATCCTGGCTCACCTGCCAACTTTCCCATGGAGGTATTGGATAGGGTAGATAAGAGGGTCAGCTGGAAAACCAGTTTTCTCAGGTTCTCTGCTACCTCTGCACTTGGGGCAAGTGACTTCTATATGCTTCACTTTCCTAATCTATGAAGTGAGGGTTATAATAAGACCTACCTCATGGAGTTTCTCTATTAAAGGATATATACACCTGAAAGGGGTTCAGGATCTGTTATGATAATTGTAATTCATGAGAAGGCTCTCACGTTTATAAATGTGTTGGCAAAATAGTCCAGAAGCCAGACTGCCCAAGAACACTATGAGAGATGTGCAATTATCTTTTTTTCTTTTTTTAAAGATATTTTATTTATTTATTCATGAGACACACACACACACACACACACACAGAGAGAGAGAGAGAGAGAGAAGAGAGAGAGAGTCCTTTCTCTTGTTTTTTTTTTTTTTAAGATTTTATTTATATATCCTTGAGAGACAGAGAGAGAGAGAGAGAGAGAGGCAGAGACACAGGCAGAGGGAGAAGCAGGCTCCACGCAGGGAGCCCGACGTGGGACTTGATCCTGGGTCTCCAGGATCAGGCCCTGGGCCGAAGGCCAGTGCTCAACCGCTGAGCCACCCAGGGATCCTACATGTACAATTATCTTCTCCACTTCACAGAGGAGAAACTGAGGTACAGACGGTTTAAAGGACCTGCCTCAGATCACACAGGGAACCAGTAGTAAAGCAACAGTAAGACTCAGGCAAGCCAGCACCTAGAGCTGTTCTTTCAGCTGCTGAGCTAGTGGAGAGTACCCACTCCCACCCCTGCCAGCCACACACACTAACCGCCACCCAGGTAAGTAGCCTACTTCCCACTCCTCCCTGATCCAACATGTAAGGCATCTCCAGAAAGACCTCTTTGCTATTATCTGAGCAAACCTAAAAGTCTCAGAGATGGATCCAGGCCTCTCTGGCTTTAAAGGAGAAGTCACAGGTTGGGTCCCTGGCGGTGACCTCTGAGATGGAAGTGGGCTTGCAGGAGGCTCGTGAAGGATGGCTCTTAGGATGCACACCTCCAGGAGGGGGAAGGGTTAAGTGGAGGAAACCTTTGTAAGCCTTTGGAATAAACTGTGCCTGTCGGGCATGTAATAAGCAGTATGGGAGTGTTTGTTAAAATATCACCCAAGAACACTGGTCCAGGGTCTCTCTCCAGGGGGCCTACCCACATAGCGGGGAAGGCTAGCATGGTATGTTTCTCCCAGTCCTTGCTGATTAGGAAAGTGAAGGATATAGAAGTTACTTGCCCCAAGTGCAGAGGTAGCAGGAAGCTGGTGGCTCCTGTCAAGTACTTGTCTGGCAGTCATGCCACCAGTTCCCTCCTTGGGTATGAAAGCCCATCCTTGGCTGGCACGGGGCACAGTTGCTGTCCACTCGCACAGTGGGCAGGACCGATCCTTACCCACAAGCTGTATATGCCTCCAGGAGGGAGAGTACAGGTGAATGGGTTTCCAGGATGCAGATGATCCCGGGGAGACCAGGCCTCCGGATTTTCCCGATTGCACTTTGATGGATGGATGGGTTACAGCCCTTTCTTCCTCTGGTTTTTCCTGTGGACAGAGAGAGATGGGGCTGAGACGCACAGAAATGGGAGAGGGCATAGAATGTGGTGGTGGCAGGGAGTCCTACCCTGAGGGGAATGAAAAGAAGGCACCAATCAGGCCTAGGGGGTCCTTTGTGAGTCAGAGAATAGGTTCCTGGCCTGGGAGAGTCCATTTTGCCAACCCACATCCACTGCCCATTGGTCTCTGTGCTGCTCTGGGCCCCAGGGGGCTGATCTCTGTGGATTCCATCCTACAGGCTTGCCTGCCCCTGGTTCCCAAGGGGGTGTGATCAGTGAGTGACACCAACAGGAGAGAGGAGGGTGAGAGACTGGGGTATTTCATCTACAAGCCTCATCCCAGCAAGGAGTACAGTGGCTGTGCTCTTCCCCCTACCCCAAAGCTACAGTCTCTGTCATTCCCTGTGGGACCCCCTCTCCTAACCCCTTCACGCCCAAGGTGGTGATGGCCCCCCTTCTTGCTATCCCAGGCTACCTCTCTCCCTTGACATCCTCCAACCTTGCCCACTTTATAAATATCCTCATTAAACTCTCTCGGCTAGTTTTCTGTGGGAGCCTGACCAACAGACCCCCCTCGTGGGCTGACCCAGCCCCTTGGGTCAGCAGCAGCACCCCCCTCCATCCACAGGTGTCCACACCCAGAGCACAGTCTTACAATGGCATGAGGCAGCCCTGGGTGGGCTCCGGGGATCTTCTCTGTTCCCTATGGGGAGTGTGCCCTCTGTTGCCAATAGGACACCTGGCTTTGGTTTCATCAAGGAAGCTGGGAGGATCTTTTAGCTGTTGCAGCAATGGCCTTGGAGAGGAAAGCGGACAGGAGAAGCCTGGCAGCACTGGTGCACCCAAAGCCAGGGGAACAGGCACCGGGATGTCCTGAGGGACACATGCCTGGAGCCTCTTCCAGTTTTTCCTGGTCTGGGTTTAGAGAAGCTGATGGGTGCAGAGCTCCCTCCTTATCCTAAAATGACAAACGCTCGGCTCTCAGGCAGTTGATCTATGTGTTCTGACTTATTTCTCTACTGGAATCCTTTCCTAATGAAATGCCACAGGTCACAATGCCCCCCTCCTGCATCAGTGTTATCCTGTGTCCCTATGTGTTCGAGAAGTTGCTTCTCTGTGTCTTCAACTTTGTGAGACAATCAAGAGAGCTCCTCTGTCTATTTGTTTATTTTATTTTTTGTTTTTAAATTTTATTTATTTATTCATGAGACAGATTGAGAGAGAGAGAGAGAGAGAGAGAGAGAGAGAGAGAGAGAGAGAGAGAGAGGCAGAGACACAAGCACGCTCCATGCAGGGAGCCCGACATGAGACTCGATCCTGGGACCCCAGGATCAGGCCCTGGGCCGAAGGCGGCGCTAAACCGCTGAGCCACCCGGGCTTCCCTCTATTTCAGTTTAGATGCTGGGATCTAGTGAGTTCCAGGCTTTAGGCCCAAGATTTTTGAGTGGAAAACAACTTTTGTAATCAAGACACCCAAAGACACATTGTCGCTACTGAGAAGAATTCAGAGCAGTGGAAAAGCCCTGGAAATCCCAGATCCAATTAATAATTCCGTAAGACAGTTCATTAGAATGCACAAGTGCTTAACTAAACAAAACCATAATCGAAGCTGTCAGAAGTGATCCACGGTTGTGTTAGAATTTTCTCATTCACGCATCATTTCCTCTACAATTTAGTTAGATAACAAACACTACTTATCCCGCCACTGGCTTTTTAGCTATGATATGCAGTTGGTGTCTGAACGGGGCTCGTGGCAGGGAAAGCGCTTTTGGCTGGTTGGTGAGAAGGGGTCCCAGCTTGGAGATAGGCTGGCCCTGGTGCAACCAAGCCCAAAGTCAACGTGTGTCCCACGGCTCCTGAGAAGTTCTCTGTAGCCCGGCTTTGTGTCTGAGGGTGACCCCTTCTGCTGGTGTCTTTGGGGGCCTGCCACCTTGGGGGTTGCTGGATGGAGACCATCTTCAGAGCAGAGCCGTTTCATCAGGCCTGCTTCTCCCCAGATGCCTCACATCCCTCCATTGGTACATCACCCCTTCAGCTAAACTAGTAATAATGGGAAAGTACAAATTCCTTTTCTTAGGAGGCTCCTTTTGGAGGATGATCAGTGTTCTCACCTTGGTTAGGATAGCATCAGCCCTTCAGCTGAGCAGGTTTTGAAGCTGAGGTGCCAGGACAGGAATCACAGAGGGTAAAAAGAGGGGACCCTGGGTGGCTCAGTGGGGAAGGCCACTGGGATTATGGGTCATAGCAGGAGCTCTCGTCTCTCAATTTCATACAAGCAGCCGGTCTCACACGGGCACAACTCCCCATTTTTAAGTATTGTTTAGGAAAGGTCAGATCCATGCAGCCCCAAAGCAGGGATCCCAAAGCTGTATGTGAGGGGCCGGCTTGGCCATTAGTTACCTAACGATAACTAAAATGCTGCAAATATTTATTCAATGTCTTACAATAAGTCCATATGTATATATTTAATTTCTTAAAATAAGTCCATATGTATGTATTCCTACCACCCTCCTTTTTTCCTTCTTTATTTCTTCCAGGATGGGAACAAGCATTCTCACATAGCAACAAAAAGATATTTTAGTGCTAACAGGATAGAGACTTCCAGTAGTTTTGGGTGGATGGAGGCCATATCTTGGGTCTCAGTTGTGGTGTCCGGTTGCCTGAGACCACAGAACTGACCTTGTCTGAACATGTTGGAGCTTGAGCTCGGTCAACCAACATCGGCCACGGCCTTCGTGTCTGTTTTGGCTTTAGCACATTCATATGCTGCAAAGGTAGCTGGGACCGCTAATGTTTCTGAGGGCCTATCTTTGTGCCAGTGTGTGTCAGGCACTCCATCATGTCTAGCCCCCACAACACCCTTGCAGGGTGGTCTTATTACTGGTAGGACGTGAAGACTAGGAGGGGTCAGATGATTTTTCTAAGGCCACTTAGCACAGAGCTGAGAATTTAAGTCCAGGCCTCCTTTGCTCTGACAGTCCAGGGATATGGCTCTTTGGGGGCAATGCTGCTTGCTTTTTCGGAGTATAAGACATTTGCTTTTCAGTGTTTTGCAATATATAGAGTGGCTTGCCTCCCTGTTCCTACACTTTCTTCCCTTGCAGCTGGGTCCACTTAATAGCTCTGTGGCCATCCTGGGGCTGAGTGGGGATTAGAAGGAGGCTATGGCTAGGGTTTGTCTCACCACCATCCCTGCTCAGACTCAGGACCCAGCCCCATCTACTTAGACTCCTTGCCTAACCTGCCCAGCTCTTCAGAGGCCTTGCCTTGTCTTTATCCTCTTGGTGACTATGGCCCCACTTCCTGTGTCCCTAAGTACCTGCCTGCTGTTGCCATTCCTCCCAGAAGCCACGGCCCCTCTGTGTCTCTGTACCTGTACCAACACATTTGGCAGGGCCCTGGGCTTGGAAAGGAACTTCGGCCCTCTGGCTCTGTTGGGGCACCTTGCTGATGGTGCTCCTCCCCTGAGGGAGCCAGCTAAGCTCCCACTCTTGTCCTTGTTCCTGTGCCACAGCCACTGGACCTTCCACTGTTCTTCTGTCACTCTGCTTCCCCAGGGTCTCTGCACCTGCTGCTCCTCCTGGCCGAAATGCTCTTCCTTCTGCACAGCTACTTGCCACCCTCCCTCCTTTAGGTCTTTGCTCAGATTTCATCTTGTCGAAGAGGCTTTCCCTGACCACCTTCATCAAAGAGCCCACTGGCCCCTGACTTCATTTGTCTGAGTCATACTTACCACCACCTGAGACGTTTTCTGTTTGGTTATGTGTTCGGCTCTCCGCCTGCTAGACCATCACCTCTGTGAGGGCAGGGACGGTGTCGGTTTTATTCACTGAGCCTGAGAGGCAGGTTGCCTATGGAAAGAGCAGGTGGCTTGGATGCACACAAAAGCCGAGGTTCCCAATCTGCCTCTGCCATGAGACCTTGGGTATATCGCAACCCCCTTGAATCCCTGTTTGTCTGAAAAATGGGTATATTAATTCTGACTTCTTAGGCTGTTGTGAAGATTCAAAATATTAGCTTACATTTAATTAGTGTTTATCACGTACTGTTCCCTGTACCAAGCATTTTTCAAGGATGATCTCATTTCATCCTTGCGATGTCCTAGGAGGGGAACTATTACTGTTTTTAGTTTACAGATGGGATACCTGAACCACAGAATGGTAGTGACTTGGCAAAGTCCCATAGCTAATAAGTGACAGATGAGGAACTTAAACCCGGTATCTAGATCTAGATACAGCACTTACGACTCTATAATGCTTCTCTTTAGACAGTGTGTTTGGTGCAAAGGAGGCCCAATAAATGGTAGCTAGTCTCCTTCATATGATCTGCCTCTTCTCATGGCTAAATTCTTTTCTAGGTTCAAGCCTCCTTTGGTATTTCTGGTCTATCAGCCTTCCTATGAACCCCCAGGCCACATTCATCTCCTGATCCTTCCTTTGGGTTGCTCTCACTCTTAGGGTGCTCTTGGGCTCTAGCTCCAGTCTACGCTGATCCAGCTGCTTCTGCCTCTATGGCCACTCAGTCCTGGCTGTCATGGTCTGTCAGTCTCTCCCAGCTCCTCCAGTCCTCCCACCAGCAGCCAGCATGGGAGCCCCTGGAGGACAGATCACAGTGCAGGCTGAGGTTAGAAGTCTGGGGCAGCCCGGGTGGCTCAGTGGTTTGGCGCCGCCTTCAGCCCAGGGCATGATCCTGGAGACTCAGGATCAAGTCCCACATTGGGCTTCCTGCATGGAGTCTGCTTCTCCCTCTGCCTATGTCTCTGCCTCTCTCTCTGTGTGTCTCTCATGAATAAATAAATAAAATCTTTTAAAATAAATGTTTATTAGAAGTCTGTTAGAACATCTGATAGCTTCTTTGAATTGGCCAGTTAGAGGGCCAGAGTAGCAGAGGGACATAACACTGGTGGCCATGGCCACTACCAGATTAGTGACAAACAATGGAAAGTGTGAACCTTCATGTGTAGAAAATAGATTCTCTGTGTGATGATTCTTCTCCTTGTCCACACTCAGAAATACCATCATTGGTGACCCTGGGGCCACTAGAGAAGCCTGCCATCCTTGTCACTGCAAGAGCAGTGTTCAGGGAAGCCCCTTCCTCAGGGATGGTTTCAGGATGCTCCTGTGTAAAGGACTGAGCTCTCCAAGTCAGAGGTGATTTCCCTGAAGGGTCAGCCTGGGGCAGGCCACTGCAGGTGTGAGCCCCAGAGCTCCAGAAACCTAGCCTCAGGTCATGATCTCAGGGTCCTGGGGTCGAGCGCATCAGGCTCCCTGCTCAGCAGGAGTCTGCTTCTCTCTCTCCCTCTGCCTCATGCTTGCTCCCTTTCTCTCTCTCTCTCTCTCAAGTAAATAAATACAATCTTTTAAAAAAGAGAGAAAACTCCCTTTCCCATTCTGACCCCATCTCAGATGGGGTGATGACAAGGGAATCTCAGAGGGAGAGGCCCCCCTCACTCTCCACGGCTCCCCTTAGCCCGTGGTGGGTCCAGCGCCCACTCAAGCTCTGAGCTGCCCCACTGGCCGTTTGCCTCATTTTCCATCCGTGACTCATTCAAGCCTGATGCTTTCTTTCTAGACGTCCCATCAGAATCAGTCAAACGGGACCTGTAACTGCCTAGAAACACATTTTCAGTCCCACTTACAGCAAAAGAACAACAGCCTTTAAAGCTCTTCAAAAAATAAGTTATGTCCACTATGAGCAATCCCAGAAGAAATGTCATTGGAGGCATAAACTGTTTTGCTGGGACCTATGTAAACGTCCCAGGAAATAAACTGACTCCCCTTTCCGTAAAACCCTCTTGTTCCCTGTCTTCAACAAAACAGATTAGATTATTTGAGAAGCAGGAGCTTGAGGCTTGGCAGGGAAGACGAAGCATGAGCATGCCTGGGATGTAGGTGTGGGAGGTGACTTTGCATGGTGTAGACGCAGAGTTGGTTTCAGCATCCAGTTCTCTCTGAGATGTGCCAGTCAGTCACCGGCCTCCCGTGAGATGTGGGAGCACCACCCACGTCTTTGAAAGAGGTAGACTCTTTGGCCAATGGAGGATTTAAAAAGCCAGAATCATAGTTTGGGCTCGGATGATTCCTTCGGGAGTTACTTAGAAGGGAGCGATGGATGGCACAACTGGTTGGGCGTCGACCACCATCAATGTGCCAAGCACGGCGCTGGCTCCTTTTCTTCAATCCTCATATCTATTGCTCCCAATCCTGTGAGAGAGGTTCTGAACCCCGTATTATAGAAGAGTAAACTGAAGATCAGAGACATGAGGTCACTTTTCTAAGATCCCTGAAGGACTGAGAGCTGCAGTCTGGACTTGAACCTGTGCCCGATTGTCTGTGATTCCAAAGGACATGCTCTCCTCCCCCATTTCCCTTCTCCAGTATGTTTCTATGGTCCAGAGGGCAGCGATGCCTACTGTCTGGGGTCTGTCTACTGGTAAATCTACATGAGGTCCCATCTTACTGGGCTTGCCTTTCCTGTTTTCATACCTCGGATGTGTAAACACACACACACACACACACACACGTACACACAAGGGCCACCTGACTGACAAGAGGATATCACTTCATTCTGGGACTTTTTCTGCCTTTTTCTAGCCAGCACCCTTGTGTTCTGTTGCTTTGATAGATGGGTTGAGAGAGTAGCCACACATGGATAATACTGGCTTAAGGCACAGAATAAGTCCTGACCTCGAGGGATGCCAAACTCTTTATAGCACCTTGGGGACACAGTCCCTGTACAAACTGCCAATTGGGATGAAGAATCTGTCACTTAAATTATGTCGGATAAGGTCTGTACTGGCCCAGGCCACCCTGATGAGATGGCTAATTTGCTGCCACTGCACTAGGCTCAGAAGGAACTCACATGTACCTGTGTATGTTTACAAAGATAGGCACTGACCCCCCCTGCTCCACATCCCTTATCCTGATTCCTGTTGCTACTTGGATGAGAATTTCCACAGCACTGGGAGGCTTCCCTCCATCTCAAAGTGAAACCCAGAGGGAATGCCTGTGAATGACAAAGCGCCATGAACTACTCCCACGAAGAAAAACAGGCTTTCCTGCTGGCAGATCTGGGTCAGGAAGAGCTTGACAGCTGCGAGATGGGAGTCAAGAGAGCCCAGCCACGAGGCGGACGGTTCTCCCCACTGCTACTTGGACCTGGGGCTGGATTAACACCTCACTGCTGCCCAGGAGATGGGGCTGACCCTGTGGGAGCAGGAGGTTTCAGATGGAAACATTGACTTCTTTAGTGACTTTAATGAAGAACGTTGCTAAGAACCCAGGGTTGCTAGGTTCCTGGGAAGATTTAAGAACCAGGATTCTAAATCGGGATTTCCTGGGTGGACTTTAGGGAATCTGTGAACGTGCAAAAATTATAGGAGTAATTCTCTGTGTATATAGATGCAGACATATGTATATATAGGGGTGTGTACGCATATGTATGTGTGTATGTATGTGTGCGTGTATATATGTAGGTGTGTGTATGTGTGACAGTGTATGCATTTTCTGGGGAGATGGTCCAACCCTTTCCCCAGACTTTTTAACGAGTGTGTTACCCAGAAGAGAAGAACCTTTGCAGTAACATAACTAGAGGCCTAACAGAATCTCCCCAGGATTGAGAGGACTTGCTCTGGGGATCACGTGTGTGGGGTGCTGTTCTGTACACTGCAGGGGACGAGCTTCACTGTGCTTCAGTGGTGGCTGTGGAGGACAGAGCAACCTCAGGATGGAGCTTTGTGCAGACAGCTTTATAAGGTTTGAGACCAGGGCCTGGTAGCAGGGGTGGCTCAATGAGTTCTGTGTACATCAAATTGGACCATTGGTCCCTCCAGTCTTCAGTAGGTTCCTTGGCTGGGATTTTAGGATGTAGTCCCCGAGTGTGGTCCTTGGCCACCTCACTGCCATTATTATCTCATTCAGACCAAAGGAGGACAGCCTGTTTGCAGAATTCCCAGGACAAAAGGCCCTCAGCTGCAGCCTGTCTTGCCTCTGCATCGCTGGACAAAGCCATGTCTTTGGCAGGGGTCAAGGGGAAGGCAGTGCCAGCTGCTCATCCACTTGAAAGGGAAGAGTACTGGCTTTCTCTGTAGGAACTACACCACATAGGGCTTTGTGGGTGCCATCCTTGCTGATAGAGCTACAGAAGAGTGTGTAAAGGATGAAGACAGCTTTTCTGGGACTCTTCACCATCACAGGAGCCTGTCTTTAAGCTGAGGTTGCAAAGTACTTGGCCCTGAGATTTGCCATGGGGCTACAGAGATATTCCTTTTTCTGAAAAAGACCACAGCCTAGAAGAAGAGTAAGTTGGGCCAACAGATTCTACTAGGTGGCACGAAAAGTGGACAATAGCCAAAGAATTCTTCCCGGGCAGGAAGTTTTATCTCTATATTGTTTGCACTGAAGCCAGAGTCAGACCCAGAAGATGAATCACTAAATGCACATAGTATGTGCTTGAAGGGAATTTCTGTGTCCCCAGGGCCTCGTGATTGGGAGCTTTGTGCAGACAGCTTCATAAGGTTTGAGACCAGGGCCTGGTAGCAGGGGTAGCTCAATGAGGTCTGTGTACATCAAATTGTTGCTCCAAGAAGGTTTGTAGAGTGACCTGAGTAGAGGTAGAAACATGGTGAGACTTCATCAGAGGCAAGACATAGAGTAGGGAGCTTTTGCTATTCTGCTTTGTACTGAATGCTTATCACCTACCCGTCTTATAGGGCCTCTGGGAAGGCGTGCTAAGATAATAGATGATAAAGTGCTCTGTGCATTTTAGTGCTGGCCAAAAAAACTGGCTGTACTTAAAGGTGATTTTTCCAGATTTGGGAATTTTTAAAGCCCCTCATCCCACATTGCCTTGTTTATTGTTGGGTACTTCAGATACAATATTGTTGCCATGACTTGATTATGGTGCTCCTTTGAAGGAGGAGCTGGGTCTACCCTCATATTGAGTGTCCCAGGCTGTGGCTGGCATAGGCAGGGCACTTGGTTGGCATTAACAGGGCCTCAGTGAGGAATCTGGAGGGTGTAGGTGCTATAACCAAGAATCCATGGAATGTACTAGTAGGCCCTGCCCTCAGGAGGCTTCCCAGAGGATATGTCCAGCTGCATTGTATCTTCTATGAATATACCGTCTGAGTGGTACTGGGGTGGCCCGAAGCGTAGCCAAAACAATGAGATTGCCTCCTAATTGTCATCAGAAACAGAGTGTTCCATTTGTTACAGAGGATGGATCACCCCTTGTGCTGACCACAGGCCGATGAAGGTCTTGAATTCAAGTATGTAAGCCTCTGGCTGAAGGTCGATGGCCAGTCTTTGCTCTCTGGCATGGTTAGCCACAAGGGCCTGGGCCTCTTCTGATGAGATGTGCCTAGGGTAAGGGGATAGCAGAATGGGGGAAAGTCATTCAGTCTTCAAAGGATCAAAAACAATTGGTCTGACTCCCAGTTTTCTCAGTCATGCAGTAAGGACTTATTGAGCAGTTAACATGCCTAACACATTGTGCCAGGCCTGAGGCTAGGAAAAAAAATGACATGAATTTCTGTTCTTGGAGTTTTCAGCCAGGGCTAGATTAAGATATATGGGGTCCTAAGAATTACAGTGTTCCCTTCCCACATATGTAATTCCAAATAAAAATATATTAAATTATAAATATTTATAAGGAATACCAGCCACTTTTAATTTTTCTTATAACTACTTGTATGCTTAAAAATTTTTTTATATCAAGTTCTTTCAAAAATATTTTGGTACCCAAACTTCATTGATGTTCTGAACACATGCTCAGTGTACTGTTCAGAAATCAGATGGCTGATTTCAGCCTTTTGGGGAAATAAGACACACAGGGAACATGTACCGAGTATCCAGATTGTCACAGACTAAGAGAACTCAGACAAGGGGAAGGTTACTTTTTCAACAAATACTTGGGGAAGAGCAAAAATTTGGCCTCTGCCATCAAAGATTTGTAAACTGTCTCAAGACAAAGGAATTGGAATAAGCAAAGGAAAACCATGGAGGCATATGTAAGAAGAAGAGGGAAGCTCAATTTGGTGGGGACGTGAAAGGGAGTTATAGGAGACTGGACGAAGGTGTGGTCAGATCTTGCAGGACCTCAAGTGTCAGGATAAGGAGTTTGGATTGTATTGAGTAGTTATTAGGAGCCACCGCAGGTTTCTGAGCCTGCTATTGTAGACTCATTTTCACCTTCAGGATATTCAAAACCACCCTTGCATTGCATTTAAGAGTATCTACAGTGATGAAGTGATGGCAGGGTAATTGACTATTGGTAATTGCTTTCACTGTGCTTTGGTGTAATGCATTTTTTAAATGGAGTTGTATCCTGTAAGTGCATCTATAGGAAAAAAGTGCCAAAGGCTTCATTATCATTAACTGGTGCCAAATAGGATCTACAGAGATAGTGAAGTGAATGAAGACCATGCCTCTGTCCTACCATTACTGCTCAATTCTGTTAGGGAGGGATCACAATAATTGCAGTGATTAAAAAACAACAACCATTTGGGGAAGCAGATATTCACAGAGCCTCAAAGTACCACCCTGCACATTACTTATTAATTACAAAGGAACAAAGTAATTTTACAATGAGAAATATGCAACATCACTTTAATCAAGTGATCACACTCAGCATTACCAATAATGGGACAAATGTGGCTTTTGATGGAGTACAGTGGGAAGGACACCGCATCACTTATGTGATATTCTTGCCAAAAATCTTTGACCTGAATATAATAAAGAGAAATTAATCAGACATATTCACATTGTAGAGTATCCTTCAAATCGAATAGCATAGACTCTAAGAGTATCAATGTTTTGAAAGGAAAAAAAGGGTGTGTATGTGCATAAGAACTGTTCTAGACTAAAGGAGACCAAAAAGATATGACAGTGAAATGAAATGCTAAATCTTGGATCGGGTCATGAATTGGGAAAATGAACAGAGAGCCATAAAGGACATTATTGGGATAATTAGGAAATTTTGAATATAGAATATGTATTAGATAATGGTTTGTTCTATCAATGTTAAATTTCTTGAGTATGATAATGGCATATTAATATATAAGAATGCCTGATGCTTAAGTGATAACTAATGATGCATTTAACAGTGGAGTGACAGTGAGTGAGAGAATGAGAGAGCACAAGTCTCAATATGGTAAGATATTAACAATTGATGAATCTAGGTAAAGGCTTTATTGATGTTAATTTTGCCACTCTTTCAAGTTTTTTATAGGTAATAAACTTTTCAAATGAAAATCCTAAAACAAAGCAACAGCATCTCCTTGGGCACCAACATAGGACAATGTATGTTCTTAGGATGGTGATCTCAAATTGGCGTAAAGTTAACTTTACATGTTGCAGAGCTACTATGGACCAAATAAATGTACATATTCCTCACTGAGTAAAAGAGATATGTGCTATAAGTGACTGCAAAATAGTTGATTCTATTTTCTAATTGATTTCCATTACAAAAATGGAGAAAAATCCCTAATAGATAGATTTTGGTGAAAATATTTGTCAAGGGAAAGATTTCACATGAATTGCTATTGTGTGGCATCCTAGGGTGTTTGTGCAATGTTTTCAGGACCCTGTGGAAATTTTCTTGATTACCTGCTTTGCTTCCCGTAGTATTTTCTTCACTTTACTTTTGCTGATAATATCTTCTGCCATGATTTGTGGTCTGTAAATCCCCCCCCCCATTTACCTACAGTTTTGGGTACATTCATTGTTCCTGGCAGTTGTCCCCTCTCAGTGTCTAAGAGAGCTAGGCTACCATGCCACATTTTACCAGTAGGTGTCACTAATATAAACTTAAAAATTCTCTGATGCTTCAGGATCTACAAAATGTTTCAGTAAATTACCTTATCAATTCTGTAGGTAGAAGTCAATTAATACACTTATTTAAAGCCAAAGAATATTTTTAGAGAAATTGCAATTATATAGTACCCATAGTTAAGTGGGTACCAGGGGATAAGTGTAGCTGCTGTGTGGGACATGAAGTTCTTTTGCCCACAGTACCTTGGAGCACAGAAAGATCCAGCACAGAGGGAAACTAGTAGAATCAGGAAGGTGTTTGTGTGTGTGTGTGTGTGTGTGTGTGTGTGTGTGTGTGCAACAACAGCATCATTACTTACCTTTACAACTACTGTTGGATATTGCTACCTTTGCTACCACTGACTATCCATCGCATGCCAGATACTGTATTAGATACTTAACAATTATATACATGATTCTCAGAAAAATCCTATGAAGTGAGTGTTGTTATTTATATTTTATAAGTATAGAAACTGAAGTTCAGGAATTTGCCATAGTCACATAGTCAGAGGCAAATGCAGAACCAGGTTTTAAATGCTGCAAGTCTGAATGTAAAGCATTTACTCTTTATAAACTTGGATGACCCCAATGTGTCCACTCTCCCAGGGAAACTGGCATTTATACTTTTGATCTCTAAAGACAAGAAAGGCTTTTTCTTTCATTAAAGGACATTTAGGCAGCCATAGAAGATAGAGGACACGTTTTGGGACAGTCCTAGAAGTGGTTATTTCCTTGATACTTGCAAGTAATAAACAAGGGTGAGGGTCAGAGTGTGGAATCTGGGAGTGTTAAGGAGTGGGAGCCTGATGGCTTGGAGCCTGCTTGGGGAAAGATCAGAATTCTGTACTCTGAGCAAATAGCTGAGTTTGAACTTTGTGAATTCTGTGTTGTTTTCTCTTTTTAAATATTCTGGCCATTCTTAAATATCCTCAGGGGGTTCTGTCTACATGTGACCTGAGAGCTAAGGAGAGGAGATGGATGTTCCAGGGGTCAGAGGCTAGTGGTACCTGGAGAGAATCCTCTCTGTCTTCTCTTACTGGAAGCTCCTCCTAATTCATGTACAATATTTCAAACTCCAAATCTGTTCTCCTGGATTACAATCTTCTTTTTATCCAAAGTTCTCACTAAGCTACAAACACTGAGCTCCTCCTTTGAACATGAGGTCCCTCAAATACACCTTTGCCCTTCTTTAACCCATCAGTCTCATATTATCTCATTTCTTCCTTCACAACAGACACTACTCTAGAAATATCTGTAATCTCTGCTTCCTTCCCCCTGCATTACTAGCAGCTACTGATAAAAGTGTGGATATGATCAGGGCTGGAAGCAGGAGGACTGATCGAAAGTTAATTTAAGAAGTAGTTAGACTCTTCAGTCTCCTCTTTTATTCCATACGGTCAGGTAAATAAATGATACCCCCTCCTACCCACCAACTTTGACAAGAGACTGGAAATTTACTCTTTTAGGAGAGTAGAACAGACATTGTGGGCTGATGGACGTCTAGCACAGAATGGGGTATTGTACTAAAACAACAGGATTAAGTGAAAGCCTGTGTCACACTGAATGTGGAGACTTCCCCAGCCATTGTCTTCTACTTGGATTCCTGGAACAGATTTTTATACTTGAATGAGGTAATAAAAATATTCTTCTCTGCAGAACTTGAACAGCCTTTCAAAAAAATTCTGAAGTACTAAATAACGGGTGTTTTTCCTAAAAATGGTCCAGCCAGATTACTGTGATGCCCATAATCACAAAGTTCCCCTTTCCCCACAGAGTTTCCAGTGAAACTTTTATTGCCCCACTTCAAAATAAGAGATGGTTAAGGATCACCAGATACCCAAGATGAATGGCAGAGAAACAGCATGAAAGACAGAGAAATAAAACAAATTTTAAAAGGCAATCAAATGGAAATGGACGATCCAGGGAAATGAAATTTTCAAAATTGTTAGATATCCTCAGAGAGATAAGAGAAGAAGATGCTTTCTAAGAAAGAAAGATCACAATCAGAGCCCTTGGGAATTAACAATGTGTTAGCAAAAATAAAATACTCAGTGCATTTGTTGGAAGCTAAAATTGAAGTTGTCTTTTAGAAAGTACAGACAAGATTTTTTTTTAATGGAAAATAAGAGAAAAGGTAAGGTTATTAGAGCATCAGTTCTAGAGGTTCAACATCCAAATAATAGTCTTTCCAGAGAGAAAGAAGAGACAGACAAGAAGGGAGAAAATCATCAAAGAACTAACTCAAGAAAACTTTCCATAACTGAAGCACATATCAGGACTGAAAGGGGCCACTGAGTACCTCTCATAATAAATGAAAATAAACCCACATCAAGCCATATGAAGATGGATTTTCAGAACACTGTGGCCAAAATGAAGCTCCTGTAAGGTTTCATGCAGAAAAAACAAAGGATTAAGGATCACAATGACCTCTGATCACTCAAAAACAATGTTGGAAACTAGAAGATAGAGTTAATGCCTTTAACATTTTGAGGAAAAATGGTTTCCAATTCTGAACTCTGTACCCACCCAAACTATTAAGTCTGGCTATGGAATGAAGTCATTTGCAGAAATGTGCAGCTGGAGATGGGCATGAGAGGAGGTGGAGTATGTTTGTAAGAGTCACACCTTTACCTTCTATTAGGGAAAGTCGATAGGTAACGCTTAAAACTGAAAGAAAAAAAAAAAAAGCCCTGAAAAACATAGAAAGAAGTAACATAACCATGTTATAGAGAAGTAGGCAGAAGAAGCTGGAAGAGTTGAATTGAAGGCAGTTGCCTCAGCAGAGTGGGAGATGCTGGGAGCTGAGTGTGGAACAAGATACTCCCACAGGAAGGGTACTTCCTATGAGGTTTCAGGGAGCAGTTCTCCCTTCGATCTTTGTGCATGAATATGAGAAACTGAAAGTGTTGGGGGGAGCAGCTGAAGCAGAGGAAGAGTAGGAGGAAGAGAAGCATGAGGACGAAGAAGAGAAAGAGAAAGAAAAGAAAAGGAAAGAACATTGAGGCTAGTGTTGGAAGACTGATTCAGTTCATGCATTTACTTTGAGACTCAACTTCCTCATTGATAAGGTGGGGGAACTGTGTCTTCCTTGGTGGGTTTTTATGAGAAATAATATTTCTGGTATAAAATAAGTCTTTAATGCTTATTTCAATGATTTATCTTTTTGTTTCAAATGTATAAGAAACTCAAAAAAGAAATTGTCAATAGTGGAAACAATTCATTTATCTACTCATCATAGCCTATCAAACACAAGTGTCTACGTGGTCCTGAATAACAATGCCAGGGTAGCCAGCCCTGAGTCACAGGCCACTTTTACCTCTGTTTGTCTGCATTTTCAGTTTCCCTGTGTATGGGGAACAGCTTGTGCTGAGGAGAGGCTTTTTCAAAGCAGCCCTTTCCTTTGGAAGCATCCCTAGAGGGTTTTGTCCTATACTTCTCCTTGTCCAGGGCACCTAGTTGTGGAAGATGTAGAAGCCAAAATGTGGTCTGGGAAGGGATGCAGGGTAGTCTGTCTGACCAAGGGACAGCAGGCCATTTTCTATGACCAGCTCCCCATCCTTCTCTGTAACCAGAATTCTCCAGACACACCTGCCAGCATTCTAGCTTGGTCTGCCTCAGGTCTCCTGAGCATTTTCTTGCCTGTTGACTAGAAGTTCCATGTACTTGGTATCTGGAAACAGCATGATCTTGAAAGTTTCTTTGTATGCCTTCACTTTTCTAACAACACAGTTCTTTCTCCTAGTTCATTTTTAATTAATCTAAGACAAATGCACCACTTTCTACCAGAAAATAGCAATGACAGAAATCAATAGGGCTGATGCATGGCTGGCCCTCCTCCAGGAAGCTTGAGCCTAAGACAGCCATTCTCTTCAGTGTAAGCTTTCTGGAAGTCACGTCCTACACCAAATGCCTGAGCCACTAATTGGCCAATGATCATCATTGCTGTCCTGGGGTCTCCTTATAGCTATTTGGGGAAATAGTCATCCGGACAAGGTTTAGACAAAGGTTTTGACATCCATACCTGATCATCCCAGGTCTAAAGCTGTCCTTCTGAAGGAAAAAAAAAGCCACATGTGTACTGACCCCACATAAATACTGTGCAGCAGCTTTTCTTTCACATAATCCATGAATGGTATAGATGCGGGGATCCATAGCAAATCCATGTGGGTTTTACAGGGTATGTGGGTTTGTATGTTTGTGTCTTGTACATTTTTTTCATATTCACTTGCTAGAAGTGCTGTGTGCTGGAGCTCTGAAACACAGATCATTTGAAATCAATAGATAAACCCTAAACTTTATTTCAGCTGGTAGTTTCTATCTTCTCGCTCAGCTGAGTCTTCTATCACAGAAGCTCCCAAGGACTAAATCAGCCAGATGGTTCTGGGCATTACAAGTTGCTGCAGGATGAGTGGAGGAGGCTTCAATAATCCATAATTTTGTCCCCCAAAAGCTGAGCCAGCTTTAAATGCTGCCAACTTGCACTGATAAGGAAGGCCGTAACAGGATGACTCCCTTTCAGGGTATGTGAAGATGGATGGCTGACTTCTCTGACTCTGAGTTACATCAGTAAGGCCTGGATTAGAGCACCTACTCTGGAGGAGAGCCAGATCTGAAACAGTGGGAATAGCGTGTAGATGGAACTTGAAGATGTTAGATGAAGGAGAGAGAGTAGGTACGCTGTATTCACAGAGGAGGAAGCAAGAGTTTCCAGGAGGGAAGGAGTGTGTGGTATTTAATCTGAATGAGGACTTTTGAATCTGGTGAGGAGGAAGTAATGGAAATTTTATAGAGGGAACAGCTTCAGTGGAATGTCTGAAGCCAGACTATATGGCATTTGTGAGGGAGGAGGTGGTGAGGCAATAGAGTTCATGTGCAACCCAAGATGATGCCAAATCCTATTACTTCTAGCGATTGCCTAGAGTTCTTTGTTGAGCAGGATCATGAGGTTGTTTCTGGGTGAATCTGATAGGAGTGCTATGACTGATTCCTACTATCTGTTGTAGGCATAGGAGTGATCAGGGTTGGCATGCATGACACCTACATGCTATCCTTAGAAGAAATTAGATTTTTCAAGGAGTTGGCAACTCGCCACCATTCCTGGAACGTGGCCTGCCCTTTCTTGTCTTTTCTGTTTTTACTTAGAGTGGATATTCATGATCTCTCATAACCAGCTCATGACTAATCACAGCAGACCCCGGCTTTAATCAACTGGCTGCCCATGCTGGTACATACTACCAAGTATCAGCTTTGTTGTTATTCATGTTGTTTACTCATCCTGTGGTATCCTTTCTTTGTGTTGATCTAGTGAACCTTACTCATTTTTCAAGCCCTTTTCAAATGTCATCTTCTCCGCATAGCTTTTCCAATAAACTTTGCTCCTTTTTCTATGTTCCTAAGACACTTGGTACATTATCTGGATCATAGTATTTACAACACTTTAATATTTCAGTTGTTCATGTGCCTGTATCTTCCTTCAGCTTAGAAGCTACTTGTAGGCAGAAGAGGTGCCTGATTAACCTCTGAGTTATCAAAGGCAAACAGAATGCCCAGCACATAATTGGCAGTGAGTAAATCATCTCTTTTGCCTAGTATTTGGGTGTAAACTTTCATTAAATGTTTGATGATGTGATTTATTTTTGTGGTCAATTTATTCCTTCCTTCCTTCCATCTGTCCTTCCTTCCTTCCTTCCTTTTTTTTCTTTTTTTTTCTTTTTTTTCAGGAAAGGGAGGGGCAGAGGGAGAGGGAAAGAGAATCCCAAGTAGGCTCCATGTCCAGTCCAGACCCCAGCACAGGGCTGCATCTCACAACCCTGAGATCATGACCTGAGCTGAAATCAAGAGTTGGACACTCAACCAACTGAGCCACCCAGGTGCCCAGTTTTCTTTTTCTTTTTAATACAGAAATGTGAATATTTTTGAAAGCAGAACAGAAATGCCTAGTGTCAACAGAACTTTAATAAATCAGGATTGTGTCCAGGGCTGTCTAGTCCAGATGGACAGAATGACCTAGAAAAGAGGCCTCTACTCTACAGTTCTTTCTAAGACCTCATCCCCATGCTCCCTGCCCTGCATCTGTTGTCTGTGACTCTCCTTTTGCTCAGGTGTGTTGACTGTTGAGAGATCTGATGTCATCATTCATTTACTCAACACGTACCTACTGAGGACCTATTATGTGGAAACACTGGAGACACATGCCCCAGCCTTGGAGTCTTGGAAAATGAAACCATGTAACGGCAGGACTTCATGATATAAAAGGAAACCTTCCATTGCTTGCCTTTTGTATGGCCAACCGATGTGAAAACAGGGCAGGAGAGTAAAGAACCAGTACAAATAATTTCCTTTAAAGATAATGCCAACAGGCAAAATGAATGTATGTTGCCAGAATTCGGTATCACAGTTACTCTTGATTGCAGTGGTGGAAAGGAGGACCAGGGCTTCTAGAGCACTGGGTGATGATCCTGCTCTGGGTGATGGTTGTATGGAGGTGCTTGGCTTGTGGAGACTCTTTAGGCTGGACCCTTGTGTTAGGTGCACCTTGAGGTATGTGCATCAGACATCAACCAAAAGAGCAAAAAAGGTGATGCCTGGAAATAAAGTTGGAGGTATTACAGAAGGTAGTGAAGTTTTTTCCAAATCCTCCCCAGTCTCCAGCCCATAGGGAATACTGAATACTGTTGTATTTAATAGTTTTGACTCAACATTAGGAAACCCTTTCTGTCAAAATCACCCACAGATGGACTCAGCTTTTTGTGGGGCAGAAACTTTATTGGTTTATCTTGCACAGGGCCTGGTCAGAGCAGTCTTTGTGAAATGATGGGATGGATGAAGACCTTGCAGGCAGGAGGATCGCTGCAAGACTCCAAGGAAAGGTCTGACCTGAAATTACAGCGGAGGTGGGCACCCAGTTGGATTTGCTACAAGAGTGATGACAGTAATAGCTATTCTTAAGGAACTACAATGTACCAGGTCCTTCACAATATGTCCTCCCTAGGCTTCCCAGCAGCCTCATTTAACCTAGAAGAAATGGAGGCTTGGAGAAAAAATGACTTAGCCAAACTCACTCAGCTCCAAAGCCTCATGCTTTCCCATATAGCACATTACCTCTGATACCTTCAAAGTCTGGTCCCAATCCTGGCCTTCTACAATTCTAGAATCTGCCTGCTTCCTTAGAGGTGGTGTTGAAGATAGCGGCCTGTTTTCTTCTGCACTGAGGATGGAAATGAGGGTGGCAGTGTGTGGGGGCCAGGACCACCTTTTCATGAGGTGTTTGCTTGGCCGATGTATTGCAGGCAGTTTGAGAGACTAGACCAACAGGGTACTCATGGGTTAGACCAGGGACCCGAGAGTGAGTGAATGTGCATCCATCTCAAATGTTTTGCCTCTTGCTGAAAAGTGTGCTTCTTTCAGAGAGATGAACTGAGGCAGGGGAGAAGTTCAGCCCATGAATTTCTCTGAGAATATGCGACACCCCTCATGATGGGTAACTTATTAAAAATGTCACAACTTATTTGCAGCTGGAAGGATAATTTAGCGAACTCCGCGTCTGCCAAATAAGGATGTTCGCGTCTCATACCAAGCATCCTGTTCATGTGCTAACAGAAGCGTTCAGAGGAGTAGGCCTCGATCAAACAAACAAACGATTAACCTTAAAAACAGACACATAAACAGAACCACAATGGATGAATTATGCAGCAGGCTATCCCTGCTGCTGACACCAGCTCACATCTGGTTTCTCTGCTCAGGCTGTTCCCCTAAATGACTTCCCTTCCTTTGCTCCCTTCCTGGCTTGCTCTACCTGTTTTCCTTTATACAGAAGCCAGCAGAGCATGTCAGAGGCCTCCTGTCTGTGCTCCCAAGTAGTCCTTTTCTGGAAGTGCCCAGCGACCAAGGCCTCTCAAAGTCCACACATGTTCCTGTCTGCCCACTCACCCAGTGGGATGGCCCAGGAACACCCCAGGCAAACACAGGGGCCTTTTACCCTAGCCTTTGGAGCCAAGTCAGATGGTTCACAGAAGGAAGGTGAGTCTGTACTGTTGGTTAAAGCTTGTTTACAAGGGGCCCCAAGAGCATATAAATCCTGCAAGCCTCACCTTGCCTTAGAGAGACATCTTATTTATACAGTCTGAGCCTGGCTTTATGAGGTGCTGAGCTGAGCTCAGGGGAGGGCACTTTATCCTCAGACAGGCTCTACACTCAGAACTGTGGGTGTGTTCTTGCAGACTTCCTGCTTTGGGCTAGACAGGCATTTGGCAACATGCAAGCCTCCTCTTGGCTCCTTTCAGCAGAGAGCCTCCTGGTTTGAGGCTCCTACGGAGGATCTGGCAAGGATTTGCAGCATATAGGGAGCAGGACAGCAAGGCAGCAAGATCTTGGGAGCAAGACCTCAGGCCTTCCTGGACTGCATTTGCTTCTACCTTCCCCAGACTACAGAGTCCATAAGTGGAAAAAGGGACAGGTATCTTAGCAACTTAGAATCCAGGATCCAGACACACAAAGCAAAACCTCATCCGTTCTGCCCCTTAGGAATTTGGAGATTATGATGGTTAATACTGACAATAAGGGCCAACGTTTATAGCAGGCCTTCTGGTTCTCAAAGCACTTTTCCCTGTGTTCTCTCACATACTCAGGCAAGGTATAAATAGGCCTTATTGAATATAAGAATGAGAAATAAGTAGCTTCACTTTGGGCTGTCTCTGTGGAAGATGCATTATATAATATAGGCAGATTGTGTCTTGGAATAGTTTGTTCATGAAAGAGTAACATATAAAAAGTACTGTGCTTCAGAAACTCAATGAATCATCTCTGATGCCTTAATAAAGAGAGAGTGAATAATAGAATAATATTAGCTTTTACCACTTTATCAAGTGGGTATTTTCACCGTTTGAAATGAGGCCGGTTGGATTCAAGATTCTATGAGATTTAAACATCTTTCTCTTGCTTACTTATTTATTCCCATCGATGTCTTGGTTAAATAGTTACAGGGCTGGAAAAATAATAACATTGAATTTTTTTTAAAATGTAGACCATTAGAGTGCTGTGCACACCAGAGTATGAGCCTAGTACCCAGTTCGTGTTGAATAATTGAGTGAAGGAATGGATTCTGACTTTTAACTTCCTGATAGGAGATTGCTGCCAAGTCTTGGAGAAATGGTGCACTCTGGGCCCAATTGGATGGCCACTTTTTTGGTCCCTATTAATGGGTCCACCTCATGGCATTACCCAGGCCCAGCCTTCCTTTCTGAGCTCAGCTTCCTTAGAACTGCTTTTCTGGTCAGCTTCCTAGCTGAGGTGGGTGTTGCACAGAGGCCTGTGCTCCAGTCAGCTGACAGGTCTGTCCTTTGTCTCTCCCTGCTGTGGGCCTGGCTGCCAGCGAGACAGGAAGAGCAGAGAGGAGAGGAGCTGCCAGGCACGATGCTTGGCACTTCACCTTCTTCACTTACATGGAAAATGTAAGCGCAGGAGATCCCTGGCTCTTACCTGATGAGATGTATCGTCCAGAAAGAGGAGTGGGGAGAGGTTGAGGCAGGGAATTCATGCTTGCTGATCCTTACTCTGTGCTGGGCTTTGGAAAAGTTTCTCCGTCTTGGCATGAGTAACATTTTGGACCGAAACATTCTTTGTCATGGGGGCTACCCTGTTCATTGTGGGATTGATTACTAGTGTTTATGAGCATCCCTGGCTTCTGGCTTCTGCCCCTTTCCTGAGGCCAGTAGTTCACCTCCCTTCATCTCCACAACAGGGGACAACCAAAATCACATCCAGACACTGCCCAGAACTGTATGAACTCATTTAAGCCTCAACAGTCTGTGAAGCAGTTGGTACTAGCATCATCATACACGTGGGGAAATGAAGCCGTGGTGAAGTTAAGACACATGCATAGAGCCATATGAAGGGGTTTCACCATGACTGTCCACCAGTGTCAGAGATTCCAGGAGGCCAGTCTCTTGCAAATTCTTTGTAGTGAATGCCTCTGTCAGATTCTACTTTTCTAGAACCCTAAACCATGACTTTTCTTCCTGTAGGTCTGCAATGCCCTTATCACCAGCTTTGAGACCCAATTTGTGGTTGTCCATTAAGTTTTTCTTATAGAAGAGAATAAGATGAAGACAAATCCAGTGAAAATGCCAAGTTTTGACGATGCTTGACCTTTTTTTGGCTTTTGTGTCCTTTCTCTTGATTCTTTACAAAAATCTGTCTCTGTCTTTCTAGGTCTGAGTCTAAATCTCTCTGATACGTAGAGCACAGATGAACACAAGGCAGGCCATGCAGTGGGTTGTGCTTCTTGGAGGTCGGGGCTGGAATGGTATAGAAACCCAGGTGGACTAGGGGTGGGCAGAGGGAACACAGGCAGCAGAGCGCAGAGCAAGAAGATGTCCAAATTCCAGGAAGGACAGCTTCCAGAAGGGAAATGAGCAATGCAGGTGTGGCCTCAGGTAGGATATGCTGATGAGGTGGCGTCTGTCCCAGGATGGGGTCCTGTGGCCACAAGTGAAGGAAGTAGGTAACAGGCTGCAGCCAGGGGTGGGAGGCCAGTGGAGGAGGCCAGAACTGATGGGGAGAAATGCTTTATTTCTAATTAATTTGCAAAGCAGAGAGCTGGACAGTGACATAAGTGAGCATTTGGTCGTGATAGCTGATAGCTCATGTACTTGACACCCTGCCAGCTCATGGAGATGCTGACTGCATTAGGTGACTTTGTGTTTGTGGGTCAGAGGGAAGGTAGTACTGGGACAGAGACCAGAGACTAAATTTTGGGCCTCATAAGTGGAGCGGACAGAGTCAAAGCTGGGTACCATAGCACCTGTCTTGCAGAGTGACCATGAGGACAAGGGGGAACATGTAAATTGCTAGCATAGAGCAGGAGCACTAGAAGTTGTAACTGTCAGCACCAGCCTTTGACTCAGCCAGGATCACAATTTACTTTATTTCTATGAAATATTATTTATGATAGTGTCAAAATTTGAAAGATATGGGAAATGGTTAAGAGGAGTATTGACAGTCTACTAGAGAAAACATTTTGGCATATTTCCATTTAATCTTCCTTGACTACAACTATAATTATTGCTATTGACAAGTGCTTCTACTACAATACAATCTCTCTTAACACATCTCTACTTCACCAACTCACAAATTCACCAATGTTCTCTAATGTCTTCCTTCTGTAATATCTATTGACTGAGGGCCATGACCTGCTGGACACTCATGGCACACAGGGACCCCTGCTATTCCTATGAACATCGTCCTCACCATTCTGGCAAATGCTTACCAAGGGTCAGAGAGCTGCATTTTATCCAGTCCTTCTTATGCTGGCTGAATAATGTGTTATTACAATAACATAAATTAATTAAGTATTAAGTGAACCAGTGGAATATGGGTGAAAAGAGAGTTGTTTTTTAGGAAACCCAAGCTGCAAGCATCGAATGGCTTGATAAGAGTCGATCAATAAAGGCTGTCAGATTAGTTGTGGGCAGGCAACTGACAAAAGTTAGGAAAAATTTGGACATAGTTCCAGAAGAGTTTTTTCACTCAGATTATTTCATATGTGAGATTAAGTTCCTTCTCCATTCTAAGGCTAAATCTGGGAACCACAGATGATATACATAAAGGGCAGGAGCTGTCAAGAAAAGGAAAAAATAGATGTAAAACTCCAACCTGGAGACCCATCTCAAGTAGAGGCCTTAGCTCTACATCAGTATATTAGCAAGAAATGTTTCAGGTTGAAATAGTGTTTAAAGTTTGAACAGGGTCTGTGTACAATATTGGTGATCCCTGCTTTATCCAACTTCTTTTGATTAACAGATTGGCTCATCCTGTTCCTATCAAGCAAGAGAGCCACCACTTGAAATATTGTGTTTTGGGGTGCTTATGACGTGCCAAGACTTCTGAAAAACTCTAAATACATAATTATCTTATTTTTAAGATAAGTATGAATTATATTTAATTCATACTAGAACCCTTTGAGGGTATTCTTTCAGCTAGCAAACTCTTATCAATCAGCTACTTTGTTCTGAACACTGTTACAGGTGCTGCAAGTATGGGTGCAGACAGGCCAGGCATCTGCTCTCATGGAGTTTCTGTGTATGCGTTGGAGGAGAAGATGGAACATAAATAAACAAGATGATTTTAAGTAATAAGTGCTGTAAAGGAAACAAAACACAATGTTATGATAAGAGTGACCGGTGAGGGAGCAGTTAGGGATGGTGATATTGGGCAATCAGGGAGGGCCTCTCTGTGGCAGGCACCAAGTGAGCTGAGACTTGAATGACAAGACTGTCTGGTCCAGGGGTCCCAGCATCCCTCACTGAGGAAGCAAGAAGTGCAAAGATCTTGAGGGGAGAATGAGCCTGGAAGAAGAAAGAGCAGTGTGTCTGGAGTATGGTGAGGAAGAGGAAGGGTGGGATGACCAGTAGCAATGAAGTCCCTACAGACCAGGATGAAGAATTTGTATTTTATTCTACTAAGTAATTAGGGAAGCTATTGTTGAGTGTTAAGTGAGGGAGTGATATGATCTGATTTATGTTTTTAGAAGTTCAGTGTGGCTGCTGTGGCTGACAAGATTGCAGGGGGCAAGGGGAATGGCATGAAGTGGTTAAACTATCTAGGAGGCCATGGAAGAGATCCAAGCCAAAAATGTGAGAGTGTAGACCGTCGCAGTGGGAACAACAAGGGCAGAGAGGTAGATGGAGTCAGAATAGTATGGGATTTGCACAAAGAAGCTCACCATCCAGAGGAGTGGGAAGAGAATGAGGCAGGGAACTCCAGGTCACTCCACAGGGCTCTCCCTTCCCCCTGGTACAGTCCTTCCTTCTTCCCACCCTTATGGTAATAACTTTTCATCTCCTCCTCTGCAGTGTCTATCAGAACTCACAAAGAGATAGTAGGTAGCCTATTCTTCCAAAAAGTATAACTGATAAAGAGAAAAGCTCTTTCTACATAAAAGGATAGTCTCCTATTTTGTTTTCCTGGCATGCCCATTATTGAAGTTGATGGTGTACTGCTGGGTAAGTTCGGGCTTGTGGCTAAACCTAGGAGCTGCTGATTGGGCTCATGTGAATCAGGCAAGGTTTGACTCTTCCTGTAATTGAATCCAGTTTGCAGTGTTGTGCCATCTGGAGTGTTGCTGATGGATGGGGAGATCCCAAACTTCACAGTGATGGATGAATCACAGAGGAGGGGCCTGCCATTTTCCGAGCAAAGGATGACTTTCTAGTAATCAGACAATGTCAGTAGGTAATCAAAATTCTATTGCTGTGTTTTCAACCAACTTTTTTTTTTGAGAGAGAGAGGATGGGGGGGCATGGTGGGGGGTGCAGGGAGGGGGGTGCGGGGAGGGGCAGAAGGAGAGGAAGAAACTGGCTTCCCACTGAACAGGGAGCCTAACATGGGACTCAATCCCAGGACCATGTTTTCAATCATGGCCTGAGCTGAAGGCAGACGCTTAACCAAATGAACTACACAGGCACCCCTCAACCAACTCTTTTAAATAGGTAGAAAAAGACCCTTTCTCCCTATTTGTTCATTCATTCATTCATTCATTCATTCATTCATTTAATAAACTTATAATGCACTCCCAGCTTTAACTCCTTGAATTGTGTCCTTAGACAAATTGTGTCCTTAGACTTGACTTCCCTGAGCCTCAGCTGCAAAACAAGGATACTGATAGCACATACCTCTTAGGATTATGAAAATATAATGACAGAATGGATGTGACACACTTTGCAAAGTGTCTGGCACATATTCAAGTTGGCAATCTTAGAGAAGGTGAAGGAGGGCTGGCTTGGAAGAAGCACATGCTCATTTCTTGGTTATAGCCTTTAATGATGATACTCTTTCTGTCCTGGCATATTCCTAACAGAAGTTTCCAGTGTTAAGGGACCTCTGGGAGCCTCTACTAAATTTTATATAACCGTGATTGCCCTAACTCAGGGTTCACAAGGACTTTAAGGCTCATTCCTGGTAGGTCTTCACATTTTTCTATTTAGCCTTTGTTTCAGCTTTGGGGTACTAGTCCTTTGTACCTAGTACCTTGGTATCTAGCTTGGTCTCTCAGATTGTGTTTATGTAACTTTGCTCCTAATGAGTAAATGAACATGGCTGCTTAAGAGTAAAGCTCATTTGGTTTTCTCTGGAGGACCTAGAACCCTGCTTTTTTCCTTGGTTCCTTGAATTGATGGTTCTTGATGTGTGGCCTGTGGGGCCCTAGTCTCACAAGTCATCCCTCTCCAAAGGTTAAATTCATTTGGGGGAAGTTTGTATACTCACTCCCCTATTGGAGATTCACATTCATCATTGGCATAGTCCAGGCACTGAGAAGCACATCGGTAAAGAAACTTATTTCATTTTATTTAGCCTACCATTCCTGTCCACACTTTGGAAAACATTGCTCTTCATTTTATTTTGTTGGGTGGACTTTGGGAATCAAAGTTGAAATTCTAAATCTCCAAACCCCAACTCCAAGCCCTCAGCTCAAGAATTTCAAGTTGCTAACAAAATTGCTGACCTATTTCTGATACCTTTCTATTCATGTCTCTTGGGCCAGATCAGATTTTTTATTTAAGATGTAATTTCAGAGTTTATTGACCCACTCTTCATCCTCCTCCTTCCCTTGGCAAAACCAGGGTGCTCTGGAAGATTCATGCTAGGCTTCTCCATTCATATACTCAAACCACAGAGTGCATGATTGACTTATAAGTGTTCCTGCATTTTCCTTTGGTGAAATTAGGCATCTGATTTGTGGCATTCCCAATTGATCATGGTTGGGGATGTAAGATTAAAATACTTTCCCTCCAATGAGAACATTAGCCTTAGATCAGCTTTGAATAGTGACACAGTAGACTGGATTCATCTCTCTGACTTAGCCACAGTGGAAATGCCCCAAGATGAGGAGTGTGGGTACTGACAGAATGGAAGAACTGCTGTTAAATTTACCCTGATCCCCTGCAGAGTCAAAACCAAAAAAGACTGAAGCTATATAGAAATGTGTGTGTAGTCGATGCCAGAGGGAAGAAAGGAAACTGTCAAATTATATGACGCATGACTGCATCTAGCTCAACCTGAAGGTGCCTCGTCTCACATGGCCAACTTGAGTCTGGGTGGTGGCTGGTGCTGCTGGGAAGGTAGCAAGTTTGAGCTTTGCAGGGAACAAAGATAATCATGGTGTGTGGTCCCTTGGAGTCAGTCCTCATTCTCAGACAAGATAGCCAGTGACAAACACCAACTGAGGGAAACAGATGTCAAGGTCACAAAGGATCCCAGACTGGAGGTGCTGGTACAGGGACAGAGTTCCTAGGCTCAAGTGTTTGGCTCATTTATGCTGCTCCTTAGTATGACAAGTTTTCTGCTGGGAACTTGAATTTCATCTTTCTGCATTCAGATTCTACTCCTGGTATTTTATTCCTTTCTTTCCTCTTATTCCTGATGATGGTGATGATGATAAAGATGATGATGGTAGTTATTTGATAGTAGTATTATGATATTGTGATTTACAATAAGAAATATGTATTTGGTCTTTTTTTTTTCTTTTTTAAAGATTTTATTTATTTATTCATGAGCGACAGAGAGAGAGAGAGAGATTAAGAGACACAGACAGAGGGAGAAGCAGGCTCCATGCAGGGAGCCCGATGTGGGATTCGATCCCGGATCTCCAGGATCACACCCTGGGCCAAAGGCAGGCGCTAAACCGCTGCGCCACCCAGGGATCCCGGTCTTTTTTTTTTTTTTTTAAAGTTATGTATTTGGTCTTAACTGGCCCCTGCCCTTCTCACATAGGAGTTTCCTAAGTGCTTTGAAATATAATGGTGTCTTTTTATTATGTTAATGAAGTTGCTTTTGGAAAGCCTTTAGGTCACCTAGGCATGGGGAATCGTCAACAGAGAAGCCAACCAAGTGATGATAAAGTTGGAACTTTCAGCCCCACCCCAGACCTCCCTGGAGGAGAGAGGGGCTGGAGATTGGGTTTAGTCATCAATTGCCAATGATTTAACCAACCATGACTATGTGATGAAGCCTCCATAATAACTCAGAAGGATGGGGTTCAGAGAACTTCTGGGTTGGGGCACATGTGAAAGTTTGGGGGAGAGTGATATGCTCAGAGAGCATGAACACTCTGAGCCCCTTCTCCATACCTTGCCCTCAGCATCTGTTCCTAGCTGTTCTTGAGTTATAATAAACTGGCAATCTAGTAAGTAAAATGTATCTCTGAGTTCTGTGACTGCTCTAGCAAATTAATTGAATCCAAGGAGGGACTCATTGGAGCCTCTGATCTATCTATAGCCGATCCACAGGTGACAACCTGGACTTGTTGATATCTGAAGTTGGAAGAAGTCTTGTAGGATTGAGTCCTTAACTTACATGATCTGATACTATCTCTAAGTAGATAGGGTCAGAATTAAGTTGAGTTGTAGGACACTCAGCTGCTGTCAGAATTGCTTGCTGGTGTGGAAAAAAAACCAAACATACTCATTGTAAACATTTATCAAGCGTTTCCTATGCGCCAGGTACTGTGCCCAGTTTTATGCATGGCCTCATTAAATCCTCACAGCAGCCCTCTAAGATATTTTATTAACCCTGTTTAATGGATGAGAAATAGAGGCACAAGGAGGATAAATAACTTGCTCTCCCTGCCCACCCTGGATCTCAACTTAGGCAATCTGATACCGGAACTGGACACTGAACCCTCATGATACGGCTTCTGGTCTGTTGCCACATGCTGGGATGGGAGCAGGTTGGAGAAGGAAAGGCAGAAATTCCTTCTCACCTATGGTTACCAACTGGTAGGTCCAGGGGTGGGTATTCCTCATGTGCTTTCTTTCAAGAAAACTTTGAGGTCTAGATATCATCATTTCCATTTAGTAACCAAAAGCCATTTACTGAGCACCACTGTGTGCTAGAAACTGTCCTAGAAACATTCAACATTATCCCTGATTCTTCTAACAGTTCTTCAAGAGGACTAATATTATCCCCTTTTACAGATGAGAAAGACAAGCCTTCCAGAGGTTAAGTGACTGGCCAAGTATATGCAGCAGTGTTCAGCTGTGTACAAAATCATGAGTTTTCAATGAGTGAGGGGTTATTGCTTCTTGAGTGGTCTCTGGCATAGGCTGTGAAGAGAAACCAAATAAATAAAAGATCCATACGGTTGAGGGAAAGCCATCCTGCAGAAGCCCAAGAGTATGGAAAGTCACAGGCATGAGACTTCACCTTGGGAGCTTTAGAAAGCAGACTCATTACTGCGTGCTTTTGTCTGTTGCTGGCTTGAGCCAATTCTTCCCTCTGTTTGCAGCTCCCTAGGCTTCTGAGGTATAGTCATTCGTTCTAAACAGGCTGCTTCCTTGAGACTGTCAAATGAGTAGGCAGGGGACCCAGAAGGTAGCATCTGATGTCCACTCCTTTCTGGATGCCGACGGCTAGACACTACACTGGCAGGACATTGGTGCAGATACATTGGATAAAATGCTCAGTCCTGACACCAGGATGCCTGGTGTTCCTTAAGTATCAGGATGCATTTTGGAGTGATTTTCTCTTGCTCTGCAGGACTTTTATATTCCCCCCTCATTAACTCATTAATTCTGGTTGAGCCAATAAAACTCATCACACATTATTCATTTTGGATTTTAAAAATCAAATTTTGAGTCAATGCTAAATAGATCACAGGTACTCTTTCCTTCTATGAGAAATGAGCATTTCATTACTGATTCCATCTATTTGAATTGCCTATAATGGGCAGGATTTATGCCTTGGGCTCAGCATGGCTGCAGATGCCAAGAGAGATGGTCTTGCTTGTGGAGGGGAGGGAGTGCCTTAGAAGTCCCCTTCCTCACTTGCTTCTGTGGCTGTGGTGTAGATTGCGCCAGCTGACATGCTGAGGCCATCTACTCTGCTGCCCTGGCACTCTGCTGTCAGCCTTCCTGGGGCACAGATTCCGAGGTGAAAGGGTAAAGTGAAATTGTGTTGAATGATTAAATGAATATGCATCAGAGGATACCCGGCAAGTGCTTTGAATCATAGAGATTATCAGCAGGACACTGCACATAGCCATATGAAAACTAAATCCATCGGGAGGTTTTAGATCTGCTTTGGGAAACGCAGAGAAATGGCTCAGCAGGAAGAGCTCCTGCAGCCTGCTGTTTGCTCCTTTGAGTGAATCAATTGGCTTTTTAAAACCCAGGCTTTAATTGGTTATGCCCAGGGAGAGGGTTTTCGATACATCCCCCATCTGGCAGGACTAATTGTTCTTTGCATTCAGTGAATAGATCAGTGCTCTGAGCTTGGGAAGGAGGCCTGGAAGGTGTTCATGCCCATAAATGTCATTGCTCATGGCTGTTTGATGACAGTGAGTCTTTTCTGCCATCTGACTCCTGCAAATGACTCCTAGGATATGTCTTATATCTGAGCAGCTGCCACAGAGCTCGCGGGATGACAGAGAGTTGAGATGCCCTTGTATGGCCAGGACATCTGATGGAGTGCCACCTGGCATCACAGGCCTGCCTTCTGACCTCCCTGGTGATAATGGCCCCACAAGAACCAAAGAAATAAGAAAGGTGAACTATTTATCTCTGGACACTTCCTTGGGGCTCCCAGGTCTGGCCTCTGTGGGTGCTCCTTCCTGACTCAATGGACACCCTACCTCCGCCCCCTTGCTACTCAGTATCTTCCAGAGCCCAACTTTAGGGATTGGGCATTCAGGTCTGGTGAATGTGGCTCTGCCAGAATGATAAAGCTGCTTGGTTGCCTTATCCAGTTTTGGATACAGCAGGCAGATCCTCCAACAGTCCATGCTGAGCTGTCTCCGTTTCCTTAAGGAGAACCAGCACCGATGCAGCATGACTGACTGACTTTATCTATCTATCTATCATCTATCTATCTATCTATCTATCTATCTATCTATCTATCTATTTTAATGGGATAACCAATCCTGTTTGTGGTTTTATTTCAGTGATCATAAAAGCTTTTCTTCCCACACCCTCCAAAAAAGGAGAATTGATTTTCCCCACCAGGTCCCCATGGATGACTCCTCTGTGGGAAGCGAACATTAGGAGCCTGTTGATCCTTAATTCCAGCCTCTCTTGCCTCCAGTGGAGCATGTTCCGTCCCCAGTTACATCACTGAGACAGACTCCATTTAGAAAGACCATAAGTCAAAAACGTTGCAAAACTTCTTAGTGTGGTCTGCTGGAAAGGACCTTCAGGTCAGGGCTGTCGCTGCTACACAAGTCAGAGATGGTCCTACAGAGAGCTTGCATTCCCTTCTGACTCTGGTCAGACCACTGGCCATTCTGGAAACAGCAGTACCTATCCTGCAGGTCCCTGGACTGTGCTCGACTGCTCCACTGCTGGGCCTTTGTCTGTTTGTTAACTTGTTCAGATGTTTAATATTTCTTGTAGCAGCTATGTGTTATATATGAGCATTATGACATACACATGACATAGATATCTTATTTAATTCCTGATATCCTGACGAGGTGGGCCGTATTGTGAAGCAGTATAGAGCAGTGGCTGCGGCCCCTGGGGCTGGAGCCAGACTGCATGTGTTCATATCCCAGTTCTGCTCACATTGGCTCTGTGACCTTGGGCAGGTTGCTCAATATAAACTTTCTATGCCTCAGTTTCCTGTCTATATAATAGGATGATAATATCTACCTCATAGAGTTATTATAAAGGGTAAGAGTTGATGCATATAATGCTTGCTGAACAGGGCCAGGCACTTAGCTAATTCCATTAGGAGTGTCTGCTATCATTACTGTTGTCATCATCTTACAGACAGTTCTCTTCCTCTTATTCTGTGTCCACTTTTCCTTCAGGAATTTGTCCTGGGGGCAAGTGGTGTTTGCAGAAACTGGGATTCAGCTCTTGGCTGCCTCTCTGTCTCTTTCCCTTGGAAATATGAACCTGGTGTGCAGTAGAAAGGAACATAGGGGCCCAGCGTGCAGAGGTGCTGGACGGACTGGCCTGCTCTGCTCTCAGCTGCAGCTCTTGCATGGCCTTGTGTCTGAGGTCACATGTTAGAATTTCTGGATGATGATCTGGGTTTGCTCTGCCCTTATTAGCAATCAGTGTGTGGAGACCTTCAAGCTTAGCTGCTGAGGAAAAACTGTGTAGAGGCTCTTAATGCGGGAAGAGAAAAATAATTTTGATTTGTAGCCAAAACAGTTGGAAGGATGAATGAGTATTTTCAATGGATCTAATACTTAGATGTTTACTAGATATAATTTGTATTAGCATTTCCTGAAGCGAAATAATATTGATGCAATAGAATACTGTTTTTACAATAATAATGTGAAGAGAACCTTTCACAGGAGGCAGGCTGTGAAATGCTTTTTTAAAAGGGGGGGTATAGAGAAGACTAAAAGCATTATTGAGTAGTTACTATGAATAAAAGCATAACTTCGAGTAGCTTAAAGAGGCAAAAGAAAAGAAGGTTGAAGAAGGAAGCGGGGATGCGTGAGCTGGGATGGGCAGACAGGTGCAAGGAGGGTCAAGAGAGATGCTAGGAAGCTACCTGAAGCAGCGCCGTCCCATCCAGCAGCCAGTAGCCGTGTGTGACTAGTAAACACTTGAAATGGAATAAGTCAAAATTGAGATGTGCTCTACGCACAACCAAGTTGAAGATTTCCGATAGAAACGATGTAAAACGATCTCATTCATTATATTTATGTTGCTTCTATATTGCAATGGTAATATTTTAGGTATATTGGTTTAAATAACATGATTAGCAACATTAATTTCACTTTTTTCTATATTTAATGGGGCTACTAGAAGATATAAAACTACACATGTGGCTCAGACTCAGAGCCTGTCTGAGAACTGTGAGTGCATTCATGGATTTTTGTGTAGTAATTACATTTTCCCATTTTATTGTTGTGTATTTTTTCGGTCAATCCGTCAGATCTTGGGAAAAACACAGCAGCTTTCTTTCAAAAGTCTAGAGTGGGCAAGATGTTTCCTTCATGCTCTTGAGCTCTTTGGGGCCCCTTTGATGTCAAGGGCAGACCCAAAGCAACTCGGTTCAGGGCAGAAACTGCGTGTCTCGGAAGGGCATGCTGCCTTAGGACAGCTGCCCAGTCACCAAAGAGCTCCTGCAGCAGAGCTTGGGGACTGCATTCCCTGGAAGTCTGCCCTGCGCATGCCTCTGTGGCCCAGAGGACCTGCATGTTCCTGGTACCCCCTTCCCTGTCATGTAGCTGAAGGGCTGGGGTGGGATCCCCAGGGGCTGGGCTCTGTCTTGTTCCTGCACAGCCCAAGAGGTCTGTGACATTTGCCAAGCCAGTGATCAGCATAAGCTACTTCTAGCAGCAAGGAGAAATTCGAAACCCTGTAGAGAAGAAATGTTTTTAGGCTTTGGAGCAGAACTCATCTGCATGATACTCTAATTACAAACTGGAGACTAACACAACACTCCCCACATTCATTTGACTGCACGTCCTTGGAAGGAATACTCTTGCATTTCTTTACAAACAGGCTACTGCTCTGGCTTCCTGCCAGTCTGGACTGGCTTTGCCCTGGGTGTTCCTCTACCCCAGGCCACTGGAGCACCAGGGCTGTCTAGAATCATACCATCTGAGCCAGGCAGGATGGAGGACTCTACTGTCCTCCCAGGGCAGGGAATAGCAAATAAGAAAGCTCCTGTATTCCAGGGCAGCAGGGGCTATGCAAGCACTTTATATGATGTAGTCATCATCTGATCCTTCCAACTACCTAAGAGGGTACGTGTGTATAGGTATGTGTGTGTTTGACGCACACAGATTTGTCCAACTTGTCCAACTTCAGAACCCCAAATATTGCCTACCTTAATCTATCATTTTGGGGAATTAGTGAAACCAAAGAGGTTAGAACCCGTGGAATCATCAGAGAGAGTCAGAGGTAGTAAAGAAAGAGTGGGAAAAAGGGGAAGAGGGTAGAGGAGAAAGTGATATGCTCATTCATTTATTCACTCATTTGTTCATTATATCTCTGCCTTTGATAGCTCAGATACTGAAATTAGTAAGACCAGCTTCGGCCCCCAGAGTGGAACTGTGGGCAGTCTGCACATGGTTCTGTAGGCAACAGACTAGAAAACGCTGGGTTCTTCCACGAGGAGCAGTGTGGGGTATGCATGGAGGAGGAGGCATTAGACTTTAGGAATAATCAGACATTCAGTGCAGAGGAAAGCAGATAAGCAAAGGCCCAGAGGTTGGAGGGACATGTTGGTTTACTGGGGGATGATTGATCATTCCCTGGAGAAGAGTGTGGTGGTAGGGGGAGGCTGGACAGGGAGGGGCCTTGGCCGTTCTAGCAGGTCATGTGGTAGAGTGTGGCAGGAACATTCCTCCCTTCCTTCATGTACTAATTCGACTCCTATCCAACAATCTTGACATATGGGTATCGGCCACTGTTAGTGGATAGGGGGGTTTGGCTGAGTAGGGAAGGAGCTGCCAGCTTGAACAGAGGCATCCCAGGACTATTCTTTCCCACCCAGTTGGATTTGAGGGAGCCAGTATCAGAGCACAGTCCCCAGAACCAAAACCATGCTGAAATTCAGAGAAAAGGCAGGGACTCCTTTTGGCTGTCAAGCACATCTCCATAGAGGGAGTGGAGATTTATTGAGTGTTAAATGTCAGTATCGATGTAATAAAGATGGTACACTGTAAGTAATAAGCACTTTCCAGGTGAGGAACCGTTTTCAGTAAGTTGTCAACCTGTCTGATACTATGAATTATTTTTTTTTAGAAAAAGGAGAAGATGAAGAAGCCTCATTTGGAGTTATTTAACTTTTAGATCAGTTCCTCAGCTCCATCCCTTCTTGACAGGAGCATCAGTGGCCTGTGGTACCCAATGACCCTGGAGTGTGCACACTCTTCATCTCAAAAAAAAAAAAAATCCCAATATTCTTTTTGTTTTCTTTCCTGTGATGAGCACAGATTTGATGGGGAATGGATTTGTGACCTTCAGAGGGCCTGGTGACAGGCAGAGAATTTTCAGGAAATGAATACCGAAGGAAAGGAACGCAGGAAGGGCAGCAGGGGAGGTGCACGCCACTGGGATGGTCATCTGACAAAGGTGGTCAGGTGTCAGCTGGGGCCCACTCACCTCTCAAAGATCTGCACCTTATTCCAGAGAATTCCACAGCCCCTGGAAGTGCCACCCCGCATGTCTATCCCTGCTCACTCCCATGACTTAAGGCTGCCCCTGCATCCTGGGTTCCCAACTTTCCATGAACCACCTCGGAGATGTGCTCACTATGCTAAAGGTCAGAGTGTTTTACAAAGAGAAGTCACAAAAGGTTCAGGTGCACGGTAGGCCTTCTCTAAAAAGATTTGGTAGGACAGCTGCTTTAATTGGCTTCAGAAGCCTAGAACATCCAAAAGCCTGAAAACATCTGCTGACCATTCTACCTCATAGGGTTTCATCACGTACATATCATCCCAGGCTCACATCATCTTGCTGGTCTGGCACTCACTGTCCTCCCTTCTCTTTCTTTTTCAGGAGCAAACTCTCAGTTCTTAATCCTGGCCTGCGAAGGCCAACTCCTTCCCTTCTCTGGCACCTGGGCCACAGCTCGTACTCTGGTCCTCAATGGAGGCTGTATGTGTTCACCTTGCACCTTGCACCCAGCACTCTTCAGATTGGTTTTCCAAGACATTTCTCCCTAGGAATTCTGCTGCTGGCCCTAACATAATAAACTTTTGTTATTTCTGTTATGACAGGCTCACCTTGAGATTGGCGTAACAGTCACATGTTACTGATGAGGAGATGTTGAGTGATTTACCCAACGTCTTATTTTGAGTGGTGTTCCCAAGGACCCTGCATAGCTGCTAAGTTTCTTTTCACCCATCCTGCTCTCAGCACCTCTTCCCTTTGCCAGGGTTGCTGATGGCCTGTCCTAATCCCTGGGATTCTTTTCCTTGTAAGCCACATGACATTGAACACATTTTTGTCTTGTGCTCATTCCATTAGTTGAAGGCAACAGAGAGGCACTCGGATGCTTTATTAACATTTCACTTTGCTATTTTTGAAGTGAAGAAAATTGCTCAGAATTAGCCTGGATTCTCAGTCATTAGCGGAATATCTATTGAATTTTGCACGAGCTCTGCAAAATGTCCTTAGAGATAGCAGGCTCAGATGGTCATCTTGACTCCAGCCTCTAGCTGCTCTCTGACTTTGGGCAATCGTTTTTTTAAACGCTTCTGAACTTCTGGTACCTTATTTGTAAAATGCCAGTAATAATAGTTATCTCACTGGGCTCTTGGGAAGAATAAATGAGAAAATATATATAAAAAACTCTAAAGCTCCCACCAAAAAACCATTAGAACTGTTGAACTAATTCAGCAAACTTGCAGGGCACAAAATTAATATACAGAAATATGTTGTACTTCTATACACTAATAACAAAGTAGCAGAAAGAGAACTTAAGAAAATGATCCCATTTATAATTGCACCAAGAGAATAAAATACCTAGGAATAAATTTAACTAAGAAGATGAAAGGCTGAAAACTATAAGACACTGATAAAAGAAATTGAAGATGACACAGACAAATGGAAAGATATACATGCTCATGGGTTAGAAGAATTAATATCATTCAAATGTCTACATAACCCAAAATAATCTACAGATTCGATGCAGTCTATATCAAAATACCAGTAGCATTTTTCAGGAACTACAAAAAATAATTCCAAAATTTGTTTGGAACCACAAAAGCTTTAAGTCACTAAAACAATCTTGAGAAAGAAGAATGGAACTAGAGGTATCACAATCCCAGATTTCAAGATATAACTCAAAGCTAGAATAATCAAGACAGTATGGTATTGGCACAAAAATAGACATATAGATCAATGGAATGGGATAGAAAGCCCAGAAATAAGGTCATACCTATATGGTCAATTATTCTATGACAAAGAAGGTGAGAATATACAATGGAGGAAAGACAGTCTTTTGCATAAATTATATTGGGTAAACTGGACAGCTACATGCAAAAGAATGAAACTGGACCACTTTCTTACACCACACCACACACACACACACACACACACACACACACCACCACCACCACCACACACTTATATGCACACCCTCAAAATGGATTAAAGACCTGAATGTGAGACCTGAAACCATAAAACTCCTAAAAGAAAACATAGGCGGTGGTATTCCCTTGGACATCAGTCCTAGCGACATATTTATGGATATAGCTCCTCAGGCAAGGGAACAAGAGCAAAAATAAACTCTTGAGACTATACCAAAATAAAAAGCTTTTGCACAGCAAGGGAAACCATCTATAAAACAAAAAGGCAAGCTAATGAATGGAAGAAGATATTTGCCAATGATATATTTGATAAGGGGTTAATATCAAAATGTATAAAGGGCTTACATAACTCAAAACCAAAAAATCAAATAATTTGATTAAAAAGTGAGCAGAGGACCTGAATAGACATTTTACTAAAGAAGACATACAGATAGCCAGCAGACGCATGAAAAAATGCTCAACATCACTAATCATCAGGGAAATGCAAATGAAAACCATAATGAGATATCACCTTACACCAGTCAGAATGGCTAAAATAACAAAGACAAGAAATAACAAGTACTGGCAAGACCTGAAGAAAGGGAATCCCTCGTACATTGTTGGTGGGAATATAAATTTGTGCAGCCACTGTGGAAAACAGTCTGGAGGTTCCTCAAAAAATTAAAAATAGAAATGCCATATGATCCAATAATTCCACTGCTGAGTATTTATCCAAAGAAAACAAAAATACTCATTTGAAAAAGATACATGCACCCCTATGTCTATTGCAGCCTTATTTACAATAGCAAAGACATGGAAGCAATCCAAGTGTCTGCTGACAGATGAATGGATGAAGATGTATGTGTGTGTGTGCACGTGCATGTGTGCAAGGATACGTGCACACACACATTATTATGGAATATTACTAAACCGTAAAAAAGAATGAAATCTTGCCATTTGTAACAACATGGGTAGACCTAGAGGGCATTATGCTAAGTGAAATAAGAAAGACAAAAACAAATACCGAGTGATGTCTCTTATATGTAGAATCTAAAAAACAAAGCAAATGAGCAAACAAACAAAACAGACTCTTAAGTACAGAGAACAAACTAGTGGTTGCTAGAGGGGTGTGGCAGGAGAATGGGCAAAATAGGTAAAGGCAACTAAGAAGTACAAACTTCCAGTTATAAAATAAGTCACAGAGATGAAAAGTGCAGCACAGAGAACATAGTCACTAACATTGTAGTAGCCTTGTATAGGGGCAGATGATCACTACACTTATTGGGGTGAGCATTGAGTAATGTATAGAATTGTTGAATCAATACGTTACACACCTGAAACTAATATAACATTGTATGCCAATTATTTTTTAAAAAATAAGAAAATATGTGGAGAGCCCCTGGCACAGAGTAGATACTGTTTCCTCGGGGTGAGGGAGGGTTACACATTGGACTCAACCTGTCTAATGTTGGCTGCTTTGCTCTGGGCCTTCATTTTATCCTGCATCTGCCCACACATGGTTCACATCTTCTGTTTTAGAGCTACATTAATCATCCCTCCAAAAACACAGGGGAAAGAGCCTAAATACCAACTTGCCCACGGATAGTGAGCTCATTATTTATTGAAGAAATGTTGGTGCATCTCAAAGTCACAACCCTGATCCACTTGCCTTCCTGCAGCTCATTAGCGTCACTAAGGGCTGGCTTTAGTGCCTCCTGCCTTTTAGAGTCTTGACTCCATTGAGAGCGAGAGTGTGAGTGTTTCAGAATGGCCCTGTGGGGTTGGTAGTCTGACCTTTCCCAAGCCCTCTGCAGGCCTTCATTCCCAGGAGCTCTGTGTGATGGGCTAGGAACCGGCTAGGGGCACATTCTCAGCCTTCTCCAGAATGAACAGGCAATTTCACCCTCCGGAAAATGTCCAGCGGATATTCTGTTCTCTTCAACCAAAATGTTTTAAGTGTTTTAGCTAGCAGTTGGTTCTATAAAGGTGGCCACACAGCTCCTGGTGCGATGGGGAAGACAGGAAAAGACAACCTGCACCGTTTGATGCAGTCTATGCTAGGACTGAGTGCTATGGGAAACCAGAGGATGGTTTCTCACACCTCCTGGAGGGTGAGCTGGGAGGGTCAGGGTAGTTTCCTGGAAGCTGAGTTTTAGAGGATAGTTTAGCTAAGTCAGAATGGAGCTGGGAAAGGAGGGCACTATGGGCAAGGGCAGCAAGGAGAGCAGAGGCAGGGAGGCATGCCATGATCTAGCAGGCACGGTGGTGGGCATCAGTCAGGATTCCCCAGTGGGGAGGTAGTCAGGACTTTGGACTGGCAAACCTGTTAGTGTCTCATGGTTTAAAGAAGAAAACTCTGAGCCAATGGAGTGAATTTGCACAAAGCCTTCTCAGATTTAATGTGCATGTGAATCCCCTGGGGGTTTGTTAAAATCAGATTATGCTTATATAGGTCTGTGCCAGGGTCTAAGAGTCTACATTTCTAACCAGCTTCTAGATGATGCTCCGGCTTCTGGCCCATTCTGTGAGTATCAAGGGATAGGCCTGTGGCAGACAGAACAAGCCTTGTGTGTCTGACTTTGGAAGGTTTTACTCCTCATTTCCTATGACGCTGAGCAAATGGCAAATGGAAGTTTGGCTTCCACAGCAGCCTTCAACCAATGACAAACAGGAGATGATATATAAATACTCCAGTACCCTCACCCCATGAGGAAGCTAACTCTAAGGTGTGTGGTCTACACTAAGTTTCCCTAGTAGGATTCAGTCCCATTCACCATAGTGCAGGAGGGATCAACCATTTTTTATTGGCTGCCTTCCCTTCCTTGTCTCACATTTCTTCCTTACTAGGATTTTCTTCACCTCAAATGCTTGTCCCAGAGTTGGCCCTTGGGTGAACCTAAACTAAGAGTAGCAAAGAAGGGATCTATGTTTGGAAGGGACAATAGCATGAGCGAAGCACAGAGGTGTGGGAGCACATAGGGAACTTTGTGCTATGCTATAGCTGGGGCAAGGGGTGGCACAGAATGTCTCCTCTCATGGGAACCTGAGGAAGACTCACCTTGCTGGGTTAAAACGGGTGCTTTGAGGGGTTCAACTACCCTCTTGGTCCTCAGCTTACTCACACAGGTCTTCTGTATAACTTCCCAGAGACATGGAGAGCCTGCCACTGTGATCCCATTGGAATATCTCTCTGGAATCAATTCGAACAAATCCCATTAGATTGGAAGATCAGTGCTGAGAAGCAGTGGGACATCACATGGGTTGTGTCCTTCAAAGGAGGGTTCCTTTATCACATGAGTTTGCCCAGGGCTCTAATTATGTTTTACTCTTAGAGGTTACCTATACCTTAGAGTCCTGAGTCAAGAATCTTCTCTTCTTAACCAGGACTAACCAGTATTTCCCATAGTCATTTGACCGTAGATCTCTATCTCACAGAACTTAATAACTGCACAAAATGAAGGTTCTGCAGAGCATGCTGTGGGAAGTGCTGTTACAGAATGAGAGGACACATCTGGATAATCAGGGAAGATTCTGGAAGGCTGAGGCTGGTCTGCCAATTTTCCTGTCCTGCTGTCAGTGGGCCCCAGCAGGAATGGCAGCCACTGCATTCCACAATCAGATCACAATACTAAGTAGTGGCCAAAAACTACCCAGGGCCTCTCTCTCTGCCAGAAACTTGAAGAAGATTGTCCAATAAATTCATAATGTGCTTCATAGATGGCTGTAGCTTAGAAGGCAGCATGAGCGAGAAGAGAAACCACTAGCAGGAACTAATTCAGACTTCTAGACCAATGGAAGATGGATACGCAACAAAGAATGAATAGGCAAGAATATCCCAGACCAGTATCAGAGGGATAAAATCTGGGGTGAGATGAGCAAAAGGAACAAGTAATAGAGCCTGAGCGTGAGTTATGGCGTATTACTCTTCACTCCTATGTGGCCACCATCCTGACTTGTTCTGGGAGGTTGTGTCAGACTGAAGGTTATTGACTAAAAGGAAGTTGAATTCCAAGATAGAGAAGGTAACAACGAGCAGTATACTGTTCCCCACCTGGATCTGAAAGCCCAAGAGGTGGCTTTGCCATCTCTCATCTGTCTTCTCTAGCCTCCTAGTGGGGCCACAGCTTTGCTCCTCTCTCCTCACCTTCTCTTTTCCTCTCACCCCCTCCTGGGTGAGGGAAGTGAGTTTGGGTTTCTGGTCTAGGTCCCACTAGATGAGGCTTCATAGAAGGTGAATTTGCAGAAGAGAACATGAGTTCTCCAGCCAGGAGCTTCAGGGTGTGGTGAGGAGCGGGACTGAGGCCAAAGACCATAGCCATATAAATGTCCTGATTTTTTTGCATGGAGCAGAAGGTCAGCTTTGCAAACTGTGGGTTAGTGAGTTTAATGTGATCCCTCAGCACATCAATAGAAGGAATAATTATTTTAAAAATTATTTTTGAGTGGTATCAAAGTAGTTCTTTACATAGTTAAAAACCTCAAATAGTATCTATAATAAAACAAAGTAGTTCTCTACTTCACCAAAGTCATCCTCCCAGCCTTGGCCTCCAACAGAGCTCCATTCAACATTTTTAGCTGTTTCTTCTCAAAATTGCTACCATATTACTAAATACCATGCTTCTATCACTATTTTCTGATTTGCCAATATTAGGCATTAAGTATTAATGTCCTGTTGTAGTAGAGGACGGTTTAATTTTCTTCTACTCTCCATCTCTCCTAAACACATGTGTCCTCTCTCCTAATCCTTACACTTTAGGTCAAAGCAATAGATAGTGTTTACAGTGTGAGCTGTGAAAGTATGTGTCACTGTTCAGTGGACTTCCATGATGGAAATTTTTGTTTTTCCTAGTTGAATCCAGCTAGGAAAAACCAAATAATCATCCATTTTAAGCAGAAGAGAATGAATTTAAGGAATTGGTTCCACAGGTAATGGAAGGGCTGTGAAGCCAAACAGGGGATGTTGAGGCAATGAGGAATTTGCAGCAGCCAGAAGCTGCTACCGTGTGTAAGGCTGAGGGTGTGGGCAGTCTTTTGGGAGCCCAGGATACAGGACCACCAGGCAAATGCTAGAACCATGACTAAAAGAAGAGAAACCACTAGCAGGAACTAATTCAGACTTCTAGACCAATGGAAGATGGATACGCAACAAAGAACGAATAGGCAAGAATATCCCAGACCTGCTAGACAGGTCATATGTAAAAAAGCAAAAATCAAAGACAGGAATCAAAGACATGGAGGAGGTGCCACCTTAATGGAAGACAGCACACAGGGCAGAGAGGGAGGGAGAGAAATACGTTGGCTTCTCCCTTCCTCTTGCCTCCATCTCCCTTCAGTGCCTACCATTGACCACATGCGGACAGAAGCCAGTTGAGAAGTGCTCCTCACTCCCACGACACAGAACAGGTCAGAGAAGAGCAAGGAATGGCTATGAGGGCAAACAGGCAAATACCAGACACACTAAGATGAATATTTGCTCTTTTTATAAAAAAAATAATAATAATTACCTAAGTATTTACCATTGATTTTTTCTTTGTGCTCTATCAAATCTGCTTTATACCATTGATACTACTTTCCAAATGTTTGACTATATCATATAATCCATCAGTTTCATTTTGTTTCCCGGAGTGCTTGATCCTTCTGCTCCAGTTGGGACTGTTTGCTTCAGGGGAGCCTCGATGCTACCGTTGGGAGACTTCAGGCTGAGCTGAATCCCCTGTGATAATCCCATGACTTCCTCTTTCTCGGTTTGCTTCCTTTTTATAGGAGCATGTCTTCCAATAGCTTCCCAAGAAAGAGGCCATGGGAATTAAATATTTTAATTTTGCAGGTCTGAAAATGTCTTTATACTGTACTCACAGTTGATTGACAGGTTAGCTGGCTTTGGAACTCTGGGTTGAAAACAAATTTGCCTTGGAATTTTGATGGCATTGATTCACTGACTTGTAACTGCCAGTGTTGTTTTTGAGATGTGGTGCCATCCAAATTTTTTGCTTTTTTACATATGACCTGTTTTTTTTTTTTTTCTCTTCGGAGGCATTTAAGAATATATCCCCAAATTATCTTTGCAAATTGAGACAAACAACCCCAAATATAGATTTGTTTTGCTGAGAGCATAAAGCCACCCCCTCCACAGCGAGGAAAATGTAAGCCCCAAAGGGATTGAAGCCTTCATCTTAGATAGAGCATGATGCCCCGAAGGCATCAGCTCCTAATTGTAGGACTTTCTGGTAGAATTAGCCATCAACCAGGGATGATCAAATGAATCCTCTCCTGCTGCTCTGACTTGGTATATCTGGTACTTTGGGTAAGTACTTTGGACCCCTGAGGTATAATTATAGGAGCATCTTTATTTTTGGTTATCACTGTCCTTTCAAATGTACTCAATGGGAATGAGTCTTCCCCTGCTATGGGGTGAAAATCTAAACAAGACCAGGATTTTCTTTTTCACTAATGGGCAAGAATAAGTTCTATGATTAATTTAAACCAAAACACGGTCTCAATTCAGTCATTAAGAGAGCCTGCTGCTATATAATCAGTAAAACTTCAAACTCTATTTGATGTTAATTCTTCTCCAAAGGCCCTGCCATCCAAGGAGAGGAGTGTGGCCTTGCTTCGTATTTTCCTCGCTTCTCTTTTCCCTTTGCTAGCTGTGCTTTCTCAACATTCCAGAAACCAGAAGGGGGGGTGGGGTGGGGAAAGGTGTGGGGATGGCTCTTACCTGGCTGATCCTGCCCTAAGATGGCTTTGTGCCTTGTGGGCCTGGCCGACATGGAAGATGATCCTTTATTATAAGTTTTGTGAGTTTTCTGGAGACTCCCCTGCTGGGCAGGTAACTACAACTTTTCTGACAAAAGCAGTGCCTCAGCTTTAAGTATCTACTCCCAGTTCTCCCACAGTTTCTGACCCCCCCCCCCTCCCTGCACAGCACCCTGTTGAAGGATCCCTTGCCCTGACAGGCTGTCTTCTGGAGCGGGAGGTCTGTTAAAATGATGGCAGGTTGACATTCACCTAAAATTCTATGTGCACCACTGTCCTGCCATTCATTGCAGGAGGGTTTGGTGGCAGCTTTAGCTTTCACAGCCATAAGTCACAGACCCCCGTATTTCCCAACTTCGGGGGACATATATCAATTCTATAGGTGGGTTCCATTGATACCTGGAGAGGCACTAAGCTTGGAATGGGAGGTAGGTCCCAACCTTTCCTCTCAAGGGGGAGACCCCCCAACTGAGAAATCCTCTTCCCAGATCCTCTCTTTAATCTTTAATAAACCAGTCCTTTATCCTCTCAATCTGGGTAAATTGCTAATCAATTCCCAATCACACGCTTTAAGGTTTCACTTCCTGGTGTGTCTGAGAACTCGCTTGTGAATCTGCTATCCATTGTATCTTGACGCCCTGGTGAAAACTCCCAGTTTGGCATTCTTGTTACGTGGGCATCTTCAAGAATCTGCCTCCCCCTCGTACCTGTGTCACACCATGCTAGAGTTGTTATGGAATAGCCATCTTGAGTATCTAGGCACCTCTGAAAAGAGGCAGTGGGAGGCTGGAAATTTAATTCCTTCAAAGAGTTTCCTGAAAAAGGACATTCCAATTAGAGAGCTGATGGCTCAGCTTTGTCTCTGGAGCTGTCAATAGCAGAGCAAGTGTGCTGGGTGATGCTTTATGAGCCCATAAAGGAGGATGCCACAGTACCTCGAGAGTCATAGGAAGCACGTTTTATTTGCTTATTTATTGTCTTTAATTTTATAGGCTAAGAGAAATTTCTCCCTTCTGAATGTGTCCAATTAGCTCTATTTACCCAAGAGGAATTGCATTCCCTGGCTTTGACTAGTCCACAGTCACCACAGGAGAACACATAGAAAGGGAACAGAAATGCATATCCCTGGCCTAAGCAGTTCCAGATCCTAATAAGTCAGCTACTGCAAGAGGAAGGGTCTGGAATTCCAGGGGAACATGACTCCGAGGAGTTACCTCTCTATGCTATTATTGATGTCTGGATGATCCTCATTCCATTGCCACTCATGAGAACCTTGTACTGAGCCAGAGTTAGCAGCTGGTTTGCAGGGAGGACTGAGCTAATTGATTTCTGATTTACATGGACCTGGCTGGTAGATATGAAGGGAACATATGATTCTTTTTTTTTTTTTTTATTTATGATAGTCACAGAGAGAGAGAGAGAGGCAGAGACACAGGCAGAGGGAGAAGCAGGCTCCATGCACCGGGAGCCCGACGTGGGATTCGATCCAGGGTCTCCCGGATCACGCCCTGGGCCAAAGGCAGGCGCCAAACCGCTGCGCCACCCAGGGATCCCGGAACATATGATTCTTGAACTAATATGTTGAGACATGATAGTCTCCAGGGGACAAGAAGGGGAGGTCGAACAGAGAAGTCACTTTCAGGTTCTCCATGTCCATATTTCTATCATCTGGGACCATCTCTCTATATAGGAAAGAAACTCTTAAGCTTAGAGAATGAGATGGGCCATGAGAACCACGGCTCCCCAACTCTGTTCCTAGATTTGGTGCCTGTTGTTTTCTGTTGTGTAGATAGTGGACTCAGGGTCTGCATGGTTTGCTGCTCTATGGAATGAAGAGACCCATATGGCAGGTGAATGTGTACCATGACTGATGCTCCAGAAAGCCACTGGGAATTGTTTCACTTGATGTGCCCTATGGAAGGGCTGCTGGGGCTCTCAGGCTGGCACTTTTCCAGTTTTCTAGTGTCCCTCTACCCAAGCCTCTGCGTCTTCCGAAATACAATAAATAAATGTTGGGCAGGTACAACAACCATCCAAATGTCTCCTCTCAGGCTGGCTAGCAGTGCTGATAAGAGTCCTGCTGAGTGTAAGCGACAGAATCAGGCAGCCCCTGGCCAAGTTACAAAGACTTTGTTTTAAAGTATGCTTTTGGATTTTAACATTCATTATGACTAAAAGGCACAAAACTCAATTTAGGGTCTCGGAAGTTGCGACTCTAAACTCTCAGGATGTCAGAAGCCATGCTCTCAGCTTCCCACCCTGCTGTTTTAATGAGGTTAATGATTGTTTTTCCACTGAGCACCTACCTGTGATCTTCATAAAAAAAAGTGAAATAAATGACTCACATGGAGATTTAGAAAGATATCACTGTGGAAAGTGGATGTTAACGGGCTCTAGAAATATGGTAATTATCAACTATTTGAGATGCAGTGACTGTAATATGATAACGAGACATATTATGCAGGTAGAAAGCTCCCGGAGAAATGACACAAAGTAGAATTATAAGAAGAAAGAAAAGGGAGATCTTGTTTGGTTACTCTCTTTGTTGTGATAAAAACTGAAGTGGGAGAAAGTCGAAAAATACATGGTATTTAGTAGTTCCTTTATATTTGGGGACTGAGTGCAACTTCTTCCCCCTGGAAGGTGGAGATATATATACATACACATAGTCATGGTGATTTCAGGTCTCTGCTACAAAGTCTTGCCTCCTCTCCAGCCCCTCTTTGTGGTTGGGAGCCTCCCACTTCTTGATCTTCAGCGTTTGTTGAATGAATGAATGAATCCACCCTTACTTCACTTCAAAGCCAGGTGTTTCTACTTCAAAAGGTACCTTAAATCCAGCTACCCCTTTCTGCCCTCAACTACTGGCCTCACCCAAGCCACTTCCTGCCTGGACTACTCCATAGCTCTTCACTGGCTCTTCACTTCATCCATTCTTGGGCCAGAACTAACTTTTTGATGTGTTAATCAGATCATGCTGCTCTTTTGCTTAAGCCCTTCAGTTTTTCCCTTGGCATTATTAGAACAAGACCCCTTACTCCTTCCCACAGCTTACGGGGGTCCTGCAGGATCCTTCCCCAGCTTCCAGTCTCACTAAGTCTCATGTTAGTTCTTTGGACCCTCTGAGTGCTTTCTGGCCATGAGACTCTCAACACGTGCTGTCCTTATTGCCCCGTAGCTGGCAAATTCTCCTCTTTCTGACACCAGCTCAAATGTGTCCTCATGATGACATGTGCTGACAGCTCTATCTAAAGCAGCACTCACCCCTGACTGATGTTCTCTTTATTGGGCCACTAAGTTTGTTCCCTTCGCAACAGTTGTCATGGTCCCCAGTGAGTTGCTTTGTTGGTTTGTTTTACTTCATGTCTGTCTCCATCAACAGAGCATAGGCTCCGTGGGGCACTGTTGCCTGGCCAGTTCCCTGGTTCAGCCTCAGCACCAGGCACCTGACAGGTAATAGGTGCTCAGCATATCAAAGTGAGTGGTTTGGGACTGAACTCACTACCCTACCCCCACCCCCAACTTTGGCTTTGTAGAAACATAGCTCTGATGCTGCTGTCCCTAGAGACTTACTTTAGAGATGGTACTCAGGATGCTGAAAGTGACGCTCACATACTTCACTCTGCGAGCTGCCACCTTCAGGCCTGAAATGAGCCTTCTGGAATCCTCAGGCTCTCTAAATGCTAAATATAAAGAATTAATCGAATCTTGCGTCTCTAGTGAATAACTAAGACACCTTTATATTGAAATGCAGATTCTCTATTGAAAAGGCAAATCTTTCATTCCAAACCTTTGAATAAGACTGGGTTTGTATTTATAAAGTAAGTTAGATACAAGAACATATTCTGGGCCTAGAGCACTTTCGCGTGATTGCTCAATAAATACATTTTTACTCATCCAAACTCTTGCCTTGGAGTATTTTGCACTGAGCTAGTCAAATAAGTGACAGTAACCCTATTGAGTTCCACTTAATTTTATTCAGTGATGTTCTGTATGGTTCCAGGGGTTTTCTGGGTCTCTGTGTCCCAGAGATGGGTTGAGAGTGTCTTGTTTGGGGCCAGTTGGATTTTGAGGTTGTCACAGGGGAAGTGGGACTGAATGGGGTCAAGTAAGCAGGTGGGTAACATAGTCAGCACCCTGTCCTCCACTTAGTGTACCACTTCGGTTTCTTCATCTATTAAACAGGAATAGTAATTCCTACCCCCATGGGGTTAGTCTGAAGATGACATCATGAGCATGAAAATTCTTAGCACATTGTCTGGCACATAATTGGGGTTTTTATAAACATAACATAGCTGAATTCAATTTAATTACACATCTTAATTATTAGTTTCATCCCTCCAGCCAGACTCCGTTTTAACAGTGTATGTCTGTGCTCCACTCTGTGCATTCAGCAGGAGCTCAGTAAGTACTTAAAGTGTCACTTGTTATTGTTTTCTCCTTATAGAACTCATCATCATCATCAAATGAACAACCCAGAAATAGCTCCTAATAGTTTGGTGCCTCTCCTCTTTCTGGATAGACTCACCTTGAACTGACTTCAGTTGGATTTACTAGGGGCAGAGAAAGGCAGCCTCGAGAAACACATCAGGCCAGAGAGAAAATGAGGGAAAGATTGCCCCTGGTGTACCCTGACTCCCATGCAACCCCTCTCGCCTGCCACCACGAGCCTGCTCCAAGCCAGAGTCTGACAGCTGGGCATCGGCATGGGGCCCCAGAAATCCCTCTCCCTGCTCCAGCCAGGCAGTGCAGAGCAGTGGGAAACATGGCCCAAATCCAGACAGCGAAGCCCTGTCCTCCCATCCGATTTGGATGCTATCAGCTGTTCCTAGTGTGAGATAGATCGCTCATTCTTTCCCTTCTGCACACTCCAAGGAAACCTAGTTATCTTGCAAGCAAATCCCAAATAAAGCACAAATTGCTTCCTACAAGTGGCTTTCTGCTGAGGCCACCGTTGTTCTCCTTACTGCTCAGCCATGGCCCTTGCACCTCCCAGGGACTGTTGGGTAGGCCCTTCATGCCTCCTGGACCCTGTGCTGCTGATGGAGGGAGTCAGGATGCAAAGCTGTTTTATTTGTTAAACAGACATCCATTCGGGGCCAGAGCAGGGCAAGAGCTCGAGAGGCCAATGGGCCACGGGTCAAGCAGAGCCACAAGAAAAATATCCCAGAGTTTGGCTCCAGCTTACGTATGTTTTCTGGCTGGGTATCCCCATGCAGGGTGCTGAACTCCAAGCCTCAGAACTCGGTATGGTTCTACAAGAGTTCTCCTTTCATATGCCAAGCCCAGTGCTATGGATGTTATAAGCATCATCTCAGTTAAGCTCAAAATCTGATGGCAGAGCTGGTGTGTTCCACAAAGCAAAGGAAAGGGGGATCTGAAAAAGGGCCAGGAGTCACAGCAAGAAAAAGCTAGCTGGGGATGAATGTTGCTACCCTCATCACCAGTACTGTTATGAGCAGCCAATCCCCACCTTCTGCTCATGATGTCATGAAGACGAAAGTCAGAGAACAATGACATGTCAGAGCTGACCAGACCTATACCTGCCTCACTGCTTGACAGATGAGAAAATGAGGCCCAGAGTGGATAATGATTTATCTGAGCGCTGTTCATTTGCTCATTCATTCATTTATTCATTCCTTCAACATCTGTGGTGCTTTTATCATGTCTAAGCCCCATGCTGTGTTTTAGGGATGCAGACATGCCTTTGAGGGCATAGCCCAGCCATCAGGGAACTGTCAGGACCATGAGAGGGCTAGAGAACCAACTATAAGGATGGATGGGGGAAGGCAGACAGTGTAGACTTCTGCCACAAGAAGGCTGGAATTGAAATAAAGCAGGAAGATGAGAGGATAGGATGTGGGGAGCCCAGGAGAGGATGTATTGGATGGAGGAGACAGGACACGGGATCGCATAGATGATGGATGCGCGATGAAGATGCAAGTGAGAGAGTGCCTGATGTGCAAGGGCTCTTGGGTGCAGATGGGAGGAATCAAGAAGTCATTGGGAAGGACATTTGACTCCCAGGCAAAGCTTTCTGGGTTGAGCACACAGAGGTGGGGAAAGTATTCGAAAGAGCATAGAAGTTGTATCCTGGGGCCATAGGTGGTTGGAGACCAAGAGGCAGCATGGGCCCTCCATGGCATCTGCAGGTCATTCCTGCTCTTCAAGTGTGGGGACAGGCCTTGGGGACGTGCTGCTGTAGGCCAAGCATAGGGCTGACAGTGGAGAGAAGTTCTCTGGAGGAAGGAAGGAGTCTAAGAATCATCCAAGCCAACTAGCTAGCAGGTCATAAAGGGGTCTTTCAGTCAATTCCCTGTGTCTGCCAACACCTCAAGCAGCCACGTGGTAGAAGGGAGTCAGATAGGGATCCCTGGGTGGCGCAGCGGTTTGGCGCCTGCCTTTGGCCCAGGGCGCGGTCCTGGAGACCCGGGATCGAATCCCACATCAGGCTCCCGGTGCATGGAGCCTGCTTCTCCCTCTGCCTGTGTCTCTGCCTCTCTCTCTCTCTCTCTGTGACTATCATAAATAAAAAAAAAAAAAAAAGAAGGGAGTCAGATAAAGATCAAAAGGTCAAAATTTTTACAGGAAATGGTCATCCTGTCATGGTCCCAAGCCTAGACCAGAGGAATGATGGGTCTAGCAGGTGGTCACCTACCCAGCATACTGTGTGGAGGATAGTGCCTTCTTCAAATCCTAGTGATAGAAAGTAAGATGTATGGAGAAGTGCGGACTTCTTCCCATCTTCTGAGAAGCTAAAAGTTCCCTTTGATGGGCCAGGACAGAAACATGAGTCAGAGGCTGGCCAACAAGACACAGACTGCTGTATACAGCCAGTGTACTGAGTTTCAAGAGGCGAACAAGGAGTTGGGAGATCAGACAATGCTCCCCCAAGGACAAGGACCTTCAGCTAGACCTTACTTGACCCCATTCCCACCTTAGAGTTTGGTATTGGACCTTATAAAAGACACGATCCTGGCAATGCATTCAGCAAGCTTCCCTCTGGGGCACTCCTCCTAGTCCTGCTGGTTAACAAAACCCAGCTTTTAGATGAGCTCTGAGTGGATCTTCGAGTTCCTTGGTTATCTGTAGAACAGGATCCCTCAGGTGTTGTTGGGGAGAGGGCCTCACTGTTGCAGGGGGCTGCTGTCCTATTAGCTCTGCTGAAGGATCAGATAAGCCACTCCTGCACCAGGCTGAGGGGCACAAAGAGACTATTCTAGATATGCTGATAATAAAACGGGCACAAAAATAGTGTTCAACACATATGCAAATCCTGTGTGGCAGAGGGCACATGCCATTATCATATCCACCTCAGAGATGAGGAGACTGAGGCTCAGAGAGGTTAGGCGTGCAAGGTCATGCATCTAGTACAGCTCAGAACATGCCCTTGTGCTTGGCAATTTGGTGTCTCAGCCCTTGGTCTTTCTGTGTTTTGTGCTGCATCCATTCCACAGAGCAATGGTGACCTCAGTTGTACCACTACAAGATAACATGGATTGGATGCTTCCCATGTCCCAGGCATTGACAGCACTTTACATGAAATATTTCATGTACTCTTCCCAACACTTTGGAGGTAGGCTTTTTTTTTTTTTTTTAATCCCCTTTTTACAGCCAAGTAAGCCAGGGTGCTAAGGAGAGATTCAGGAACTTGCCCAAAGTCACAGAGACTATAGGTAGAGCCCTTGTGTGTTAAATCCAGAGCCCACACTCTTGACCACTTTTCTGGGCTCCCACACCAAGTGGCTGTTGCTGATGGGTGGGTGATGCATAGGACCTGATCTCTGCGATGCTGGAGGGCAAGTGCTGCCTCACCTGCCTCCGAGGACCTCTCCTCTCTGGGGTCCCAAGGAACAGTCCGGGCCACTGATGAAGGGGAAGCTGCAAATGGATACAGTGGAGACTGCATGTTGCCTTGAGGCATTGAACCGCTTATAATGAGGGACAGATTTTCAGAGATGTCCTGGTGCCTTTCATCTACTCCCTCTGTGAAGTCCCTAGGAACAGTCTGGGACCATGGTTTGGGGCCTTCATTAGCTCTGCACTGTCTGAGACATTCACAAAGGCAAGAAAGCAGACTTGCTCCTTTGTGTTTATAGCAACTCCGACTGCTTTTTCTGGCTCCTGGGATCCAAGAAATAAAATCCTCAGAGCTGGCTCATTCGCAGTGACATAGAAAGTGCGGGGTTCTGCTGGCCCATATCAAGAGGTAGCGGTGGTGCCTGAAACTCTTCCTACCAAACCCTGGCTTCAGCAGTATGACCATCTGTCTGTCTGACCGTTCATCCATCCAGCCGGCCTGCGAGGCCGCCCAGTATGATGGTGATACACCTGTTCGCTGGTCTACTGCCTACTAGAGTGTGAGGTCACTGAAGGCAGGGAGCCTGTCGGCCTCATCTGGGTTTCCCTCCTGCAGTAGTTGGAAACCTTTCCCCGTTATAACACTGGTGGGATCTGCCACACTGTCAGTAATAGCTGTTCACTAAGCCGGACATTCTTTTTTTTTTTAATATTTTATTTATTTATTCATGAGACACAGAGAGGGGGGGCTCATAGACAAAGGCAGAAGGAGAAGCAGGGTCCTGGTGGGGAGCCCAACATGGGACTTGATCCCAGGACTCTGGGATCACGTCCTGAGCCAAAGGCAGATGCTCAACCACTAAGCCACCCAGGTGCCCCGAAAGCTGGACATTCTTAAAGTGAAGTGTCCTTTGATTCCTGGGGCTCCTGTGTGAAAAAGCCTCCAGTCCTGAGAATCCTGCCTACAGGTGCCTCGGGGAAGTGCAGCTCAGCGAGGAGGCTGTGAGGTCTGGCATCCCCCAACCTGACCCTGCTTTTATCTCCCAGCATCCTCCCTGCAGCCTAGCCTCAGCTGCCCTGTTTCTCAAAGTGTGTTCTAGGGAACACTGAATCAAGCACCTAAAGAGTTTGTGGCATAGAGAAAAGACTCAGAATCTTAAAACAAGTCTGTTGTTTTAGAAATATTTAATAAACTTTTTATAAAACTATAAATGGCTATTTATAAAACTGCATGGCAGGAAGGAAGGAGGATTGAGCTTATCAGTCAGGGGCTGAGGGCCATTGCAGCCCAGGTCCTTGACAGACCTGCTTTTTCTCCCCCGGCTCATGAGTATATCAAAGAATCTTCTATCATTTGCCTTGTGGAAAAAGGGCCTTTTGATACTCACATTGGGAAAATGAGACATCATGATGCCCAAATGAGGAAAATAGACTCTGCAGTCATCAGTGATGAAGCTTCCAAAAGGCTGTATGAAAGGGGGTATGATAATATACTACTACATCAGAGAGAAGGCGTAGTATTTGTCCAATAAAACATTGATGGTACATAAAGGGATGATGGTATTGGGTCAGGGGATAAAACATTCAGGGTTGCTTGTTATTTGAGATTTGTGATGGTTTGGACTGACATGAAGTTCTGTTGATCAGGGAGGAGCCAATTTCTTGTGCCTGTCCCAGACCTTCTGCTCTCGAATCTCTGGGGATGGGCCATCTTGGGATGCATCTGTATTTTTTACCAGACTTTCCAGATGGATTCTTATGTATACACTGAATTTTGTAAATCATTTTCCCAACCTAGTGATTCTAAGTCTTGGCTGCTTATTGGAATCACCTGGGGAGACAAGGCAATAAAGCAAAACAAAAACATACAAACAAAACAAAAACAAAAAACACTTGGGTGACATCTCCAGATACTCTGATTTGGTCAGTCTAGGGTAGAGCCTGGGCATCAATAGGCTTGTTGTGCTTTTTTTTTTTTTTTTAATTTTTCTCTCCAGGTGGCTTTAACATACATACAGCCAGGGCTAGGAACTCAGGGTAAGCTGTGGCCTCAGGGGTGGCGCCTGTCTGTACCCTGCATGTGTAAGAATATGTGCAGGTATGTCTCTTGGGCTGACTCCAACCCTCGGAGACATTTACAGCTAGCTGGGACCTGGTCTCAAGCTAGGATATGGCCTCTGTTTGGCCATCAGATCAGCATGGCAGCCTCTGCTGTGTTGGGAGGAGTTTGCTGGAAGCCCCAAGAAGACCATCTGTTGTCTTGCCTCTCTTGTCTGGCTCTGGGTCAGAAAAGCCCATCTGAAGGAACAAGAGGGCAGCAACTACAACCAGAACCAGTAGTTCTGGGATGGTTCTGATGATCAAGTGGTAGGTGATCTCCCTTAGGGCAGAGCACCTGATGTAGCAGGTGCTAGAGAGCCATGAGCTTGACACTCAGCATTGGCTTCTGTAGTCTCAGTGTATTAACAGAGCCCCCCTCCCCACTCCACCATGGGCACGGGTAGCACACTTGGCTGGTGGAAACACAAAGAAATAGCTGTTTTCTTGCCTCCTGGACCTCAGGTTAAGAAGATGCTCTCCTCCAAACACACTGCCTCTGTTCAAAGATGATCAGTTTATTTCCCATCTTTTATTAGTCAAAGACATGTAGCTGTTAAGGAAGGCTCTTGACTCCCAGTAGGGGAGACTTTTTCCACCATGAGTCTTCCAAAAATCTAACCCATAGTCAAGGAATTGGGCCCCTTCATTGATCTGTGTGTGTCCTTATTGCTAAGCTTTTTTGAAATAGTTTAAAGGTTGGGGAGTGACTGCCCAGGTTTTACTTCCTGTCCTGTGTCTCCCACCACACTCACTTTAGCCCCAACTTTGCCTTTCTGTGCCATCTTTGGCAAGTCTCTGAACGTTCCTGATAGAATGAATGACTTGGCCTCCTTCTTTCCCCTGCAAAATGACATGGATTAACTCACCAGTTTGTGGAGTTTAAATCATCTTCTTTAGCCATTGACCTTTCTCTAAAGGGTTTCCTATGCAAAATTTTAGTGTGTAAACAGTCTAAATTACAGCTGTTGTGGGAAAAGGGGAAAGAGCCACTTCAGACTTCCCACACCCCCAATAGGGTCCACCTTCCTCAAGGGGCGGAAGCTCCTAGAAACCACTGTCCTAAGCTAAGTTATTTTCAGTGGGGAGAGCACCTTTTCTCCTTCGGTGGAGGAATCTGGATCAAAATCTTGGGACAGTTGGGTTAGGTGGCATGCGTATATTGTAAAAGCATGTTCCGAATGCCCATTGCTTTTATTTGTTTTTAATTGGAATATTTAATCATTTTGTTTCAAATTTCATGTAATAAGAAAGGAGAGTGGGGATTTTAACACTTATGTAAAGGGAGCATTGGTTTCTAAAAGGTCACAACCCATTGATCTAGATTCATGTTTTTAAAAATGTGAGTCCCAACTCATTTGTAGGTCACAGAATCAGTTTCCTAGGTCATGACCAGCATTCCTTCTTAACAGAATAACATAGAATATACCAGAATCAGTCCCACAGAGTAGGACTAAAGATGGCTCTGTAACTTGTGATTTTCCTAATGCCAGTCTGCATGGGTGGCCTAGTGTAACATGACATATGGTTCTTATTGTGAGTTATGAGCCGTAGAGGCCAAGAGCTGGTCTAGATGGATGTGTTCCTGTGGTCCTTTCAGGCTCCAGCTTTGCCTCACATGTGTATTGGGGAACCTTCTACCCTCTGGGTTCTGCACTGAGCTGGTGAGCACTGCATGGAGAGGAGGGCTCAGGAAGGCATGACTGCTAGGCCGGGTGAGCCTCCCCTTGAGAGAGTTTAGTGCCCAGCGCATGGGCAGCAGTAACATTCCTCCTACTGGGGCCTGCAGAGGTGAAGAGGTTAGCATGGGGCTGACTTTGCCAGGGAGCTAACCATGATATGTCTTGTACAAGATGATATGTGTGTACGAGAGGGTCTAGAGGCTTCCCCTTGATCACTCCCAATAGTGGAGAGGCTTGTCACCTTCAGGCCACTCTGGTTCATGCAGGCCATCTGCCCGAGCTGTGCCTCCCAATCTCATGCCCTGGGTTGCCTTGGTTTCTGTGATTGCCAAGGTGCCATGGCCACTGGGTTATGATCCTCAGGAGCAGAGGGCAGCCTGGAGGATCACCCCCCAAGCCAGGAGGAATCTTTGGTGTCTCCCTGCAGACTGACTGCCCTATAGGATGGGGATCTGTCTTTCCTTGACCTGGTCTGCACAGAGTGACCAGCCTGGCAGGAAAAAATTGCCACCTGTTCATACAATTCCCCAACCCAAGGTGATCAGTCTGGATACAGAGACCCTCACATTATGGCATTAGGCTCCTTTACATCCTTGTGGCTTTCCTGACTTTTCTTCCTCCCCTGACCTTAGCAGGAATGGGGTAGAGAGCCAAGAGCAGAGACAGACCTTCTTGGGTATCCCAAGGCCCTTCATCCCCAGATACTAGTGGGCCCTGGGTCCCTCCATCCTTTTAGGGAGGGTAGAGGAGCTTTGTGTTCTAAGTTACCCTGTGAACCAGACACTAGTAGGGACACTAGTAGGTAAGACACAGCGGTGTTAAGTAGCCATCCCAACAACTCCTCACTGTTTCTGTTTACAATTTTAACCCTAGCACTCAGCCTGACCCATAATAATAGTAACAGTTGCCAACAATTATGTAGCACATAGAATGCAAGAGATTCTTTTGTTAATTTACTCAGTCCTCACAATAACCCCACAAGGAAGCAGGTGTTATGATTATCCCCAATTTCCTACATTAGGAAGCTGAGGTCCATAGGGGTTAAGTGATTTGCACAAGGCCGCACAGCTAGTAAGTCAGGATGCCACGTTCCAAACTCTGGCAGTGTGGCTCAGAGTCCTTGTACTTCATCATTAGGCTAGGTTGTCTCTCTGCACAGTAGCATCTTGATGCAAATTAGTTGGATAGGTTACTTTTCATTCGTAACTACACAAATGCATGGAGTTTAATTTTTGCCTCTCTGTGGGTACCCAGAAAAGGTCGGGCAAGCTAATGTGTATTTGGCAATGTGTTAGGACCTGTCATGGAGTTTCTGTTTGAGCCACCCACCCAGAAAGAAAGGGCGTTAGAACTAGGGGGCCTTTCTTTTCTGAAGAGAAAGACATGCTCATGGGCACATGAGAGGCTGAGCTTCTGAGTGCCCTCTCTGGTCATCCGTGAACCTCAAGGCGTAAGAAAGAGGTCGAACTTGAGGGCCACACAGTCTCTGAATAGAGTTCTTATCCTCGGATCTAAGCCCAGGAGACTTGGCTTGCTCGCTCACCATCCTTTCTGGGACATAGAATTGAGTTTTGGCATGCACTTTGAAAATCCCTTGGTCGGGGAAACACTCATGATTATGAAATTCCCGGAAGAACTTTTTCAGACCCTGTGTGTAATCCTGAGGCCCAGTGAAGTGCCTTGTGTAGCCTTGTGTGTGAGGTATGAGTGGATGCTATCCAAAGCCATGGCTCACAGAGAGAGATAAACATGGGACCCCTATTCCCTGTGGCCGGGACGTGTTGAGTTTCTTTGTCCAAGTCCTTTGCTTATTTTGTCTGGCAGGAATGCTGGGCTCACTTCTTTCCTTTGCCTCATATGCCCATACAGCACAACTGGTTTGGTAAATTAAGAGTTTGCCAGATGGAAAAGACTAATTTTTCCCACTATCAAAATCATAGGCATGACTGGGTTTTTTTGCACACATTCCGCCGGACACATGCTGCATTCATAATACAGAGCATTGAGACATCATAAAGGTTTTCACATCTTTCATGTGATAAATATTTTTACCGTCATGCTCGAGAAATGGATTTTGTTTGAAAATGGCCTATTTTCTTTGATGGCTCTTTTGACGTAGATTCAAAGCCTTTCTGGGTCCTGCAGGGGTTTGGGTTTGGGAGGGCCTATGTGTTAACTTTCTCGAAGGACAAACCCACTTCTCTTCACTGAAATTCAGGCACAGCTGCCAGGGCTAGGAGATTCATGGCTGAGGACAATAATGAAAAGATGTCGAGCAAGCCAATAGCTGCTGGAAGTGATGACGCAACCAGCCCTGGGACCTCCCTCGCCTGGGCACCCAGGAACCTGTGAACAGACTGAACCCAGAAACACCCTGGCTCCTGAGATCCCGCTCTGCTATAAATTGCACTGAAGGACTCAGATGGGGGCTGTTTAACCAGAGTGGAGCCCCATAATATTTCTTCTTGAAAGTTTGTTTTTACAAGTGTTCTCTTGTCTTTGAAATGACACATTTTTAATGGTCTTGCTATATGTGGTGAGCAGCCACTTGGGACTAGAAGAATCTGTTTTCAGAACAGCCTTTGTCGGCTGCTGTGACCTTCTGTGACTGTGTGTGAGTCTGTGTGTGTGTGTGTGTGTGTGTGTGTGTGTGTGTGTGCCCATGTGCAAGGATACAGCTGGTGAAAACTGAGCAAACCAGGAATTCTCCCTCCTCTGGGAGCCTGGTTTAATGGTCCCTGGATCTCATGATTAATGTCCTCTCCCTCCACACCTGCAGAGCACCTCTGAGCTTTCTGCTGGCCTGACATATGGGTTGCAGGTGTTTCTGTAGCTCTAGATCCAGACACCAGCATTGGTGAGGAGTCTCTGTAGAGGGATTCGCTGGTTTGCACAAGGCTCAGGCTCTAGGGTTTGGATGCCTCCGAGGTACTGGAAACACTTATTGGTCAAGCAGGTTGCCTTTTCCCAGAGCCATGTAGCAGAATCCTCATGGGTGGCAGAGGGAGCACTAAACAAGGAATGAGGGCATTCGGGGGCTTTCTCCTTTTCCAGTCTAAGAATCAGCTGCTACCTATCTGTGTGACCTCGGCCAAGTCATTTAACCTCGCTGGACTTTATTTATAAACTACAAGAGTTGAACTAGAGGTATAAAGGTTCCCTTGACCATTCTGCTTCTAAGTGGAAGCACCCAGTCCATGTGTGAGCCAGAATGTGTGATCTGAAGCACCCTAGAATCACTGCATTTGAAGGGCCTGAGCTCATCTTGTCCCATCCCCTTGCATTTACCCAGGAGGTAACAGGTAAAGAGAAGGGGGACTTGCCTACGTATGGAGAGTACGAGCCGCAGAGCCAGACTAGAAGGAGGCCTGGGACTCCAATCACCTCTATAGCCTGGTTCCCAGAGCAAGCTCCCAAGCAGCAGCCTCGGGATCCCCTGGGAACCTGTTAGAAATGTATATTCGTATTCTCAAGTTCTACCCCAGACCTGCTGAGTTAGGGACTCCTGGGGTGGGGCCCAGTGATCACCTCATCTGTGATTTCACCAGCCCTCTGGGTAAGCCTGCTGCTCACTGACATTGGGAGCCACTGCGTTCCAGCACAGGGCTGCTCCCCTACCACCAGAAGATGCTTCTGTGGAGAGGCTGAGACGGGAGAGGAGGGGAGGGTAGAGTGATATTAGAGGAGAGGTACACACACCCTTCCCAGCTTCCTTCCTGCTGCAGGCTTCCCAAAGCCAGGACTTCTCTGCAACCGGTCCCAGCACCTAGGAGGTGCGGCCACTGCAGGCATCCGGTGATGGGCTGGTGGGTCGGGCTGCAGACTGTCCTAGTGCGAAGAAGGGTCACGTTTCATCCCAGCTGAGCCCAGCTTTTCCCATCGCTACATCTGTGCCGGGAGAAGCATGCCACTTGAACATCATCAGGGTCGGCCAGCTAGTTCATTCCAAGAAATTGATGTGTGGAAACACTGTGTTTTATGTGTGAACAGTGAGGTGTATATTTAGAAGTCCGGGTGCTCAGCTCCAGGCTGTCAGCTCTGAGGGAAAAAAAAATGATGGCATGTGCTTCAGAGTTCATTATATCTCCTAGGCAGGATTCTAGGTTTAAAGGGTTGTTTTAAAGTAGCACATAATGGCACCTATAAATCCTGGTTCCTAAGATACACACATTTGTCACTCCTTAAAGTGAGTTTTTCACATGTTCTTTATATGGTTGGCTTAGAGCATAAAGACTCGGACCTTTAATGGAAGCTTTCATTCTGCATAATTTCTAATCACGTCCTCTTGCATTTCCCGGAGTGTGTTTCCAGCACACGCTGGGCTCCGGCTGCCGCTGCCTGCCTGGCCCCTCAGTGGTGAGCTCGGCCACACCTGGGCCCAGACTCCACCCTGTGCAGGCTCGGCTCCGGCTCCAGCTCTGGTTCTGGAGAATGCATGGGGTCTGGCTGGCTATGAGAGGTCGGCATATAGTGTCTGGAATGGTCTCCCAGAGTCCGATGAATTCCCATCCCTCACCTGCCATGCCAGCCCAGACAGAAATAATGATGCTTCTTCCTAGGCCCCTGGCTCATTCTCTAGTTCTTTGCTAGGATTTGCCACCTTCCTGAATCCTAGCCCGCCTGTGGGGGCTGCTTTCTCCTAACCATTGCCAGTTCCTGGCCCCTGCAGGGCATGGGGCCTGATTTCTCTCTCTCCCTGGCCTTGCTCAGCATCCCATTTGCAGGGACTTAAACATTCCAAATCATAATTGTGTTTTGTCCTTCCCAGTGGGGCTGAGGCCTCACTGAGCCCTGGCCAGGTGGGCTAGGGTTGTGTCCCATGAGGCAGATACCAGAGACTCAGAGGAGCTAGAGAGGTGTATGAAAGCCAGCTTCCTGGAGGCAGAGGCTCTTGACCAGCAGACAGACCCCAGCCGACGCTTGACTGAGCTTACTAGGTGCTAGGCACCGTTCTGAGTGCTTGATGCAGACTTTCCTCCTACTTTCCTTACTACAACCCTGTGAAGTAGGTATTGTTATCCTCATTTACAAGTGAGAAAACCAAGGCTCAGAGCGGTTAAGTGTCCTCCATCTAGTAGATGAAGCAGCCAGGATCCACGGTCTGTGCTATGACCACTCCAAGGTTTGGCAAACTGCAGCCCACAGGCCACATGTGACCTGCTGCCTGTGATTATGAACAGTTTTCTTGGAGCACAGCCACACCCCCTCATTTACATAGCACCTGCTTTCTCCCTAACACAGCAGAGCAGAGTGGTTGTGACTGAGGCCACGTGGCCCATAAGCCCGAAATAGTGACTCCTGGTCCTTTAAAGAAAAAAGTTTGCCAACCCCTGCTTTGCATCATACTACCACTCATGGCTGCCCTGAAACTGAAGGCAGATTGTTCTGTGCGTGTATCAGTGTACATTTTCTGGGGGGTGGTCATAGGTTTCATTAGATTCTCAGATGAGGACCCCCCCCCAAAAAAAAACCCAAAAGAACTGCAGCTTTAGGGAGTTTTGAATGCCAGAATTTTGGGTAGCCAAATGCCAGTTCCCAGTCCAAAGCACAGCAGGAGGAAGCAAGACCAATGGTCAGGAGCCATTTGGAACCTGGGATGCCTCAATCAGAGCCAGTGGGGATTCTTCCCCATGCAGAATGGTGACTGCCACAGTACCTGCTTTGCACCGTCTGCGGCTCTCCTTTGTTGTTCATTGGCTGGTGTGTGAGGGAGGCAGTGCCAAGGTGGCTTCAAGGTCAGGGATAAGGCCCCTGCATAGCTCATGGCCATGTGCACCTGCTCCTTTGGAGAACCTGGCTGTCAGTCCTGCCCTGATAACTCCAGTCACATCCCCATGTGCAGTTTCACTGGAGTGTCAGGGATGGGCAAACACTGTGCTGGGATCTGTGCTGGCATATGGTTGAACTCAACAAATGTTAGGTGTCATTCCTTTGCCTCCTACAACCCTAAGGGCAAGGTATTAGAATCTTCTTTTTATCGATGATGGTGAAACCCACCGTGATGGAACTCTTACTGGGGTGGGCAGAAGAACGACCACCTCCCCTCAAAAGGTGTGCACGTGCTAGTAATCTCTGGAACCTGTGAATCCGTTACCTTACATGGCAGTGGGGAATTAAGGTTGCAGGTGGAATGGAGGTTCTTAATTAGCTGACTTCAAAATAGGGGAGCATCCCAGATGATCCAGGTGGGCCCGATGTAATCTCAGACTCCTTAGAAGTGGAAAAGGGGATCAGAAGAGAAAGTCAGATTGATTGATGCCACATGAAGAGGACACCAGCCACTGTTGTTGGCAGCGGCCTTGGAGTAAGAGGGCGGTGAGCCATGGAAGGTGGGTGGCCCCTGGAAGCTGGAGAGGATTCAAAGATGCAGGAATCCAGGGAAACAGATCCTCCCTTAGAATATTTGGAATGGAATGCAGGCCTGCCAACGCCTTGGTTTTATGTCAGAGACACCCTTGTCAGGCTCCTGGTCTCCAGAGCTGCAAGATAATACGATTGTGTTGCCTTCAGCCACTACATTTGTGCTCATTTGTTAAAGCAGCCACAGGAAACTGATCCTGAGTGCAGCGCCTTAGACCGCTCAGTCATCCTGATGACAGGAAGCTAATCCAGTTACCCGGCATCTGATGGTTGGCCAAACACTTTACTGACGGCCACCACCGCACTTAATCTCTGCCGGGAGCTGGAGGTAGATATCATAATCCCCATTAAACAGATGAGCAGGGGAGGCCCAGGTGGCTCAGTGGTTCAGAGCCACCTTCAGCCCAGGGCGTGATCCTGGAGACCTGGGATCGAGTCCCACGTCAGGTTCCCTGCATGGAGCCTGCTTCTCCTCTGCCTGTGTCTCTGCCTCTCTCTCTCTGTCTCTCATGAATAAATAAATAAAATCTTAAAAAAAAAAAACAAACAAAACAGATGAGCAAGCTCAGGTTCAGACAGGCTCAGGAGCTTGACCAAGGTCACCCAGCTTGACCAAGGTCACCCAGCTGACTCCAGAGCCCCTTCAGGAAGCGGCCCTTGCAGAGCAATCCCCGCCACTGCCTGATAATGAAGCATTCTGGAGAAGCCTCACACTTTCCCCACAATCTCCTTCAGGTGTCAGAGGAAGATCTCCCAGATTTGCCTTTGCCACGATGAATAAAGTCGTCGAGCAGAAGATTTTAATGGTGTCAGACCTGAGACTGTCAGGGCTCCTTTCTTCTGATTAGCTCCAAGCTTTTTCTTGTCAGATTTCACTTCTTTCTTTTAGCAGTTCTGAGGATCCCTAGAATAGAAAGCCTAATTGTGAGGGCTGCTGGCAAAAGACCTTTAGCATGAATTCTAATGCACCTCTAGAAGCACAGAGAGGGGAAAAACCTTATGGAGAATACCTTATTTCCTTATTATTAGGGCTCTGAGCACATCAAAGGGTGTTTAAAAAATCTGAAAATATCCCCTTGGGAAGCCCCGGTAACAGCACAGTGTGTTGTTTTTCCAGGATAAGGAAAGCACCACAATGATGTGCTAAAGTTCTCCTTTCTTCTCCAAATAAAACCCAAACACTGGGTCCATCTTACAGAAGAGAAGGGGGGCCCAAGGAGTAGCAGATTTGCCCCGTGTTGGAGGTGAGAGCGGGCTGAGGCCTCCTGGCCCTCTGGCTACCTCTTTCCGTAAGCTCTCAGCACCTTGCTGTGGCTGGGCCTGCACACTAGGCTCTTTAGTAGGAATAACAGTGACTTCTCACCAGCGGGAAGCCAGCAGGCAGGAGTTTGCTGAAAGCCTACAAGAAAAATGTACCTTCTTGAATATCCAATTAGCCTTTTCTTTTTAGCCCCCAATAAAACTTGCAACAAGGCATCTCAAGCGTAGAAGAAAATTTTTCTAAAAATCATTGAATTGCACACTTGAAATGGGTGAATTTTATGGTATATAAATTATACCCCAATAAAGCTGTTAAAAAAAATAAATGGAGTGGAAGAAAAGGAAACATCCTCTAAGAGTTCTTATCTGGGATATTCGGCAAGGCAAAGTCCATTATTTAATGCTTCGCCTTCATCCTTCTGAAAGCTGACTTCATACTGACTCTACACAGCAGCTTGAAAGGTTGTTCCCATTTTACGGGAGAAGACAGAGGCTTGAAGGGCCAGGCTGCAGGCCTTGTCCAGAGAGACTGAACAGCACCCCAGGAGTGGAGAGAGAAGGATCCCCAGAACACTCCTGGAAAGTGTCTCTTCATCTCAGAACACTCCTCCACTCCTGGAGGAGGACCAAGGGACAGGACCATCTGTGCCTGTCCCCTAGATAAACCTCATACACAGGTTCTAGTGCCCGCAGCAGGCAGCTACCCGGACAGGGGCCTGCTGGTCTGTTCCACTTTCTCCCTGCCTCCTCATTACTGGGTTCTGGATCTCAGCACCAAACACCCAAACCTTTGGCTTTGAGCATGGCCTGAGGGCAGAAACACAAATAGCAGTGGCTATAGGACTGGCTGCAGGGCACAAGCTAGGCCCCCTCCCCACACACTCTCAAAGAAGCCTTGACCCTGCCGGAAAGAGGAACATATAGTAAACTGGGTAAAACCACAAGAAACAAGAAGGTTCCACCCCTTTCCTGGGAAGATATCCCTAAAGGTGACCGAAGAGAGGCTCTAGAAGCCCTAGAAGCCAAGCTGCTGCTTCCCATGGAGACGTGGCTCAGCGCAGGCAGTGGGCTGGGGGGTCCCAAGTGATGTGAGCTCAGTTCCCCGTGGCTCTGTCTCCCCTCCACAGGCTTCCACCAGTACTGCCGCCCAGCCCTGCGGTGGGAGCTCTAGATCACTTGGGCCTCCAGCAGCAACTGTGTGATGTGACCCCCTCTCCTGCTATTTTAGGATTTATCCCCAAATCCAAGGAACAGAGATAGGTGTTGGGGAGGTCAGGGCTTAGCCTCTCCTGCTTCTCCAAAGAGCTCCCAGTGCCTGGGAGTAAAGTGCACAGCAGGAGCTGGCTACATGGCTCCTAAAGATGGGGATCGCCAGGAATGCGGTCCTGGAGGGGACAGGCAGTCAGAAGTGGAGGGGGCTGGGCAGCAGCACCATGGCTGCTTCACTCCAAAACCCATTTTCTTTCCACTCCATTGTGTGGTCTCCGCACCGCCAAGACCCTGGGGTGAAAGCCGCTGGGCAGGCCCGCATTTGGGCTGCTCACCCAAGCAGTGGCCCTCACGCTGGAAGCATTCTCTCTGCTTCCAGCATCAGTGGCTTCAGGAGCTTCGAAAGCCTTGGCAGAGTCTCCAGATGTACTCCTGGTGCTGGCAGGTGCCCCTGTGCACAACCCTCAGAGCCGTGGCTTTTGTTGCTTTAATTGCTCAAAGCCTCATAAGCGCCCCATTCTTGCCCCACTTCCCTCCTGTCTCTGTGAATTAGCATAGAGGCTGTCAGGACGTGTATCTGTAATTCTCCGCTCTCATTAGTGGGGCACTGCGGGCATATCTCTGAGACCATAATGTGGCGATTCTCGATGCCCCATGTGATCACGAGTAGAACTTTCCAGAAAACAGGTCAGGCACAATGAGAACTGGGCATTAACATGGGGAAGCAGCTGAGCCGAGTGAAAGTTCTCTGGGATTCTTATTCACAGGAGGCCTCCTAGGAAGGGTTCAGAGCAAGTGATTGTCAAAATATACTGTAACCAGCTAGGCACGGGCATGAACACTGGCTGCAGTGCGAGGCCAGGCCCTGGGACTGCTGGCCAGATCAGGTATATACCTTGTAGTTGCTGGAGTATTCCAAGAAGAGAGCCAGAGCAGCTGGGGTAGCAAGGCCAACCGGAGGGACTCCAGCGCTGTGGAAGTATCCCAGTGGTTTAACGTTGCAGCGAACCGCGCAGACTGGCTGGGAAGTCTCTCAGGGCCTGAAGTTTCCAGTCTTCACACCAGTGTGTCTTGGCTCAGAACATAGAGGCAGGCTGGGGGCATGTCTCTGGGCTACATTCTCCTCTTCTCCCCCTACATCCCAGGCCACTGTGACGGCCTGGCCTCACCACCTGGCAGGGGCAGCACAATGGAACGGGGGTACAGCGTACAAGGGATCAGCTCAAGGGGCAGATGGTTTGCATAGACACCCAAGATTGGCCTGCAGTTTTGCTCCTCCCTGGACCACAAATAATGCATTTTGCCACTGGAGACAGTACTTTGGTGATGGTTAGTGTGTTGGGCTTTGGCATATGTGCTTACAGGCTTATAGATTATTTCCAAATGATATGGCCAGACCTGGCCTTTCAGACTTGCCGTTCTCATTATGGTTCTATATATCCCGCTGTTCCAGGTCGACTGAGGCCCCAGCAACTCTGGTTCTTCTTCCCTGGTCTCAGCTGTGGATAGCCATCTGTTTCAAGGCCGTGAGCCCCCATGCTGTGCTCTCTCCTGCCTCTGCATCTTTGATCCTGTTGGTCCTGCCCTAGCAGTCCCCTTCTTCAGAGTGAGCTTGTGAATCTCACTTACTCTTCATGTCTAACTGGAGCATCCTCTCCTCTGGGAAGCCTTCCCGGCATGTGCCTCTTCCCTCTTTGGTGACCCAGTGGCACATTATACACTCTGGAGCATCGATCACATTCTCTATATGTTGATCACATTCTCTATATAACTGGCTTTTCCACTAGACTGGATGCTGCTTGAGGGTAGGCAACAAGTCTGAGTAGCCTTGTATTTCCAATGCCCAGCAATAGGCCTGGTGCAGAATAGACTTGCTTGAATACTTGTTGATTGTCTTTTTTTTTTTTTTTTGTTGTTGTTGATTGTCTAATAAGAAGAGTTGGCTCCCTCTGGGGCAAAGCTGACAGCGACTCCCAAAGCTGAGCAATGCAGGAGACGCAGCCATGGGGAGCCCTTTGGGATAAAGCTGACAGAGGAGCATTTCCCAGATGCTGGCCAAGAAGGGCATTCTAGGGATGAGCAGGAATGGTCTTTCCCTGAGCCAGAGGTTTTGTTTCCCCCACAAAGCAAAAGGCAGGTTCCTCTGAGAGACGTCAAAGAGGAGGAAGAAGCCAGCCTCTTTCTCAGTGTCAGAAATGTAATTTTTGCACAGACCCATCAATGTGCCTTTTCTCTTCAAAAGGTAGGGTGATTAGTGACCTCTCAGGGAAACCCTCCCCTTGATTTTGTTGATGGGGATTTCTGTAGCAAGAACCTTAGAGACTGAGCCAGGGGTAAGCTCTGGACTAAGGCTGGCAGCCACATGTCTGCAGGAACTTTGGGACCAGACTCTTAGACTCTCTGAGGCTCTGTGGTTTGAGTCAGACACTCCCAGAAAACATTTTTGGTTAGTTTTCTGAAGACTCTGACTCTTACCACCTCATTGTCCTCTGCACCTTTGTTTTTAGGATGTTGGGCCTTCGTGCGGTCTTTCCAATTCTGAGTGCTTCCAGGTGAGAGTAGAAAGAGGAAAAGGCAAGAAACAGACACAGCCTTTCCCCCTCCTTCCTTATCTCTCTTCTCTCTTGCCCCATGTGTTTTGGGGCGGCTCCTCTGTGCATGGTCCTGTTCTGGATGCTTGGGAGAGATTCCAGGTACTTCTCTGATATAAAAGATTTACCAAGGAGTCCTGAGAGAGAAGTCGGGGTTGTCCACCAATGACCACATTCCATGGAACTCCCTGGGAATCTTCTAAGAGCATACCAGTGATCTCAAATGGCCTTGCATAAGTGAACTGGGTAGGAAATTAGCTACATGTGAATGGAATTTGCCTTGGCCTTTACTGGTTTCACACTCCTGCTTGCTGACACAGGACTCCAGTCTCCATCCTCCCTCTGAGGATGTGAGGAGTCGGACCCTAATGGATCGGGGGCTTACTGACTCCTCTCCTGACATGCTGCTACTACTCCATTCATTTGTCTTCCTGATATTCATTAAGCATCTGCCAGAACAGGCACTCTTCTAAGCACTGGGCATTCCTCAGAGAACAGAGCAAATCCGTGACTTCATGGGGCTCCAGTTGAGTCAGGAAAGACAATAAGTAAAACAAATAGAAAAAGTACTTTAGTGGGTGTGGAGGGAACCCTGAGATCGAATGTTTAGGAAAGGCTTTGCTGAGAAAATGACTCCTAAGTAAAGAGATAAAGGAAGTGAGGGGAGTTAGCCATAAGGGTGTAGAAGAAAACACAAGAGCAAAGGCCCTGAGGTGACATGTGCCTGGTGAGTCTGGTGAGAGGCCGCTGTGGCTGGAGTAGAGAGGATAGGGGGCAGTGGCAGGGCATGAGATCTCAGAATCTGGGTCACCAGGAGCCGTGTAGGGCCTTCTAAGTGTTAGTAGGGACTTGGTCTTACATGCTGAGGAGACAGGTAGCCATTGGAGGATACGGTGCAGAGAGGGGCATAGCATGGTAGTGTCTCCCCCGGCCTGTGTGTCTGTTCATATCCTGCTGGGGGCTGCCCACCTGCTCATGCCACATAGCTCATAGTGAGGGAAGGTGGGAGGATGCCTCCCTGCCTCTGTGTTATGCAGGTGCCAATCAGGCCCTATGTGTGGCTATCTGGTGAACTGGCCTTTTAGCGTCTGCTCTCAGTCTGCTCTCTCTCTCCTGTCTCACCCAGACAAGCACCCGGGCTAGGTGAAGAATGGGCTGGGATTATAGGATTAGTGCCATACCCAGAACCCTCTAAACTCTGGCTCTGCTGCCAGGCTGAGTTCACTGTGCCTGCTTAGTCTCTGCCAGGAGGAGCCGTCCTTGGGGAGTTCGGAGCCTGCTGGATATATACTTCTTCTGTGTCCCCCCTGTTGGCCAGTTGTACCCAAGTAGGTCTGGACACTAGGAGGGAAAGTTATACTCCAGTATAGCCTAGATTTGCTCCTGAGAGGTACCTCATCCCAGGGTGACAGATGGCTCTTGGTCTGGTACATCACCGGATGTGTCCAGACACCCCTGGACTTTTGCAGAGGTCCCAGCCTAGGCACTTCCCTGAAGCCTCTTTGCCTGTCACCCCAACATGTCAGATGGTCCTCCTTTGCTGATGACCGTGTAGGGCTGCTTTCTTACCAGAGAGAGAAGGTAGTCGTTGGGTCTAGGACCAGTTAAGAGTTGGCCACTTGGCAGCAGGCATGGAAGTCCTTCCTCTGGGGGCTAGGCGGCAGCAACGTCTTTCAGAGCGGGGGACCTCAGGGCAGGGCCACTTATCTTCCCCACCTGAACTCAAGAGGTGTTGTCGGAAGGGCACGCTGGTGGGGCTGAGGGTCTTTGTGGTTCCTTAGTAGCTAACATTTATTATGTGCCAGGCCTTGTGCTAAGCTCCTGACATGGGACATCTCATGGAATATGTACACCGGCTCTGTGAAAAGGATACTATTATTATCAATGACATTTTCTGGATGAGAAAACAGGGGCAGTGCAGGTAAGCTAGACTAAACCAGTGAATGGTAGATCTGGAGTGTAACTGCACAACCAGTCCTCTTAACCAGTCCTTTGGATGCCAAATGGAAGACAACCGGGGTTGTCTGCATACATTTTCTTAAAGGACCAGCTGGTTAAGTATTTTCAATTTTTTAGGCCACATGGGCTCTTTTGCATGCACCTGACTCTGCCCTCTAGCTCTAAAGCAGTTGTAGATAATTTGTAAGCACATGGATGGATGGGCTGTGTTCCAATAAAGCATTATTTACAAAATAGGTAGTGGGCCAAATTTGGCCCTCAGACCATAGTTGGCCATTTATGGTATAGAGCAAAGAATGTGGGGTTTGGAGGGACCCAGACCTTTCTTCAATGCCCCTGACAAACCAGATGACCTTGGATTGGTCATTTAACCTTTTCATTTGGTTTCCTCATGTCTAATAACTAAGCTCTACGGAGTGCTTGTCAACTAACTTATTTTAAAATGGTTTATGGAACTCCTCTCAAGATGCTCCCATGGCAAAGACCAAGACAGATGTCACCCTGCCCTCATGGAGTCCACACCTGTGAACAAGACAGAGGTAACTTTGGGTAAAGACATCAGCCAGCGGTGCTTGGCTCTGGGCAGGAATTCAGCAAAGAGGCCTTCCTGCCCCTGCCATGCCCCTGACTTACATCATTCAAGACCCACCTCTTTCAAGTTTGCTGTGGTTTATTCCCATGCTGAGTAAGAAGACAGGAGCATGTGGTGGAACCTAGGATTTTAATATGTTTAGAATACATTTTTATGCAACACGGGTCTAATTGTGAATCATAATTTTTTCATTAACTGATCTCATTTTACTTGGTAATATCCATTTAGGTAGGTAGGCGAGAGCAGTAAAACTCCATTTCTTTTAAATATTATATGATTCAGTTGGCTCACTGACTTCGATTTTTACTGCTTTCAACATTCCAAGTGAATGAGTCATGCATCTTTGTAGAGATAGCAAGGACCTTTAGGATCTTGTGAGCCCTGTGCTTCCCTTCACCTATGCCTCAGAGGGGAGAACAAGTGTGCCCCGAGTTCTGGGATGGAACTTTGGCCTCCACATCTCTTACTTTGTCATAGAAATGCTCACCTGGTTTGCATTTTACTCCTTATTAGACCCCAATCTGTTTTGTGTATCTGAGTTTCCTTCCATATCTTTAAGGAAAATTGGAAAATTGCCATGTTTATCTGTGGAACTCATGTGTATCCCAGCTCCATTGTCATGTGGATCCACGGTGGTGTGATGGTCAGGACCACCGTCTCGGGAGACAGACCTCTCGAGGTTGACTCTCCACTACTTCGCTTCCTTCTGAGTGAGTCAGGGCAAGGTTCTTATCCTCTCTGTGCCTCATTTCACTACCTGGAAAGTGGAAATGATAATCGTCCCCACCTCACAGGGTGTGATGAGTTGATGGGGGACAAAACCTTCACAGCAGAGCCTGACTGGTAGAAAGCACTTAGTGGGGGTTAGCTATGATGATTATCCTAAAGAGATAGATGTACCTCCAGTTTGGGGTATGTCCCAAGGACATGATCAGGAGAGGTGAGGTGCCTTCCACAGGTTCGCCCAGCACCTGGGAGTCCAAGCCCTGATGACACGTCTTTAGGCATCTGTCTCACTAATGCCTCTGGCATTGGCATACTTGATCTGCTTCAGAATCAAGGGCTCGACAAATACCCACCATTTGCTTCAACGTGGATGGAACTGGAGGGTATTATGCTGAGTGAAATAAGTCAATCGGAGAAGGACAAACATTATATGGTCTCATTCATTTGGGGAATATAAAAAATACTGAAAGGGAATAAAGGGGAAAGGAGAAAAAATGAGTAATAAATATCAGAAAGGGAGACAAAACATGAGAGACTCCTAACTCTGGGAAATGAACAAGGGGTGGTAGAAAGGGAGGTGGGCGGGGGGGGGGGCGGGGTGATGGGGTGACCGGCACTGAGGGTGGCCCTTGATGGGATGAGCACTGGGTGTTATGCTATATGTTGGCAAATTGAACACCAATAAAAAAATTATAAAAAAAAAGAATCAAGGGCTCTCTAATTTTTAGGGAGCCACAAAAGCCCCCTTCTCTCAAAGACAGCCTTTGTACCCCTCTAGTGACAGGGGCTTCCTCCCCCAGAGCACCCCTTCCATGATAGGAGGATCCTGGGTATTAGAAGGCCTCTTCCCCTCTCCCAGATTGGTTCTTATGAGAATCCCCCAAGAGGAGGTGGTAGTAAGAGCTGTGGTCTGCAGCTCTGAGCTCCCCAACCTTGAAGACTCTGGAACCTTAGTTCCTTGCTTGGCTCTAGCCTGTACCTTTACCTGGCATAGGTGTGTATACACCCACAGGCTTCATACAGATGGCTGAGGGGATATTGGCAAATGTCCCAAGCCTGCCTAGATGGCTGAGTGGTCATTGGTAAGTGTCCCAAGCCTACCTGTTCTGTCCCTAATCTGCTTCTGCTTCCTCTGGTCTCTGTCTCATTCCAGGCCCCTGCACCATCTCTCACTTACATCATGTTTTGTGAGCATAGAGGATAGCATCCAGCGGGCTTGGCGTCTCTGTCCAATTTCTCTGATTTCTAACCTTGACTGCCTGTACCTCAGAATGAATTCCAAAGTCCTGATCCATCAGCCTGTGTCCTAGCTGTTACCCCCATTAAAAAATAATAATAATAAAAATAAAAAATAAAAAAAATCAAATGACCCACCAGGCTCCCCTTGCTAAGTGCTATACTAGTTTCCTTCTATCGTGAACTTTTTCTGAGACACATGCTGGCCAAAGTGCTGTGTATACATTATTTTATCTAATCCTCTCAGATCCTGGGCGGAGGGTAGGGAGGTGGGTAGGTATTAGTGTGCCCACATTACAAATGGGGGAATCTGAGAGCTTGAGTGTTTGCTAGCGGCCACGTAGCCAGTGAATGGTGAAGCAGGGGTTTATTTGAATCCATGTCTGTAGAATCCAAAGCTTCTGCTCTTATAGGTAATAACGCCCCCTTCATTTTCTTAGAAAGCTCCAGGGAAACTATGAGCTCTTGACCTGCTGTAGGGGCTGCCCCTACAAATCTACTGGGAGCCCAATGAGCAGTGCCCAGAACACATGGGTGCCTGGAAATTGTTTTGACTCTCCTCTATTCTGGTAGGCACAGTCTGGAAGCAGCAGGAGGCAGTCTGGCTGTGGGTCTTTGGAGCCAGGTGGATGGCACTTGGTGGGACCAGGCCACTCACAGCAGACCAGACAATGGAGAGAGAGGTGGGCTGGCAAGACTGGAAAGGGGGCCAGAACCCCAGCTAGGGTGCCTGGGTATAGGGCAGGCTCAGGACTGCCAGGGAGTGGGGGTACAATCTTGGGAGAGAGAAGCAGAAGCCCCGTTTGAGGGCTAGGGCCAGCATCTCTTGTGGGGAAAGGAGGGAGTTCTGACTTGAAGCCATGAGGCATCAGGATCACATCCATGAGCTGCTCAGTAGACCTGTAGGATGTATTTCTATATCCCTTGTGCCTAGTGGTTGTTGGAAGGGTGGTGGATGGATGGATGGATGGATGGATGGATAAATGAGTTTGAAGAAGCATGGGGATTACAGTCTATCCTCTGCGCAGCCCCCCAAGTATGGGGAGAAGCTTGTTTTACCCAAGGTGTTGGTAAGGAGGGGAAAGGGGTTGTCATGACATTTGCAGGGGTGCACTCTGACCCGCTGTCTCCTTGTCCCTTCTTTCTCCAGAGGCTCCTGCCAAGCCTGAGGAGGCAGAGGCTGAGCCCTTCACAGACTCCTCTCTGTTTGCACACTGGGGCCAGGAGCTCAGCCCTGAAGGCCGGCGCATGGCCCTGAAGCAGTTCCAGTACTACGGCTACAACGCCTACCTCAGTGACCGCCTGCCCCTCGACCGGCCCCTGCCTGACCTCAGACCCAGTGGGTGAGCAGAGTCAGTGGCTGGGCCCTTGTTGACCTGCCTGTGGGGAGATGGGGTCACCACAGTGCCGGAAACAGAGTCAGGACAGGGCATTTGGACTCCTGGGTGCCTCTCCTGCTTCAGCCAGGGTCTGTGCCCTCAGCCTTCATTGGACAAGTCACTTTCTACCTCCTCTGAGAGCCTCAGTTTCTCCATCTGCTAAGCAGGGGGAAGACTTCTTCCATGATAGATGTTGAGGATTAATAACCTAATTTATTCCTTACAGGCTCTAGAGTCATCTGGTGTTTCTGTTAATAAGTCATTTTAACCCAATTAGCTGCATTTTTATGAACAATTATTTTTTTTTTCTATAAATTAGTATTTAAAGTATCTCCATCTTCTAGGGCTAACAAGTCATTACACCCGACACAGAAGTCTGTCTTGACTTCTCTCTTTGTTACAGAAGATGTTCCTTTAAGGTTCAGTTAGAATTTTTATTACTCCTAATTATTAAAAGTGTGGGCACGTACCACAGCTGAGAAAATCTCATTAACTTTTGTGAGTCCCCCCCTCCCCCAATGCCTTCTTTCCCCCTCTTTCTCCTTATTTTTAAATTTTTCTTAAAGCTACAAACTGCAGTGAGCTTATATCTGGAATTTTCAGGGAAGCTCTTGCTGCTTGGTTTGAAGGCTGTGTTCTCTTAGGGAGAAAAGTTTAGTTCCATAGACATTTATTGAGCACCTGATATATACTGTATAATTGAGTATGGTTTTCCCTGGCCCATGGGGAACTTGGCTGAGCTCTAGGGATGAAAGAGCAGCAGAGGATCTAAAAGGGGCTAGAAGAGTATATATTCATTTAAAGGATATTTACTGGGCAGCCCGGGTGGCTCAGCGGTTTAGCACTGCCTTCAGCCCAGGGCGTAATCCTGGGGTCCCAGGATCCAGTCCCATGTCAGGCTCCCTGCCTGGAGCCTGCTTCTCCCTCTGCCTGTGTCTCTGCCTCTCTCTCTGTGTCTCATGAATAAATAAATAAAATATTTTAAAAAAATTTAAAAAAGGATATTTACTGAGCACTTCTTATGGGCCAGCACAGTCTAGGCACAGAGACAGAGCAGTAAACAAAACAGACATCTTTGCCCTCACAGAGCTTACATTCTAGATGGGCGGGGACACATAATATTCAAAACAAAAATGTCAGATATGTAGCATGTTAGATGGCAGCAAATGCTATGAAGAAATAGAAAGTTGGAGAAGGAAATTGAGACTCTTGGAATAGGAAGAGGGATTGGATTTTTAGCGAAGGAGTTGGAAAAGACTTTACTAAAAAGGTGAAATGTGAGCAAACATCCAGAAGAGATGAGGAAGCGAGCCATTTGGATACCTGGGGGGAAAATTCAAGGTAAGGGACTAGCAGGTACAAAGGTCCTGAGGTAGAAGTGTGCTTAGCATGTTTGAAAAAGGAGGCCCGTGCAGCTGGAACAGAGTGAGCAAGAAGGCGGTAGTTGGAGATGAGGTCAGCGGGGCCACAGGAAACAGATCAAGTAGGGCAGTGGTTCTCAAACTTGGCTGCGCATTCAACTCATAGGGAGCTTTAGAATAATCTTGATGCCAGGCCCATACCCTAGACCAATCAGATAAAAGTTTCTAGAGGTGGCCTTCTGTATCTGCATTATTCAGAGCTCTCAGGTGCTGCCCAGGATGAGGGCTTGGTAGGCTGCTGCACAGGTGTGGCTTTTACCCTATGAGATGGGGACCCAGGGGAAGCCCTGGAGCAGACTGGCAATATGCTCTGTCATTTTCAAAGGCCCCATCTGCTGTGTTGAGAGCAGGCTGACAGGGCCGGGGGGTGGGGGGTGGGGGGACCCATTAGGCTTCTGCCTATCAGGGTGAGAGGCGGTGGTGGTTTGGACCATGATGGCAGTCAGTAGAGGTGTTGGGTTGGGGTTGGCTTCTGAGAATATTCCAAAGGTGACTCTCCCTGGGAGTGTTTCAGAGACTGTGCCTGGCCAGAACCTAGAGGCTCTGGAAAAAGGGTCCTCAAGAGGCAGTGGGACCCCCAGGACTTCTGCAGGGGCCTTGGCCTGGATCTTGGCCAGCACAGGAGCTGCAAACCTCACAATCAGCTCTGACATAAAACTCAGACCTAGTTCAATGCTTGTTTATTCCAAATTAAAGGGGAAATAAAGAGTCTAAGGAAAGGATGGATCTTCTAGACTGCATCGTGACTATCACGATGACTGGTATTTACACAGAGCTTGACCTGTGGAGAACAGCCTTCCCAGTGGACCACAGCGACTGCCAGCAGCAGAGGTAGGGAAGGAACTGGCGTGTTCTCCTCATTCAGAGTTAAGGAAACTGAGGAACAGAAAGAGTAAGTGTTGTGTCTGAGGTCACACAGCTGGATAAGTAGCTGAGCGAAGACTCGACCCCTTGTCTCCCGAGGCCAAATCCCGGCCTTTGATGGTAGCTGTCTTGTTAAGAGCCAACTGACTCCTGAGCCCCTTAACCCTTCATTGAGAGGTGCGCCCCGTCACTGTTTCTTGCTACTTCCCCAGGAGAGAAACAGGAAAGTGGAGGGTTGAGGGGACAGAGACCACATGGCCTTTCTCGGAAGGACAGGCCTTCCTTCAAGCACACTTTGGAGGTAGCACGTTTTTTTGGGGGGTGGGGGGGGCAGTCCAACCTGGGCTTCCTGAGTTTGCTGAGAGTCTCCAAAGGACTCCAGAGAGGTCGAATTCTGAGCTGTAATCATGAGGGAAAGACCTTCCCTGTGCACAGAGCTCGTGGGGTTCCACGCCTCTCCTGTGGGGCAAGGTGACTTTCCATAGAAGAAGAAATGGAATCTCTGATACAAGGTAGGGCTGAGCCTTCTCAGTGAGCCCTCATCAGTGCTCTCTTGCAGTGGCTTTCAGGATGCAGTTTCTCTTTGCACGCGTGCTTGGAAAGCTCTCTCTAGCTCTACTTCAGATCCTGGGCCAGACACACGTCCAAGATGGGAGAGCTGCTGGGATCCACTCAAACCAAGAGTGTGCTTAGGTAAAGCAGTGCCTCTCTTCGTTCATTTCCCTAAAAACGTTCCTACCTTGTAACAAGGTCATTGCTTAGCTTATCCTGTTGAACTCGTTTTGGAAACATTTTTTCAACGTCCTTGCTATCATCTTATTCCAAATTACACTGGCAAACATTTATATAGCATGGGCCGTGTTTGCAGGGATGCGTTTGGCACTTTATTTCTATTAACTGTTTGACTCCTCACAGTAACCTCGGAGCTGGTACTTGTCTGGGAAATGCACACTGTTCTTTACTCTCCTACTCACAATCCTTCAGGTGCCAGATGTGTGGGGTTTTTCCATACCAACCAATTCTGTGACGCTAGCTGGGTGCCCTGCAATTCAATTCAGTTCTAGTCCTAGCTGCTGGCAGTCAGCATCGGTCCCACAGGTTGTGGGCTCAGGCCCATGACACTGCCCCCACTTCAGAGGCCAGTCCAAGGTCTCAGGTTAAGCAGCTGAGCTAAAACTCAGCTGTCCCCTGTGCTTCTCACCGACTAGCCATAAAGTGAGGTCCCCACGACCCGTCCTTGAATTCAGTCATTTGCCAGCAATGGCACAGAACTCAGGGAAATACACTTAGCAGTTGATTATGAAGGATATGATACAGGACACAGATGAGCAGTGTGATGAGATATATAGGGTGAGGTCTGGGAGGATCCCAGGCACAGGAGCTTCTGTCCCCATGGACTTGGGGTACATCATCTTCCTGGTACGTGATGTGTTCGGCAACTTCTGAACCCCATGCTTTCAGGATCTGTATGGAGGCTTCATCATGTAAGCATGATGGATTATTAACTCACTTTTCAGAGGATTGAGTTGGGAGGGTAGGCTGAAAGTTCCAAACTTCCAATCATGGTTTGGTCTTTCTAGTGACCAGCCCTCATTCAGGGCCTACCAAGAATCACCTCATTACATCAAAAGATGCTCCCATCATGCAGGAAATCCCAAGGGACTTAGGAGTTCGGTGTCAGACACTCCTTCACTTGGGAAATGACAAGGGATTTAGGATTTCCATGACAGGAACTGGGGTCTAAGACCTAAATATATATATATATTTCTTATTATTTGACAGTGTAATTATTCATTCCCATTTTACCAAAGAGAAAATTGAAGTATGGAGAGACTATAACATTTGCCAAGGTCGCTAGTGGCATGACTGGGGTTGGAACCCAGATAGTCTGGCAATAGAATTTGTGTTTGTCACTGCCACCATGCTTACTGCCTGGAAGTGTCAATCTGTGACACTCTAATGGGATGGGGGCTGCTTTAACAGTATGTAGCACTGGGCCAATCCATTCATCTGAGTCAGGAAAGTCTTCTCTAAGTGCTGGAAAAATTGTCTTGGTGAACATGAAACCCATTATCAAGGCAGAGAATGATGCCTTTGCTCCTGGTAATGTTGGGATAATATGGCAAGGTGGGTGGAGGTGGGGGGTAGCATCTGAAGAGGAAGCACTGTGCTAAAGACAGTCTCTAGAAGCATCAGGCCAGGTGGATCTTGGTGGGATCCACTTGGTTTCAATCTCAGTGCCCTGGGGGATTTCTGCTCCTGGAGGTGTCCTTGGCTTTGGACTTTGCTCTTTGTGTTCTTGGGTTTGCTCTTCCAAGTTCTAAGCCTGACGTTATGCTTGGCTTCATTCCCTGAATGGAAAGTGGGTGTTCCGAGTCCTGCCCCAACCTCTCTTCCATCATCTCTGGCTGGTCCCTTATTTTGTCTTCTTTCTTGGTGCTGAAAGATGTCATCTGACCCACTTTTGTCATCTGGCTGAAAGGACCATACTCTACTCAGTGCCTTATACACAGCAGAAGACATAACCAGAAGGAAAAAAGTCCATCCAGCCGGTTGCTAGGCTTTATTAATTTATTCATCCCACAAACATTTATTGAGCTCCAAGTGTGTGCCAGGCATCTAGTAAAGCACCAGAGAAACCCCAAGGAGTTTGCACTGTAGTAGGAATCCAGGTGGAAGGTGTTAGGAGAGCAGGGCGGGGGATCAGAAAGCATGCTGACCATCTCCTGGCTTCCTGGTAGAGGAGCCACTCTCGCAGGTTTGTAGTAGGTCAGGGGTGGGAACTGGAAGGCCCACAGAAGCCCTGTTCTTCTGTGGCCTCTGCAGCAGGGAGACAGGACCAGAGAGGCATCTGCAAGGAGCCTCCCCTTACCCGTAATGATGCCCCCCCCCTCCCCCGGGGAAGGAAGGACATTGGAACTGGAAGTACAACAGTTTTATTAGCCTCATTTGGGCTCTTTGGTCTGTGCAGAGAAAGGACAAATTTCCTCCAGGCTCTAGGACAATTGGCTCTGAGGGAAATAAAAATGTCATTCATTCTCCCCTCATTGTTATAACAAGTGCCATCCCAGTGAGAAGGCCCAGGAGAGACAGGAGATTGGTGTCTTCCTCTGGTGATCCTCCTGGGCCTCACCCCACGAGGGGCCTTTGCCAGACCTGGACAGGCTTTTACCTTCTTGCCTTCTAGGTTGGAAAGATATGCAGGCCTCAGGATTGAAGGGGAGAAAAGCAGCAACTTACCCTGGCTGGACTTTGTCCATCCTTCACATCCCCAGCTGCAAACTCCAAACGTTCCTGTGGCTTTCTCTGGGTGCATGAGCACACAGAGTGCCCCAGTGTCCACCCTCCTCCTCCTTGTCTGTAGATTCCAAAATAACCTACCAGGGACAGAAAGACAAGGGGGAAAAATATAAGTGTTATTGGGATGTGGACTACATAGGCATATATGTTCATCAAAGCTTATCAAATTTACCTAAGATCTGTGGATTTTATTGCATGTAGATGGAACATCAATTTTTTTTAGAAGAAGGGTATATATAAGAAAGAGGTCAGGGAAGTTTTTGCCTGCAGGATGGAGAGAGAGAATGGGGCAGCATCTTTGGGGGGGCCACTGAGAATATGGGCTATGATTGTAGGGAAGGAGGATCCTGACAGTGGGTCAAAGCCACTTACAACTCAGGGCTGGAAGGTATGGGCAGGGCCCCCACCCCAGCGACAGCAGGCCAAGCAGGTGGCATATGGGAGCCCATAGTTCCACAACAACAGGTGCACGCCTCATTCTTTTCTGCAGGCAGTGGCTGCTATTTCTGAACAGGAGCTGGGAAAATGTAAGGGTTGAGTGCGGATCTAGTGGGCATTTGAGTGTGGGTAGGACAAGGGAGCTCCGGGTGCCAAGCTTCAAGGCTTAAAGTTGCCATGGCAACTCTATGGCCTACCTCCAAGGTAGTTCAGGGCAGAGCCTCCGGCAGGTACTATTCCTGCCTCTTGCTGGTAGATCCTCAGAGGCTCCTGAGTCTGTCAGTAATGATGCCACCTTTCTTTCCAGTGTCCCCTGAGGTCCTTATCCGTCCCTGCCAGAGGATAGGGTGGACTGACTTCCGGGTTGACTGGTGGGCTCAAGCTTGAGATCAAGACATGAGGGGTTGACTACAGGGGGGTTAGACTATTTTCTGCAGCCCCAGGAGGGAACAACTGGGACAGATGCACATGCACACACACACACACACACACACACACACACACACACACACCCTATTCCTGAACTGGAGAGATCTTGTATGAATATCCAAGTAGAAAGGTCTGGGATGGGATTATAGCAGAGAGAGAACACAGCCTGGAGGCAGGGGCTCAGTCCTCCTAGGAGCAGGTTAGAGTCCATCCAAGGTGACTGTGGGTGTTTGCTGCCACCACTGGGGTGTGGTCACAAGTTGGCATGTATGGTTTGGAGGGTTGGAGGGTTCTCACGGTGCAGGCTCTAGACACACATCTGAGGTCTCTGGACTTTGGCTTCGTGGGTGTATATAGTAGGCAGAGTAATGGTCTCTCACGAGCACCCATGTTCTAATCCCTGGAATTTATGACTATGGTCTGGTCCATGGCAAAGGAGAATTCAGGTTGCAGATAGAATTAAGGTTGTTCATCAGCTGATTTTAAAATAAAGGGATTATTCTGGATTATCTGGATGAGCCCAATGTAATCACAGGGCCCTTAAAAGTAGAAGAGAGAGGCAGAAAAGTCAGGGCCAGAGGGGATGGCAGTGTGACAGGGAAGGCAGCCATTGCTGGCCTTGAAGACAGAAAAGAACCATAAGCCAAGGCATGTGGGCAGCCTTGGGAAAAGGCAGGAAAACAGATTATCACCGGGAACCTCAAGAAAGGAACGTAGTCCTGCCAACACTGTGATTTTAGCCCTATGAGACCCGTGTCAGACTTCTGACCTCTAGAACTATAAGATAATAAAAGTGTGTTGTTCTAAGCCACCAAGTTTGTAATGTTTTCACGTGGCAGCAATGTCAGCATTAGGAAACTCGCACAGCGTGCGGCTTGTTGCACAAGATCCTAAGCAGGCTAAAGAGGCTCTGTGCTTGGTTTCATGCACTCTTCTCACTGTGTTAAAATTTGGAATAATTGTGAATACCACCATCTTTTCCTTTTGCATTGGGCCCCACAAATTATGTAGCTGGTCCTGGGGGACAAGGGGAATGGCTCTAGGTGGACAGCCGGGATCGTGATTGCTGGACCATGTGGGAGTTGCTACCCAAGGGCTAATGATTTTTATTAAGAGCGACCACTTGCTCACTTGCTGTGTGCCCAGTGCTGTGCAGACTGCTTAAGGTGCATTTTTCTAATCTCTCGGAGGTTATTATTATTTCTATTTTATATAGGAGAATACCAAGTATTTGTCAAGTTAAGAAACTTACTCAGGTTCCCACAGGCATATGTGGCAGAAACAGTATTCTTACCTGGGTCTTGTGTCTTTAGGGCACTGCCTTGACACCCTGGCCCTCCCTGGCCCAGGTGACTTTCTCTAGTTTGGGATCGGGGCTCTGTGGAGGTGACCCAGAGACCTGCAGACATGGAGATGTGTCCTCCATGAGGGCAGCCCCAGAACAAAAGACGGTGATTCTGCTATTGCATTGAAAATGTTAACCACACACATTGGAAGGGAATACTCCTTTAGTAAAGCACCCTGGGCAAACTTTCTGATTTTTTTTTTCAGATTCTTTTTTTTTTTTTTATTGGAGTTCAATTTGCCAACATATAGCATAAGATATTTGCAAATGACCTGTCAGATAAAGGGCTAGTTTCCAAGATCTATAAAGAACTTATGAAACTCAACAGCAAAGAAGCAAACAATCCAATCATGAAATGGGCAAAAGACATGAAGAGAAATCTCACAGAGGAAGACATGGACATGGCCAACACACACATGAGAAAATGCTCCGCATCACTTGCCATCAGGGAAATACAAATCAAAACCACAATGAGATCCCACCTCACACCAGTGAGAATGGGGAAAATTAACAAGCCAGGAAACAACAAATGTTGGAGAGGATGCGGAGAAAGGGGAAACATTCTGATTCTTAACGTTAAGCTGGTTGTGGGCCAGTAGTATCATGTGGGCTGTTCTTAAAGGTAATAGAATCTTGAGCTATATTAATAGAAATATAAGGTCTTTAAAAGGGGAGGTGATAGTTTTGTCTGTTTTGCCACTCAGATGACAACTGCAGAATTGGATTTGAAGGGATATGGAGGAGGAATATGGTCAGAGGAGAGCAAGGCAAGAGAGAAAGTGGATAACATGATAGATGCGGTTCCTGTGTAGATTGTAGAGTGCTGTGACAAGCTGGTTGACCTCCAGCAAGTCCCCCAGCCTCCCTCCCTACACCTTGATTTTCCTGTGCACAGATTAGACGTGGTGATACAAAGGTTGAATTATAATATACAGAGAACTCTTAGAGCACAGCCTGACACATGGTAGCTGCTATTTACTTTTCTCAATACTGGTATCATCTGGGCCTTTGATCTGTAAAAGAGATGGCCTGGGGGGACATGACCATGACTTGAACTACCTGAAGGGACTGCTGTGTGGACAAGGAGCCCCAGGGGACAGGCCATCAGCTGCAGCAATAAGGTGAGAGGAGGAGAGGGATTTCTCCGCAGTCCCAGAGTTCTGGGCATCAGAGGCCAGAGCCAGTTCTGCTGGAGAGCAAAGATGCTCCATCCCACTTTTTTCTGACCCAAGGGTCCACTCTCCCCAACTGCACATTCTCTTTGCCAAGGGCCTGACCTGCGGGCCAACAAACTCGCCACCTGGAGACGCTCAGCCCCTTACGTGCCTTCTCCGCCAGAGCCAGCTGGCTTGTTCCCTGGGGCTGCTGTCCATGGAGCCCCAGGGAGTCCATTAACCCTGGATTTCTAGTAAGATGTTTTAGGAGCAAATGGTCTGTTTCCCTGCTTCCTGTTGGTTGTTTACATTTCAAACGACTCTCTTCCCTCTTGTCCTACTTCCATAGCAGGCCCTTTCTCTAAAAAGGTGTAATCACCTGAAAGATGTTTGTAGAGGGTCTCCCTCTGGGTGAAAGCTGCACACTTCGATGATCTCATCTGCTTGGGAGTTTACCTGTCTGGTTTCTTATCAGATGGGCCTATATCTCCTGCCTTGCAGACCACCGAAGCTTCCAGTTCTTAGGAGTCCACTTCTCTCCCCTAGGTGAGCCAGACGTGGTGTCTTGCCAGGTCCCTGAAGCCTCTGGATATCCCCACCCTGGCTCCATTTACGCCTCTGGCTTATCAGAGGATAAGAGAAACTGGATAACATGACAGACAGATGAAGTTTCTGCTTATGGAGCGATGTTTAGTGCCCGCTTGGGTGGCACACATACTAAATTGGACACATACTAAAATTGGAATGACGAGATTAGCGTGGCCCCTGCACAAGGATGACACGTACAGAGCGATGTTTAAACCTTGGGTTGCAAGGCCACGTCTCTCATTTTCAAACTGGTTGACCTCCAGCAAGTTACTGAGGCTCTCGGACCTTTCTTGTAAGATAATTCATTTTTGTTGTTTTAAGGCACCAGGTTTATAGTGATTTTTTTTTAATGGCAACTACGTGAGTGTGAAGAAACCATACAGCACGCAGTCAGCTCGGTGATTCCTGTTCTGTCGGGGCATGCTGGATTCCCACCCACAGGGCTTTCATGGGCTTGAATTAGTTCTGCTGTTCATCATTCGAGTATTTATTCATTTGTTCATTCAGCCAGACACCCAGTGATTCCGGAGTTTCAGGGATACCCGGTGAGTAAAGCAGATGTGCTCTTGACCTCGTGCAGTTTACCGTCTAGCGGAGACACTGGCGTTTGTTAAATAGTCGCATAAAAACACGGCGGGAAGGCAGGCACGTGGCATTGCAAGTAAAGCAAAGGAGGCTGTGAGAGTCTGATGAGGGATCCACTCCCGGCCCAGGAGCCACTCTGGGCCTCTCCCAGCTATGTCTCATGTGCGTTCCACGAGCGAGGAACTGAGTTCCCTCAGCAGCTGTGGGGTGTGTGTGGGGGGATTCTTTGTGGGTTGATGTTCCTACACAGACACATCATCACACAATCGGAAGCCACGTGTTCAGGTGTGGAAGAGCGAAGCATAGCTCAGGACGTCCTGGAGCAGCTCGAGCCTGCATCCCCTGTGTCCAGGGGTGACTGTCTGCAACTCCAGCTCCCTGACCTGTCCTGTTCCAACCCCATCATTCCTGCTGCCCCAGACTCCTGCTTCCTGCCTTTCTGGGGCATCTCATGTTCGGCTCCCCCCCAACACACACACACACACACACACACACACACACACACACACGAGAGAGAGAGAGAGAGAGAGAGAGAGAGAGAGAGAGAGCTAGATCGAGTCACTGGTACTTCTTCAGTATTGCCAGATCTGGCTGTGCAGAGCTCTTGGGCTGGGCTGCCCTGCATGCTGATGGCCAGGCTGTTGATAGCTGCTTGGGGCTCAGGAATCAGCCTCTGGTCCCATCAGTGGGGGGCCAAATGATGAAGCCATAGGACAGAAGAGCCAGACATCTTTATACAAGGAGTCACTGGGATGTTTTATCCCAGCAGGAACGATGTGTCAGGAAGAGTTCCAGGCTTCGGAGCCCACAGTGCTTTATCCTATTTGCACACATCACAGACACATGACATCCTCTCCATCTTTCATCGGAGTTAGCAGCCTGGAGTGACTTCTGTTTTGTCTCCCACCCACCAGGTGTCTGGATTGTCACAACACCATTGTTTTTCCAGATACATCTCTGGGTGAGCGTGGAAAGGAAGATACAGACCCTGGTTTAGCAGGGATTATGAGTATAGGCTTTGGTGGCAAACAAGCCCAGGTTTCAGCCCTGGAAAATAACTCACTATCTTAGCCCTGTTTTCATCATCTATAAAACAGAGATAATGGTGTTTACCATATAGAATTGTAGGAAGGAATAAATAAATGTAGGAGGGGAGAATAAAAATATCCATACATCTCTTAGCATGGTTTATGGCAAATCATGAGCTCTCAGAAAATGGAAATGATTGCTATTATAACTTCCAAATATTCTACGCAGGATCCATGGGCAGTAGGGGTGGCAAGCACATGCAGTCTCGTAGCTATAGAGGTCATGGAGATATAAAATATAAGTGAAAATCTTGATTATCCTCACCCTCAATGAGAATCCCCACATTGCCCTCATTTTTGGGTTTCATTAAGTCCAGCAGACTAGATGCTAGCAAGCCTGGATCTAATCTGGAAAGGTCTAGAAGAAACCAGCAGGGTACCCACGTGAGGCCAGAGGAGGATCAAGTAAGTCCTGTGGGTGCAGGTAGGAGCAGGGAGGCTGGGGTGAGGACACTGATGGTCTCAAAGGGACAAGAAGGCAGGATTGACCCCGGAGCCAGGCTGTGTCCCAGGGTTATGTTCTAGGTGGTTAGTGGTGTTCTTGATCCCTCGTGTGCTGACCATGGCTACAGGGGAGGGCCTCTTGGGAGAAGCCTGGGAAGAAAGGGATTGGGGACACTCAGAGGAGTGGGTATCTGGTCGTGTCATCTTCTTGCTGCTTGGTCCAGGAAGGTCCCTGCTCCACTCTGAGCACCCTGGCATATTTGGATCAGGTTACCCCTTGCATTGGCCGATAGCCTCAGCTCACGTTCGACACTGATCTTCATCCTGGAAGAGGTCTACCCTGGTCAAGCAGCCTCCCCAGGAGTTATCACCCTGACTGACTGGGAGCTTATAGATTGACCAAGGTCATGGGGAGGGGAGAGTCTGCTGATGCCACAGGGAGGCATCTGACTGCTGCCCAGGGTGGTGCCAGGCCACCAGGAGCCAGGGTTGGCCTCACTTACTTGGCCATTGCTTCCCTGCCTCTCACAGGCCACACTGGCACTGAAGCTCTTGATATAAATGTGCTTTATAAGGAGATCAAAACAGTGTTGGGGAGCTCTGCTGAGATGCTTCTACATAGCTGCTCCCATCCCGCATTGCCTTCTGTGTGCAGAGATCGATAAAGTCGAGTTTATCATGACCATCAATTCCAGCTTATTAGACAGCCGTAGTACTCCCCTCTCAGAAATGCCTTGTTTTTATCTCTAGTGGAAAATGCCTCGACTTTGAACAAGAATAAAAGTAAAAAGGGAACTTTTATGGCTTAATTTTATAGGAGAATATGCCTCTTCTCAAAATGAGTAGGGAACTGGTCTTGTACTTTCAGGCTTTCTCCAGAAGCATCAACAGGGAAAGGCCTGTGTGGCTCCTCTGACTCTTATGTGCTCTGATCCTTCTCTGGGGAAGTGAGCAGGAAAGAGGGAGGGTGTAGGGGCCAGACCCTGGAGGACAGAAGTGCAGGGGGGAGAGCATCTCGGTGGTGTGAACACAGACGCAAAGCTCTCAAGGGTAGGGGAGGGCAGTGCTGATAGATGGACGAAGCAAGTGGCTGGACTCTGGAGCAGAAGTGCTGGGCTTGAGTCCAGAACAACTCCCTTCCATAGTGGTTCTTGAATGTGAACTAATTTTGAAAGCCTTGAGCTGCCCTGTGGCAGGCAGGCTTCTGCCCTGAGTTCAGTGTTCAGCAGGGACCGTGGTGAGTGTGACCAGCAGGTATGTGGGCATCTCGCCTGACACGCTGTTCTTCCTCCTTCTTTTTGCCTCCTTTCTCCAACAATGCAAGTTCTGGTTCAGTGTTGAGAAGAAAATACGAACCATGACTGTGTGTTGATGTGTGTGTGCTGGGAACTTTGAGAAGGTAGCACGAGTGTACTCAGCAGATGCCGACTGAATGCCTGCTGTTGGCCAGGCACTGTGCTCGGCTGTGAGCATGCAGCCGCGAGCAAGCCTTGTCCCTACCCTCAACCAGGCTAGGGACACTGGTTTACTCATTGGATGAGCAACTGTGCCGCTTTGCTGGGGACTCCCAGTGCTGAAATCAGGACATTTGGTCCCCTACGTAATCGTGATGACATTAAGGGGAAGTTTCTTGTGGCAGTTGGTGGTGGTGACCAGGTGCTGCGTGAGAGGGAAAGCTGTTTCTTTAATGAGATGTCTTCACCATGTGGGAGAGAGAAGATCCTGAGTTTTACAGAATTTTATAGAGGAAAGACAACTACGCCGTCATATCTTCTGCCTCCCTTATTCTATGACACAACATGGAGAAAGGTGAAGTGGCTCACCCAGGGTCCCACAGCAAGTCAGGGCAGACCCTGAGCTCGGTGGCCTCATGCACCCTCCAATGCTCTGGTCCCACCTTGTCCTTATCCTGCCCACCCCTCACCCTCTGCTCAGCCACAGTCATATTTTCAGCTGGGCTCCAATTAGCTGAAGGGTGAGGGAGGGTGCCTGCGGTGTGGAGAGGCCAGGGCAGCGCAGCTCTTGCTGGAGAACTGTGAGCAGCTCCCAGGAGACAAAGGGAGGAAAGGATTTAAGGAGGTCAGGACGTTTGGCCCCGGAGGGATCCCTTAATCACAGTGCAAAGGACCTGAAGAGTGGCCGCAGACTGAATGTGAGGAAGTGAAGCCATAAATTCAGGGGAGGAAGGACCCGCTGGTGGGGAGAGGCCCTGACTCTCCAACAGGGGGAGGAGGTTTGCAGGAAAAAAGGAACGTGCTGGGGTCAGCAGCATGCATGTAAAATTTAGGCCTTCCATAAAATAAATAGCCCTGTTAGCTTTGTTTAATTCCCGAAACCTACTGTGCGCCAGACTCTGGCTTAAGGGTTAGAGCACAGTAGCAACATAGAGCCCCTGCTCTGGGGTGGGGTGGGGGTGGGGGCTGCAGTATAACAGGGGGAGACAGACAATAAACATGTCCTGATAGGATGCACTACTTTAGGTGTTTTGTTATGTTCAAAAGGGCTTGGGTGTAAAAACCTCTTATGTTCGAAGGAGTCTGTTATGTGAAAAATGGTGATCAGCAGAGTTTAGCTTGTGAAATGAATAGAATGTTTCCATGATACTTAGGGAAAGACCATGGGGAATCGGGTCCCCAGGCCCCAGGGGTTCAAACCATCAGGTGGGGGGGGTGTGCCACCACTGGGAGAGATGGGGAGAAGGAGTGGTGATGTTCAGAAGTAAGAAGGGAGGGGAGTAGAGGAAGACAGCCCCTAGCTCTGGGGGATCCTCAGGAGCAACCTGGAGCTCTAGTTGGTGGGGCCGGGAGGCCCCGAGGAAGTGTGGAGGAGCCCTGCCAGCCACAGGGTCTCCGTCTTCCCTGCTGGAGGCGTTAGTGGGAAGGACAGGGAGCATGGACCTCTGTACTGACCTTCCTGGGAGCTGTTTGCTATACTTTATTAAAAAAAATAATGATGATGATGTTAAAGGTCATGTGCCAGCAGTTTGACCATATATAGTATAATTTTTAAAATGCAGTTAGCGAGTGGGTTGTATGTTAATGCTTCCATCAGTTTTCATGCCTAAGGAAGGGCCAGACACTGGTCTGGATAGACATAAATAAGCACCATGAACCTTCTCAACGGGTCTTAACAAAATCACATTCATGACAACAAAACTTTTTTGCAGGAATGGTCCGATGAGCTTAAAGAGTCCTTCTGGTCTTTCTCCTTCACTAAAGTCCCTCCCTTCAGCTCCCCATCCCCTTCATCCCTTCCCTGCACTTACGTGAGCCAGGTTCCCCTCACAGCACCGTTCCCTCGGCCCCACAGGGCCTTTGCACGACTTGCTTTTTCGTACCATTTAAGTTTCTGACTAAATGTTGGCTCCTCAAGGAGCCCTTCCCCGACCACTCCTTCTGGAACAGCTGCCAAGACAGCTCCCTGTCCTCTTACCCCTGAGATACTTTCCATCTCAGTCCTCGTGTGAAACTGTATCATTTGTTTGCTTCCACGTTTCCCAGTTTCCCCTGTCAAAGTGAGGATGGGTATTTGGTCTGTGCCCTGACTACAGTAGTACCTGCCCCATGGAAGAAGCCCAAGAAATATTTATTCCATTAAATACAAGAATGAAAGCCTTCTACACCAATCTGCTAACCTGGTGGTTTTATGAAAATTATAAGTACGATGTGGATTTGGGGAAAGGTTCAACTCTTCCCCTTCCCCCATCTCTCTTTGGTGAGAGAGAGAAGGAGAGCTGGAAATAGAATGGGAGAAGTTTCTGTAAATTTCTGGTAACCATAGAGACAGTGATTTTAGTTTATTAATCTCCTGCTCTTAAGCAGGCTGGGGCCCCACAGTGATTTCTCCAAATTGCTCAGCGCTGGTTATCCTGCAGCCTTCCTCATTAGGGAAGAACAGGCCCATTCCTATCCGCAAGCACTTTAATTGCCGACAAGCAGAAGCTCTGTGCTATTATGCTCATTATTGCATGTTCTCACCTGGTCGCATCTCCCACCTTGGAGCCGTACAACACGGTCACCAGCTCAAAACCCCAGGAGCTGACAGTGGCCGGTGACAGGAGTGGGCAGTCTGCTCTCTGAGCCCAGGGCCGGTCATTTCTGCTCTTTTCTTTCATTCAACAATCCTGAAGATGGGATCAGTGCCTTCTGGAACAATGTTTCACTTCAGCCAGAGCAGGGCACCAGCCATGGTTTCCTGCCCGCTAAGGCAATGCTTGCAGTGGTCGTGTGTTCCTCTTCCCATGGGGAATAGCGTGTAGACTTTTATGGTTTTGCTCAAGTCCTTTGGGTGAGAGACCTTCAACTGACTTCAGGGTTTTTGGAGAACTTGGAGGCAAGTGGGACAGTTGGAGGCAATCTCTCCAGCAACCAGTATACCCTTTTTTTTAAAAAAAGATTTTATTTATTTATTCATGAGAGACACAGAGAGAGGCAGAGACATAGGCAGAGGGAGAAGCAGGCTCCCTGCAGGAGCCTGATCTGAGACTTGATCCTGGAACTCCAGGATCACGACCTGAGCCAAAGGCAGATACTCAACCGTTGAGCCACCCAGGTGTCCCACAACCATTATTCCTTAAGGGAAGAATCCGGGTGTAGATGTCAGAAGACCAGAGATGGGCTTCTGTCTTGGCAGCTGACTCACGGTAGGGAGACTCAGTCTCTCTGAGCCTTCATGCCCTCATCTGTGAGGTGAGATTGAACTTGTCCTTCCATTTTTCATTCGTGTGGAGTCTTGGACTCTACCTTCAACCTGGTTCTGGAGGCCAGATCCTGGTGATGAATGAGAAGTAGGAGAGTCCCCAGGCAGTATGCCTCCTGGAGTGAGGCGGAGTGGATTCTAGTAGTAGAAGTCTCTGGAAGGACACATATTTCTCTCCAGAGGCAGATCATCTGAGGTCTGCCCTCACCTAGATATTGGCTGCCATTTTGAAAAAACAGAACAGAACAAAACAAAAACAAAAACCTAAGGCTTTCCTTTGGTTGCATTTTTCTCTCCTAGTAGGTTTAGAAATACTGAGCCATTCTTCCAGTAAACACTCAGTGACCACCTGCTGGCTTCCAGGTACTGCCCTCGGTGTAATGATACAGCTATTCAGCTGGGATAGTCAACAAATTCAGACTCTGTAGAGGTACAAACCAGTTTTAATGGTGTGAGCCTGTCGGTTGCACACTTAGGAATTGTCTTAAGTATCGAATAAGAGGCCCTGGGAAGAATCTAGACTCCTGAGCCATCTGGCAAAGCTGAAGCCGACATGAGGTGCGCCAGCACCTGGGGTGACCTCATCTGAATAACCAACAGATCTAAGAGCCTGGCTGTTTGTCTTTCTAGGTGCCGCAACCTCTCCTTCCCTGAGAGCCTGCCAGAGGTGAGCATCGTGTTCATTTTCGTCAACGAGGCCCTGTCGGTGCTGCTGCGCTCCATCCACTCAGCCATTGAACGCACACCTCCACACCTGCTCAAGGAGATCATCCTGGTGGATGACAACAGCAGTAACGGTGAGTGCCTGAACCCCACTGGGCCCAGAACTCTGTTCTGGGCCTGACATCTGAGCAGAAGGTTCAGCTTCCATTGGGGGTTCTCATTTTCTTAAGGCTCTCCATGCCTGCTCCTTCAGAGATGGAAGATTCTTGGTGGTCACTGCTCTGGGTGGTTCACTCCATAGGTGTGCCCTCTCTGTATCCCGGAGGGGCCTGGTCCCCATGCTTTTCCTTACTGGCTGTCTGTCCACCCTCTTCTCTAACATCCTAGTAACAGTATAAGGTAAATAGCTGTGACCTTCACCCCACCACATACAGAGTGGGTATTTCCTGTGACTCTTTTCCATGAAACATCATTTCAGTTCATGGTGTTCCTTAGCGTCTACCTGGATGATAATTCATGTCATCTTGGCGGTGGTGGTGCTGATGGTGGAGGTGTCAATGGCGCTGGTGCTGTGGAAGGTCACAGTGGTATCAATGGCGGGGCTGGTCGTGGATGTATAACACGGTGACAACCACAGAGCTGTTGAAGGTCTGTCCTCTTTGCTGGATGCCCTGCTCCCTGTTCTGTCTGGCCTTAGCAAAGCCCCAGGTGGCCGCCAACCACATGTTGAAGCCCTCCCCCTTCTGTCTCCCCCTTTCCAGCTATCTGTCCCCCTTGGTGTGGATTCCAGGGTCTCTAATACCGACATATACCACCCCCATAATCTCCAAACTTAGAGACCATGTACTGAGATGGTTTAAAAAAAAAAAAAAAAACAGCGCTCCCGATAGGATGATTAAAATGGATGTGCTTTGGCTAATGCATGATTTTAAAAACTAGACTGCTGGGTCACAGGATCGTAGAGTCACTGAGCCTGTGTTATCTTTAGTGCTTTTCTCTGGTATCAGGTAGTAAATTTTCCAGTGAATCAGTTGCTGTAATGAGAAGTTCAGATGGGCAATTTGTGTTTTGTTATCAATTAAAGCTGAAACATATCAGATAATTGAAATATATTTAATCTCAATAAGCAAATTTTCCTTTTCATTTTATCATGTAGCGAGAAGTGTAGGAGCAGAGCTATGAAGCGGATTTTAGAGCTTTCTGAAGGGCAGTGCTTATGAATCACTTGACTCTAATTGTTCCATGGGTGTGAAGGAATGAAAAAACATCAGAGGATGATAGCAAATAGGCAGCATAGTTTTAAAGGTGATTATCTATTATGAGGGATACAGGAAGGGCCCCAGCTCCCACTTCTTGCAGCTACTTGCTGTTAACCTTGCTTGTGTCCATGCAATGGGTGCCTCAGAAAGCTCCCATTCTCCAATGGCTGACACCAGAACAGCTTGACTAGAGCACCCATGCACCCTACCTCGCTCCACCCAGGCCTGCTGGCCCTTCCCCTTTTACATTATGAGAAGCCTAAGGATGAATGAGCTGTCTGTCTCTCCAAGAGTGAGGACATCCCCTAAGCAAAAGGCATCCTTACACTACGTCCTGCTGTAGGGGTGGGTATGGGGATCGAGGGCTCTTTATTGGCCTGAGAGATACCACAAAGGAAGCATCCACTGAATCTCTTGACTAACAGAGTTATGGGCAAGTGGGCCTAAGGAGGGCTGGTGAATTAATGGCTCAGTTTCAAGCCAGGGTGGCTCTGAGGATGATGGTGCATTCCCAGAAGAGGGAGGCAGAAGGAGCAGTGAGTGGGATGGGTGCAGGGGATGGTTCTTCTTCAGGGGTGGAGAGCTCTCAAACCTCAAACACTAGGGAGTATTACACTGATGGTACAGCTAAGTATCTTGACTGTGCTGCTGGTTACCCAAAATTACATGTGACAAAATGGCACAGAACGACATACTCACACCCAGATGGGTACTTGTCTTACTGGAGATCTCCGAGGAGCTCTGCGGGCGGAGGCAACATCAGTGTGCTCATTTTGATATTGTACTACAGTCGTGTAAGATGTCAGCATTGCAGGAAGCTCGGTGAAGGGTGCATGGGACCTCCTTGTACATTTTTGCATACTTTCCTGTGACTCTGTAATTGCTTCAAAATATAAAGCTAAAACAAATAAACCTCTCTGCCAGAAGATTCTAATTCAGTAAGTTTGAGGTGGAATCTGGCCATCTCAGTTTTTAAAAGCATTCTTAGTAATTCTGCTGCATAGGTTGTGTTGAGAACCCGTGGTTAAATGAATGGGATGTAGCTTTGCTTTTGTACGTGGGAAATTCCAGTACTCCAGCCTCTGGGCTGAAGTCTCAAGTCATGGGTTCTGGATCCTCTCCACCACTGGATGAATGACCACGTAAACACGCCTCAATGTCTCAGAGTCTTAGTTTCTTCCTTTGTAAAATGGGGATGATGACCCTCCCTTGCTTGCCTGTCCGCCTGACATGGTCAAGTGCATGCCTGAATTGAACGCTGCCAGCTTTTACCCCTCCCCAGCCCTCACGTCCATTCCCAGGAGACGGCTGGCCTGCAAAGCAAGCCAACTGCACAGCAGGGTCTCAAGAGAGGGAAATGTGGGAATGCAAATTTGGAGTCTTTTACACAGAATAACTGAAGCCATTGACTGGGAGGTGACGGTGGCAAAGGAGGGAGAACCAGAAAAGAAGCTGGAGAGAACACTGAGTGAAAGACATTAAGGAGACAAAACAGGAGCGGGCAGGAGAATCTGGAAGATTCTGACAGACTCCACAGACAGAGACAATTCCCGGAGTGAGAGTCATTTATTTGAACGAACCCACAGATAGGTCGAAGGACACAGAGTCTTAGAAGAAGCCCCCAGATTTGGAAGGTGCAGATCATGGAAACCTCAGCGTGTAGCTTTGGTAAAATACTGGGGGTGGGGGTTTGTGGAAACCAGACACAGACAAAGAGCAGACAGGGAGGTAGATTTTTGTCAGGGATTTCGGCTGTCAAAGAGAATCAGGAGCTAAGGCAGGAACTGGAGCAATGCTTCGCTCGCATTCACACACACACTCACACACTCACACACTCACAAAAATTCTAACCGTGATCCACAGCAAGAAAGTCATTTACATCATGACCCAGGATGACACGCCTGCTTGCACTCATACAATAGCATACACTATTGAAACAAAACTTTTAAGAGACAATAGTTAGCCTTCTAATGTGCGAAGCACTATGGAATTTTCTATTATAATCTGGTCTGTGTATTCAGTTGTACTGTATTGTATTGTATTATTTCTCTCTCTTTTGAAAAGCAGGTTGTTCTCAACACCCTGACTGCACATTAGAAATACTTGGAAGGCTTTTAAGACATCCGGGTGGCTATCTCTTAGCTCTGGTGATTTCATTAGTCTGGGGACGAGGTGCCTGCGTCCTTTGAGGCCAAGGCGTGGAAGAAGGTCTCTGAGGAGGGAGGAGAAGATGACATCCAGGGCGCAGAAATTAGGGCTGGCTCTGGGAAGAAAAGGCTCATTTTGTCCCACTCGGGAAGAGCAGATGAGTGAAGAGGGAGATAGCTAGAGGCAGTGAGGGGTGTCGGGAGGGGTGCCGGGAGGCTGGCAGGACAATGGTGCCCTGCAGCATGAGGGACCTCGGGTGGGCGGGGGGCATGGTGGGACGGACACTGGTCCCTGCTGAAATACCCCTGCGTGGAACGGGGCAGAAGGTGACCTGTAATGGGTCTGTCCCCGAGACCAGCCTGAGCTGAGCTCGAGAAGGGAGGAAGAGACCCTTAGACTGTGGCTCTTGGAGGAGGAGAACCATCGTGCCTTCGCAAAGACGCAACCAGCCTGGCTTAGGGGAAGGTGGCTCTATGACCACCTGAGCAGGTCCCATCTGGGGCTGGTGTCTCTGGGGCATCATCACACACAGCACAGGAATTGAGTTTGCTTCGTGACAGGCCAAGGCAGTTTGGTTCCACACACGTTTAGGGAGCACCCAGCCTGGGCCAAGGGCACGAAGGCAACCTGGCCCCTGACATCGGGGAATCCTGCAAATAAGCCTAAAATGGAGATGAAGCATAATAGGACTCTGTTTCTGGTCTCAGTTGCCACTTCCTGGCCATGGTCTTCTGCTTTGGTTGTATGTGCCACGTGGGGACAACGGGCCCTGCCCGCTCTGCCTGCCCCATAGCCACTGAGGATACATGAGGTAACAGCAGCGAAGGTTCTGTGCAAGCTGCAAGGTGCGAAGGGTGTCCTGAGGGTGAGTTTAAATGGCAGTAACAACAACAACAACAGCTAATAATAATAGCTGTTGTGTAGCTACTGCTTAAAGGCCAACTCTTGCTTTTCTCTCCTTCCTGAAGCAATGTGCTCTGGTGGCAAGAGCGCAGAGGCGCAGAATTTGGCCTTAGGCCAGCTTTTCTCTTCCAGCTCTTTCTAGCTTCTTCCTGGCTGTGCGCTCTTAACCTCTGTGAACCCTATTTTTCTTATCTGTGAAATTGGGATGTGGGATTTCTACCTCAGGGATTGTTGGGAGGCCTGAATGAGATAAGGCATGATGGAAGGGACGTCTGTGCTTAAAACTCTAAATGAAGCCGGAATACAGAGCTTTCGGAATGTCTTCCCAGGCGATGTCACGCTTTCTGTGTGTGCTCGTGTGACGTCTCCCCCAAATCCCTCCTCTGCAGGCATTTTTGTTTTGGGGTCAGGCCTGTGTTTCCATAAACATAGGAAAGGAGCCACTAATGACCCCTTTCTTCACCCAAGTCCCTCTAGATCTTTAGCTCTCTCCCTCAGAAGCCAAGGACTAGAGGCTCTGCAGATGGTCCTTGTGTAGGCCTCTGAGTCCTTGTTCTCTGCCTGCTTAGCAATTTCCTAAACAAGCTCCACTCTTTCAGGGGCTGGCTCCTGTGTAGGATGCTGTCGTTCTGCTAATGTGGTCTCAAACTTCAGTGTTTGAGCTTGATTAAAAATATAGAGGTTCACTCAGGCACGTTTTTGCCTCAGGACATTTGCACTTGCTGCTGCCTTCACTTGGAATGCTCCTACTCTTAATATCTGCATGACCTGATCTTTTGCCTCTTCAGGCCTTTGTTCAAATATTTAAAACCTGTTTGAAACGGCAGCCTTACCCCCATCACTCCTCATCCCTTCCTTGTTTCTTGTCTTCCACAGTGCCTATTCCTATCTGATATACTGTACCCACTGGGTTACTTTATTTATTTGTACATTTTCGCTCCACCAGTATGGAAGTTCCATGAAGACAGGGACTTCTGTGTGGTTCATCGCTGTATCTCCAGCACCTAGAATACTGCATGGTACTTGTAGGTGTGTGATAAATATCGATTCATTGAATGAATGAATTTTGATTCTGTAGGTCTGCCAGCAAGGCTTGGAATCTGCATTTTAATAAGCTTTCCAGAGCATTCTTATGCACTGGGCCATTCTCTGGGAATCGCTGCTGTAACTATTGTCCCCCATCTGTACTGCAGCTGAGGAGCTTGGGATAAAAGGCACTTCAGCAACCCCAGAGCAAGCCTCAGGCCGCAGGCATTGCTGGGTGGAGTGTTTCTTCCCCTGGTGGGGCCCCTGGGACCCCCTTGCTGCATCTCAGGGAGATGACGTGAGTGGCGGGCCGACTGCAGAACAGACTGCAGAACAGGAGCTTCTCCTGCGGTTGCCCCAACCTGACCTGAACTCAGGTCCTATGCACGGAGGCAGATGGCCGACCGCAGGCCTCCTCCCTTCACGTTACCCAACCTCTGCAGACATTCCCGACAGTGGTGGCCATGGCCTGCCTGCCCCGTAGCGCTGAGGCAGTGCTTCCCCTCCCTGGCTCCTCTTCCTCATTATCTCGGGAAATGGTGGGAACACAGCTCTGAGCCTCCTGGTTTTAATTACTGTACTCTCAGCGAATCCCAGTGGACCAACGTCTTTAGCTGGGACTGAGTGATTTAACCTTTATGGACCTCCAGGGTGTGTGTGGGGGGGAGTAGAGTAGCAGAATTTGCTGCTGACAGCATCATCCCTGCCTTTGATCATCTGCATTCACTTAGAGATTTGTTCATCTATTCATTCATTCATTCATTCATTCCCGCAGTAGGCTTTTGACAACCGCATGCTTTGTGCTAGTACTTCAGCACGCAGCCAAGCACTTACCCCTGCCCCCATGGTGAGCACATTCAGGTGACACAGGCATTCCAGTACCTGGCTAATGTGGTCTTCAATAAACATGAGCTGTTTCAGGTTCCCTCCCCAGCTGTCTCAGAGTCACCACATCCCACAATCCAGCTGCCTCTACGTCCAAAGAAATTTCTTTTGCTGAATTCAGTTTCTGTTTCCTTTTTTTTTCTTTAAGATCTATTTATTTATTTTAGAGAGAAAGAGAGAGAACTAGCAGGAGGGGCAGAGGGAGAGGGAGAGAGAATCTCAAGCAGATTCCATACTGAGCTCAGAGCCCGACGCAGGGCTCCATCCCATGACCCTGAGATCATATAAGTGGAAACCAAGAGTCTGGCACTCAACCAATTGCGCCATCCAGGCGCCCCATCAATTTCTGTTTCCTTTTTTAAACTAATGTCCTCTTTTGGTAAACTTAAAAATCATATACCCTTCTTTTCATGCTACTTGAGATTTCAAAATGAATCTGAATTTTGTGGCTAAAAGCACATCAAAGCAATGGCAATATCAAATGTTCTTTTAAGAATCCCCTTCCCTAGAGATTTCGGTCTGCTCTTGGCTGGCAGTGACTTACCCAGTCTAACCCCTGTCTTACGCTTGTCCTCTTCTGCTGCCTTCCAACAAGGGAATGGCCAGTTCCCAGTACCTCATACACTCAAAGCTGGTTGGTCTCTCTCCTTGGTGATGAATATGCTTTGCTCATAGATCCAGCCTTCTCACTGGTCACATTTGCTCAAAACCTTTGACAAATGTTGGCGGGATGAGGCATAGAACCAAGCAGCCTCTAGAGACAGGGCAAATGGAGCTGTCCCTCTGCTGCCACAGGGGGAGGCAGACAGACAGCCAATCCAACCCCATCTGGGAGGAAACCGAGGACCAATGTAGGACAGGGACTTGCCAGGGCCGCACAGTGTGTGAGTGACAGAGTTGAGGTAGGACCTTGGGTCTTCTGACTCCCATCAAGCTGTCTCCTCCAGCCCATGCTGTGTCCCCATGGGGCCCTATGTTGGGTCTTTCCACTGTCCACACTCTACAGGGACATGGAAGCCCATGGCCAGGCACCCTAGGCTTGGTGATGGTGGCTGCAGGCCATTTGCTTTGCTTAGCCCTCTTCTGAGAATGCCTGACCTCCCACACCCACCCCCTTTGCCCAATTCAAGCCTCAGGGATCATTAAGGTGGCAGTGCTTCCAAAAAGCCTTCCACCACTCTGCTTTCCACCTGCCAGCTGGATCAGGAAGTTCACCTTAGCCTTCCCATGTGCTCTGGCTTCCTCCCTCACACACTATTTTTACTGGTTATTTACTCACTAGTTATAGTGAGCAGTTTAGCAGAGATTAGCCAAGGTGACCAGTGTGAGAGAGACATGATATTAGGCATCTCAGTGTCCCTTGACCAACCAGCCCCGTGTTCAGCACATAGTAGTCACTCAGTAAAACTGATTATGAAAGGACACTCCCAATCCCTTAGGGAAATAGGTGGGGTTACCGTCTCTGTTTCATAGATGAAGCAGCCAAGTCTCATTGAGGTGAAAATAAAAGTGATCAGGGCCCAAGGTCATAGCTGGCACATAGTAGGATGGGGATTCAAATCCAGGTCACCTGGCCCTGGAACCCACATCTCTCTACTTAACACACTGCTGGGTGCCTGGGGACTTTTTTTTTTTTAAAGAGTTAGTTTAATTTAGAAATAAACTCTGGTCAGCCTGCTAATTAGAAGGGACCCACTCTTGGAGAGAAAGGCCATCATGGAGGATAAAGCCCTCAAGTGAGGAGGAAATAGCATGGGAGCTGGTACCAGGAGTGCCATGAAGCTGGTCCTGTGCTCAACTATGTGGACAGGTTCCTTCCTGTCTAGTTTTCCCCTGACAGCCAGCCCACCCCATTACTTCTTGGGGAGGGTGGATCAAATCCAGGATGAGCCCTGCATACACACTAAAATGGTGGACCTGTGTCCCAGTGTCTCGTATAGGTTAGCCTCCCCCAGACCCCTCTCAGGTGCAGGACCTGGATCGACTTCAGTGCAGGGCAGCTGGCAGGTGTGCCCATAAGGGGTTCCAGGCTCCTGGCTAGACCGCTGTGCAGTAGGCTGCCTCCGCCCAGGGCTGTCCTTTGACCCCTACTTCTCCAGGCCTGGGCCTCCGACCAGAGTGGCTCCCAGCACTTCTGGGTAGATGGAGTCCTAATCAGGCACCCCCAGCACAGTGAGTACACCAACTGTGCTAGAGCCTATTCATAGTATTTTTAATAAGCTAATCAGTGCTCTACGATCATGGTAAGAACCATTATCAATATCATTTCATATAACAGGGAAACAGACACAGAGGAGTTAAGGAGCTTGTCCAGAGTCATACAAACAAGGGATTTGAACCCAAGCTGTCTGCTTTCAGACCTAACGCCCTTGACTACGAAATAAGGCTGCCTCCAGTACACCATGGGTTTCTGACTTCAAAAGACTTACTGGAATTTTGTCTTCATTCTTTGGAGAGAGAATGCTATTAGGCAGCAGGACCAGCAAAGAAGGAACTTAAGACAAGGGCAGGGCTGTCTCCTCAGCTGGGGCTTTGCCCAAGGTTCAGTAAGAAGGAGAGATGGGTTGCATGGAGGCTACTAGGCATGTGTCAGGGTTGAGAGGAAATCTAAGAGTTGGTAGCCAAGCTTAGGTCATCTCGTGAGAGAGGTGGCTTCCTATTTCCTTCGAAATAGAGAGAAGTCAGTGTGTCTGTGTGAGCACATGTGGAGTGAGTGGCTGTGAGCCAGTGAGTGTGCACTGATGCCGTGTGAGCATAGGTAAGCAATGTGTACAGGCCTGGATGCCCCTGCTGTCTTACTCCGTCCGTTTGGGCTGCTATAACAACATAGCATAGACTGGGTGGCTGAAACCAAAGACATTTATTTCCCATGTTCTGGAGGCTGGGAAGTTCAAGATCTAGGGCAGGCTGATGAGAGCCTGCTTCCTGGCTGATAGATGGCCCCCTTCTTGCTTGTCCTCACTTGGCCTTTCTCTGGTGCATGTGTGTGGGTGGTGAGAATGCAAGCTCTGGTGTCTTGTCCTCTGGGGTGCCAATCCCATCATGGGCTCCACATTCATGACCTCTTCTGACCCCAATCACCTCCCAAAGGCCCCACCTCCAAATACTATGATGTTGGGGATTGGGACTTGACCATATGGATCCGGGCGGCACACAGATTCGGTCCCTCACATCTGCCCACAGATAGTGGTTAAGCCTCATCCACCACTACCTAGAGCCACCTTCATGGTCCTGAGGAACGACCAGTAATTGCACAACTGTGAATCATTGTTATTTTTAAGTGTTGGTGAGACAATCACAGAGCAGTGACGAAGTAGAATCAGAACTCCCAGATTGCTTGTCACCACCTGCTGGGTCCCCCGCCACCCCCTGCAAAGACCCCATCATCCCTTGGCCCAGAGGCTGCCTAATTGTTGTTTAATGTTTCAAAGTCCTACACAAGAGATACTCATTCCAAGCTGTAAAAATACCAACAGCTTTGCATGCAGCTGGAATAATTGCAAAAATTAAAAAAAAAAAAAAAAGAGGAGGAAAAGAATGGTCCGACAGTATTGTGTTTTATGGAGCTCAAAGAATCCCATATAGCTAATCTAATTACAACCAAGGATCAGGAGCTTAAAGGTGTTTATACAGCCAGGCCCATGGGCTGGCAACCCACTCAGCTGCAGGCTTCTCCACACCACCCACCCCTACGCCTTTGACTGGTGTGACGAGAATAGCCCATCCATAAGGCGGGCAGTGGGTACCCAGCAGCCTCGACATGGAAGCAGCCTAGTGCCGAATTCTGCAGGAGTCCTGGAGGCTCTCACCTTTACTCCGTGCTGCTGGGGGTGCTGACTGCACCTGCCACACTGGTCATCACCTGCCTGACCGTTCCTCTTAGGCCAGGCTACAGATTCATGGACTCGGGTATTATCCAGCCCTCTCCCAAGGGAAACCGGATGACTTCTGAGCTCCTGGCAGCTCTGGATAGCAAATGCCCTCCCCTCCCTGATTCAAACCCCCACCTAGGCCTGGGAAGAGCCTTGCGCCCATGACCATAGTGGCAGAAAGGAATCAGATAAATATTTCTGGCAGATTCAGTTGTGTCTGAACCGTCTCTCAGAGCTACCCCACGTAGTTTCACAGGTTATGGCCTTCACCAGAGTACCCCGACATGGGGCCAGTGGGGGGATAAAGTCTAGCTCACGATCTCCTTTTGTGAAGCCACGCATCCTGGTATGAGTCTGTGTCAGGAATGCCTTTCTCTAATTGGGAGTCCAAAGGGGAGTACTTTCCTGTGACACATCAAGGTGCCATGTGCTAATTGCCCGGCCAGCGCTGACCTCTGCAGAGAACAGCTGTCTGTTCCTCCCATGGTGGACAGCATGGCTTTAACAGAGCTGCTGCGGCCTGGGGTGTGTCCTCTGCTCCTGCTGCCCTCCACACCCCAGCCTTCCTCAACCCCCTCTGAGCTGGCCCCACACTTGGCCTTCTGCTTCTGTTCTCTCCCGATCTGCTGTTCCTTCCTGGGATGGAGCCCTTACGCCCTGAGCAGGGCTTTGCCTCCCCATCTAGCCCTGGCCAGCCCTCCTACTTGAGAGGCTTGACCCTGCTCTCTGTACCACCTGGCTGGGGCTCTGCTCCCTGGTCTGATCCACCTGCATCCTGGTGGCTGAGCCCTCCCACTGAAACGAGCATCCTAAGTTAGTGATGCTTGGATGTGCCCAGCGCCGGGTGACGCTGCCTCTTGGTGGACCAGCCCCAGATCTCGGTCAGTTTCTCCAGCCCTGGTCCTGCACGTTGTCAGCCCCTTCTCTGTCCTCACCAGCCACTCTGCCGAGGTCCCAGCGTGCTGCACGGCAGAGCCTGCCTGAGTCTGGCAGTGGGGTGGGTAGCACGTCACTTGGGCTGGACCCCTTTACTGATAAAGGAAACTGACTCGGGGAATCAGAAATTCCCCAGTATGCTTCCCTGGTGGCCAACAAGAGCCCCCGGGAGGGCAAAGGGCCTGCCCTCCTGAGCTCACGAGCTCCCTGGAAGCAATCTGCAGCAGGAGGACTTTGGACCATTTTGCTTTACAAACTAGCCAAGATGACCGGTATTCGATTCACAAAGCCAGCAGGAACCAAATACAAAAAGGCCTTCTTCCAGCGGTCAGCTGTGTGACCATCTGTCGAGGGGGAAATTCCTAGAGCTAGAGCGTTGAGCAAGCGTGGGGGGAAGTCAGGAGACGTCTCTCCTGCCCTCAGGTGAGGGGTCCTGCTGCCGCTGCGGGGAATCCAGCTGTCCCTGGGAAAGGCCAAGGTCATGCTCCCTGCCACCAACCCCGCCCCCCCAACACACGCACACTGCAGCCAGCAGGAGACGTCTCCTTGTCCATTCTTGGCCCTCAGCCTATCTTGCTCAGCAGCTTGTCCAGACAAACTGGTGCTGACGGTGGAAGATCCGTGAATGCCGGGTACTGCCGGGAAGCTGAGGTCCTCCCTCTGCCCCCCACACATTCAAACCTGCTTGAAACCCAACAAGCTAATATTTCCTACTGATGGTAAATCTTTGGAGCATGGAATGCCTTCTGGTGGAACTGATTTTCTGAAAGGCTGCCCCAAACCACACGGCGACTCAGGTGTCCTCCAGCAACTCCAGGGTTTGAGGGCTCAGCAGAAAGGGGAGCATGTGGACAAGAGTCCGAGCTTGTGGTCACCCCGGCCACCACGCAGATCCGTCCTGCATGCTAGCTGTCAGAGTTTCCAGGAGCCCAGCCCACCCTGGTTTGACGTCATGGTGGAAAGTTGGACGGGACACATCATGAGGGGTGATAGAAGCCAGTACAAATAGCTGGGGCCCGAAGGCCCAGCAGGATGCATGGACCCACCTCTATTGCACGTCAATAGCCATTCCGCTCTTATAGGGGTGGTTGAGGGAGAGCAGACTTTTTTTTTTTTTTAAACCAGGGCCCTAATGTACTCTCAGGGGCCCTAAATTGGGGAACAGCTCCATTGTTTTTTGTTTTTTGTTTTTTTCCCAGAGACTGCCTCACCTATCTGCTCAGGCCCACAGGGACATAGGCCTCTTGTGCCCCTCCAGCCATTCACAGGCATTGATTCAACAAACTGAGAAGCAGGTTCCAAGCTCCCTCTTGGGGAGGCGATGGTGAACCAGATGTGGCTCCTGCCACTGACGAACTTCAGTCAAGTAGATGGACTCTACCCACGGGCTTCCTTTGGCACAGATGTAGAAATGAGATGCCTCATTTCTAGTTGTTTTCAGAAGCTCCTACCTTGGGAGTTCAAGATGTAAGGAGACTTTTAGGGAGAGAAGCTCTTGAATGGAAAGCAACCCCAGTTTGTCAGATCAGTGAGCAGGAAAGCTTCATTTGAAGCACCACTGATGGAAGGCTGCTTCAACTCCACAGCCCCAAGGCTGCCCCTTGACTCCTGTGCTGCTGAAGTAGGACATTGATATTAGTCTAACCAAGGAGAGCAGGGCCTAGGTAACAAGACTTGTGGCTCCCTTTTTTGTCCCTTCCCTGGTCCCCATACTGTGATTTCCAGTGGCTTCCCCGTGGCTTAGGTAGCTCTCTGCTCAGCAGCACCTGACCTACGAATAGGGTGGGTGACCTGGTTCACTTTGTGGGTCTCCTATCTAGCTGGGCATCTTTTATGGGACATTGGGCAACTTGAAGCCGGCACCCCTAAAATCTAGTCCAGGCTCCTCACTTTGCTGAAGGGAAAACAGATCCAGAGAGGTTAAGTGAGTTTCCCAGTGGCACACACCTAGTTAGTGGCAGAGCCAGAGAGCAACCCTGCCCCAGTGCTTTGCTAACTGTACTCATTCATCTAACAAACATTTGCAGAGTGTGTTCTCAAGTGGCAGGCATCACACTCTGCACCAAAGAAAGATGTAAGGATGGATGGAAACGGTTCCTGTGTCTAGAGAGCTCACAGCCCAGGGCAGGTGATAAACCAAAAGCAAATAGCCGTTACATTCAAGGTGATGGTAAGTGCCACCAGCCACAGTGAAAGGAGAGTGCTGGGGGAGCCCAGAGAGAAGTCTCGGTCACTCTGGGAGGACCTCCTGGAAGACCTGGCATCTGAACTGGGCCTTAGAGATTGAATGGAATTTGGATATGGATATGAGGGTGGAGGAAAGGACAGAGCCTGCCTCTGTGTTTGTGTCTTTCTAATTAGACTTTAGGGAAAGAGTCAAAACGGTCACATACCGGGCACCTGTCGTGTTCCAGACGCTGTACCACACGCTTTTACACGCGATCTTAATTTTTCCAATACCTCTCTTCATCTTCCAGATTTCGGAAACAGACTCAGCAGTAACTTGGCCCTGAACGAAGCCTTCTTTGATTCCTTCTTTTCTCTTCCCCATGAGGCCTCACCCCAGAAGGGTGCCTGGTGCCCCACAAGGACTTAGTGAACCTGATGATTGAATGACAACAGATACTGAGAGACTAGAACAGCGAGTTTGCAAAGTCATAAGGAAGGCAACAGTCCTCCTTCCTTGGACACCGTGTGGCTGAGCACAGCGCTATTTAGGATTTCTGTCATCGGAATGTCTTCCCCGTGCATATATGCCCGCCCCCAGGCTGGTATAATCTTAGCCTAAGTGAATGCTAACAAGAGCTTTCCTTTTCTCTAAGCATCTCTGATGTGTTATTTCGTGTGCATAAGCCTATGGGCAGCCAGACGAGGTAGGCATTTATAGTATCCTGCTCATTTCACAGATGACAACACCGAGGCTCAGAGAAGTTACGAGTCCTATAGCTTAGAAACAGCAGAGCCAGCATTTTAACCCAAGTTGGCTCTGGCTGCAGAGCACTTAACCTTGTCACCATATTCGGGGGTCCTGAACGCAGTTACCTCCTGAGCCTAGATAGATAAGGTGAATGGCAAAGGTGAGGCAACGGGGGCTGGTGGGACTGTGGTGACCAAGAGAATGAGCCCCAGCTCAGCCAAAAAGGGGCAGCAAACACTGGCTCCAGCCTATTCCTAGCCGGCAAGACTGGCCGAGATCACACTTCTATGTTTCATGTGGCTGAACAAGCCACGTGGGCAGGCCAGATCCAGTCCTGGTCTTTGCGTCTTGGCAGCCTCTGTCATATTGATTCCCAGTTTGAGACAGAGAAGCTTCTCCAGAGATGCCTTTTGACTCAAACATTCTTGGTGAAAACTTCTCCCTCTCACACTGGCTGCTTTCCCACATCTCAGAAAGCAGCCCGTCCAGAGAAGCAGGGTTAGCCACGCCTTTGGACATCTCCCTTCGTTGCGTGCAGTTTGAGCACTTTCCAAGGCATGGGCCACATGTACAGTCTTAGTTCCACCCATTCAGGGAAGCCCCTTCTGGGCTGATCAGCCTTTCAGAAAAGTCCATGGTATGGATTCTGTCCCTAGGTTGTGGACTCGGATGCCATTCTTATGATAGCCCTGGAATCTTGAGACCTTGCAACTCACATCAGGTGCCCTGACCCAGGCCAGTAGTGGGGGAAGGCGAGCACCCAGTGCCCAGGAAAGCTGCCGAGGAGGCAGATAGTTTGAGTCACTTAGAGCAGCAGCCAGTGGCTCTGCTCATCTCAGCAGGACTTCTCTTAGGAGCAGGAGGTGGGGGAGGGATGTGGGAGGGAAGCAGGAGCTCAGGCCCTCCTGTGGGCTGACTCAGGCTGTGCGTGGCTATGGTTTGGATGTGCCACAGATCACCAGGACGGACCCCGGCTTGCCTAATTCTCTTCTCGGAGACGCCTCTATTTCCTGCACTGCCTGTGACCTGCCCATCCACCCCGAGGGATGGTTGTGGAGTGTGTTTGTGGTCCTTGTGGTTGAAAGTGTGGTGGTTGCCATCTAGGAGTGAATAACCACAGCATTTCAAAGCCAAGTAAGACCCAGGGGGAAAAAAAAAATCCTAGGCCTCATGTTTCTCTCATCTGGGGAAAGAAGTGTGAATTGGAACTTCACAAACCCAAATCTTTAAACCCTCTCGCACCCAGTAAATTTGATGGGGTGACAGAAATGAATTAGAAATTAGATCAGGGCTCAGCGTTTACATGGGTTCCAAGCCAAATGGAAATTAAAAAGAGTATCTCCAGCAGGGTTAATGGTGAAGGCAAGGCTTCTAGCATGCCTTGGCAGAGTGTCCTGACCTGGGTCTCAGAGGGGAATTGATCGAAGAATCCTGCTGATGAGATCAGGAGGTGGAGAGAGAGGGTTCCTTACCCAGAATAGTGGGAAGGAATGAACTTGTCACCAATTGACACTCGATGTGACAGAAAATGGCAGCAATGCAAGGCAGATTTTAATGCCAGGCCACCCAGTAGCAGCATTGACTTCTCATATCTTCCCTGAGGTGCTTAGACATTGAAAAAAGGAATATTTTCCTCCACATTGAAAGAGGTTTCTAGCTAAGTCCCATGGACCGAGTGTGTCTGCAAGCTTGTCTGTGTTGTCAAATTTCATTTGGCTTAAACATGAGAACTAATGCAGAGAATCAAAGAAAACAAAGTTGTTTGCTGAGTGTTCCTGACCAGGGCTGCTCAGGCATGAGGCTGAGGTATTGCCTAAAGTGATTGTATTTTCCCTGAGAAGAACATTCAAGGTTGTTGTTTAATCTTTCTGGAGTGAGTTTCCATAGTGTTAGGTGTCCAACCACTACTCCCCTCCAGACCTGCATACTTGACATCCCCACAATATATCAGTCCAGCTGTGAATGAGGTTTCTCCTCACCAAATTCCTCAATTCTGTATGGCAGGAAAATCAAATCCCATCCTTCTACTTTACAGTTGGGCTCCTATATTATGCTGGGTGCATCTGTGGGAGATGGAGGGAAGGAGGAAGGGAGACACAGAGAGACAGAAAGGGAGAGAGAGGAAAAGTGGATAGGTAGGTGGGTAGATGGGTAAATGGATGGATGGGTAGGTGGATGGATACATGGGTGGATAGGGACGTAGGTAGACGGTTGGATGGATGGAAAGGTGGATGGATAGATAGATAGATAGATAGATAGATGCATAGGTAGGTAGATGAGTCAGGAGATGGATGGATGGATGGATGAATTTAATTTCTTTCCATTTCATGCCATAGCTATTTTATGTCCATTTCAGAGATGAAGGAATTGGGGTCAGGAGCGGTAGTGAATCACCAGAGTTCTCACTGCAAGGTGGTGGCAGAGCTGGGACTTGAATCCACATTTCTCAACTCAAATTGTGTCTGTCTTTTCCTTTCTTGTATTGCCCACTAGGCTTTCTTTTTTTAAACTGCCTGTCTTGTATCTAGAGATGGACTCATATAGGCTTGGATAAGCTGCTTATACAAATAGGTGGCAGAAGGTCCATTTTTTTCATTTAGCAAATATGTACTGATCACATGTTGGCCAAATTCCAAGATGGAACCCCAAGACTCTTGGCCCCTGGTATGCACTCACTTCTAGTTATTCAATCAAATATTAACCTGCCTGCCGCTGTGAAGAGTCTTTACTGATGTAATTAAGGTCTCCAATCAGTTGGGCCTGACCTAATCACATGATTCTTTTAAGAGCAGAGCTTCTTCTGGCTAGTTGCAGAAAGGAAAGTCACAGAGATGTGCTGTGGAGGCCCGAGAAAAATCAATCAAACATCCATGCTGTGAACTGCCTGTGGGGCCACAGGGCAGGGAACTACAGGTGGCCTCTCTTTGCTGAGTGTGGCCCTAGCTGACAGCTGGCCCAAAAATAGGGACTTCGGTCCTACAACTCAAGGAAATGAATTGTGCCAACAACTAGTAAGGCTAGAAGAATGCCCTGAGGCCCAGATAAGAGGTATGATGCCAGCTGACACCTTGATTTTAGTCCGGTGAAACCCTGAGCAGAGAATCCAGCCATAGCATACCTGGATTTATAACCTACAGAAACTATGAGATACAAAATTTGTGTTGTTGTAAGCTGCTAAGTTTGTGGCATTTTGTTATGACGAATACAGGCATCTACGGAATATGCAATTGGCATGGTCCTGGCCCTCACGGAGTTCACAGTCCAGTGTGAGAGATAGATAAGAAACAAATCAAATGATTCCAAGGTGATAAAAGCCATAAAATATATACATAGGGTGATATGAAATAAATCAAATGTGGCCTTGCTCCAGGTGAGATGCTTAGAGATACCTCTCACCTGTGCACTAAAAGATGAAAAGGAGTTAGCCACATGAAGAGCCATGGAAGAGTGTTCCAGGTAGAGGGAACAGCACAGGCAAACACCCTGAAGTGGGAGAGAGCCTGACAGGTTCTCAGAGTCAAAAAAAGGCAAGTGTGTCTGGAAGGTGGCAAGGAAGGGGGAGGATGGCTTGAGATAATGTTGAAGAATTAGACGGGGGCCTCATCACATAGGGCCCTGTGGAGTAGAACTATCAGTGCAGTGGGCAACATTGGGGAATTTTAAATGGGGAGAGGTGTGATCTGACTCTCCTTTTTGGAGGATCTCTCTGGCTGGTCTTTAGTGAATAGTCTGGATATGGTTAAGAGTGGAAGCAGGGGAATCACTTGGGAGGCTATCACAATACTTCAAACAAGAAGTGATGGTGGTGTGAACTCTGGCGGCTATAGAGAGTGAGATCCACTTGGATTTGCTGGTGATTGAGGATGTAGAGGAAAGAAAAGGAAAGAAGTGGAGATGAAACCCAGGTTCCTAGCTTGGGTAATGGAGTGAGTGACAGTGCCACTTACTGAGACAGGAGGGACACGGTTGGGAGAAGAACAGGTTTAGGGAGTAAGACCAGAGCGAAGTTTTGGATATGATGGATGTGAGATGCTTGTGAGATGTCTATGAGGATATGTCAAGCAGCTGTTCGAACACATGAGCACTGCTGAGCAAGAGTTGTGTCCAGGGCCCAAGGCCAGCCAACCTGGCTTGTTGGTGGAGCCAGCTCCCTGATTCCCTTGAAGAATGGCAGACTCCTTGGGTCTACACAGTACGGTTTCAAAGAGCAGGGACCTGGACCCATGGATGTCCCATCATCCTTCCTGGACATCCCCTGCACCGTGATGCTCCCATGCTGAGCCCTGGATGCTGTCACGCACCCATTGTGGGGCATCCTGGGGAGGGAGGCCTCCAGTGTGAAGCTGACATCTCAGCAAGTTACTTCAATTGTTCTGGGCTAGTAGTAAGGTGCATTAAGCACCAAATTATATAAACCTGAAACTGCAGTTTAATGTTGTTAAGGGGCCTGAGGGAGCCTGGGAAGAATGAACATGCACAAGGAATCATCTCTAGGATGATCAAATCCCTGATTAGAATCACCTCCCAGGATCAAATGGCCTCTAGAGAAAGTGAAGAGTGCCTCTGAATCCTAATGGGGTGTGGGAACTCTGGAAGGATGTTTGACCATGCTGCCGCCTGCTTCCCCAGGACTGCTCAATACAGGAGGGTCTGGTGTGGAAAGAGCTCCCACGGGGATCATGACCAGCAGGCTCAGGGATGTAGTGGCACCCTATAGAGGCCCTAAACCACGTATGGCAGGTCTGGTTCTGGCTTCTCCAGCTTTGCCTTAGAGGGGGTGTACCCCCTCCCCCCCAGAACAGACTCTGAGACATGGACTCAAGGCAAGTTGTGTATCTAGGAAGTTCAAGATATACCAGTAGGGTGGGGAGTTAGGACAAGGTAGGCAGGTGGCCAATAAGAGGATGTTATCTGGTCAAGCACCACCACGGGCAGGTGGAGTTTAAACCTGCAGGGCAACTCTAGGAAATGGTGTAAAATACATGCCTCAGAACGATCACCTGAGGGGTGAGGGAGCTGGGGTATTTATATACCAGCTCCCTTTGGTCACCGGTTCAGGGATGCTCTTGGGGAGTGTTTCTAGCACTTCAGACGGACACGTGCTGCGGAAGGGCAGTCTTCCGTGGCTTTGAATAAAGCCCTGGGGCAAATGTTCTGGAAGTTAACTGTGGTGGTGGAGAGAGGGGCGCTTTGAAAGGATGAGGTGCCGAGTTTATGGGCAAAGCACCCATAGCATCTACCACGAGGTTCACGAGGCACATGTTTTGGGAACTTTTAAAAATGGCATTTCCAAGAGCTTATGGCACTGACTCTGTGGGAATCTCCACGGGCCAAGTTGCAAGGCATGCTGGAACCTCTTGCAACTGAGACGATCACCCTAGTCGAGCAAAACCAGGGTTAGAACACCTCCCGCCCCCGCGACGTCCACCTGCTGCCCACGGGCAGAGCCCTTGGTATCTCGGGACCTGGGCTCCGTTTTCTCCGTGCTTTTGTGTCACGGGGCCATCTGCACACAGAGTACCTGCAGGAAGCTGTGACGGGGGTTATGGAGGTTTACTCAGGCTGGGACCCGGATCAGAGATCTTTCTAGGCCTTCAGCAGTCTTCTAGCACAATCCAGGCAGGGGTGTGAGAGTAAGGGTGAGGGGCAGTATCTGGGGGCAACTGGAAAATTCTAGTAGGGGCCAGGTCTCAGCCAAGAAGGACTGACCTAAGATGGCAAATGGAAAGCTAGGATAAAATCCCACTTCTGGCAACGGGCGTTGAGGGCGTTCCCTCGGCTCCTCGGATGCCAGGTGGAGGCTGAGTGGTAGGACACCACTGGTTCCCCACGGGGGGTTCCTTTCTGGGACTGGCCAGTCCACCTGTCCCCCAGGTGCCCAGAGGCCGGCAGCTCAGGGCTGCACCCTCCTCTGTGGAACCTGCCTGTGGTGAGGGCCGCCTCCCCCAGGGACATCGTGCCCCTGCTGCAGGGATGGCCCAGAACTGGCGCCTCATCGATATGGGTGTCTAAAATCCCACCCCTTGCCCCAAGATGGGATAAGCCTGAGCTGCCAGTCACACTCGCTGTGGAGCAGAGCCAGACGTCAGCTGAACTCACAGCTTTGCCCTGCTCCCTTCCCTGCCCTCACCGGCTTCTCCCCTCCCTTACAGGGGTGACTCGAGAGCTCACCCTCAGCCACACCACTTCCTCAAGATTCCCCATCTCAGGCCGGGCTCTTAGAGAACCTGATCTAAGACTGCCAAGATGTGTGACATGTGGCAGCAGTACCAGGCCGAGTGGGTAAGAAGTTTGCTGGGGAGGGGGGAGCAACCCCCTCCCTCGTGTGCCTGGGCCTGCAGGATTCTCCACCCCAATCCAAACCCCTCTGGGCAAACCAGGACAGTTGGTCACCCTCCATGTCACTGTCTCCATTAGAAGGGATTTGGCTCCTTGTGCAAGCCCAGGGAGGTGCTTGATTCAGCAGAAACTAAAAAGAAAGACAAAAAGCATCTCTTCCGTGAAATTCAACTAAGCAAGGGCTTATTTCTGGAAGCCTTTCCCTCTGTTGCAGGGTCTTCACTTCCAGTATATTCAAGTCACTCCCAATGGGTTGATATGGGACGGGGGAGGGGGGGAGAAGAAAGAACCAGAGGCTGGGACAAAGAAAAGGGACTAAGGCCAGAGGCAGAGTGGGTGAAGAGGTTTGGGCAACCTGACCTTGGGAGAGATGAAGTTAAATTGAGACCAAAATCAAATGCCCAAGCCCTCCACCACTGGCAGGCTTTTGAGGGGAGGAATAGACTGAGCTAACGACAGGGCTCTGCTGTTTCCAACCCATCCTGGCCGGCAGCTGCCGAGGGAGTGCCCGCTGCACAACTCTTGGGTGTGCTGGGGGCAGCCTGCTCGATACCCCCTCAGCGACGGCAGATGCCCCGGCCTCTCCTCTGAAACAGCCCCGAGGGCCACCGCATTCCTGGAGTGGTGCAAAGCCTGGCGCCAGGAGCCACCAGCTCTGAAATTAGATACCAGTGAGGTAATCATTTAACTGGAACTCCAGGCATGGGGGAGAACGCTGCTCCATGTGCACAATACTGTCCACAATAAAGCAAAACAAACCCTGCGTGTGTCATTGAAAACTGCAGAGGAGAAAGATCTGGAAAAAGTTTTAGGGAGCAAAGGTTGGCAAGGGGGAATTAATGCTACAGGGCTAGTGATTCCTCATGTAAGATACGTAAAAATGCCACAGATGGCCTCTTCCTCTCATCTGTGGTCTTTATTATTTGAGTATAACGGAGGCGAAATTGCGAGTTAGGACTCTGTTAGGCTCACTTCTGAACTCACTTCTCCACCCTCTGCTTTCCGTAGGGCTCTTCTGTCCCCCGACTGCAGGCTCAGATGGCGGGGCCCTGGCAGGAAGCAGGTGGCACCATCAAACTGGATGATTGGAGGAGAGTTTAATAACAGAGACAGTTTACAGAGGTGGGAGCTGGGTGTGGGGAAGCCGCGGGGCTGGAGACAGCAGGGATCCCTCCCACCCTAGCCAGAAAAGGCAGCAGACACAAGGCAACCGGAACCAGCCAGAGCTAAAGGGCCCCTGATAGGAGCTGACCTTGTGGTGCCTAGGGGGACCGTCCCCACCTGGAGGTGCTGGGGAAATAAATCCCTTCCCTCTGATCTCCCACTGTCAGGATAAGGTTGCTGCTTGGTGTCTTTTCCCCATAGCTCGGCCTCCTGGGGCAGAGACAGGGTAGAGAATGGTGGGGTGGGCGGAGGATGCCCAGCACACTGCATAGCGTACACGAGCGTAGCTAACAGTGCTTCGGGACGAGGTCCTCGTGATGCAGGGTGGTTTGGTTTAACCTCTGCTTGCTCTAGTGGAGTTTAAGGGTTAGTTGTGTGCTCGTCATGTGTGCTAGTTCTAATCACAGGAGGGATGGAGACCACTCCACTCCAGGCCAGGAAAGAGAGTGAATACCCATCAGATGTCAGCAGCCAGGGGCACACACAGCAGGACACCGGGACTTCATCAAGAACCCTTGTGTTTCAGGTGAGGAACTGAGGCCCAGAGAGGGGAAGTGCCTTGTGCAAGGTCACGCAGTGATTTAGAGACAAAGCTAGGACCCATGGCAGCGCTGAATAAAATTCTAGGCATAGCGAGGTGACCGGCTGAAATCTGAAAGTCCTGCACAGAGCTGCCTCTGGGGACAGCACGAGCGCAGAGCTGCAGTGGGGGTGGAAAGAGAGGGAACAAGAGCCTCACTCTAGGGGGTGCCAGGGTCCCCCAGAGGACCTTGCCAAGCACATAAAGGCCAAGCCAAGGTAGAGGTGGAAGGCTGACGGGGCCCAGCACTATGGCCAGGTGGTGTCTGAGCTTTTTCTAGGCCTTGTCCTGTCGCCAGACGAGACTATGCAGAAAGCAGGGGCTGTAATGGCCCTGTGACCTGCTGAGACTGCCCTTGCGAAGGCAGGGGTTACCGACTGCCTTTGAGAAACCCAAGCTCCAGGAACACAGACTGACTAAGCTGTATGTTCCTAGAAGGTGAGGCTGCTGGCCCTGGGAGCTTGGAAGAAGAACATTCTGGCTCCCCCCATGAGCCAGCAGCTGGGAGGGGGCGAGCAGGAGCCAGAGAGCTGTGCCTTGCTGCATGTGCCTCAGCAAGGGAGTGAGGTCTGTTGGTAGCCTTTGGGGAAAAAAACAAAAATGGTTTTACCTTCATCCTGTGGTACCAGAGCTGTTTTAAATTAAAGATGTCTTCCCCCTAAAAATCTGTATTGATATCTCAGTGCCTCACCTTGAGATAAAAAATGGCAGACTTAGTGATTAAAATGTAAATTTGTTTGTGGGACATTGCTTGTTTGCCTATTTAAAGCCTGAGCACCTGGGTTTGTGTCTGCCTTGAGAAGAGTCTAGGAATGCAACCTGTACATGACCTAAATCAGGTGGTTCCTTCATACAGCACTGCTGTAAGCCAGCCCCAGGCACTGGGCCACTTTCTTGGTTATATATATATAATATATTATATATATATATATGTAACTAAGTCCTAGTCCTCAAAGAGCTCATGGTCAGTGAGTGAAGATGGGGGTTTGAGAAGCCATATAAACCAATTTTGGCCCATTAGGGACTGTTAGCACATCAGATCAGTGCTACAATGAAGCACAAGCCTTCTTCCCTTATGCTTAGGCTGTGGGCATGGGTGCCTCACCAGCCACTACAGAGCATGAGGGGATCATTTTCTCAAGAACATTTTAACTGGAAAAGTAGGAATCACAATAGGTAACCACAAAGAAATGGTGAGTCTCAGAAAAAGAATCTGACTTAGTGTACATATGGCTCTTCCCGTCTGGAGCACCTCCTTCCAGAGCCTTCTCCATATAGGTCTTGGGTGCTAGATGATCTGTCCATTGGGACAAACATTCCTCTAGGACACATGAGAGATACATGCTTTTAAGTTCTTTGCCCGGTTCTCTGTGTGCTTTTGTATATTTTCTCTGACCAGCTAGATTGTAAACTCCTTAGGGAGAGGGCCATGGATACACTTGTTCAAGTTGTGCACGGCTAAAGGTGGGCCTCCACCTAATGCACCTACTGGGTAGTTGGGAGTTCTTGCTTGGCCTCCTTTTCTGTCTTCTCTGGAGCCACTGTGTCTCCCAGATTTTCACTCATGCTGCTCACATTCCTGGGGGATTTGGTTCCTTTTCCCTTAGCCTAGTGAACTTTTGTTTGGGCATGTTTTTCCTTCCACTTTGCCCTCCTCCTAGGTTTATTAGTTCGTGGCCAAATAAAGCTATGTGCTTCCCTTGTCCTATAGTGTACCCTGACTGTGTCTGGATAATAGCGGTCACCAGAAATATCTCCTCTCAGGTCCCATAAATCATCTTGCAGCATTGGCTGCCTACATCATGCAGCTGACTTTGAGAAAGCTCCGCAGTGCTATTTCTGAATAATAATAAATGGAGCTAAAGCCCAGTGGCCTTTGCTATTTATCTCTGGTTCTGCAAAGCGGAGATGTATGTGCTGAAGGGGTAGAGGTTATGTCTCAGGGGTGGTGACTCTCTCGGGGGAAGGCAGCTTCCCTAATTGCCTCTTCATTGTACAAGTTGCCTGGTCTGTTTCCTCAAGGGACAATTTGCTGATTTGAGTGGAGGATGCTTTCAGCTATTCAGCTCCAGCCCTTTGCTTGGTCTGTCAGAAAGCCACACGATTACAGAGTAGGGATGGATGCTGGCTGGATGCTAGCCCGTAAAGCCATCCCCTGTACTCCACAGCTAGCCCCAAACACTGCCATCCTCTGGCACTCCTTCCCTCTACGGCCTTGGCCCAACCACCTTGCCTCAGCCCATCACATGTGTAACATCCCAACCTGCTCCAGTTCCTGGGTTTGGCTCACACCCATGGAGACTCAGCTCCTTGGCACTGAGCTTCATTCTCCCCTTGACTCTGATTAGGAGTCTTTCCAAAGTGATGCCATTGGAGGCTGTCCTAGGTCAGTCTCCTCCTAGTCCCAACCTGACCCCAGGATGCTCACCTCAATACCAATCCCCTATGGATGATAGTCCTCCTGAGTTCACCCTCCAGGGAAAAACCTGAAGATCCACACCCATGGGGACAAGGCCCTTGGCTTTCCAAAAGGAAGTGATGGGAACACCACTGGCCAAGAAGATGACTATGGACTGTATTTGAGAACTCTCATCTCCTTTCTTTTCTGCTGGTTCTTATCTAGGGCATCAACCATGAAATCTAATTTTCATATTTGTTTTGGTGGTCGTCTACTGCAATATGATTTTGACCATATTCGGAGATTATTTTGGAATCCTGACCCAACTTTTACGGCACTTTTACCCACTGGCCCCTTGTATTCAATTTTGCCTTTATGTGGCACCTGAGACCACTTCCATCTCTCAACCTGGTTGAAAGAGCATATAAATATCAAACCCTTTCTGTTTCCCAAAGCGGCTTTGGAGGTAGAGATGGGACTGGAAATGCCAATGTTCTATGATGTTTACCAGCTGCTAGTGTACTTGGTATAGAAAGTTAGCCCAATGGAGACAGAGTATTTCAACCGTTACCTGCAACTTGTTAGTTGTCCCAAGTTGCCAGCATGGAAAAATCAGAAAAGGCATGATAAATCACTGATTCCAGTCATTATAAGAGACATTTACATTGTGGAAGCTGCAGACATCACGGCAATTATTCTCCTACTTAATGGAGGAGGAATTTTTACCACAAACCCAGGAGCTGCTAACCCAGCCTGGATGCATGGCCATCGTAGGTACTCAGTAAATAGTGGCTGTTATTTTAAAATTCAATGACCTATTCATTTCTTTAATAGATGTGATTTTTATGAAAATGATGACACAGGTTACAAAGTTATTCACAATAAGAGTGTCAGATATATGGTGGGCAAAGTTTACCCACTCGTTGCTCATTGGGACTTTCATATCTCTCTAATAGAAATCTCTGGGATGAGATACTAGGCTTCTGGTCCGGCAGGACTGTCGATGCCCAGCTCGCTGTAAAGGACCACATCAGAGGAGCTAAAAATTAGGTTAGGGCTAGTGCATCAGTAAAGCTGCCTGCACAGAGAAAGACAGATAAGCAGGAGTTCAAGCCCTAGGATGAAAGAGACACACACCCAGATAAAAGTCATATTTCTTCCTTGCCAAATAGAACCCTTATCCATCATTACTTGATTAATCTTGACTTTTTTCACTCTCAGGAGATATTAACTTTTTCTCCCTGTTCTAATTGTTCCTAGGCATTGAAAAGAGATTTTCCAGCTCACAGATTGGGTAAAAGAAGCCCTCAGAGGGCTCCCACTTATGGTCTATGTTCATTGCTTCTCTCTAATTTTCCTAAGGAGAAAATATTATCCTTTCCTGTTCTGCAGACCACGGAGACTCGATCCCTAACAAAGAGTCCTCTTGCTTCCATGTGGTTTTCTCTGCTCGAAGTCCTAAAAAAGCCATGCTGTGTGGCTGGAGGAGGAGGAACCCCCAAACCAGGAAACCAGGAAACTCTACCCAGCAAAAACTTGTCTGACCCTCTTCACATTCGGCTCATTCCTCCTAAAGTCCAGTCATTTCAAATTCACTTTGAAAAGGATTTATTTAACTGGTTTCTGCTGAGGAGATAGCCATAGTCTTAATTTTGTCCTAAGAGCATTTAAATACAATTGGAACAAAACCAAATGCTTTTAAACAATGATGCAGTGGCTTCCTCTTTGTCTCCTTCATAGCCTCGAAAACTAGGACAAAGGAATGGAAGGGACAAAGAGATAGTCCACTATATGCCCCTTGCCCTAACCACTCACATCCTACATGCCTCCTCCCATGACCCCACAGAGTAGACAGGAAATGGTGATGGCCAGGGTCTGCAGCCAAATCCCCAGACTGAAGACACAAAAGCAGCAAGTAACCAGGTCAGGATTTTTCTCATTCAAACTTGTCTAAGAAACATTAGAAAATGAGTGTCTGGGTTTCTCAGCAGTTGAGCATCTGCCTTTGGCTCAAGTCGTGATCCCAGGGTCCTGGGATCGAGTCCTGCATCAGGCCCCTTGCAGGGAGCCTGGCTGTCCCTCTGCCTGTGTCTTTGCCTCTCTCTGGGTGTTTCTCATGAATAAATAAATAAAATATTTAAAATAATAAAAAAAAAAAAAAAAAAAAAGAAAAGAAAGGAAAGAAAAGAAAAGAAAAAGAAAATACCTGAGCCACATGAAGTGTACTGGTGTGGGGAGGGTAGGGTGGGGAGGACAAACAACAAGGCAAAGCAATTCTGAAGCTTGAGTCTGTTCCCCAGTTACTGGTAAGACCCTTCCATGCTCTGCCGTCCCAAACAAGCCTAGGGCTGAGAGTAGAGTCGGGGGCTGCTGAGAGCTGGGTTAGGTGTGGCTGGGGCATACTGTACTGTACCTTTCTTTTTCTACTGTATTCAAGTTGAGGCCAGGGCCAAGTTGAGGCCAGGGCGGTGGTAAAGTCGTGGCTGGCGGAGTTGCCAGGGTGTGGCAGGGTGAGAGTTGGGGTCAACAGGAGATCAAGGTCAAGGTGAAGTCAGAGTTAGATTGAGCTAGGAGTTGAGATAAGGCAGTCACACCTGCATGAGAATATGGTTGTGGGCAGGAGAGTTTGAGAACTGGGTTGGGTTGGATGGAACCATGGCTCCACAGGGTCAGACTCTCCTTGATTCTCTGGCACTAAATGTTCAGCCCACTCCCCTGGGTGCTCTTTGACCCTTAACTGCTTTGGGGCCCAAGGCTCATGCCAACATTTGAATGTTTTAACTCCTGCTCTTGTCCCTCCTGCCCTCCTATATTTCACGGGCATTAGCTATTTCCCCAGGGAGAGCACATGAATAAAAGCAGCTGAGTTGAATCCAGCTAATATAGTCACTTGCCTTGCCCATGTGCAGATGGATGGTGTGGGTGGAGACATGGGCACTGAAGCTCGGGGTTCCCCTGGGGAATCCAGTGATCAATGACATCCCCATTTCCCAGAGCAGGGATAATTGGCTCCGTGTTGTGCACGTATGCACTCTTCTTGACACTCACTCCTTTCCAGAAGAAAGAAACCCATCTCATGGGGAGCCCATGAGAAATGGGAGCTCTCTCCTCCTGCTGCCAGGCAAGTGACAGGGCACTAACTAATTATTTGCCTGGTGTCTCTGGGCACAGATACCTTGCAGTAGCCAGGCTGCCTGGAAGTAACTCCAAATGTCATTTCCTGGATCCTGTTCGTTGCACAACACTCCCTGGGAGCAGGAGCCAGAAGTTAGGAAGTCCCCCTACCCATCTGGTGGGCAGTAGGTATAGGCTCTGGCAGTGGGACAGGGTTCTCCCTCCAGCATCACAGCAACTGGACTGAAGGATGATGAGCAGCCTCGCCCTCTTCAGCAGCATGTGAGCGATGGGACCAGGAACCAAGAGCGCTGTCTCCTATGTGTGGGAACTCCCAGCAGTCAGCAGAGTCCACAAACCACTGAGACATTAACACAGGCACTGCTCACGGTGAGATGGGGCTGCTGTAGGCTGGGCAAGCTGTCTGCATCAGGTGCCAGCGCGAGCCTGAAACCAAGCCTTTCTCCACCTCGGCAGAGGGCAGGGGAGAAAGAGGTCAGGGCTTGGACTGAGACCCCAGGTAGCAACATCCAGAAGGAGAAGTTCCAGAGGTAGGAAGATGTGATCTGACCCCTCAGAGACAAGAGGTTGGTGACACGTGAAGGTGGCTGAAAGACTCAGTCGTATTCAGCTTCCAGAAGGGAAGACCCAGAATCTTTAAAGCAGCTTCATGGACCAAATGGGCTGGCTTGTTGCAGAGCTTGCCACAAGCAAAACTTGGGACCAGTGGATAGAAGTGATTGCAGGGGAGGTTCCTTCTCTACCCGAGGAAGCAATTTCTCTCAGCCCAAGCCATTCAATGCGAGAATGAGCTGTTTTGTGAGATATTGAGTTTCCCAAGACAGGAGATGATCTAACAGGGCAGACAACAGCGTATCAGAAATGTGGTGCCCGGGATTCATGCAGTGGTGAGGAATGCAGTCGGCTGGCTGTTGAAGGCCTTCCTGTGGGTTGCTCTGAGGTCTCAAGCTCAAGGTCAGGGGCTTGATTACAGGTACTGCTTGGCTTTCTGGATGCCTCTGTCTGTCCAGGCCCCTGCTTTTTGCCCTGTGCCCTATTGTCTCCTCCACACCATGTTTGAGCATTATCATCCCTTTGGCTCTACGGAGAACATGATTCTTTCTAAATGACCACCTTTCTTTCCTGGTTCTGAGGATCAGTTTCCTCCAGGGGGATGCCTTGGGCCAGGGAACAGAGAAGCACCCACCTCCCAGAGCTGCGCTCACTCCAGAGGGAAACAGGCATCACACCACCCCCAAAGGCGCTACATGGCTTCTTGTCAGATGCCTGTGGCGCTACGAGAGGCCTTCGCATCTTCCCGTTTCCCTCCCACAGCCTCCCACAGCCTCTGCTCTGCATGCAGCTACGAGACAGGTGTGTCAACATGCCACACTTCAGGCTTGGGAAAGGGGAAATGAGGCTCAGTTCCCCCAAAGAGTTTTTGGGGTGCTGGCACTACCTTTAAAGGGGAGGGCTTATGCAAGAGCGGTGGTGGAGGTCCTCAGTCCCCACTTAACTCCAGGCCCCAAGCAGAAGCCCGTGGGCACCTTGACAAAAGGAGCTCATTATTTTGCTTTCTGTTGCTGCAAAGCTCTGCTCAGCGTGGCAGACGATCCCAGGAAGCCGCCCACCATCAAAGCCTGGTTCAATAAGATACAAGCGGTGTATGATTCAAGACAAACTGTCATCACGGATTAAAACATGTCTACGCCCCCAATGACAATAGTTATTTTTTCTGAGAATATTGAACGTGTTGCTTACATTTCATAGATGACGGGGAAGGAAATCTAATTCCACCAGGCTGGATCACTTAAAGGCAATCTACATTCTATAAACGCGTTGAAGGGTAGTGCTCCCGAGATGATATAAAAGAAAGCGTGATTGCGTGATTCTTCTGTTACCTTACTATTTAATTTCCAGCTTTTCAGCCTAATTCTTCTTTACATGGAGAGTTCTGTGCCAGCCACCTGTGAGAACTTTTCATTTACGCCCTGTATAAGCCCATTTCATACCTTCCTCTATTCCTCCCTCTAGGAGGATAGTCTCACCTTTATCCACCTGACAAACTTCTGTTCGTCCCTTAAAGCCCAAGTGAGATGCCACATCTTCCGTAAAGCCCTCCTTACTCTCCCCGAGAGCTAGTTGTTGGGAGTTCCCTGAGCTACTTGCACCTGCCTCTTAGAACGGAGTCTACTTGTCTCTTGTCATATCTGTCTCCCGCTGGGCTGGGAACTCCTGGAGACCAGGGACTGTGTCTCTTCGGTGCTTAGGACAGTGCCTGGCACACAGTAGGTGCTCAGTAGGACTTCGCTTAATATGTTTTTTCTAGTGTATGCAAAGCGGCCTGGGCCCATCTCGTTTACTACATTAAATGGTCATATTAAACATCTAAAAGTGAAATGTTTCATCAAAAGAACAGAAAGGGCTATTCCCTAGTCGAGAGGTCCCAGAATTCTTGTTCCTAGATGTGTTTTATACCTAGAATGTCAAAGGGGAGCCTGGAGTGGATCCCCATCAGCCTCCTCCTGCGCAACAAGTGGCAGCGCAGCTGGACCGGGGACCTGAGCCTTTAGGACAGAGTGCTGGGAGCAGGCCAGCTCGACCAGGCCACCCAGCACCAAACTCTGCAGGGAGCTCATCAGAGCTGAAGTCCCACAATAGCCCCAAACCTCTCTTGGCTCCCCTGCAAAAGCATAAAGGGTGACATTTATTTGCCACATTCAGGAGGTTGATCTGAAATTGTGTTTACTTGTTCATTTCTCGTGAGGAAAGGAGGTACGTTCTCTGTGCTCTGGGTTCCCAGGCCTGGTATTTCTGAGGTCAAACACATCACAATGTCTTGATTCTCTAGTGGGTTGCACACGTTCCAGAAGCACCCTTTTCCCTGACTGTAAGGGCTCCAGAGATTTGTAGTGGGTCAGACAGAGATGCTTTTGGAAAGCCAGACCAATCAGTCTACTCCTTCCTTCCCACGAACGTAATTTCAGCAATTTAAGTGTGTGTATTTGGGGAGGGAGGAGGTGGAGAGTGTATTAAACTGGCTCCATGCAGGAATGTGGACAGCTCTCCAATCCTGGAAGTGATCCCTTGAGTGTTTTGATAGAAACCATAGAAAGAATTCATCCAATATGGGTGAGGTTCATGCAGCCCCCTCCTAGAGACAGGAGTGAACCATCTGTTCTGTTCAAAAAGCCTTTCCAGGTCACATTCTCTATGCTGAATTCAGTGTGAGGCCCTGGAGCCTTAGCTGAACAGGCTGTGAGCACAGCCCTCAAAGAGCTTACCATCTAGTGGAAGAGATGGACTGAGAGACACTGGGGCTCCAGGGGAAGGACATCCAACCTAGTCTTTGGGGCTTTGCAAGCCTTCACAGAACAGAGAAGGACTCTGAGACTTGAAATTAGGAGTCATACAAGTAAATGTGAAGAAGGAGTGTAAGCAGACTGGGGGAACTTAAAATGGTGTGAAAGCTTTAGTTTGTGGGAATTCTGGACTCTACAGGTCATCCTCAAGACAGGTGCAGCTGCCCATTTCCGGTCTGTGTGCCTTCCCTTCTCCCACAATATGACCCATTGCTGGAAGGATCTTGCCAAAGGAAACCTGATCACATTATGCCCCTGTTCAAAACAGTTTCCTATCCTCCCGTATTATGTGACCGCTTAAAGCCAGGTGGCTTGGCCTCAGCTCACTACTGCCCTCCTGTGTCCTGTATCCAAGAGCTACCTGCGTTCTGGCCCCAGCCACTAAAGAGGGGGCACTTAGCCCCACACAGGCGCTGGAGCCAATTCTTTTTTTTTTATTTATTTATTTTTTATTGGTGTTCAATTTGCCAACATATAGAATAACACCCAGTGCTCATCCCATCAAGTGCCTCCCTCAGTTCCCGTCACCCAGTCACCCCCACCCTCCACCCACCTCCCCTTCCACCACCTCTAGTTCGTTTCCCAGAGTTAGGAGTTTCTCATGTTCTGTCTCCCTTTCTGATATTTCCCATTCATTTTTTCTCCTTTCCCCTTTATTCCCTTTCACTATTTTTTATATTCCCCAAATGAATGAGACCATATAATGTTTGTCCTTCTCCGATTGACTTATTTCACTCAGCATAATACCCTCCAGTTCCATCCACGTCGAAGCAAATGGTGGGTATTACTGGAGCCAATTCTTATTCCCAGTTTGGGGAAGTTGTTTAAAGCTCTTTGCCAGTAACTTGGTGGTATATACTCATGACAAATTTCCAACAGACAGGGACTAGCAAGAAATGGAACAAGATCTGGATACTTATTCTGTGACCATTCAGCCAGTCATGTAAGGATTAGTCTGGTGACAGTACAGATTTCCCAGGTGGCCTCAAACCAGGAGTGAGAAGCATATTAAGGAATGGAATGTGATCCAAGGCTGAAGGCTCAGAACTCTACCCAGGTACAGTAGTGAGTCCCTCGTCTGCTTCCCAGTAGCCATCATTATGGGCCTCATCCCGAGTCCTTCCCTTCCTCCCCTCCCCATTTCATCTGAATGATGATACAGTTATTCAGTTAGTGACTGTTTTGCTTGATTATATAAGCATCTAGTCCAAATATTTCAAGCATCCAGTCCAGATGTTTCAAAATGGTGGCACATGTTTTGTTTGGTCTGCCACATTATTTTTAAAAATCTAAACTCATGTTAAAAACCAGGGGGTTTAAAAAAAAAAAAAAAAACAAACCAGGGGGTTTCTCACCAAAATATCCAGATTTCTGGCTTTTCTTGAAAAATACTTCATAACAATCAGCTGGGATTCAGTGGCAGATGCCTTTGTTAGACAGGCCTGTGTTCTCTGGCTTGTCCCTTATTACTTTACTCATTTACGTTTTGAGTTTACAAATTTCCTGAAAGGATATGAAGGGAGACTCTGTGTAACAATCATTGCATTAGCTATCTATTGCTGTGTAACAAATCACCCCAAACTTAGCAGGCTAAAACAACAAACATTTATTATTGCATACAATCTTTGAGAGTCAGGAATCTGGGAGTGTCTTGGCTGGATGGTTCTGGATCACGAGGCTGGAGCCAAGATGTTGGCTGGGAATGGAGGACCTGCATGGATCTTGTTTCATGGCATGGAATTGGCTTCCTTCAGAGTAAGTGATCCAGGAGAGAATGCCCAAGCTGTGATGATTCCTATGACCTCATTGCAGAAGTGACACACTTCTACTTCTGCCTCATTCTGTTCATTAGGAGCAAGTCGCATTCAAGAGGAAAGGAATTGAGCTCCATTTCATGAAGAGAGAAATGTCAAAGCCCTCATGAATCCCGCTTAAAACCACCACAGTCATTACAATGGATGATATATATAAAAACTTTTAGTGCTACCTATGTAATGCCTAGTAAGTGCTCAGTAAATGTTACTTATAGTAATAATAGGTAACACTGAGTATTTAGTACCTTTCAGACATCTTTTAAAAGCTTTCTGTGCATTAACTCTTTAACCTCACAACAACTCTATAAGGTGGTCTTTATTATTATTCACATTTTACAGCTTGGAGCACACGCACAGTGAGGTAAAACAAACAGCCCAAGTTCTCAGACTAGTAAATGAGGAGTAAATTCAAAACCTACTAGTGTTAATTTAATCATTATACTACACTGAGTTTCAAAATTCCTATTGTTGCTGTTTATAGTCATTATTGGTATATTATCATTATTATTATTATGATTGTCATCATCATCATTATTAGTAGCTGCGTGTTTCCCTGGCCTGCAGCACTAATAAATCAGGAAAGGAGTGTGATCCATTTACTGATTTGTTCTAGTAAAATCTTTGTCGGGCCCTAGGCCTCACCATTTCATGATGTAGGTACTCAAATCCCACTCCTTTCCGATCTTGCTCCTTGCTCTTTGGATAACAATGAACCTCTTTTTTTTTTTTTTTAAGATTTTATTTATTTATTCATGAGAGACACAGAGAGAGAGAGGCAGGCAGAGACACAGGGAGAGGGAGAAGCAAGCTCCATGTAGGGAGCCTGATGCGGGACTCGATCCCGGGAGTCCAGGATCACACCCTGGGCCGAAGGCAGGCTCTAAACCACTGAGGCACCCAGAGATCCCACAACGAACCTCTTAAATATGACTTACAGGGTCCCTTCTTCAGGGCTTGCCCCTCCTTTCCTTTCACTCCATCTCAATCCTACCCACTCTGTGCCCTCCACCCTGGCTACAGGGGCTTCCACCAAGTTTAAGCACCATACTCTTTCCATTTTCAGTGCATTTTCCCATGCTGGATTTATGTGCCTGGGACATCTTTCCTCCTCTCTTAAAAAAGAAATCATGCCTGTGTTTGGTATTAAATCCCATTGCCTGTAATTTGAATAATCCTCTCCCTTTTCTTGAGTCAATAGTGGTTTTCCAGCTTCTTTCTTCTCCATATTAGCTCAGTGATACAATGCCCGGTGAATCGCAGTGCTCTGTCTTCTTGGCTAAAGACTGGACTGATTGGCAGCAGTCAGGGACTCTCTTCACATTCAGTTTTAACAGTGATTAAATACCCAGCACTGAGGCCTGACTGGGTTCAAATCCTGATTCCACCATTTATAAGCTGGTGACTTACACTGATGCCTCTGTATTTCAGTTGTCTTATCTTTAAAATAGGAAGAATAACTTAAAATAAGGCTTTCCTATAAGCTTGTGGTGAGGGGTAAGTGAGTTAGTTGTGGCAAGTGCTCAGGAAGTACTTACTGACCCGCAGTCAGGGTTTCTTGTGATTATTATACTCCCTTCCTCCCCTTGAGCCAACTGCCCGGTGATCTCAGGCACATCAGCACAGGATGGGGATATCTAGGTCAGAAGTCATCCTATGAGATCCAATGATCCTCTAAGATTTAGAGAGAAGGAATGGGTATAGAAGGAACTCACTTTGCAGGAAGACATACACAGATTTGAGTCCAGCCTCTGCTGCTTATTAAACATGCAGTCTTGGACACGTCACTTAACACCTCGGTTTTCTCCTCTATAAAACGCAAATACCAATAGCTCCTCTCAGGGTTGTTTTGAAGATTAAATAATACCTGTAATGTGTGGAGCACTTTAGTGCAGGAACATAGCAGTTATTTAATAAATGTTAATTTCCTTTTTCTTCCCTTCAAATCAAGCATTATTCTCACAGGCATAGAGATAACTGCAGAACGGAGGCTAAGGAGCTGTGCTTTCTCTTCGGCATCTCGTACAGTATGCCGTTGGCCCCAGTCATGGGCCCCTTCTTTCTCATCTTCTTAATTCTCTTCTTACAGAGCCCAATCAACTGCAATTTTGAATATCCTTTCTATTTTCTCTACATGACCTTTGAAAAAATATGAGCCTCTTCAAGCGTTCCCCAGGATCTGATTTTTCCAGGTTTTCTCCCATGTTATTCCTGTTTTGGATCATCGCTGGTTACATAAGCAGAATTTTGGTTCTAAGGGCCTCCTTCCAAAGCCTGTAATCCATGAAATCACAGCCTTCTTCCCCCTCCACTTCTCGAAATCTGTCTCCTAAAGCCTAGGCTTTGGGTATACCTGGCCTGCCTTTCTCTAACAGGTCCTGTGAGATGATACGGACATTTTCTTCAAGATTCCCAGCACTCCACTTCACCAGTTCTTCATGGTTGATAGGAACTGATAAACCCAGAATAGCAAAGGGTCCTTTTTTTTTTTTTTTTTTAAATATATACTGTTCATGTATCAAGCCCTGTTACAGCACTGGGAATCAGTAGAGAGGGAAAAGCCCATGCCTATGTAGAATGTACATTTTAGCTATAGATACAGACAATATCAAAATAACCAAATAAGGATTAACATGATTTTAAGATACTTAAAAACACTTGCAGAAAAATAAAGACAGAACAGGCAGGTGATAGAACGTGTAGGGATAGAAGGGAGTGGATTGGAAGATTTGATGAGATGGCCAGGGAGAGCCTATCTGAGCTTGTGATACTTAATAGAAACCAAACCCGGGGAGTGAGCCCTTCAAAGACTAGGAGGAGATCTTTGAGGCAAGAAGTACAATTGCAAAGGCCCAGGGGCTGAGGAAAGAATGAGTTTTAGTCAGAGTCCGTGGAGTCCTAGAAGAACCATGGAAAGTTGTTGGGGACATGGGCAAAGGGTGTGTGTGGTGTGTGTGTGTGTGTGTGTGTGTGTGTGCTCACGTGCATCTGGAGGATGAGGGGTGGGAAGACCCATAGGTTTCATTAGACTCTCTGAGATCTCTGAGATCTCTAAGGTGTACAAAGGGCAATAACCATGGCATCCTTCCCTCCAGCCACCAGGGGAGGGAATGGTCTGCCCAGCATGTTGTCAGACATCCTGCTTTGAATGGAGTAGAAGCCTTCCCTTTGGTGTCTGGGCAGCCGGGGCCCTCCCTATCCACTTCACCTCCCTATCAATCCTGCAGTCTGGGCAGCCTCCCTCTTGCCCCATCTGGTCAGAGCACCAATGGCAGATTAGAGAGCCAGCTCTCACCTCCATCTTCACCCTAACTTTAGCCTCACCAAATGCTTCCACCCTTGGATGAGGTGTTGCCAGGCAGGACTTAGCCCTTCCTGCCCCAGCAGTGCTGTGCCCCCAGACTCAAGTCACCTGCAAATCTTTGTGATACCCCTGGGATCACCCTGTGCCTGGCTTCTAGCCTGGAATTGACTTTGTTTGCTATCCCTGCTGTCAGTACTGCCGCGTAGGCTTCTTCTTCTTCTTCTTCTTTTTTTTTTTTTTAAGGTTGATTGATTTAGTTTAGAGAGAGAGAGAGAATAAGCAGGGGGAAGGGCAGAGAGAGGGGGAGAGGCAAAATCCCGAGCAGACTACCTCCCTGAGCAGGGAGCCTAGGTTGGGAGGCAGATCCCACCACCCTGAGATCTTGACCTGAGCTGAAATCAAGAATCGGATGTTTAATTGACTCCACGCCCCCTGCTGCATAGACTTCTAAGGAGAGAAATTTCATCTTCATTTCCCAGCCCAAAGTTTCCTCATCTGACTCATCCCTCCTCCACCCCCTCCCACCCTGAACCCTGGTTCCACATCCCTGGCTGCTCTCCATGGTATCCCGCTCACCAGTGGGTCTCTCTCCTCTGCTGGGCCTAACCACCCCCCCCCCCCGCCGCTGACTCTGTCTTCCTGCCCTCACTGAATGTGGCTGTGCTTGATCCAGCTTTTGTGGATTCCAGTATCAAGAAAGCCAGATACAGCTTGTGAACACCACCGGCAGCCCCAGCTGATATCCTGCCATTCTTTGCTCTTTCGAAGTCAGTGGGCAAAAAAGCAACAAAAGTGCCACTCGGCTGTCTGACGTCCTCAGTGTCCTGCCAGACTTTATTATTTTTTTAAAAGATTTTATTTATTTATTCATGAGAGACACACAGAGAGAGGCAGAGACACAGGCAGAGGGAGAGAGATGGGACTTGATCCCAGGACCCCATGATCACGACCCGAGCCGAAGGCAGACGCTCAACCACTGAGCCACCCAGGCGTCCCTAGTGTCCCGCCAGACTTTAACATGTGCCTTGCTTCCTGTGTGGGGTTGTCCAGCCACGGGGGGTTAGCAGCAGAGGGAAGTGGCCGTGGCTGGCTAAGGCTCAGCCACAGCCCAGGACGGGGGTTTCTCCCACCTGGCCGTGCCCCAGCAGCCATAAGCAGCAACGCCCTCCTTGGGCCCGCGGGTGCTCTGGAGTCTGTAGTGGGTCGTTTCAATCAGGATTTTGGTCAAGGTACTTACAGAAGGTCTGGCTTTCCCATGCCATCTCCCCAGGGTCCCCGAGCCTCTTTTCCTCCCTCATGACTTGTTCCTTCGCTCAGAGCTTGGTGCCCTCTGTTCACATCAGCTTGTTCTCCCTCTCCGCCATCCCTCCTTCCTTCTCCTTTTCTTTGTACCATTGCCTCTACTCTGTAGGAAGATACGGGCTCAGAAACTGTTTTTTTGGATTCCTTTCCCTTCCCCCAAGTGTGCTGACCACTTAGACTTGCCACTCTTCCAGCTGGCTCTTGCCTCAGGCAGGAAGACCCGAGCTTTCTGAGATCCCTGAGGGTACCTCCTGCATTCTCCCTGGTCTCTGGGTCCCAGTTGGGCCATCTCATGGGATCATTATGAAGATTAAACGAGATGGTGTAGATGAAGCACCCAACACACAGTAGGTGCTCAGACAGGCTAACTCCCTTCTTTCTGCTTCCCCTGAGGCCATCTCCCCCACTTCTGGTAGACACATTCACTTTGCTCTGACCAGGCTTTCATCTGGAGCTCTCTTGGCGATGCAGCACTATAAGCCCATCGCAGAGACACAGGAACCCCATCTGTACCCCAAGCTCTTACCATGGGACCTTCCCAGAGCCATGTTGGCAGGGACTGAATCTCATCTGAGGAGGGGGATCTGGCATTGTGTCTTCCACATTTTCACTGAATGAGTGAATGAATGATTCAAAAAAGATGACAAGAAGCCCAGATTCTGAGACCAACATAGGCTGTTGCTGTAGGGCTGATTGAATGTTCTGTGTTCTCTCTGGAAGACCAGACACCATGTCAGGTCCTGCCTGGGGACCAGGCTGGGCACACAGCTGGGTGACCCATGAGTTGTTTCTATAGTGAGATCATGCCTGGCTGCCATAACTCCGAATGATCTGGGGGACTGAGGAATCTATCATATGCCAAGCATAGTCAGGAAGGGGTGAGGACCGGCTTCAGTGATCCTGGCAGAGGATCTAACCCAATCTGTCTGCACCATCTCTAGTCATGGCTATCCACGTCCTACTGGCTCAAGCAGTGGTTCCAGCCCATATTAGAGCCCCAAGATAGGCCGATTGAGGTTTGGGGCTAGATGGAGAACATATAACTTGTATTATTTGGTGGAGGTGGGGAGCAAAATCCAAGTCTCATTTGCTTGGGTTTCTAGAATGGGGCAGTTTCTTTAGCTGTTATAGAACATTTTTTAATTAACAAATGTCATCCTGACATTTCGGCTCATCTCTCTGAGAATTTTAGGTGGGAGGACTCTGAATAAAGCTTCCTTATGATTTCCTAATACTTTCTGGCCCAGCCTTCAAGTCCCCTTGCAATCTGCCCAGCACACACAGATCCAGCGTCTCTCCTCTCATTCAGCCTGCACCCCACACTCAGCATCACCCACGCTAGGCTGGCCTGCCACTTCTATTTCCCAAACATGTCATGCACATTCATGCATCTCGGCCTTTATGCATGCTGTGTGTTTCTACCTGAGACACTTTTTTCATCATTTCATCCTAGCAAAGTCACTCACCCATCCATTTGAGACAAACTCAAATATCATCCTAGAAAGCTGATCCCATCCTGTACTTTATTACCATGGCACCTGTGACAACCTCTTTTAGAACATATTTCAGTGCACTAAAATGATCTGTTTCATTACGTCCTCCCATGACATTGTGAGCTTCTTGAGGCTGGAACCCTGACTTACTCCATGGGCCCAGCACCGAGCACCGGGCCTGCCACATGCTGAGTGAGTGCTCAGCAGAAATCTGCCAATTGAACACATGAATGAGAGAGACACAATAGGGACATGAAGTGAGAGGGAGAGCAGTGTTTTCAATATTTGGGGCATGTCTATCAGAGAAGTAATATTTCTTGGGTTTTCTGAAGTCTCACGAGAGGAATATGATGATATATGCTGCTAAAATAGAGGGGTCTGAAAAAAATCAATAATCCTGAAAGGCCTGGCCGAAAAATATGCCAGCAGGCTGCTGGCTGTGAAGGTTGCAGACTTTAGAGGACAGCTCCTGGGTGAGGTTATTCACCCCCATCCTGGAGTCTCGTGCCAGCAGTTGGTGGGCTTATGTCTATGTCTCGCATTCTGAAAGCATCTCTGGCCCGGGGACTCTGCCTTTGGTAGCTTTATTTTTTTAAAAAAGATTTAATTTATTCATGAGAGACACAGAGAGGCAGAGATGCAGGCAGAGGGAGAAGCAGGCTCCATGTAGGGAGCCCGATGCGGGACTCGATCCCAGGACTCCAGGATTATGCCCTCAGCCGAAGGCAGGTGCTAAACCACTGAGCCACCCAGGGATCCTGCCTTTGATAGCTTTAAAGTGAAAGAAATACATGCAGGGTGGTCAGGGTAGGCCGTGTAGCCCGGGCTGCAGCCCAGGAACTGGCCAGTGTTAGTAGTCCATGATGAGATGCTGCTGGCCCAGTGGAGCTCCTTAATCCCAGGCTCTAAACTTAAAAACAAACAAACAACAACAACAACAAAAATCAGTGCTTCTGGCAGTTGACTGTTTTTATCTACACTTGGGGTCCACTGCAGGCCTCAATAGATACGAGCATTTGGTGAGTTTTACCAGATAACTCCATGCCCAGGAGCACAAGCAATGACCCACCCGGAGCCCACGCCCAGCTCAGAGTCTCCCTCAATCACAACCTCTCCCCCGTAGAACCTGAACAGGTGGGGTCCCTGGGTGGCACAGCGGTTTGGCGCCTGCCTTTGGCCCGGGGTGTGATCTTGGAGACCTGGGATCGAATCCCACGTCGGGCTCCCTGCATGGAGCCTGCTTCTCCCTCTGCCTATGTCTCTGCCTCTCTGTCTCTCTCTGTGTGACTATCATGAATAAATAAACAAAATCTTTAAAAAATAAAAAATAAAAAAAAAGAACCTGAACAGGCCCCCTAGATCCTGTAGTGTACATAGAAAAGGTTCTGCCTTGGGGGACAGTGCTGGCCCTCCCCTTCTCCAGCCCCATCTCTGTCGAGTTTCACAGCTGAGGCTGGGCATCCCCAAGCTAAGCGGCCTTGAGAAGGATGTGTGGGAGCTAACCCTACCTTCCAGAGAGGCTGCATGCTCAGTTTGTCTGGACGTGCCTTGCCAGGCTAAGTGACGTGCTCTGTCTCCCTTCACTTCTCAGCCTGGAGCCATTTCCTGGGCCTTGCTTCAGCCCACCCACAGGCCTACCCCTTTGCTGGGGTTCCTGAGACCCACACTTGTCTCTGGCTTCCCAAATCCCTGCAGCTTCCTCCTCCATATTGGATAGATGGCATCTCTGCCCCTCTGGGTTAATGTAACCCTTGCTTACAGACCACAGCTGCTAGGTCCCCTCTCCCGCCTTTGTGTGTGCCTCACTGTGCTTGCCTTTTCCACATAGCACAAACCCTATGCCTGACATGATAGTGTGTATCCATTGAGCCCCTACCAGTCTTTGAGCTCCTTGAGGGGAGGGAGCATGGTTTACTCTCTGAGCAGTGAGTGTCACAGAGACAGACACTCAGTGCTAGTCCTTGAATGCGTGAGTGCCCAGGGGACATGATGTGTCTCCCTTGAGCCAGTGTTCAGCATGTCCTGTGAAAGGCCCATGGCCCACAATACTGGGTACTAGTGTATTGTTTGTTTGAAGATAATCGGATGTGGGAATAAGGACATGAAGCTGAGCCAGGGTGCCTGGCTTTGCATCCCCATCCTCCTCACTTCCAGCCCTGGGACACTGAGCAAATCCCTCCACCTCTTCCTAGCTTCATTGTGTTCTTTTGTAAGAAAGAACCAAGAGCATGAAAGGTCCCTGCCTCCTAGAGGTGCTGTGAATGGGAACAGAGAGGACAGAGGCTTCCTTTAGGTTTTCATCTGTTTTAAATTACAAAGTGAGGCTGATGAGACATGCTGAACGGCCAGCATGCTCAGGGGCCAGCACAAAGCCAGAGCCGGCAGGTGCTCATTGAATGCCCCCTCCCACCATTACTCCCAAAGGCAAGAAATGTATGAGGAACATGGGCTCTGCCACTTGCTAATTGTTTGAACTTGGACACATCACTTAATCTGTTGGTGCCTTAGTTTTTTCATCTATAAAATGGGTTATCATGGTACTTAGCTAATAGAGTTTCTCTGAGGTTTAAATGACTTCATACAAATAAAGCTCTTCAGAGCCCTTGCGTAAGGGAATTGCCTTGTGAGATAGGGCTGTTGAATAAGCAGAGGGACCATTAGGATGGGGAGGGGGCTTGAGGATTGAATATGAAGTGACCCCTGAGGATGAGCAGCAGTGCCCTGGGCCTGGGGAAGCCCCAGGGCCATTTGCTGCAGGCCTGGCTTTCCCAAATAATGCAGGGGGCTTTCTCTTGCCTCGGCCCTTCCTTTGAAAGGGAGGAAGCCAACAGAGGAGTTCAGACTAATGAACACGTAATAATGCCACTCCTTAAACACTTACAACACGTCATACCTTGTCTCATGGAACCCTACAGCTGCCCAAAGGAGTAGATAACATTATTCCCATCTTGACAGTGGGGAAATTGAGGCTCAGAGAGGTTCAGTCACCTGCCCAAAGTCACACAGCTGATAGATGGCCATGCCGGGAATGAAACTGAAGTCAGTCCCTCCCCTGAGTCCCTGCTCTTTCTGCTCTCTGTGACATCTTTCGATAGAGAAACAAAAACCCAAGGATGGCAAGCACAGCACTTGGGTTCTACTTTGCGCCTTTATGGGATCCTTCCTCTTCAAGAATAGATTGCCTAAAGGTGTTCAGGGAGCTGAGGAAAAGAGCACCAAACCTCCCGATCTGACAAGCACCGACAGTGGATGGGGTGTAAATATGTGTGCAAAGCCCACTATGTCTCCTGAGTCATGAATCAGCCAGGCTGAGGCTGCTGGTCACACAGCCTGAGCAGCCCGTGATTTGCAGAAGCACAAAGCTGACTTACAGCCTGTGGGAGCCTTAGCTCTTCCCCAGGGGACACTCAGGGCTGTGCCGCAGGCCTTAGACCTCAAGGCCTACTCTTGGGCCTCACTGGTCTCCTGGAACACATGAGTGTTTCCAGTGCCTTCTGGGTTCCAAGGAGAAAACAATTCCCTCCCTTCCCCTAGACTTTCCTCTACTTGGAGAGCTGCAGATGAAAGGAAGAGTTCCAAAGGAGCCTCAGCTGGGTCAGATGAGGCAGGAGGAATGTTGTAGGCAGAGGGAGCCATTAATGCAAAAGTACCGTGGCACCCTGAGTTTGGTGCGTTTGGGAATGTGACCTGAGCGCAGAGACTTGCCGAGGAGGCTAGGCAAGCAGGGGTCGGGACCTTCAGCCCTGCAGGCCAACGGCAACGGGGCCTGGGGAGGGAGTTGGGGGAAAGCTGTTACTCTGGTATTTATGGAAGCTTTGACTTCCAGCATCTGAGGATCATGGGAGTTGGTATCCAAGAATCACAGACTTTTGAGAAAAGACTCAGAATCTTGAAATTTTGGACTCATAAACTCTTCTGCTCTCGGTCATGAGATTTTGGATCGAGTTTCTGAGTTGGGCAGCACTCAGAGCTCTCCAAGTCCTTCCTGCACAAAAGGAGAATTTAGCACCAAAATTCCAGTTGGCCTCTGGCTTAACTTCCAATGGCAACTGGCCCTTCCCAAGTGTCCATACTAGATCTGACCGTCCCAGAATCCCCTTTGTATGCTGGGACACCAGCCGGGTCCTTTCTCAGCTCAGATTTGACCTGCTGTCACAGGCTCTATGCCAGCATTTCCTGAGGTTTTGAGGTCTTCAAAACTTTCTCCCTTGAAGTTCTTGGCAAGGGCTGTGCTTGGGACTCTTGAGCTGGAGGGGCAGCAGCTGGAGCAGTGTCCACTCCACTCCCCCTAGGTGCAGCTGACATTAATCACCCATCATGGCATTTTTAACTCCTGCTGAAAATTGTCAGAGTAGCAGGAGTATTTTATGCCCCGTAAGTAATGTCATAGCATTTGGGCCACTGCCCCACCTTGACTTTCTGTGGGTTTCCATCTCACAGAGCCCCAGGCATGCTGGCCATTGTCCAAGGTCATTTAGTCCACGAAGACAACCGATTTCTAGTAGTCCATTATTCTTGTTTTAATTTTTCTGAATTGCTCATGGTGGATGAATAGAGAATCAGTGGACTAGAGAGCCCAGAGCTCTAGCCCCAGGGGGAAGGAAGCCCTGGATTCTTTTCCTGGCTACTCTGATGACCAGCTCTGTGACCTCTGGCAAGTCTGAGGGTGTCAAGAGCAAAGAGAGTGTGAGAACTCTGAAGCAACCCCCTGGAGCCTGGGGCCCTGCCGCATGGCCTGTACCCCATCTTGAACACCCAGATTGCTTCAGGCAGCCTCTCGTCCTTGGCCCTCTCTTGGATCTCCTAGCCACAAACCTACCTGAATTATACCTGATGGTGAATTCTGAACATGAGTGACTAAGCACTCTAGGAAAGCCAGACTCAGCCACTCTTCCCTCATCTGTTGCTCTTGCTTGCTCAGGGATTTTTATCCCAGAGAAATTGGGTTTGTGTGTGAGTGCTCTATCAGCTCTCTGGTCAAAAGGAAGCTGAGCATGGCAGTCTCATCCCTTCCCTTGGGCTCTAAGGATGTATATAGTACCTAGAGGAGGCGGTTTTATTTCTGAACTGAATCAGTGATCTCAGGATGCTCTGGAGGGAGGCCTGATGCCTGGGGCTCCTTTGGTAGGCTGTGGGGCAGAGTGGCAAATAGCAATCTTTAGCGTCAGACAGATCTGAGTTTGAACCCCTGCTAATTCTGAACCATCTGTGTCATTTGGGGTATGTCACTGAAAATCTGATCCTCAACTTTCCTCCTTTGTCACTTGAAGATAATCGTATGTGAGATTAAGAACATGGACCTGAGCCAGGGCTCCTGGGTTTGTATCCCCATCCTACCCACTTCCAGCCCTGGGGCGCTGAGCAAATCCCTCCACCATCACTGTGCCCGGAGTGCCTAAATATGTGGAAGGGGGATCATAATATGCCATAGCTGGAGAGGTATCATAGTTGTTGAGGGTACAGAATGGGAAATATATGAATTTATATATGGATTTAGAACAGTACCTGACATGGGGTAAGCGATAAATAAATAAGCATTAGCTATAAATATCATCGTTTGCAGGGTGGTAGTGACATTTCAATTAGATGAGTAACTAGAATAGTGTATGACGTACAGTACTTCATATGTGTTTAACATACCATTGCTGGATGAATGAATGAAGAACAGGATCAGTAGGCATAAAGCACGGAGCACAGTGCACATATGTCAAGTAAGAGGAAGCACCCTCAGGACTGCAGCCTTTCTGGCTGGGCATTAAAACCAGTGTGCTGGGCTGACCTGGACTGTCGCCAGCTGATCACGCACACCCTTCCCCAACGCTGCATGCACATCTCTCAGGGCTGGTGGTTTTAATAGCTTGAAACCAGCTATAGTGGTAGTACTTACACCACAGACATTGGCAAATGTTATAAATCGAGTTTTGGTTTGTTGTTGAGACAGAAAGCGAGAAAGGGAGGGAGGGAGAGAGGAGAGAGAAAGAGAGAAAGAGAGAGTAGCATTGATTTGCATCTGACACATCCTTGACTGGCCAGGGGACCAGTTTTACACCTGCCACTGCCATCTCTCAGAAACCAGTTCTGACCATGTTATTACAGCATGCAGGATCTTTGGGAGAATAAGTCCTTTTGGAGCAGGTAAGGAGGCGTTAGTGGATCTCGAGAGCCTGGATTTGGAGACCCCACCGAGTGAGGAGTGCGTGTATATATTGTGGGTTTGGTAGTCACTAATGCCTGGCTATGACCTGAAAGAATAGACCCAGAAACAGATGGCTAGGTCTTTTTGGGTGGTAATTCTGGGGCTTTCTGTGACTTGCCAAGACTGAATTAATGCTTGGAGACTCCCAGGATGATTGTGACACTAATCCTGGACCCTCTAGCCATACTTTAAATGCCATCTGTGGGGCTCCTAGGTGGAGACTTTCCCCCCAAGTCCTGAGTAAAGAGAAGCGTTTAAGGCCATTCCAAATCTACTTCAGTATCAATTGACTTTGAAGAAGTACAGCGATTAAAGGAGCCGGGCGGAAGTGCAGCTGGTAAGTCTATAGGACAGAAGAAGAAAACGCGTGCAAGCATTTGTAAACTGCCCAGGATTTGAAGGCTTGTCCAAAGTGATCTTAAAGAGAGAGGGACGCACAAAGCAAGGCTGCCCTGGGTGTGTCCTGGGATCACAGTTGTCTAAGCCCGGCTCACTGTCATTTCAGCAAGCCCGAGCCCAGAGCCCCCTCCAGATCCTTTAAGGGGGTGAGGGTGGGCTGGCATCTATGTCCATTTATTTTTTAGCTCTTTAGGTAAGTGGATGATCAGCTAGATTTGACAACCGTTGCATCCTAATGAATAATCTCTCTTTTAAAATGTGTTGACATATCATTTGTGTTTCAATGGCCCTAAATGGCTTTAGAGGAGAGTCAGTTAATCTTCTGATCTGAGGAAGACCAGCCACTGTTCACTCTTGGAAGAATAAACAGAAATGTGCTGTGCTTTTAATCTTTAAATTAGCACATCGGAGACTAGCAATTAGTAGCACTTCTCAGTGGTGGTGGGGGGAGGGTGTGGTGTTCATACGCCCTCCCAGGCACTGGACAGAGTGGGGGGTGGCTCCTCTGACCTTGGCGTGGTTTGGGGGACAACATTGTGTTAGAGGGGAGCACCAGGCTGGCTTACCTGAGACTGTCGGGATGGACAGAAGGGACAAAAGCCGTGCCCTGTGCCAAGGGAGGCTGGGGAACTATAGGGGACCGTCCAAAGCATGAGATCTGAAGATGGCCACATGCAGAGAAATGAAAACTGCCTGGAAAATGAAGGGTCTGTCACAGAGGGCAGCAAGTCAGAGCCCAGGGGTTGGGAAGAATGAAGAGGAAATTATCTGAGCAGGTGGGGGTGGGGGAGGCTGCGGAGATCCTTTTTCAGACAGAGTCTGATGCCTCCTGTGGAGGGCTGGAGCCACACCTATTCCAGAGGAGGCTCCTTTGTTTCCCTTGTTATCAGGCTTGGCTGCCCATCAGCATCTCCCTGGGAGCTTGTGTGAAATTCAGAGCCTCTGGTCCCAGATCCACCAAATCAGACCCTAATCAGGGCGGTGCCCCGGAACCTGTTTCAACCAAGCTGACTCTCATGCGGGCCAGTTTTTGATCCTAGAGAGGCAGCATGGAGAGTAAAGAGTATGAACTCTGGGTACAGCCCAGCTGGATTTGAGTCCTGACTTCACCATTTACTACCTGGGCCACGCTGTGCTGTAATTTCCCTGTCTTCAAAATAGAACGTTAACAGTAACTACAGCATAGGGTTGTCAAAAGACTTAAATGAGATGTTATATGCAAAGTGCAAAATGCCTGGTACATCATCGTTATTATCTCCTTCGTTAAACATTAGCCAGTTAACACAGAGATAGAAGGGGAGAGAAACTTCAGTCATCCTTCTCACATACATACACATTATTCACATCCATCAAGGGTGAAAAATTCACACGCTGGTGGGGGACCACCATGTCTTGGAGAACAGATGACTTCTTAGTTTGGGTTCTCACAGAAGCAGGCCCTGAGACAGGCATTGAGGCCAAGTCATTGGTCGAGTTGGTGACCCCCGGGAACAGTGATGAAGGAGTGGGATGTGACACAGGAGAGAGAAGAAGGTCAATGTCATAGACATCACGAACAAGCTACTGCTGTGGCCCCAGGCCCAACCCAGCTGGAGACTGCCTACCACCTACCTCAGCAGTGCCCCAGCCAAGGGGTAAGGAAGCTGGGATGTATTCATTTCCTGGGGCTGCTGTGATGAAGGAGCATCAACTAGGTGGCTTAAACAACAGAAATGGTCTCAGTTCTGGAGGCTCAGTGTCTAAGATCAAGGGGTCCACAGGGCTGTGCTGGTGAATCTGTTCCATGCCTCTCTCTTACCTTCTAGGGTTTGCCAGCAGTCTTTAGTATTCCTAGGCTTGGAGATGTATCACGCCAATCTATGTGTTTGTCCTCACATGGCATTCTCCCTGTGAGTCTGTGTCTCCATATGGCCATCTTCCTATAAGGACACCCATCATATTGGGTTAGGGGCCCCCTAAGTTCCAGTGGAACTATATCATAGCTAATTACTCCTGAAATGGCCTATTTCTAATTGAAGCCACATACTAAGGTATTGGGGGTTAGGACTTCAACATAGGAATTTTGAGGGGACACAATTCATTCCCATAACATGGATATCCATCCCCTAACAGATGGAGAGCTATGGCTGTAGATGGCGACTCCATAGCACCTGCAGCTGGCCCACAGCAGGCTGAGTACATATCTGGGGTCAGAGAAAGCCTCTAGGCAGAGAGAGAGAAGCCAGCAGTGCGTATGGGAAGGGGAGTGCCAAGGAAATGTGGGCAGAGCATCCATGGTCAGGAGCTTTAAGCCACGTACAGGCCCTTCTGAGTGTGGGCCTTGCAAAGCCCACTCAGATGGCCACACCAGGACAGCGGCCGGCCAGCCAACAGCACCTGTTGCAGTGCCCTTCTAAAGAGGCAGCTCCTCTTTGACTCTGGTTAGCACCAAGCAGGAAGGCTTTGCAGGTCCCAGGAATAGGTCCCTCAGTAGGTACGCCCCTGAGGCTGTCAGTTCTCAAAACTTCATGTACCCCCAAGAGTACACGCTCAGATTTCCACAATGAGGCCTCCATCATTTAGAGCTGCACAAGGTTTCTCAAACTTGGCACTACTGACATTTTGAACTAGATGGTTCTTTCTTGTGGAGGGCTGCCCTGTGCGCTGGAGGAAATTTAGCAGCATCCATGCCTCGGAGCACCCTCCCCGGTTGCGACAATCCAAACTGTCTCCGGACATTGCCAAACATCCCCTCAGAGGATGAGAGTGTAACAAAATTGCTCCCAGTTGAGAACCAGCAGGCTGTAGGAAAGTACAGAACGTAGGTCTAGCTTAACCCCTGCCTGTCTGACGTCCTGCAGCTGCACCAGGCACTGCCTCTCAGGTCCCACAGGCCTGTTGCCTGATAGGCCTCTGTGTCTGCGAGCCCTGAATCAGTTTCTGAGGTTCTTTTTCCAAAATCTCCATCTTTCTCTCCTCACTCTCCCTGCACCATCCTCTCCTGCCACCCTCTCTCCTTCCCCCTCTCTCCCTCCCTGTCTCCTTGCATCCCCCCTGTCTCCTCGCATCCCATCGGTCTCTATCTCCTCCCCCTACTCTCTCTGTCAGTGAAGGACATCACATGCCTTTCCAGCATCCAGCAGAATGGAAGCTCCTTAAGGACCGTCTCATTCACAGCTCTGGCCAGAGCAACTAGATGGATACCTGGTACATAGTGAGTTGCTCAGTATTTGCCAAATGAGTGGGTGGGTGGCTTTCCCGTCACTCCTACTTCCCCCAAACCTAATGCAGGTGTGGAAAAGGATGGTGTGAGCACTGGGAGAAGGACGAGGACCAGGTTCTCCAGAGCAAGCTGGGCAGGCCGTTTTGCAAGGATGTCTGTGGAGCTGCTGCCCTCAAAAGAGTGAAGCCCCATCAGCCATCGATTCCCTGATCCTTTCTTTTTTCCTTCATGCAGGAGATAAAGAGTATCTCATTAGGTGTGTTTCAATCAGATTAACGGCCATTAGTACCAGACTTCTGCTCAGGCTGCGTTTTGTTTCCTTTGGGATGACCCTGTGAAGCTAATTGCTTTTTATGGGAGCAGCACAGGAGCGTATATGGGGGAAGTAAGAAAAGGCTCCGTTCGCAGGCTGGCCAAATTTTGCATTTTTACTTGGCTTCTGAGTGGGAAGGAGGGAGAGCAGGCAAGCAGCCTGTACTCAGCAGGCTCTGAGGGGAGGCACCTCATGGGGTGGTGGAGAGTGGCCTGTGACCTCCTAAGAGGGGAACCGTGTTTGATGAGCTGGCTTCAGGGAGTGCTGATTCACAGAGGTGGGCCTGATGTCAGCAGAGTAGGGATTTGTGGACAGCAGGAGAGGGCTGGAGAAGCAACACAGGCTGGATGACACCTGGCCCCCTGCAGGGTGCAAATTGTGTTTCTCTGTCAACGCAGGCGATCGACAACTCCACCATTGATTCTAAATCTGGCAAAGGCACAGAGAGCAGCCTCCCTACCTCGGCTTTCCCCAACACATTAAAACAAACATGAACTACATACAGCTTTCCCCTTCTTTCCGCAGTTCTGCTCCTGCCCTGCTCCACCAAGGCACTTTATTAGAAGTTTCTGCTACATCTTTCAAGATGGAGTTAAAGGTAGCTCACGGAGGGGAAAAAAAAAAGAGTAAAAGAATGCAGCTTGTAGACAAGAAGTTGAAAATCAAATCTTTAGCAAAGGTAGAGAAGCAGAAATGCTGAACCCTGTGATGATGAGCCCTTAGATTTTTCTCTCAACTTCCCGGCAGCCTTGGCGAAAAGGTTATGATGAGGGCTTATGTATTTGGGTGGAGGTCTAAAGAAAGCCACAAGCTCTTCCTGTGTGTTTTTTTTTTTTTTTTGTTTTTTTGAGCTAAGTTCTGGGAGGTATTTATCATATATACGTTATATAAAGATGTAATAGGCAGTGTCTTGGGGCCAGAGTTTCCTAGCAAATGTGGAAGTGCCTCTGAGGTAGTTCTTGCTCACTTTGGCAGCTGATAAAAGTTGAAGGTGAGCATGAAAACCTAATTAGGTGAAGGTACTTTACAAAGACCAGGAGCCAGTATTATCTGCGGTATTTCAGGACTTTTTCAATTTTTGATAGCAGCTCTTTGGTTGGGGCTCAGGGAATGCCCTCTTCTAATCAGTAGCCAATGTCCAGGATGCAACAGGCTGAGAACAGAATTTTCCTCTAGCTGGTCCACCGGAAACCTTTATTAGTTCTTTTAACAGAGCTCAGAGGCACAAAGGGGCAAGCAGCTCCTATGAGAAGCAAAGCCTTTTCATCCCTTGCTGCCGTCTTCTAAGTGGTTCTTCTGTGTCTGTCTGGACCTTCACATTTCCTGTGCATCAGGAGTTCACAATCTTACTCTAACCTCAGCACCATACTGGAATAATAGAGCCTGTTTTGTTAGCCTTTTGTGTATAACAAACCATCCCTGAAGTTAGTGGCTTAAAACAGCAACCGTTTATTGGCTCACAATTCTGCAATAAGGCAGCTTGTTTCTGCTCCACAGGGTGTCGGCTGGGCTCCCCCTGCATTTATAATCAGTGGAAAGATCCAGGGTGGCCTCCCTCACATGTCTGGGCCTCGGTGGGGTGACCTAAATTAATGGGGACTCCCTGGGCCTCTCAAGCTCAAGGAGGCTGGTCTTCCTTACTCAGAGCAGCAAGACAATGAAAGCAGAAACTGCAGGACTTCCTAAGCCCTAGGCCTATGCTGGGACCCCCAGCACAGGTCCCTCCTGCTGCATCCCCCTAGGGTCAGCCCAGTTGTAGCATGTGAAGCAGCTACACAAGTGTGCAAATTCGTGGAGTTTCATTGGGGTGGCAATCGTCCACAGCCCCATCCCACCAATAAACTCAACAACAGAGGTCCTGTAGACAGTGGTTCTTACCCAAGGGGTGGGGACAGAGAGAAGGGGACAAGTATGTCCCTGCTGGCAGCCAGGAAGGGTGTCATTTGGTATCAGCCCACTTCTCACTCCAAGTTCCTGGACTCACCCCTTAGCTGCCATCATCAAAAGTCCAAATACCAGGCTTAATGAGTTCTATTTAAAACTTTCAAAAAGGGTACATGAGAGGTAGACCTTTGAAAGAGATGGAGCAGTCAATGTCTTAAGAGGCCTCCTGACAGCCATGTGTGAAAACGTGGTAAGCACAGGGCGCACTGAGTTAGGGCACTCTATGGCCAACCTCCTGACACCTACAGACAGCGGCACCCCCAGGCCTCCCCAGTCGGCTGCATGGTCGGAGATCATGAGGTTATTTTCACATCAGCTAAAGTGGGATACAGAGTGTGTTAATGGCAGCCTAAAAGTCTGCTGAATTTCCATCAGGCTGGGACGAGAAAGCCTGACAGGACTCATTGGCCCTAACTCTGGACAAGGTCACGCTGTGTAAAAGAATGACAATCAAGGCCATATGCTAATCACTTTTGCAGAAGCCAGAAAGCTGGAGGCTAGATAACAAAGGCATGGGTTAACAGAATCAAGGACAAAACATTCTGACTTCAGAAAGACAGTATATGGGGCATCTGGGTGGTTCTGTGGTTGAGCGGCTGCCTTTGGCTCAGGTCGTGATCCTGGGGTTCTGGGATCCAGCCCTGCATCAGGCTCCCCACAGGGAGCCTGCTTCTCCCTCTGCCTGTGTCTCTGCCTCTCTCTTTCTGGGTCTCTCATGAATAAATAAATAAAATCTTTAAAGAAGAAAGATCGTGTATATCTTTAAAAAGATTGAATGAAAGAGACCTAAACGTAAGATCCTCTGTTTTGGCTCAGAGCATGCACATATGTGCATGCGTGTGTGCACGCACACACACACACAGGTATGCACCCACACAGCACACATCCATGACAAAGAGGGATGAAGGAGCCCTGACTTAGCAGCACCATGTGAAAAGGACCTGTGTAGTCTGTTTCCAGGAAACTCAGTTTGAGTCAAAAGCAGGGCAAGCTAATGTGACCCTCAACTCTATGAATAGGGGCATAGATTCTAGAATAAAGGAGGTGACTCGTTCATTCTATTCTGTATAGCACAATTTATTCCATAAGTATTAGACCAATTTCTAGGTGCATAATTTAAAACTGTTAAAGAAAAACTAACATATTTAGAGAGAAGTTCAGAACCTGAACTGACAGATGTGAGGAAAATATGGAGGCACTGAAGACATTTGATGCAGAGAAATAATCAGAGAAATCCCCGGTGAGGACTTAAGGATGGTCTTAAATGGTTGTCAGGTGGAAGAGGGATTTGATCTGCCCCCTTTGGTCCCGAAATAAACCTTGGACCAGGGAATGGAAGGTTGAAAGACCCTGGCATTTGGCGCATCTATAATTGGAGTGACCCAGTAAGGAATGGGCTGTGTCATGTTTCTGGTCACCGCAGGGGCTGGATGATCACTTATCAGGATAGAGAGAGGGAATTCAAACCTTAGATGGGTAATCAGTTCAAAACAAACATTAAAAGCCTGTCCAACTAACTCTGAGGTCTTGGGATTCTTAGGGATTTGCCCAAGGCCACAGAGCAAGTTGGTAGCTGTCTAGGACCCGAGTTTCCTGCCTCCCTCTCAGCATTTCTGCCCTGGGTGCCCAGTTCCCTCACCAACTCGATGATAACTCAAGCAGGATGCCTACGGACTGTCTCCTACCCATCCATCCAGACCGGGTTTGTTTGTTTTGGCCAGCATCATGTGTAAAAAGATTGAAATCCATGTCGACAGAAAGGTGTACCAGTTCTGGCAGTAGCCACCATGCCCCATGGTCCTCCCTGGGCATGAGGCCCCTGCACATGTTCATAGCTCCTGCTTGGCCACCATGGCCTTGCTGCTCGCATTCTCACCTAGAGACAGAGCAGAGCAAGAGGAGGTGGTCCTGGACCAGAGAATATGAAGAAGGCTTTGCAGCTCCTTCTTCCCTTACAATTCCCAGTGTGATGGAAACTGAGAAAGGGGGAAGGGAACTTGTGGGGTGTTTTTTTTTTTTTTTTTGAGCATCTACAATGAGCTGTGCATTTTTCATGCATGTTAATCCCACTTAATCCTCATAACAACTATATTAGTTTCCTAGAGCTGCTGTAACAAAGTACCACAAACTGAATGGCTTAGAATAGGAATTTATTGTCTCACTGTTCTGGAGTCCAAAATCAAGTCCAAATCAAGCAGGGCCATGCCCCATCTGAAGGTGATAGGGAGGGATCTGTTCCAGGCCTGCTTCAGAGCTTCTGGGACTCTCAGATATTCCTTGGCTTTAGGTGGTCGTCTTCTCTTTCTTTCTTTCTCTTTCTTTCTTTCTTTCTTTCTTTCTTTCTTTCTTTCTTTCTTTCTTTCTTTCTTTCTTTTTTAAAGATTTTATTTATTTATTCATGAGAGACACACAGAGAGAGGCAGAGACACAGGCAGAGGGAGAAGCAGGCTCCTCACAGGGAGCTCGATGTGGGACTTGATCCCCAGACCTGGGATCATGACCTGAGCCAAAGGCAGACGCTCAGCTGCTGAGCCACCCAGGCGTCACAATCATCTTTTCCTTCTGCCTCCCTTTTTATCTTTCTTCATTGCATCTGCCTGTGTCCAAAGTTCCTCATTTTATAAGAACACCTGTCATATTGGAGTAGGATCTAAGGATCTTAACTCGGTTCAATCTACAAGAACCCTATTTCCATATAAGGTCATCTTCTAAGGTCCTAGGGTTTGGACTCAGTCTTTTTGCAGGGACACAGTTTAACCCCTAACAGTCCACCCTGTGTTTCCCCAAAGTTCACATCCTTACCACGTGCAAAATACATTCACCACATCCAGATACCCACATGGACCTCAACAACTAGTTTAGTAACAGGCCTAGGATCATAATACTAATACATAGAAGGCAGACTTAAAATGCAGTACTGCTGACCCCAAATACCATCCTCTTTCTGCTACGGAGAGCTGCTGCTATGAGACACGCCTACCATGTGCCAGGCACTGTGCCTGCTACCTCATACCCTTTCCGCAGAATGGGATGCAGGTCTGGCAGGCCCCAGACTGAGCACCTAGGGACACGCAGCTCCTACCGTCCTCTGATAAGGAGCAGGCTCAGCCCACCTGGGGCTGACCCGGGCATAGGCTGGCTCAGAAGATGGGAGGAGGGCACCCGAAGGGCCAGTCCTGGAGAGCACAGGCAAAGGGTGGAAACTGAGTCCTGGGGAGGTGCAGTGGTTGCAGGTAGGAGAATGCAGCCCACTCAGGCCATTTCGGGGAAAGGGTGCGTAGGCTATTGCCCAAACCACTGTGCTGCCACTAGCTGAGAGGCAAGGGGACCGCAGGACCCATTAAGACTTATGAAGAAGCAGGGGAATCAGATGCTTGGCCAGCAGCAGCAGGCAACAAACCAATACCAACTGCCCACATGGCGTAGTGCCTGGTCATTCACTTCCTGGAAAGATGGGGATCCGGGCAGGACTGGGTTCTGGCCTATCATCGTCGCAGATGGAAGCTTTCCTTGGCCATTAGGAGAGAAGGAGTGGAGGGCACTGGGGAAGAAAGAGGCCACTGAGCTGATGAGAAGAAAACGGTTTTTGAAGTCATTAGACCCGGCTTGAAGCCAGCCTGTGCCACTCACAAGCCGCATGGTGTTGGGCAAATTGGCAAACTCTTCTGAGCCCCATTTTCCCGTGGGCTGCTGGTGAAGATTAAATAGCACGTGTTGAAGCATGTGACCGTGTGCACTCAATACAAACTGTTTTCTCCTCTGTTTTTCCCTTCAAAGCTGAGCGGCACTGGCCTGGGGATCATGAAAGAGACCTAGGAGGGAAAACAGACCCCCAGCCTCTTGGGTGGGGGTCAGTTCCCCCTAAAAGGGCATGTGTCTAAATCACACCTTCCCCCTTCTCCTAACGATGCGTTTTGTCCCTCGCAGAGGAACTGAAGGAGAAGCTGACAGAGTACGTGGACAAGGTGAATGGCCAGAAGCCAGGCTTCATCAAAGTCGTGCGCCACAGCAAGCAGGAGGGCCTCATCCGCTCCCGAGTCAGCGGCTGGAGGGTGGCCACTGCGCCCGTGGTGGCACTCTTTGATGCCCACGTGGAGTTCAATGTGGGCTGGTAAGTGCCCGTCAGGAGAGGAAGATGAATCCCAGTGTGGTCGGGAGCTTTGGCTCAAATGAGTGCAAAGCAAGCTGGGATCTCAGCCACAGTGGGGGAAAGGAGAGAATTCTGGGAATAGCTGAGATCTGGATGTGTGACTACTGGAGGCAACGGGGCTGGCCCTTCAAGGTGGAGGAGGGTTGGGGGCCAACAGGTCAATACATAGTCTCTAAAGGGTATATATGGTGGCATCAGGTGTGACTCTAGCTAGTGTCTTCCCCTAGGAGAGAGGATCTGAGAGTGGGCTGAGGACAGAGCTGAGAGTGCCAGCCCAGCTCAGGACAGGGCTGCAACTGCTGAGCAAGGGGAGGCTGGACCAGACTTGGGGCACAAGGCCAACCATGCAGACACGGTCAAGGCCCAGTGGTCAGAGGGGTAGAAGGTAGCCTGATGTTACCATCCAGGTGACCTGGACACCCCCCCCCCCCCAAAAATGCCAGGCCAGACAGAGCAGAGAATCTCAGATTTTCCCTACTGGTGAAACTAGGTCTTACAAAAACTTCCTTTTTCTGGTCCGGGCTGCTCAGCTGCCACGTGGGGCAAGAGAAAAGGTATGTGGCCTCAGAGGCGCAGCCAAGCTGGGATGGGGCACCTGACACCAGCATCCCTGCAGGGCCAGACGGTGTGCTGTGGCCAGCCCACTGTGTGTGGCTTTGTAGAGCGCCAGGTGAGGAGGGCCCTCTGGTAGGAAGGAGCAGCCGGGCATGCACACCACATGGTTAGATTTAGGCATACTTTTACATAACAGGCTCAAATTAAGGCTGCAATGAAGCCGTTTTTTATAGTTGAAGTCCCTGCTTGCCGTTTGTGACTATTTAAAAAGCATTTTCGTTGGATTTATGGCCAGAAGAGGAGAGGGACACTTACTATTTCAAGCTGATTTGAATAAACAATTATGCAACAAATGCATTATTAATAAGAAGCTCATCATTCCCGTCTGCAAACACTTTACTTGCCTGGTGCCCATAGGGGCCTCCTGGCTGCTCGGAAGCCCTACTCCCACCTCTCCCCGGGGCGGTGGAGAACACGTGGGATGGGGTGGCACGTCTGCAAGGATGGAAGGAGCATTGAGTAACTGGCGGAAATAAGTTTGTTCTCACCCTCCTCCCTTGCCATCCTCCTCTGCCGTTTCCTCCTGGTTGATATACTGAATTTTCACAAAATCAAAGCCCGAGTTGAAAGCTACCCATGGAACCTCAGATCTGTTCCTTTCTTCTTTCTAAGGTCTTGATTTTTTTTTTTTCTACTGGGAAACAGGAAAGCAAATAGACACAAGGATCTAAGGCAGTAAGAGTCTCTCAGCTCAGCCCAGGACATGCTGCAGGAGTGGCCAGGCCTCTTGCCAACCCAGAAGTGGAGGGGGCTGGAGGTTAAACAGAGGCTCTTTCCCAGGAGGCAGAGCAACCGGCTGGAGCAGATAGCCAGGTGGTTTTTTGCCTTTTTCTGCAGAGGAAGGAGCTTTAGGGGTCGCCAGTCAAGTATTTATCCACCTAGGAAGCAGTTTCCCTTCTCTCTCTCCCTCTTGCTCAGGGCGGAACCTGTGCTCACCCGCATAAAGGAGAACCGGAAGCGGATCATCTCACCATCCTTTGACAACATCAAGTATGACAACTTTGAGATAGAAGAGTACCCCTTGGCCGCCCAGGGCTTTGACTGGGAGCTGTGGTGCCGCTACCTAAACCCCCCCAAGGCCTGGTGGAAGCTGGAGAACTCCACCGCCCCGATCAGGTAAAGCATCCTTACCTGTAGGTCTCTCTGCTCTGTCTTCCACTCAAGAGCTCCCCTCCCAGCTCAAGCCTTATTCCCCAAACTCCAGCCCCACTGTGGGATGAGGCGGTAGAAGTGGGGGTTGGAAAGGAATTAAAAATGACCTTCAGTCCCCACTTACAGGCCCTGATGTTCCCTTTCAATAGAATCATGGCCCCCAGAATCCATCCGGAGGCTCAGAGCTACTCATTTCAACACATCACTATGGGACACCTGCTGAGTGCCAACTGCTGTGCTGGGTGCTGGGGATCCAGAGTGATTAAGACTCCATTGCTGTCCCCAAAACCCTGCAGTCTAGCGATGACAGACAAAATAATTGGAGGAAACAAATTACTGCTGGAGGAAACTGCATAGAAAGTGGGGAGAATCTTTTTCAGAGACTAGGATTTGCACTTGTTTTTGAGTGAATGTAGGACATTGCAGGGTTGGGGCAGGGGCACCCATGTTTGAAGAAACAGGGTGAGTTTGTGGACACAGAGGAACTATAAGGGGCCTTTGGGAAGAGGAGTATGAGGAGGCAGCCCCAGAGGCTGGAGGAGCAGAGAGGCAAGGTCAGACCCCACAGCAGCTTGTATGTCTTGCTGATATTTGAGTTTATCCTGTAGGATTCACCGAAAAGTGGCTGCAAACTGCATTTCAAAGATCCCAAGCTCTTTCTGCCTTCACTGCTGCCTTCACAGACACCCAGGTGACTCCCTTGGGCAGCCTCTCTTCTATGGTCAGGACTCCTGACACAGCCACCCCACCAGCCCTTATTTCTGTCTGGTTAATCACAGATCAGGTACCTTTATGCTCTCTGCAAAGTCCTGCCCACGAAACACACAGATGGCACCAGAGGTAGCCTAGGGGACAATTCTTGGAATGAAAGAAGAGATTAGAAACTGATGTTGCTTTGTATTACATGAGGGAGAAAGATTATGAAAAATTTAATTGAAACTGGGTGATTATTATCTGAGATCACATCTCTCCTTGCCAGAAGAAAAAACTATATTCATATTTAAAACAGGATGGAAGAGAACCATCCAGCTTTCTCGCGGTTATCTCTGTTACCCACCTGTGTTAGCCCTTGCCACAGTTTTGTGTTGTTAAATAGTAATTCGGAGGTCGCTGTGTGCAAGGGCCTTTTACACACACGGTCTCATTTGCTCCTCGTGATGGCCTTGTGACAGTTCATTGTGTCATCCCTGTTTTACAGCCACAGGATGGATGAAGGCAAATGGCCCTGCCTAAGGCTGTGGGCAGTAGAAGCAGGATCCAAACCTAGGTCAGCTAGATTCCATATCTAGCTGTCATCCTCGTAGATGCCCACTGTTGAGCTCAGAACCAGCATGGCGACACTCTGCCCCTAGGCCAGCTGATTGATACTGGAAGGGACCATGCTATCGTGCAAGGAGCTTTCTTGCAGAAGACTGCGCTGTACTAGCTGCTTTATTCTGCTCATCTTGAAATGTGTTGGCCTAGTCGTAGTAAACCTGCCTCCTAGGTCGTTGACAGAGAATATCATCTCAGCCTCAAAGTTTCCATCGCCTAATTTTTCTCAAAAACTTGGCCATCAGAAATTATATTCATGGATGAACATTATTGGTTTTACCCTTAGGTGAAGACAACCCCACAGAAAGCTGTGGGTTATTACAAATATACCTTGCCCACTTTGGCTCCTGTTCCCTTGGAGCTGTGTCCACACGTTGTAAGCGATAAAAAAGAGCCCAGAGCTACCTTCTATTGCATTCTACAGTGACGTCTTTGGGAAGGCTGTTCACTGTGTCCCAAAGTGACCTCTTAGAAGACTGACATGAGAAATTTCTTTCAAACTGACTGCTAGACAAAGAAAATCTTGTTAGCCCCAAGGAATGAGTGTGGTATTTTCATATGGGAACTATAAATCTTACCTCTAAGACAGGGTTGTTCATTTTCACCTTGGCTACCAGGAAGCTCAGTGTGAATTTTGTGGGTCACCTTTAAGAACTGTGAAGGAGGACCTGTATTCTAATTGGCCCCCGATTTGTTGTGAACTTTTGGTCTTTTCAGACATTTATGTATTTTGTTTCTCAATGTACTCTACATTTTTTTTTCTTTAAAGATTTTATTTATTTATTCATGAGAGACACACAGAGAGAGGCAGGCAGAGACATAGGCAGAGGGAGAAGCAGGCTCCACACAGGGAGCCCTATGTGGGACTCGATCCTGGGTCTCCAGGATCACGCCCTGGGCCGAAGGCAGACACTCAACCGCTGAGCCACCCAGGCGTCCCGTACTGTACATTTTTTGTAAGCTATCTCTAACCCTTTTGGGAACAAGGAAGGGGATAAACCAATAACATTTTTAGGCTGATTGGGTCTACATCATACCCCAGCTGGTTAATAAGTGATAGACTATGTAAGGTGGCCTATGTTCATTGCACAGTCGCTGTTTCAGATTCTGCTGTTCTTCTGAGTGGGTTTCGCCAAATGGGGAAGGCCCCTTCCTGCAGGTCTTAGAGCACCATGTTGAAATACTTGACATTTCAGCAATGTCGAGAAAAATGTTGAGACTTCACACTGCCCACTCCGCCAGGCTGATGTTTTTAAATCACCATGCTTTTCAAGAGGGGATTCTTTGAGCTGCTTCAATGTGCAAATGCATCTTTTTAAATGATTTTCAAGTAACAATTACATCCCAGAGGCTTTCAAAGTTTTACATTATTTAATTTAATCCGTGTGAGGTTATAGTTGATTCAGTTTCATAGATACCGAATCAGAGGCTCCAAGAGGCTAGGGAACTTTTCACAGTGACACACAGCCGGGGGGGGGGGGGGGGGGGATTTTACTCATACCATGCACCTCCAAGGACTGGATCAAGCATCCTCCACCAGCGCAGGAACTCAGCCCACTCTAGGAGTGGTGGATTGAAGTAGACTGACCAGCCTGGCTGCCTGCGGTCTATGGAACGTGAACCCATCTGGAATAAAATGCTGTGATTTGAAAGGAGGAGGGGCAGGGTCCCGACCCAAAGGCTGCAGAGCAGCCTCCCGCATCAGCATTGTCCCAAGAAATGGCTTACAAAGGAGCTGTTTCTCCACCTTGATGAGTTTCCAGTGTCAAAGATGGGTCCATTTGCACGTGACTGACCGTTTTCTCATAGCTGAGGATTCCTCATCTCATTTTCTCTCTCTTCCCCTGCGAATCATTCAGCCACCAGCTGATAAAATGCTATGCAAGGGCTAGAAATGGTAGCTGTGTGCGGTGTCATTTGTGAAAGTTAATGCTCTCAGCAGAGAAGCAGCCCACATGCACTCACGCTGATTCTCCTAATACGAATCACTCTAGTGAAGTCTCGTGCTTCACTAGGCACCTGCACACAGCCGGTGAGCCCCGCACTCACACTCTCACTAAGGAAAGGCCCCCCAGCTCCTGGACCGACTGGCTGTTGATGTATTGCTCTGGCCTAAGACCCAGCGATAGAAAAGCCCTCGGAGCTGGCTCTCTCCCTCTACTGTCCCCCAGGCACGTTCCCACTAGGGAATGCTTCTTCCTTCTGAAACTAGCCTTTTCTCTATAGCCTGCATCGATGGGTGGTCCCCACCTTGCCATCACCCAAACCACAAAACCAGTTGGCATTCATATTTCTCCTTCTTTCTCACCTGTTCATCTGTTTTCTAAGTTCTGTTGATTTTTACATTAAAATGTGTCTTTAAACAGTCCCCCTCTCCATTCCTGATACTCAGGTCAAGGACCTCATCATTTTGCCGTAGACATAGCAATGAGCTTCCCAACTGGATTCCTATTGCCACTCGGCCTCCTCCAGCCACCCTACAGCTACCCAAGGATTCTTTTAAAAACACAGACCTGTTTGTTCTCTATATTTAAGAGTCTGGTTTTTTTTTTGTTTGTCTCTTTGTTTTCCTTGTTCATTTATTTTGTTTCTTAAATCCCATATCTGAGTGAAATCATATGGTATCTGCCTTTCTCTGACTTAAGACTTATTTCTGCTCATTCCAAAGTCAGCTGAAAATTCCTCACTGGCACCCCTTTGCCTCCAGATAAAATCCAAATCATTTACTATGCTCTCCAAAGCCCCAGCTAATCTTTCTAAGTGAACCAGGGTTGATGTACAGAACCCAAGCTGGGGAAAGGTAGGGAGTTAGCCTGGGTGCCAAGGTAGAAGCAGAGACTGGCTGTGTGATTCAGAACTCAGGCATTAGGGCAGCTAGAGATGCAGATGCTCAGACCAAGCTGGTGGGGTGAGCACTATTTCCTGGGGTTGGTTACATAGGCAAGAACCCCCTGGAATGACAACTGGCCCCAGGACAGGAGCTCTTGCTGCTGCCTTCAAGAAACAGCCGCCCTAGAGCAGCTGGTGAAGGTGAGCCTGGGAGGGCCCCTTGGAGAACAAGGCCCATACCAGCTCTAGTGGCAAAGGAAGGAAGAGGAACAGATCCTCCTGGAGGAAGGCACCACTGCTAGTACTCCTCTGGCCATCCCCAGGAAGCAGCCCCTCCACTAACTGCTGGCCCATCTCCCACATCCCTGTAGGAGCCCTGCCCTCATCGGCTGCTTTATTGTGGACCGGCAGTACTTCCAGGAGATTGGCCTACTAGACGAAGGCATGGAGGTCTACGGAGGCGAGAATGTCGAGCTGGGGATCAGGGTAAGTAAGAGTTCTTGCCCAGAGGACTTGGCTGAGCTCCCTGAAAGCTGAATGAGTCAAGGATGTGGAGAAATGGGATGCAAGGCTGAGGGTCACAGATGGATTCTGAATGTCTAGTCCCTAACCTTGCTCCATGTGTGTGACCAGGACTGCTTGGAAATGGGATAGAGTCAGAGGAGGAGACCTATAGCATTTTCGAGAAGAAAAGCACTTCAGAAACTGCTTTGTCTAGGACTGGGGACGTGGAACAGTCAAGCTCCCCTCTATGGGAACAACCTCTTTGATAAAACCAAACACAGGCTCCCCAGAGCTGAGCAAAGGTGTGTTCCAGGAAGAGACCTGTAGGCATCTAGGAATGGCTGGACTAGAGTGACCCTCAGAGTAACCTTCCTTTGGGATTTCTCACTCTGATATTCTCTGCCTCCTCCACAGTACCCCAGAGAACTTTCCTAAAGACTTTGGCAAGAGAAGGCTGTAGGTGGGTGCCCGGGTGGCTCAGTCATTTAAGCATCTGCTTTGGCTCAGGTCACAATCTCAGGGTTCTTGGGTTGAGCTCCACATCAGGCTCTCTGCTCAATGGGTAATCTGCCTTTCCCACTCCCTTTGCCCCACCTGCTCATGCTCTCTCACTCTCTGTCTCTCACAAATAAATAAATAAAAATAAATAAATAAATAAATAAATAAATAAATAAATAAAATCTTCAAAAAAAGAGAGAGGGGGGAGGGCTACAGGGAAATACACTCATGAAGTATAAAAGAGCAAAACACAGCCAGTCTCACTCCATTCTGTTTTCTGACCCCACCACGTGCTGGTCAGCTAGTCAGGGCTGTTCATTCCTCATGCCATTCTTTGGAGGTAGCACCATCCTGCCCCAAAGTAGAGGGCCTTTTGCAGCTATCATCACATGATATGAATCCACAATAGGCATCATTTAATTTCTCATCCCACAGGATCATTTCCTAGGCTCTGGCTCTTTCTCCTGGGCCCATGAAAAGATGACTCTAAAATGACACCCCACCCCCATCATATCTGAGAGACACATGAGGTCCCCTGGTGGTTGGTAGGAATGTGATAGTGGATACAATGAAGGACCTCATCCTAGAGGGAAGCCCACCCCTCTGTCCAGGTTGTGGTCCTACCCTCACAAATAATCCAACATTCAAGCTGTGGCTTGTCTCCATGGTGGTCCCCATTTTCCAGTCCATGGGGATCTTAATTGAAGCAGCCTGACATATCCCTGTGTGACAACCCTTGGAGAGGACCTTGTACCTGCTGGTGTTCATAGCAATCATCCAAGATATCCCTCCTCACTGCCAGCCCTTCATGCAGACCACCCCAACATCTGGCTGGTTCCGATGAATGATGCCACTCTTGGCTTCAGTATCGGTATCTCCAGTTCCCACTCAAAGACTTCAGCTTGGATACACCCTCCTCTTACCTCTGACTCCCTTAGACCTCCCACCCCAATGGGCAGTCTGCTGACCCTGGACAGACCTCACCCTGCCCCGAAGAGAGATAGGGCACCTCCACTGAGTCTTTCATAACATCTGCAGTGACCTGACTGGCACTGTGTGGGATGGCCTTACTGCCCCGACTTAATCCTCGGGCTCTGAAGACTGGCAGCAGGAGCAAGTTGTCTGAAGCTGACCTTAGAAAACACTTGGAGTCTGGGCCTGGGTGAGGCTTTCAAATACGTGTTAAAGATCTTTGGGTTTTGTGTTCAGGGTGTAAAATACAGGATAAAATGTTGTCTGGCATTTCGTTTTCTCTACCTCTTCCCTCCCACTTGACAGAGATGACGTGTCATAACAGTTGAAGGAAAGATGGTTTTTCAAGCAGAGACCCAACAACCTGTTGGCTGGCAGAGCTGTGAACAGAAGGAGGAGCTAGTTCATTGGAATTCCAGTTTCCCCCTTAAGGGATACAGAACCGCTCCTCATCTCCAAAATGACTTTCACATGTCACGTGGTTATTAGCATCTTCCTTTCGTGTTTTAGGAATCACATCTCAGTACCTCACTTTCCTTATCTAGGAGTCCCTTGGATAAGGAAGGAGCCCCTGCAATTACTCCACAGGATTTGTTTGTAAAAAGGACAGACACTGCTTTTCTCACCTCTTTGGTTCACAGGCAACTTATTCAAAGTCCTTACCCATTTGGAACGCAGAAAGGATTGTTTGCACAATTATTCACTACCTGCTCTGGCATCTAAGTATGCCATCTGTCTACATCCCTAAAAAGTAGTTGTTATTATAATATCCTTTTTATTCAGATGAGGGAATTGTGAAATTAAGAATTAATGTATGTTGTCAAGGTCACACCACTTATAAGAGGTAGAGAAAAGATTCAGCCCCAGATCTTTATGATGTGAAAGCCTAGAAAGATATACCACAGTAATCTAGGGATAAAAGACCTATGAGCATCACCCACAAAAGTATTTCAGTGTCCATGCAGTAATTCTACTCTATTCAGAGTTATATCTACTGAGTCACTATTTAAAGCCTTATTCTTATTTTGTGCTCATTTCTAATAAGCCCCCCCGCCCCGCCCCCCGGATTCTAATTCCACAGCTCAGTGGAAAAATGAAGGGAGTTCCTATGGGCAAGCAGAATGAAAAGAGTGAGAAATAAGCCCTGATGTTGAATAAGAGACAGAAAGATTGTACAGATGATGGCTATAAAAAAAGTAGAATATACAAGAGAGCATTCAAGAGGTGGTAGGAAATAAAGAAATTTTTACAGACAATAAATAAATTGAATTGACTCCCTTCAAAAATGTTGAAGTTCTAACCCTCTATAGCTGTGAATATGATCTCATTTGGAAATAAGGTCTTTGCCCGTGTAATCAGGTTAAGATGAGGTCATACCGGGTTACAGCAGCCCTAATCCAATATGACTGGTGTTTTTAGAAAGAAAATTTGTGGACACAGGCAGATACAGAGGGCGGCTGACCATGTGAAGATGGAGACAGAGATTGGAGTAGAGCCAAGGAATGCCTGGGGTCACCAGAACCTGGAAGAGGCAAGGAAGGATCCTGCTCTAAGGCTTTAGAGAGAGCATAACCTTGTCAACACCTGAGTTCAGACTTCTAGCCTCTAGAAGTCTGAGCGAATAAATCTGTGGTTTTAGGAGATCCAGCTTGTGGTGCTTTGTTATAACAACCCAAGGAAATTAATACTGAGACTAAAATATGAATGAAAATAGGAACCTAGAGAAATCCTAAATATATTATATTTGAAGAACCTGGTGACTTTAATTTCATAGAGTTTCTTAATTTCATAGAGTACAGAGGACAGGAACAAAAGCCTCAGAGTTTCCAAACCTGAAGAGTCTCATAAAATAACCCCTTGGCTCCCCACCATACCTCCCATAAAACTGGTATTTCAAAGACCAATTATTTCAGGGTAAGATGAGCTAGAAATACTCCCACCCTCACCCCCAATGTTAGGGTAGAAATACTCCCACCTTCATACCCAATTTTATGCTGACGAGAGGAAAAACTCTCCTTTGTGAATTCCTCCCTTGGATTTATAACATAAAATCAAAATACTTCATGGTCCAGAAAATCTCAAGAGTAGAATTAAACTTAAAGTTGTTGGAAGTTCTTAGGCATCTACAAAAATGTATACAAACCCTTTCTGGGGAAAGACCTCTTTAACCCAGGCTATAAAACTTCCCATAGCTAGAGTTTCAAGGAATGTGAATTCACCTTTAAAAAAAAAAATCACAAAACAAGGGAAAAAGAAAGCACTAAAAGCAAAAGCATTGGACAGCCAAATTTGTTCTATAAAATCTTGAAATACTGATTCTATCAGACACAGGATATAAAATAAGCTATATACTAGCTTCAAAAAAAAAAAAATAGGAGATTGGTAGGGTGCCTGGGTGGCTCAGTTAGTTAAGCATCCAACTTGAATTTGGCTCAGGTCTTGATCAGGATCATGAGACTAAGCCCCCTGTTGTGCTCCACACTCAGCAGGGAGTCGGCTTAAGATCCTCTGCTTCTGTCTCTCTCTCTCTCTCTCTCTCTAAAATAAATAAATCTTTAAATAAATAAATAAGAGATTGGAAATATAAATAAGAAAGAGACTATTAAAAAGACCAGTTGTATTGATAAAAATAGAATTTCAAACATAATAAATATAGAAATGGGGATGCCTGGGTAGCTCAGTCAGTTGAGCATCAGACTCTTGGTTTCAACTCAGATCATGATCTCAGGCTCCTGTGATGGAGCCCCTCATGGGCTCTGAGCTCAGCAGGGAATCTACTTGAGATCTCTCTCTTCCCTTTCCCTTTGCCCCTCCTTCCACTTGTGCATTCTCTCTTTCAAATAAATAAATAAATCTTTTTAAAAATGGAAATTATAAATATAATGGAAAAATATAAAATGGAAATTAAAAGCTAAGTAGATGGATTAAACATCCAGATGGATATTGTTAAAGGAAAAAACAGTAAACTGGAAAATATGCCTAAAGAAATTATTCAGAATCAGCCCAAAAATACAAAGAAAAATTTGAACAAAAACAACAAAACAGAGATTGAAAGATGGGTAGAATTGAGGGAAAGGGTCTAATATCTTAGAATTCCAAATGGAGATGGTAAGAAGCGAGGATTAGGCAAAATCAATATTTGAAGAGCTAATTACTAAAAATGTACCCAAGTTGATTAACCCTCAGATTCAGGAAGTCAGCCTGTCCAATGTAGGATAAATACAAATATATCCACACTTAGACATGTTATCATGAATGCTAGAGACAAAGAGAAGATCTGATAGCAGTCAGAAAGGAAAGATAGACTACAGAAAAATTAATGATAGTTAGAATAACAGTGGACTTTTCAGTGACAATGGAATCCAGAAGACCATGAGATAATAGCTTAAATAATCTGAGAGAGGGTAATTCTGAGCAGGTACCTGGGCGGCTCAGTGGTTGAACATCTGCCTTTGGCTCAGGTCATGATCCCAGGGTCCTGGGACTGAGTCCTACATCAGGCTCCCTGCAGGGAGCCTGCTTCTCCCTCTGCCCATGTCTCTGCCTCTCTCTGCATGTCTCTCATGAATAAATAAATAAAATCTTAAAAACAGAAAGAAAAGATTTGTGAGCTTACATTTGTGTGTGTGTGAGTATATATGTATATATACTCAATAAAAATATCTTTTAAAAACTAGAGTAAAAGAAAGTCATTTTCTGAAACACAAAAACTGCAAGAGTTTGCCACTAACAGATCCTCACTAAAATGAACTATAAAGGATACATTTTAAGAATAAGGAAAATGATCCCAGAAGGAAATCTGAGATAAAAGAAAAATACTTAGCTCAAAAAGTAGTAAATTTATGAGTAAATCTAAAGAAATGTTGATGGTAAATAACACTACAGTAATGTCTCATAGGATTATTAAAACTACAACGCATGATGACAATTGCAAATAAGTTGAGAGAGGGTGATTGTAATTAGAGTGTTCTAAAGTGCTTATATGTTAATGAGGGTGGAAAGGATACTGGTTGACTTTCAGTTTTGATGAAATAAGCATATTAAAGTTTCTAGGGAAGCCATGAAAATCATAGATAGAGAAAGTATAACTTCAAAGTTATAGAGGGGAAAAATAAAATATGAAAATGGTAAGAAAGGGAGAAATAGAAACAAAGGATGGTACAAAGAGAAAACATATGAGATGGTAGAAATGAATCCAAATACATGAGTAAATATAGTAAGTTACAGGGACTAAGTTAAAAGGCAAACATTTTAAAATTAAATTTTTTAAATTATCTGTAGGCTATTTATAAGAAATATGTCTGAAATGTAATAATACAGAAAGGTTAAAATCTAAATGGATAGAAAAATTAATAACAGGCAAATGCCAATGAAACGAAAGTTGCTGTAGTTATATTAATATTAGAAAAATACCATTACAACATGTCCTAGTACAAAAAGAGATTTCTACAATGTGTAGTTCATGAGGAATATATAACAATTATGAACTTTTATGCACCTAACAGCACAGCCTTGATTTATATAAAGTAAAAGTTGACAGAATTACCAGGAGACATCAACAGCTCCACTGATATAGTGGAAGATTTCAATACATTTTTTCAAGTAAATGATATACCAACACAATTAACAGTTTGAATCTAATAGGACATAGAAAATACTGCATCTAACAACTATAGGATTCAACAAATTTCAAGGATTAACATTTTATAGAACATGTTCTTTGACCACAATGGAATTCAATTAGAAATCCACAACTAAAAATTATAGATAAAAGCCACACTTTTGGAAATTATGAAACATTTCTAAAAAACTCATGGTCAAGAAAGAAATTATACTGGAAATTTGAAAATATTTTGAACTAAATGATAACAAATATGCTACATATTACATTAGGTGAAATTCAGCTAAAATAGCAATTAAGAAAAGTTGTAAATTAAAACAGTATGGTACTGGCACAAAATCAGACACATGAGTCAGTGGAACAGAATGGAGAGCCCAGAAATAAACTCACACATATACAGTCAATTAATTTACAACAGAGGAGTCAAGAATACACAACAGAGATAGGACGGTCTCTTCAATAAATGGCATTGGGAAGACTGGGAAGCCACATGCAAAAACTGGACCACTTTCTTACACCATACACAAAAATTAATCCAAAATGGATGAAAGATTTGAATGTAAGACCTGAAGCCATAAAACCCATAGAATAAAATGTAGACAGTAAGCTCCTTAACATAGGTCTTAGTGATGATTTTTGAATCTGACACCAAAAGCAAAAGGAAAAAGCAGAAATAAACAAGTGGGAATACATCAAACTAAAAAGATTCTGCATAGGGAAGGGAATCCATAATGAAATGAAAAGCCAATCTACTGAATGGGAGAAAATATTTGCAAATCATATATCTGATAAGAGATTAATATCCAAAATATATAAAGAACCATATAACTTGATAGCAAAAGAGCAAAAAATCCTATTTAAAAATGGGCAGAAGATCTGAATAGACATTTTTCCAAGGAGAACATCCAGATGGCCAACAGACACATAAAAAGATGCTCAACAATATTCATCATCAGGGAAGTCTAAATCAAAACCACAATGAGATGTCACCTTATACCAATCAGAATAGCTATTATCAAAATGAAAAGAAATAACAAGTATTGCAAGGATGTGGAGAAAACAATCTTTGTGCACTGTTTATGGGGATATAAATTGGTACAGCCACTATGGAAAACAGTATGGAGGTTCCCCAAAAAATTAAAAATAAAAATACCATGTTTCAGCAATTCCACTTGTGGGAAAACAAAAAAGTAACACTAACTTAATAGGATATGTGCACCCTATGTTCATTGCAGTATTATTTACAATTGCCAAGATAGGGAAACCACGTAAGCATCCAGCAATGGGTGAATGAATAAAGAATATGTGATATATATACTTATAATGGAATGTTATTCAGCATTAAAAAAAACAAACATGAAATCTTGCCATTTACAACAACCTGGTTGGACCTTAAAGGTATTATGCTAAGTGAAATGAACCAGACAGGGAAGACAAATACTGTATGATCTCACTTATATGTGGAATCTAAAAAAAAAAAGAAAAAGAAAAAAGAAGGAAGGAAGGAAGGGAGGAAGGAAGGAAGGAAGGAAGGAAGGAAGGAAGGAAGGAAGAGAAAAACAAAAAGAAAAAATAAGCTCATAGATACAGAGAACAGATTGGTGCTTGCCAGAGGCAGGGGGTGGGTTATGGGAAAAATGGGTGAAGGGGGTCAAGAGGTATGAACTTCCAGTTATAAAATAAATAAGTCATGGGAATATAATGTACAGCATGGTGACTATAGTAAATAATACCCTATTGCATATTTAAAAGTTGTTAATAAAATAAATCTTAAAACTTCTCAACACACAAAAAGAATTTTCGTAACTGTATAAGGTAATGGATGTTAACTCGACTTATTGTGGTGATCATTTCACAATGTATACAAATATTGAATCATTACATCATACACCTCAAAAATTAAATTAAAACATTTTGCAAAAAATAAGAGAAATTGTACAGTATCCCATTCTTGGAAAGAAGAGCTGAATGTTAATGCTATGAATATATGAGTAGTTAAAAAATATCAGAACAAAAACTAGATGGGGGCACCTGGGTGGCTCACTAGTTGAGTGTCTGCCTTTGGCTTGGGGCATGATCCCGGGGTTCTGAGATCAAATCCCACATCAGATTCCCTGCAGGGAGCCTGCTTTTCCCTCTGCCTATTTCTTTGCCTGTCTCTGTATCTCTCATGAGTAAATAAACAAAATCTTAAAAAAAAATAGAAAAGAATAAAAACTAGATGAAAATAAAGATATGAACATAAATTAATGAAATATATATATTATATGACATAATTCATTCTGATATATAATTCATATCTGAGATATATAAAAGATACATGTATTCTTTTATATATATATATACATAAATATATATATAAAAGAAATAACTAGTAAAGCCAAAGCTTGGTTCTTTGAAAAGGCTAATCAAACTGACAAACTTTTACTAGGTTTGAGAGAGAGAGAGAGAGAGAGAGAGAGAGAGGTGCCACAATCACAAATAAATAATATTAGGAATGGAACAGGAGAAATGATTACAGTTGATACAGAGATTAAAACAGGAAGAGTATACTATTAACAAGTTTATTTAAAAACTTGAAAACTTAAAGAAAACAAACTTATAGAAAAATATAGCTTATAAAAACTGACACAGGAAGAAATTAAAACTAAAATTGTTTTATAACCATTAAAGAAGTTGAATCAGTAGTTTAATATATTGTCACAAATAAAAAATTAGAATGATGGTCATCATCAAGCACTGTTAAACTTCCAAGGGACCAAAATATTCCAAACTTATCCAAGTTATTTAAACATAGAGTTCAGAATAGATACTACATGACCAAAACCACAGTGGCTTGGATCTCTTCTAGGGCCAAACATCCAGGCAGATCCCTGGGTTTATAGAACAAAACCATACAGCACAATTTTATATATTTTATATAAAAAGATTTTTATGTAAATTTTATATGTAAACATATATATATATGTTTTACTTATAAATATATATATGTTTATATGTATAAGAGAGAGAGTGGGAGATGGGGGGAGTGGGAGGTGCAGAGGGAGAGGGAAAGAGAATCTTAAGCAGGCTCCATGCCCCGTGCAGAGCCCCACACAGGGCTAGATCTCATGACCCTGAGATCATAACCTAGCCAAAATCAAGAGTCAGACACTTAACTGACTGAATCACCCAGGCACCCCAAGCACAATTATTGGATGATCTTAATCATAGTCCTGAGACATAAAGAAAAATCTAAATCATATTGTGTGTACTCTGTTCAAGAAAACAAAAGGAGCATTGCACATATTTAAAAATTTCCTTGGAAAATGCAAAACTTATTAAATTTCTGATATTGAAAGAGACGACTCTTCAGCTACATGGAATTGCCATAAGGAAACATCTGGAAGCCTGGCCTATTATTCTTTGAAGTGAAATCTTCAATATAAATAACAGTTGTATAAATAAATAAATAAATAAATAAATAAATAAATAAATAAATAACAGGTGTCTCCACCTTTCTGGGATGGAAGCCGTAGAGGTAGGAAAGGGAGGGAAGACTACTACCGCTGTGCCAATGCCCTTCCTAGTGTCCGGAGCAGGCAGCTGGAGGAAAGAGCTCTCTCCTCTCCATATTGGCCCTCGCTGTAGATGACTCCACTGGGTTGAGCTCTCTGGAATGTAGCACAGAGAAGAGTCTTCCAGACAGGACCCTGTTGGACACCCATTTGGACATATCTGCAAGTCACCAACTCCTTGTCTGGATGTCCAAGCTTTACTCACTTGGGGCTTCTTAGTGGCATTTTAGACTCTCTGTCTTGGAACATTCACTATCATCATTCTCTTTAAAATATGGTCTCCTATTATAATGCCTCTTGAACAGCTTTTTCATCCTCCAGGCTGACTGACCTTTTACCACCTGCTCCAAAGCCTGGATGATTGCCTTTATTGTGGCTCACTGAGATAACCCAAACCCTCGTGATGGCCTTATGCTTTTTTCATTGCTCTTGCTTAGCTTCATCTCAAGGTCTAACTGAGTATAGAATCTCTCCCTGTGAATGATCCTCTCTCTTCTCCCTATGTAACCGAGCAACATCTAGGACAATAAAATATCCAGCTGACTGGCTCCACATATTGGCCCTGGGATCACTAAGGAATCAATTAAGCTCCTCCTTATCTGGGTATCCTTATTTAATAGCTTAATTAAGCAGAAATTTGCATGGAGATTTCTCTGTACCTCAGATAGTGACTTTATTCTATTTCTATGACATCTTTTTATTGCCCTTATCTACCAGTGTGCATGCCCTCTCTAAAATTTTCATTCTTAGCCAAGAAGAATCTAATATCTCTCTATACCCTAAGAAAATACCAATGGCTATTCCACAGGGCCTGTGGGATGAAGGAAGCAAAGCAGGTTAAAAGTATTATAAGATTAAAAACATTTATATTGGTCAAAAAAGTAAATTCATTCTTATGCTTTATTGTCTCATTACTATAATCATTATTTTAACAACAAAGATAACAAGAAATTAATTTAAGTACTTTGTAAACCATAAAGGGCTCTATACAAAACATACAATCATGTTATACATGCATATATATATATATATATATATATATATGTAACATAAATATACTACCATGCAGTTTATATGGTGCTTTATTTTTTAAAACATGTTTAAATTTATGTTATTATAGTCCTATTAAACTTTATTTGGATGACATTCCGGAATCTATGTTGTAAGCAAAGAAAACTTGGTTCAGGCTGACTTACAGAGAAAAGGAATTTATTAGAAGGTCATTGGAGATTTCAAAGAATTAATAAGAAATCTAGAGATGCAGATTCAGAAAACAGACAGGAACCAAGGGAAAATAGAAAGACCCATAGCCAAAACCAGCTGTTAAGAAATAGTATGTTTAGGACTGACCCCACTGCCATGGTTAGGTGGCTCTGCTTCTGAATACTGGGCACCACTGCTTGGGTCTTGGTGATGTTCACCAAAATTCAAAGTCCTTATTGAAAACATAGAGTTGACCAAACCTAGGTTATATACCCATGCTTCAGCTTCCAGGGGACAGAGACAGATCATCTATCCCTCCTTTCAGTTTCCTTAGGCTCATGAATTAAATGAGATGTGGTCCTTTATATAGCAAGGGGATTTAGAACCTGAGTTCAAAAGTCATTTGCAATAAGTGATCTAATATCCAAGGTATTGTGCTCCATGTTCCACATAGTTTATCAGAAATAGGATCTAAACAAAAACAGAAACAGCTCTGTATTATGGACAATTTCGGACATATGCAAAAATAGAATGATATAATAAATTGCCGTGCATCCATCACCCAGTTTCAACATTGTGAATGCACAGACAATTTTGGTTCTCCCAAAATCTCCAGTCCTCCCCCAACTTCAGTTATTTTGAAGCAAATCCCAGACAGTGTATCATCAAAAAATATTTCAATATGCATCTAAAATAGATAAGAATTTTTTTAAAGAATATAACCACAATACTATTTTCAGTTCTAAAAGTGTTAAAAAAAATTCCCTAATACCATCAAATATTATCAGTGTTCAAATTTCCCTAATTGTCTTATCACTTTTTGTTTTTCAATTTGTGTGTTTGAATCAAAATCCAATAGGTTAATGTGTCTTTTAAGTGTCTATTAACCTACTGAATTTCTCTCTCCGTCTCTTTTTTTTTCGTCTTGTAATTTATTTTTAAAGAGATCAGGTCATTTGTCCTATAGAGACTCTCATAGTCCAGATTTTCCCAATTGAATTTCCCTAATGTCATTTAACATGTCCTTCTGTCCTCTATATTTCTTCTAGATTGGTAGTAAGATCTGGAGATGTAGGTTCAATTTTATAGCAAGAATATTTCATAGGCCGTATTTGTATGCTTCCATCATGAGGTACATAATGTCTAGTTGTCTCCTCGTTTGCGATACTAGCACTCATTGCTGAATATTGCCTAGATACAGTGATTCACTAGGGCTTGCAAAATGATGGTATTTTATTTTTATTTTTCTTCCTCATTTATTAACTGGAAAAACTTTTTTTCTTTTTTATATGTGTATTTTTATTTGAGTATCGTTGACACATAATGCTACATTAATCTCAGGTATGCAACATAGTGATTCAACAAGTTTATACATTATGCTGTGTTCACCACAGCATAACTACCATCTGTCCCAATACACCACTATTACAATATCATTGACTATATTCCTTATGCTGTGCCTTTTATTCCTGTGACTTATACAAAAGACATTTACAATCATCCATTTTTGGGTTGCCTAGAAGTACAATAAAGTTCATCTGGAAAAGTCAGAATAAACAACTTTATAACAGCTTTCAAAATAATGAATTGATTTTCTACCATCTTCCAAAGGGGACCAATTAGTCTTTTTAGTATTATTATGAACTTATGGATTTAAATATATTGGATGTATTTCAATTCATTACATTTAATATCCTTCTTGATTTGCATATTTTCCCCTTTGGCCATTGGTAACCTATAACATTAGTTCCTGAGTCCTTTTGATTCTTTAGTGGCTTCCCTGCCATCAGGATGTTCCAGGCTCATCTATACATTTCCTATTCCAAATCTATAATCAGTGATTTCCCTAAGGAGTCCAGTTCTCTTTTAGTGAGAAATGGTATTTAAAATCACAGTCTGAAAAGTAAGTAGATAAACAAATATATATTAAAAAATAAGTTAAAATCACAGCCTGGACACTAGGGATGCTCATTGCTATTGGGTTGGTCCATGTTTCTAGTAGTCAGAGCTAGAAATTAGTATTATTATGTTTGTAGAGATAAAATACCCGGCATTCATGATGATCTTTCTGATTCAAATGTAGGACTAGAGAGTTTTTACTACTTCACCTTATCAGTCTTGTATCTTTCCCTTCTCCCATGTCAAAAATTCTGATTCTTAATGATACCAATACAATTACTTGTTTATTTTATGTCCCAGTACGCGCACAACTGTCTCAGAATACTAATACAACACTATCACCAACAATAGGACTGCTAGAAACAGGGTTTTTTTTTTTTTTTTTGCTTTTCTTTTTGTCGTTTATATTCCACTAGAGATGCATAGTCAAATTATTATGATTTAAAGTCATTTGGAGTAGTTCCTCTCTGCTATTTTCCTACCAACCTAATAACAGGTTCATTTCTTTCATTTTGCTTTTGATTTTTAGGAATTATTTTTTCATATTTAATTTTTTATAATTATGTAAATATTTACATAATTTCTAAGTCAAATCTACAAAATTGAGCATATTCAGAAAAATCTATTTTCTATCACTCCTCTCCATTCTGTTTTCTCACTACCTCTCATGTAAACATTTTGTTTGTTTGTTTTACTTTACACTTGAAAAACATGAGGGAATATGTACACGTATTCACATCTTTCTTAAATGGTAGTACATGTGTACACTTTTCAGTACCATGGTTTTTTCAACATATATTTGTTATTCTGAAGATCACTTTATAATAGTTTAGAGAGATTATGCCTTATTGCTTTTTATAGCTACATGGTACTCCAATGTATGCATGTTCCATAGTTTTTTCTACCAATTTCCATTTGAGGGCATAGTGCTATAATAAATAGGCCTGGGCATGCATTTTTCATATTTTTACTGGGTTATCATTTGAACAGATTCTTGAAACCATAATTGTGAGGTCAGAAGGCAAACATATGGGTAATTTTGGTAAGACATCATCAAATATCCCTCCAGAGGGGTAGTGCTTTTTCCACCAGGAACAATGAAAGTTCGTTTCCCCACAGTCAACTAACAAAGTATGTTGTGGACTATTTGGGTTTTTGCCAATCTGACAGATGAGAAATGGTTTTCAGAGTAGTTTTAATTTGCATTTCTCTTATTAAGAGCTAAGTTGAACAGCTTTTCATGTGATTAAGACCATTTGCATTTCTTTTTTCCGTGAGCTTTTCATATCTTTGGCCCATTTTCCTATAGGATTGTTAGTCTTTTCTCTATTTTTAGAATCTCTTTACACATTAGGGATGGTAATACTTTGCCTGTCATATACATTGCAAATATTTTCTCCCTGTTTGTTACTTGTCTTTTGATTTTGCTTCTGGTGGTTTTTTTGTTTTGGTTTGGTTTGTTTGTTGTTTGTGTGTGTGTGTGTGTGTGTGGGGTTTTTTTGGGGGGGGGGGTTGTTTTTGTTTTTGCCATGCAAAACCTTTTCCCTTCCTTTTCTTTTCTTTTTTTAATGTAAGCAAATGTATCTCTTTTTCCTTCTTGCTTCCAGAGTTTAGTCATTGAAAACTTACCCACATCAGGTTACAAAGAAACTCATCTGTTTTCTTCCAGTATTTGTGTGACCGAATATTTTTCCCATTTTAAACTCTGATTCATTCAGAATTGATGTTGATGTATGGTGTGAAGAATGGACCTAATGTCTCATTTTTCTACATGGTCAACCAGTTATCCTAACACCTTCTTTTTTTTTTTTTTTAATTTTTTTTTTTTATTTATTTATGATAGTCAGAGAGAGAGAGAGAGAGAGAGAGAGAGAGAGAGGCAGAGACACAGGCAGAGGGAGAAGCAGGCTCCATGCACGGGGAGCCCGACGTGGGATTCGATCCCGGGTCTCCGGGATCCGCCCTGGGCCAAAGGCAGGCGCCAAACCGCTGCGCCACCCAGGGATCCCATCCTAACACCTTCTATTTAAAATGACACCATTTCCTCACTGAGTTGCAATGCTACCTTTATCATATGCTAAATTGCCATACATGTTTGAATCTGTTTCTGATTTTATATTCTGTTTCCATTGATTTGTTGGTGTGTTTATGTACTAATATCACACAATTTCAATTATATAGCCTTTGTGTTATGTTTATAAGTCTAAACTTAAAAATGTTTTAAGTTATGTTTGTAAGTTGGCTTGTCAACTGTGTATTATGGGGATCTTGGATTCAAAGGAGGAGAAGACCCGTAAGAGACACAATGTCATCATTCCCTCTTCTTGCCTTACTAGACTTTAAAACACTTGAAAAAGAACAGACACACACACACACACACACGCACACACACACTTGAAATCAAGATTTATGGCTGCTTAATTTATATTGATGCTTGGAATCTAGTATGTCCTCAATGAACAGGTTTTGAATTTGAAGGCCCGACAAGTATAAGAGAATATGCTTTATATAACTTGAAAAGTCAGAGTTATGATCTTCTGGGGTGAGATGGAAGTTGTAATGGATGTAGCTATCAATTCAATATAAGAAACAAATATTAGAGTCATTTTTTTAAAGGAAGCAATGCCTAATGGAATAATAAGCTCCCTATAATAGGACATGAACGTGATGGGATTTTTGACCATAATACTAGTGTTAATAGTGATGTAGCAGTAGCTATATGTGAATTATTGTCCTAACCAATTTACATTTTAACTCCCTTAATCCTTGCAGCAACCTTGTGATGTAAACACTATTATCCCCACTTACAGGTAGATACACTGAAGCACAGGGCAATGAGGGTTCATTTCTTTATGCATTCATTTATTCATTCTGCATATACCCACTTGTTAGGTGCTGGGAAGCTAGAGGTTAATGACACAGACCTTGCCTTTAAGTTGCATTCAATCTAGCTGGAAAAACAACCACCTCACCATTTTCTAAGTACTAGTCTAATAGAAAATGATAGAAGATGTCATGGATTTAAACAAGATGCTTTGACTCCTTCCTTCATTTTGACTTCAAGGACTTCTGTGTTCTTTGATCCACCAATGGCAACTGTAGTAAGTACACAACCCAGAAAGCCTACTTACTTTGAATTATGATATTCCTAAAGACTTTTTAAAAACATAAAATGTAAACTGTTATTCTTTTTCCACACCCTACGTAAAGATAATCAACACAAACTAAAGCATCAAATAAAAATGAACACAGTTGGGACGTCTGAGTGGCTCAGCGGTTGAGCGTCTGCCTTTAGCTCAGGGCGTGATCCCAGTTTAGGAATCGAGTCCCACATCAGGCTCCCTGTGAGGAGCCTGCTTCTCCCTCTGCCTATGTCTCTGCCTCTCTCTGTATCTTTCGTGAATGAATAAATAAAATCTAAAATAAATAAATAAATAAAAATGAACACAGTAAAAATTTTAAAAACTAAAAAATTAATTGAAGAAATAAATATTAACAAACATACTTCACATCTGCAAAATGTAATTCAAGTAAACCAAACTTGGAATAATGATCACAAAAGAAAACTCTCTGATAGAGGCCATAATTATAAAATGTGATGTAGAGTTTTAAAAAGTACTGCTCGTTGAATCATTATATTAGTTATAAAAATCAGTGTAAGAAACTATTAGTCCCAATGAAAATAATTCTGATAAAATAAAACTAGAAAATCAGTATGAAAGGAAGTATATGTTAATTATGCCATATAGAAGATTGACCAGGAGGATTAAATTGCTTAAGTGACAAAAATTCATTAATTCTTTACTATGAATATAATCTGGGTTAAAGTACTAAGTAAAGCACACTTCATTCAGCATCAAAATGACAAGGATGAAGGATCCTATGTCCATTATAATAGCACCCAGGAGGGAGTGACCACTCTTCCCATGGGAGCTGAGTGAGGCTTCACAGAGGAAGAAGCATTTATGTGGGGGCTCCAGGGGAGCATGCGTTTTTCAGGCAGGCAAACAGGGAATGAGTGTTGCAGAGAATTGTCGAGACATGAACAGTGGCAGCTGAGAACCCACATGACTTGCCTGGACTCTCAGGCTGGGAGCTAGGTGTCTGTAATGGGACATGTGGCTAAACCAGAGGGTTGGAGACAGGTAAGATAAAGCTATCAAATGGAGGAAAAAGTCTCTGGGCCATCCAGAAAGCAGCCCTTGTGGGTTCTTTGCTTCTCCTGGCTTGTCCAACATTTTCCTCAGTGACTTAAGTGAAAGGAAAAAAGTGTGCTTATGGTGGATGACCTAGAGCTGGGATGTTTCAAACAAACATTTCCATGGTTACCAACACCAACCTTCTAAGTCTGAAATGTCTCAGATTTGCTTAGTGACATAAACTCTTGGGCAAAAGAAGAAAGTTATTATTTCATAAAGCAGGTACGTGCCCCACAGTTGGTAGCCATACTAGCCACAATCTAGATGATTGTGCAATATTAATAATAATGATGATGATGATGATGATGATGATGATGGAAAGAACTCCCATTTATTATAGATTATTGACTTATCACTTCGTATATAGTATTGCATTAATTTTTATATAAGCACCATGGGGGCTGTGTTGTTATCCCCATTTTATAAATTAGGAAGCTAGAGGAAACAGGATAAAATACCTCCCTAGGGGCATCTGGATGGCTTGATTGGTTGAGTGTCTGCCTTTGGCTCAGGTCATAATCCAGGGATCCTGGGATCAAGTCCCACATCAGACTTCCTGCTCAGCGAGGAGTCTGCTTCTCCTTCTGCCTTTCCTCCTATTCATGCTCTCTCTCTCTCTGTCTCTCTCAAATAATAAATAAAAACTAATAAAATACCTTCCTAAATCACTCAAGATTAGAACCAGCCTGGTGGCTTTGAGACCTTATCATTGTGTTATGTCACTTATCCACCTCTGGCCTCGGGGTTTAAAATCATCCATGGCATGACGTTTAATTTCTGTGTGGCCAGCATTGCGTTGGAAAATGACCACAGTACCATTCCAGTGCTTGGTGATTCCTCCAAATCCCTCATGAGATACAGGGCTGGGGTCAGACAATTTTTACCTGAGGTCACAGGAGACCTCTCAACTGGAAGGGGTGACAGACAACTGAGCCAAAAGCCAAAGTCCAGAGAGTCAGAAAGGAGGTAGATGGAGATGCTGCCAAATGAGAGGACCCAGAAAGAGACAGGAAGTCAAAAATCTGAGTTCAGGAAACCAGAGACACAGAGGAGGAAGAGAAATCAAAGAAGGGTCTGTAGCAACTGCCTAGAACAGTTGTCACTGTTATTTGAGACTTTTACAAAATGTATCTTTGGTTAAAGGGCTATAGACTTGGCTAAAATTACCAGTGAAAGAGGTCCAGGCAGGTTAATGTGTGCTTGTCAAGCCTGCTGTGTACTGAAGCAAATGACAGACTATATGGTTCTCCCCAGAGGCCTCGGCCTCAGAGGTCTGAGTAATCTCGGCTCACTGCTAGCATCATGGCTGTTCTCACCCAGCCACGAGGAGGATAATAAAAAACACTGGCTCCCACAGTTCCAGGTAAATCAATTCATCTGCTAGCACAGTCAGAGAGACTTAAGAAGGAAGACAAAGGGTGTGAGCACCAGCATTCCCGCTCAGCTAAAAAGGTCTCAGGAAGCCACCAGATGCAACATCTCATAGAAAAGCTGTGTGTAGATTTTCTTACCTCCCATCCCTGGAGACAGAGAAAATTAAACACCTAAAATTGGATTTTGCTCGGGTTGCTTCTAAACATTATGGTTGGGCCAAGCCAGCTGGAGCTAGAGTTCAGAATAATCTGAGAACTTGGAATCACACATCCTTGTGTGTGCACACACGTGCCCTGCCACTATTTTATATCATTTTGTCATGAATTGAAATCTGCTTTGGCATTGTCCTTCAGCCACTGTCATGGGGCAAAGCCTATAGAAGGCTGACAGCCGCACGATGGGATAAGTATTCATCTGTGCAGTCTTCTGAGACCAAGGACTTCAAAGACACCGAACACAGGTTTCAACTTTGCAGGCTTTTATACTTCCTAACAGAATTTTCCCAGTGACTCAAAGCTTTAGCTAAAGCACTGTCCACGTGCTCCCTTAGCACTGTGTTGGATGCTAATAATAGTTTGAGTGATCATTGGAGGTCAAGACCTAGCCTTTTCTGGTCTTTATAAATGAGTTATTAAAGGTCTGACAAAGATGGCATTGAGCTGGGAAGACCACATGATGGGAGATTTGGGGGTACCATTCACTAAAAAAGGGGTGTTTGGGATAGAGTTGGTTTGAAGGGGAAAATGGGGACATGTTTAATATTGGAAATAACAAAGGAAACAACCAGAAAGCTTGCATTATTCATGCATCTATCCATTCATACACTTAGCATTTCTTATGCTGCTTATGTTATGCACTTGGCCCAGAGAAATGAAGTGCCTGGATCCTGACTTCAACACGAAGCCAGCACTGCATCACTAAAGGTAAAGAGATGATTTGGAGGTGAGCCGGGGGCTCAGGTGCCCTCTTTGTGCCCACTCAAGGCAAGAGGATGGAGGAGCCCGGTGAGGACTAAAAAGAGACTTTGGAATTGAACATGGAGGGCAGGTGGCAGGGAGGTGCCCATCATTACACAGAGGAATCAGCTAGGAAGAGAAAAGCTGGATTGGTGGAAAGATCACAGATGTCAGGAGAAGGCAGCATTTCCGGAGTGCAATAGCCAAGCTAAGATGAATACTGACGATAATAGCTACCTCTTTGGAACACTCCTTTTGTGCCTACTGCATGTATTTAATCCCAGACACTGTGCTAAGCACTGGGTGTACTGGGATGAGCAGGATAGTGTAGGCCGTGCCCACACAGAGCTTACATTCTAGTGAGTTTCACGCTGTATGTCATTTATGACTCCCAAGAACTGCAAGAGGCTAGAATTATTATCCCATTTTACAGATGAGAACACAGGGGCTCAGAGAGGTTGAGTCACTAGCATAGGTCCCACAGAGAAAGGGTGGTGGAGCTTGGATATGAGCATGGTTCTATCTGATGCCAATGCCTCTGATTCCCCAGCCTGTATATGAGAATGCAAGCAGAGAAAGGACCTATGGATGTGCCTGGAAGGCGGCCTGTCCCTGGAGGGGTATAGCTATAGGAGACAGATTTCAAAGGCCTAAGGAGGGAGTGGAGGAAAGCTGATAGGAGGCAGGGAGGTTAGAGATTGTATTTGACCATGAATGGAGGGAGAGGGAGACCCAGTGTCTCCTTGTAGGCAGAGGCCAAGTACTAGCACCCTGGGAAGGCACACACTTGACCTTAACAGTGTGGTTGAAATTTTCATTTCCTTCTAGGTGGTCAGCTATAGCTAGCCTTGCAGTGCTGGGATGTGTCCACTAGGTGTGGCCTCCTGGAACCCATAGGGCCTGAAATGCCCAGAGCCCTGAGGTCGGAGCAACTCCAGGATTTGGGGTCTTCCTTGCTTGTGATCTTCATATGTGTGGGAAGCTCAGTACCCCCAACTGCCCAGAACCATGACCCTGCCATGTTCAGGGGCCAGAAGGCATCAGAAAACATTGAGAGAAAGGCTCCTTTGCCCTAGTGCATTACTGAGCGCACGAGCCATGAGTAACTCTGCGGTTACCAACCAGCCGCCGAACAGACGCAGTTTAACAGTACATTGTAAAAGTTTTACGGTTCGTAAAGATAAATGCAAAATTAATCCCTAAAGAACAAAGCAATTAAAAAAGTGCATAACGAAGCAATTAGCTAGAAATGGTGGGGAGCAGGAAAGGGAGAGCGCCCATGGACGATTTTACTCTGGAAGGGTCTTCACACTTATGTTTTTTTAATTGTGTTCAATGAGGGAGCCATAGGAGAGTAAGATTCATAAGATGCACAGAAGAGGTAATAATTGATAAAGAGTTTGGAGAGTCAAACTGAAGGAAATTTTTACTTCCTTAAAAAGTTGGGACTAAGGAGGAAAAGAGCTATAAAGACCATTATTGGGAGAATTAATGAAATTTTATTATAGGCTATGGATTAGATAATAGTAATGTATCAGAGTTTAATTTCCTGATTTGGGGGAAAAGGGAAAAATAAAAGCAAGAAAAAAACCTGGAAGCCAGCAATGTATGCTAAAGCTCTGGAGAGTCACTCATTTTCATTCTCTCTCTCTCTCTCTCTCTCTGTTTTTTCCTTTTGTGGTGTTTTGTTTTTCATTAGCTGAGTCTCCCTGTTGTTTTATATCAGATACCGGAAGGTAGGCTCTTGCCACCATTACATTCTAGTCCTACTTTTCCAGGAAGGGGCCACCAGGCAAGGCCAAAATCAGTCCCTTATGGTGACAGAGAGTGAGCAGGGGCTCCTCCCCCTTCCTCTCCCTTCCCTTCTTCTCCTTTTCCTTCATCCTCCTCTTCCACATACTGTTGTAATTTTTTGCTCGACAAGACCTGATATTCATAAACCTGAAGTTGCAGAAGGGCAATTCAGAGACATCTACTCCCATTACAGTGCTCTTTACTCTCGGGGTACCTGGCTGGCTTTCTCGGACTCTTGATAACTGCTCATGTTATGATTGTAGGGTCGTGGGATCGAGTCCCTGTGGAGCCCTGGGTTGGTGGCATCAGGCTTCACACTCAGTGAAGAGTCTGCTTGAGATTCTCTCTTTCCCTCTCCCTCTGCTCCTCCCCCCACTCGTATGCACTCTCTTTCTAAAAAAAAAAAAAAAAAAAAAAAAAAAAAAAAAAAAAACCTCTTTGTAAAGGGATGCAAGAAGTAGGATACTGATAAATATAATTTCCCAGTGCTTGTGCGTGACCGTTTACAGAAATTGCCTCTACACCCAAGTTTTTCTATCAAGCAAAGGTTACCTGAACATAAAGCCAGTCCTGAAAATAGTTAACCCCTGGTGTCAACTACTCCAGGAAATAACAAGTACTCCCATTAGGTCCTGTCTCTCCCTATGTGTGTGCTGTCTGTCTAGTTTTGGAAAGTACAAGGGACAGACCCCAGTCCCTATCCTTGCTTGGTGCAGCCCCCAGCAGGTGATGGAGTGATGAATGTGATGTGCCCCACTTTATTCATTATGCCTGCTTCAGATGCTGCTCATCAGTGAGGGTCTTTATGACCTGGGTAATTTTCACTGCCCTGGATTGTAGCTATGTAAAGATATCATGAAGTAGGGGAGATAAAATGTTAGTAATGATTGCAAGACAGTTTTCTTGGCTCTCAGCATTTCTGAAATCAAGTCGTGCCCTATTAAATTTGGCCTGTATAAGTAAATAATAAATAGATAAATAAATTACAATTTATTATCCCAACCAGAACACTTCTGAGAGTGAAAGGAGGTACTACCAATGATTGCACTAGAGCAATAGGCATAAACCAATAGTACCCTGGGCAAGCCAGGACACATGGTCACTCAATTTATAATCTTATGCATACATTTAATGCAGTTCTTTCCTTTGACATCATTTGTTAGGTACCCGTCATATGTGACTTTGAACATACGATGCCTAAAATTACATGTTTAACAGCACACAATGTTTAAAAAGTAAACACAGCCCCTTCCCTCTTGGAGCTAATGGCATAATGGCTCCGACAGCTGATAAAAGGGAACAAAGAATAAATATACAGTCACAAATTTCAGTAAGTGCTATATCAATCAACTCGGGCTGCCATAACAAAACACACAGATGAAGTGGCTGAAACAATGGAAATTTGTTTTTTGACAGTTCTGGAGGCTAGAAGTCTGAAATCAGGGTGCCGGCATGGTCCGATGCTAGTCAGACCTCTCTTCCTGGCTTGTGTACAACCACCTTTTCACTGTGTCCTTACAAGGTAGAGCTCTAGTGTCTCTTTTGTCTTCTTACGAGGACACTAGCTCTTTCTGGCCAGGGCTCCACCCTTATGGCGTCATTTAACTTAATCACCACCTTAAAGGCTCTATTCCAGTATAATCACATGGGGGAGTTAGGGCTCCAACATATGAATTTGGTGGAGGGGTGACACAATTCAGTTCACGGCAAATGCCACAGCAGAAAACACGGAATGTAAGTTCCAGAAAGTCAGGGACTTTGTATGTTTTGCTCAATGACAAAATTCTCTCATACAACAGTGCCTAGCACATAGTAAGTGCTCAATAAATGATTGTTGACTTGAATTAAAGCAGAGGAGGGACATGATCTGACTTAGGGTTTTAGAAGGTGGATCGCAGAGCAAGAAGAGTTGAAGCAAAGAGACTTTTTAGGAGACTGTTGATAGAGTTGTCCACACACAGAAAATGGTGGCTCAGACCAGGCTGTTGACTCTGCAGATTGAGAGATGTGATTAAACTGAAGCTATACTTAGGCAGTAGAACTGAGTGCATTTGCTGATGTATTATTGGATGTGGAGGGGGAGGAAGAGGATGTAGTTATGGATGAATTACATAATTATTGATGTAGGCTTTAGGCTTTAGCTATTAGGTGGACGATGGGAAGACTAGGGGACAGATGGGGAGGCAGGGAAGGAAATTGAGAATGTGGTTTTGCACAAGGCAAGCTTGCGATGCCTGAGAGACACACAAGTGGAGGTGACATGTAGGCAGTTGGATATATAAATCTTGAGCTCGGAGGAATGTAGCTCATTTAATTCTCACAACTATTTTTGCAGTGTGTCATTTTTGTCTCCATTTCACAGACCAGGAAATTGAATGTTAGAAGGTGAAATGAATTGCCTAAAGTCACCAGTCCAGCAAATGAGAAATGTAGGCTTTGACACCAACACTGCTTAACCCCAGAGCCTGTGCTCTGAACCACAGGGACCTCCTGTCTCTCAAGAGGCACAGGTCTTGGATACATTTCCTACTCTGCTTCTAAATTATCACCTGACCTTGAGCCTCACTTTGCTCACCTGGGAAATGATGGGAGGTAAATCTGTTTGGTCTCCTTCAGTTCTGTACTGCAAGCTGATCTCCTTTATAAATCCCATTTTTAATGTGAGTTTGCTGTAGGTACCTTTCAGAGATCAGACTCAAACTGACAATTCATTTTGATGCGTATGAAAAGGGCAAATCTCTAAGTGAAGACCCAGCGCACCAGCTTTTTAAATCTGAATTCCAATGGAGTAAGAGGAAAGCTGCTAGAACAAATACCATTTCTGAGGGAGAGAATCTTCAGCATCTCAGATTCCTTTTTATCATCTGATTGGTAATCTTCAGGGCCCCACTAATCCAAATAAGGGGGTGATGCTTGGGCCAGACACATAGACTCCTCGAATGTCTGTGCCCCAAGTCCACCGAACAGCCAAACTTTCCCACCTATGCCATCTCAGTGACACATACATGACTGAGCCATGTGGCCCCTGATGTTCTGGAGGTGTTGGGGGGTGTGATGACAGAGCGTATCCTTTTGTCCAGTGGTTTCCTGGTTGTTTTGCATTTCAGAAAGGATTCTCCTTACTTACCATGAGCTATAGTCTTCAGACATTGGTCCAAAGAGTCATTCCTTGGGCCAATGTCACCCTTTGGAGGGGGCACCTGATAGGGATCATCAATTTGAATTTGATTGGGACATGCTAATGAGCCATTCATATGTGTGGGATTTGTTTCTGATTAGATTAAGCTTCTGAGAGAGGAGAGAAACAGCCACTGATTAAAGACATAAAAAAGGAAACACTTTAAATGAGTAAGTGGTTCATCTTCATATAGCAAAGTATAAATTAAACATAGTCCAGGGGATCAGCTTTGAATAACAGCTGGATAGAGTGGGCTTTTCTGAATACGTCCACAAGGAGAAGATGCTCACGGCAATTCAAAGGGACTTAACCCACCAGAGAGGGCATTGAACACTCCGGAGTAAATGGATGGGCCAACTTATCTGATAAAAATGACTCTCGGGCTAGCAATGAGAAAGGTTTTATTTGGATTTTAGAAAATTGCTCCCCGAGTCCCTGTGACATTCAAGCTTATTATTATTCTCTAGCAGCATCAGTGATGGTAATGGGGCCAGAGATCTTAGCTCAAAACAAAGACTCGATTAGAGTAGATACCTCACGTGTCAATGGGACCCTGCTTTGGAACTTAGCTAATACTTCTCTCTCAGAGCCTGGGACTTCTATAGTTTTGGTTCTATAGAAATGCCTAGACTGGATTTAGCCAGCCTTCCCAGCCTCATGCGTGAGAAGCTGTGAGGGTCAGCCCTGTCACGTTACCTGACCAAGGCCGGGACGTGGCTGCAGCCCTGGACTCACCTGGCTCACTCCAGAATTAGAGGAGCAGCCACAGGGCTACTACCTCGTCATCTGGGGCACCCTGAGCTGTGCATGATCTCCAAGCCACAGCCTTTTCCTCTTCCACTCTGCTGGCTTCTTTCTTTGTTTTCTGACCTCTGCTCTGGTTCTGAACATGAAGCAGACTCTCACCTACAGCCTGTTTTGCAACAGTCCTAACACCGCCTTCTCCTGGTAGCCCCACTCCCTGGGATCAAATCTATTTTCTGTAGATTTCCCAGCCTCTGTGGGGTCCTGCTCTGACCAGACTCATCACCTGGACTTGGGAAGTTGTCACCTTCTGAACAATCTTTCCCCATGCCTGGAACTTTCTGTTACAAAGTCCCAGTTGATGGACTAAATCCCTGATTATCGGTGCTGCAGAGCCCAAGCCTCTCTGGTCACTTCGCCCCTTTGACAACTTGTATTAATCAAAGCTACACCAGTAGCCCCCAAGCCCCAGAGGCTTAACCCAGAGCAAGTTTCTTTCCTGCTCACATTAGTCTCCTGCAGGGTGGGAGGCTGTCCTGGGCAGCTAGTCTCTTAGTGGTGACTTCCCTCAGGGGGTTTGCCATCTCTGAACTTGGAGATCATCCTGCCTTAAGCATCCAGCAGATTGGGAGGGAGAGACATAGAAGTGCTCATGGACTTCCCACACTGGATCCTTACCGACCTTGTTCCGGAAATGACCATTTCACTGGGCTGCTCACAGGATCCCTCCTGACTGTGAGGGAGGATGGGATATATAGAGGAGCAGACATTCGTGAGCAGTAGAAGTCTACTGCACCCTTGAGGACTATCCTCCTCCTGGCTCCACTTCACTAACCTCAATATGTTCAGGCCGGACTTCTTCCTTTTGGTCATGAATTCAACCTAGCTTGAGTGTGGGGCAATATGAACCAGGCCCACTGGCTGGTATGAGATCTGAGGTTACCATGAATAAACTCTACTTGGTTGAAACCATTGAAAGATGCCCGCTGTTCTCAATGACCCCATGTTTGCAAAGCAGTCCTCGTGAAATTTCCCATGACGAAGTGAACTCCCTGGCCCCAGTCTTTATAGTCAGAGCCCTGGGGTCTGAGGAAAAGCAGAGTTCCCTGTATGTGATGGGTTAGTTTGCTGAGCCCGGAGCCATCCCTGCCCCTCGGTTTCCTGTAGGTAAGAAGCTGTTTCAGCAAATCTCAAGTCCCCACAAAACAGCCTTTTAACTTTCTCTTCATGAAAAGCTTCCAGACATTCCAGCCCAGCTGGTCTCTTCTTGGAATTTCGCCAGACGAATCCTCCTGCTGCTTTCTGATAGTTATGAAGAATCCTTTTCAAACAGGGAAACTGCCTCAAGTGCTTCTTAGAGCTGACCCCCAAATCAGACCCCTTTAGGGACACCTTCCAAGAAAAAGCATCACTTTTTTTTTCCCAAGCAGCAATTCTGTCCAGAGGACTCTTTGGCAATGTTTATTGCCAGAAGAGGGCTTGGAGAAACTATATCCCCAGGGAGTGCTTTTCTGTGGGGTCTGATGGAAGAAATAAGCATTGTCAGACTTTAAAAATGTTTCTTTTTTACACTTTAAAATAATGAAGTATCTACCCTTGGAAACCTGGAAAGACACCAAGGAAAGTATACTGGAGATAATTCAGCACTAAGGCCCAACTCTTGATTCCACATTCATGCAGTAAGTATTTATCAAGCACTTGTCATGTGCCAGGCCCTGTGGAGACACTAGAGATTCCTTCATGAGGGCAAGGTGCCCGTGGGTCTTCTCTTGAAGGCTGGTATTGCAGACCTAGAAACAGGCTAAAGTCCCAGCTCCCTGCACACCAAGGAGTTACAGATTAAAGCTACGGCAAGAGTCAACTTCACATCCATTGGATTGGCAAGAATTAAAAAGCTGGACAATGCCAAATGTTGGCGAGATTGCGAAGCAACCTGAGAGCTCATCTGCGCTGGTGGGAGCAGGGCTTGCTATGCTCACTCTGGAAGAGTTTCTCTTTCCTGAGGAAAGTTGAATGTGTATACAACCTATGCCTCAGAAATTCCCCCGTGGTGTAAACACACACGGAGAGGTGCTTGCTCTTGGGCGCCAAGAGACATGCATAAGAATGTTCCAAGGAGTGCTCTTCATTATACTGGAAACAGCCAGGCTGTCGACCAACAAGAGGATGTATAAGTAAACTACTGTGTATTTATACAATGGAACACTATGGTGATGAAAATAAATGGACCAAGAAGCAAGCTGCAGAATGCAGACAATATGCTTTCATTTATATAACGCTCAAAAACAGGTAAAAACCAAATAGGTAGTGTAGGTTGATGGCAAGGAAATTAACAAAATTCAGGATAATGGGTTGCCTTTGGGAGTAAGGAAGAGCACACAGTTTTCTGAGTTACTGCTAATGTACTGTTTCTTAAGCAGGATGGTAGGTAAACAGTTGTTCCTTGTATTATGCGTCTTTAACTGTGCCTATGCACACAGCTACCCTAAGTGCTGTGCACGAGAAAGTATAGGTGATACAGCAACATGTGGCAGAGGCATTTAACCAAATTTAGGGCAGCCAGGAAAAGTAGGTAGGAATTACTAGACAAATAAATGTATTGCGAGGAAAGAATTCCAGAAAAGGGAATAGTATGGGTGCAGGGCAGAAATACCAAGAACAGGACTCCCAGGTCTGCCCCAGGAATTAAAGAGAAGTCGGTGTAACAGGATAGCAGAGGATGGCAGATGAAGCTGCAGCAAACAGGAGGGACCAGGTCTCAGAAGTCTTCCAAATCACGTTGAGGAACGCGATCTTTCTCTGGAGACTGAAGGTTACTGAAGTATAGGAATGAGATGCGTTTTGGAGCAAGGTTGGCTCCATGCTTTACATTGTCTCATCCTGGCTCCTCCACTGCGCCATCACATCCTTAACCTCAGCTTGCTGGTGGCTTCTGGCTTTTGTCACAGCTTTGCCCAGACTCGGTCCCTCTTCCCTTCTTACTCCCATGAGGACCAGGCCTAGGGTGAGATGAAAGCAAGGTGCCCAGGGCACAGAATGGAAGGACACCCGGAGAAGGAGGGCCCTGCGCAGCCCTGGTCGGTGTCTTTGTTTGCCTGCATTTCTGACCCTACAATCATCCTGCAAATGAGTTCCTGGGCTTGTGCCAGCTATTCTCAGGCCTCGATCTCAACCTCCAGCCTCCTTGTCTTCCTTCCCCCAGCCTGCCTGCTTTGGCTTTCTACTCTGTCTCAGCATTTCACAGCCAAGTTAGGCGAGACAGTTACACATAAAAAGCTAATTAACAACACGAGCCAAGAAATACGGACCACATGAGTGGTACAAATCATGTGTTTCAGGAGTTCGGAGGAACTGGGCCAGGCTGGCTTTGGATGGATGGAGAGCAGGAAGGAGGCTTTCTAGACTAAAGGAATAGTGGGAACATTTTGGCAAGAGCAAAGAGATCATTAAAAGTCATGAGGAGATAAAAAGCTGGACAGGAATTGGGATCCTGCGGTCCATGGCTGTGAAGTACAAGGCTGAAATGCCACCACCCCTGAGCCCTTGCGTACAGTAAACATTACTAATAAATTGTGGCATGTTTTTCCATTGAGCCCGGAGAATCCTTCTCAACACAGTGCTTCAGAAGGACATTAATAAGTGAATGGATTTAACATGGAAGTATTATCTGCTATCCTTGACATAGACTGTGGAGTGATCACAAGTCTCGGAGTGGGAAGAATGGTCCAACTGTATCCTGTGTGCCTTGCCTCCAGTGTCTCCCTATTTCACAGCTTCCAATTTATGACTCTGCCAGTCGTGTCTCAAATACTTGGTGTCATTTGAGGTACTGGCAAGAAAACGTAGAATCACAGAATGCAAGAAGTAGAAGGGATCTATCACGTCACTGAGTTCAGTTCCTCCATTTGGCAGCTAGGAGAAACCTGAGGCTGGGGAGGGAAACAGGCTTGTTTATGTAAGTGGCAAACAAACGGAACATAAACTCAGATCTTTTAACCCTGACCTTGTACCAGCGGCTCCCAGTCCAGGAAAGGGAAAGGAACCTGACCTTTCCTGAGAACCCGCGACATGCCTGTCTTTGCTAGTGGGAGTTTTCTATAAAGCATCTCTTTTAAACCTGCCAGGGCATCATAATCCCCAATAAAAAAGGCAATTGACATCCAAAGACAGGTTCAAGTCAAAGGCTAATGTGCAACGGAGGCGGGATTCAAACCCTCTCCATCAGCCCCCAAGACCTGCCTTTGCAGATGGTTCCCAGGCTTGGATGCTCCAAGCCTTTCTGCAAACAATAATAGGATTAGGACTGTCTGGGAAGGGCTGGCAGTGAGTGAGACTGTGCTCCACGCTGAGTAACTGTTGTTTACCATCTCCTTCCCGTTCTTAGTCACCTCTGGGGGAAGCCCAGCAGCTCCTCTGTGGGTGTATGCAAGCCCCGGCCAGGTTGAGGGCTTTCTCTACGGTGCATTCATGGCTTCACAAGATGAAGCCGCCTGCTTTCCACGACACTCATTTGACGACTTGCCAGGTTTTACAACGTTAATTTAAGCTCTGCAGCCAAAGTGACTCTCTTCAGTTACAGCAGCGTGCACTTAAATGTCAGAGCTTTGCTGAAAAACCGCTTGGGTTTGAAGGAAGTCATTGTGTTCAGTAAAATCTGGCCACATTTTATGTTTATGGCCTTGATTAGGGGATCCAGCTGAGCGAGTTAAAACTGCCTCTCCGTAGTCAGTGAAAGCCCAGGGCTCGGGTTGCTGGAATCACTCGTTGAAGTGACGGTTATTGTGAACATATACCGAATGCTTGTGCCGGTGTATGCGACACGATCCTTGTCTTCCTGGAGCTTCTAGTCTAACCAGGGGCAGGGGAGAGACTTTGAAAGAGTAAGGGCATTAAGTGGAAGTGTTGTGAATAAGTGTTGCGGAGAGAAAGGGTGGGGTGCTGTGAGTATTCCGAGGGAACCTAATGGGGGCGGTCAGAGAAGGTAATATTTGAGCTGGGTAACAAGTTGGGGGGAATTGTTCCAGAAGATGGAATAACAGGTGCAAAGAAACAGGGATCGGGAAGAACTTGGTGTGGTCAAGAAATATATTTCCCCTCGCCCATCCAGAAGCCACAAGATCCAGCCTACATCCAGGAGTCCCCAGTGCCTCCCTTGTTGTAAGGAGCCAGGCTCACATGCAGCCTATGTATAAATCAGGCTCTACATCTTGTAGGTGCTTCCTGTGATCCCATGACCTCATCTGCCTTCTTGTTTACCCTTGGCCTTCATTTCTCAGCTGTGTCTTTGGTGCCCACCTTCCCGACCCTCCCTCTGTTGGCACCCTCACCCCCTGGAGCTTGCAAGGCTAAGCCATCGCTGTCTCCCACATCTTTGCCATCCATCCAGTGGCCCTGCTTCTCTGGTACAATCCTTCCTGTCTGTAGCCTCCTTCTGGTTTGGGTCTTTCTACCTCATGCCAGCTGTGAAGTGTCCCAGACACAGCTCCCCTCCCCCATGTCCTCATTCCCTACCCCACCCAAAACTCCATGGAAGTTTCATGATATCATCTTCCACATCATGGTCCAAATGCCAGTGATCTTCTTTCCTATCCTTTGTCTACCATCCACGAGAGGGTCTCTGAGATCACCTGTAGATAAGACTTTTGAGAATCTGTGTGTGTCAAGTTATTGGTCAGCAGAGCTGCTCATCACCCAGGGATCAGAGAGCACGGGCTTCCTCTTATTTATATCAGCATCATTGGGCAGGGTCCTGAAGCAGTGGGATAAGCCTGCTGAATCCACTCCCTTCTGCTCCAATGCCCAGAGACTGCTAGGAACCCAAAGGTGGCCTTCAAGACAGCTGCCACCACCCTCTCCATCGATGAGTTCCTTTGCACAGAAGGGAGGAGAGCGAGGATGACGTCTGGGTTAGCAAGTGCTCTGAGTCTCTAGGGAGGAGGCTGGTGCACCCTTCCACACTGGCAGGGCACTCTGGAAGGCAGCCTGTCTCTTGGCTGGTGGGCTTCAGCCAGACGTACGAGTCCTCCGCACTTATATTTCTCCCGAAGGTGAATGTATAGGACAGCCAAATAGCAGTGATTATAAGGTTATTATAAAATAATAACGTGTGCAGGGGCTTCCTGAGCCCATAGCCCTATGTGAGAATGACCTCTGTTATGCGTGTTTCGTAGACAAGAGGTTAAGTGGCCCAAAGTGGCCCCTCAGCAGGCACACAGAGGCAACAGAATGGACTCAGGTGTCTCACCTCTACCTCCTTGGTAGGGGCTAAACTGAAGCAGGTCCAGGGTTGAACATGAATCCACACATCATCCCCCTCTTCCACTGGGCGAATTTGAGGGTTGAGCAGAGAAGTAACCTGCCAAAGGTGGCACAGCAGCAGGTGGCAGAAGCAAAATATTTGAATTTAGCTCTCACTGGTTCCAAAGCTGTGCTATCAAATTCTATGTGGGCCAGCCCCACCTCTGCTGGAAACCCATGATCTGTCCTGAGCACCATTTAGCCCGTGTCCTTAGGAGACCCTGGGGCAGGGGTGGCGTATGTAAGTGTATGTGTGGAAGTCCAGGGTTGGGAGAACAAACCGTGCTGGGCAAAGTGAAAAAATGTCAGCGTGGCTATGGCATAGAGTGCTTGGGAAGCAAGCCCTGGGCTGGGGGCGGTGGGCAGGCCTGGGCCCCAGGAGCCTCGGGACTGTGCTGGCAGGGTACAGGGGGGAGGTGGTCCACTTGACACCTTGGAAAGATCACTCTGGCTGCTGGGAGGAGAAGAGCCTGGAGGAGCCAGGAGGGAGGAGGGAGATCAGTTGTTCGGAGTCTGTTGCAGAGTCTAGATGAGACATGACAGTGGTCTGGACAGGGGCGGTGGCCATAATGAAGGAAAACAGGAGTGGGTTTGAGACCCACCAGTGAGATCACACGGTTCCTTGTCCTGTGCACTCCAGGTGGATGGGAGGGGCAGCCGCCACCCTTCTGATCAGAACCAGGCAGATGCGCCCACTCTAAGGTGAAATGGTGAACAGACTCTTTGAGAAACAGGTCTTGTAATAAAAGAGCTTTGTTATGAATCATGTTCTGTGTTGTGTTGCTGAAATATGCCGAGTAATAGCCTCCCTTCCAGTTGCAAAAGAATAATTACCCCGACTCTTTGTGTTGTCAGTAACATATTGGGAATATTCACAGGCTTTCATTGCAAATCTGAGCAAAGTGAATTGGAAGTCAGCGTGATCCCCAGAATGTGCAGGTCATGGAAATGAAGCTACACAGCCTGAGGCCTTCCATGGCTTCCTCTCTTCCGTGGGCTTCACTGGGGATCAAACAGATCCTTTTGTCTTCAGTACCAGCTGTGTGGCCTTGGCCAAGGGGACAGTCTTGAGTCTCAGTTTCCCCATTTGGAACTGGAGACATTAACAACTGCCTCACAGGGTTATTCCGAAGAGCCTGCTGAACATAATTTGTATAGTAATGGCTGAGCCGATGGCATGTTTATTATGTGCCAGGCATTTTTCTAAGCACTCTGTGTATAATCACCTTAATCTCCTCGGTAACCTCATGAGAGAGGTGCTATTATAATCCCCATTTGACAGGAGGAAACTGAAACACAGTGAGATCGAGTGACTCACCCAAGGTCATGCAGCTAGTGTGAAACAGAGCCAGGATTTAAATCCAAGTAGTCTGGTTCCAAATCTTCTGCTCATAACCACCACACTGTGCCGCCTGCCCACATGCGTAGTCCAGTACCTGGCACATGGGAGATACCCAGTGGGAGCGCTGGTTTCCCTTCCAGTGGTCCTAAATAATATACTAAATGCAAGATAAGCTCAGAAAGTAGAAAGGTGATCAGTTGCTTTCTAACTCTGACAGTCCCTAGAGACCAACCTACTGGTACAAAACAGGCAGAAGAGAAAGCATTCTGTTCCTAACTCAGGGGTAATTAAGGGAAATTCAAAGGTGACCCTAGGGCAGCCCGTGTGGCTCAGCAGTTTAGCGCCACCTTCAGCCCAGGGCGTGATCCTGGAGTCCCAGGATCAAGTCCTGCGTAGGGCTCCCTGCATGGAGCCTGCTTCTCCTCTGCCTGTGTCTCTGCCTCCCTCCCTCTGTGTGTGTGTGTGTTTCATGAAAAAATAAATAAAATCTTAAAAAAAAAAGGTGACCCTAGAGTGTACTTATCTTGATGAACACTGAGAAATGTATAGAATTGTTGAATCATTACATTATACACCTAAAACTAAGTATGTTAACTATACTTGAAAAAAAAAAAAAAGAAAGAAAAAACAAAGTTGACCTCATCTTGGATGAAGACTTATGGTCACTGATGGATACATGTTATAAGCGTGAACATTATGTACCAAACTGTCCAGCTGACAGTACCTGACAGGCAGCCACTGCTGTCCACCAAGAGGGGATGACTTTTCCCTCAGAAGCCTCACTTATCAGCTCTGCTCAAGTATTTCAGATTCATCTCATGTTTATTAAGCATCAACCACTTATTGATTGAGTGATTAAATATCATCATCCATATATTTATTCAACAAGTACTTACAAAGTACCTATATGTCCCAGGCCTTGTGTCAGGTGCTAGAGATGAGAAGTGGGTGAGATCCTGGTTCTTCCATCTCGGAACTCAGAGAGAGGAAAGGAGGGAGGCTCATAGTTAAGCAGGAAGTTGTGATACCAAGAGCTTTGAGGGCCAGAGAAGGGAGCAATTGGCTCTGCCCCAAGAATTTCACAAAGACCCTCCAACAGAGAGGTCATGTGACCAAAATCTTGAGAGATTATGTTTTTTCAGCTGGAGAAGGAGTGGCATTCTAAAATGACAAATAGGATAGGCAAAAACCTAAGGGTACAAAAGGATGTGCACATTCCAGAACACTGAAAGTTCAGAGCGACTGGAATGATTGTGGCAAGACTTCTAAGACATTGTCCCTTGACACTCGGAATAGAAGATCATTTTTCCTTTAAATAAAATTGCACCTAGTTCAAGCTTTTAGTCACTGAGGTCAGAGAGAAGTTTCACAGGGTTCCCTTCTTTGTCTCTCCCCCTGTCTTGGGTTCTATCAGAACTCAAACCTGAGGACAGATGGACCAAGAGAGGGACACCTGGCTCTCTCCCTCTGATGATCACTAACCTGTGTCCAGACCCCTGTGGTCCATTTAAGGATGTTATCTCTGCTGGGAGTCTCTGCTGCTTTCTCCATGTCAAGCGTGGCTGCAGAGACCTTTCTGAAAATTTTTGTTAACTTCTCCACCAGGAGCAAAGAGAACTCAGATCTTTGGTCACAAAACATTTAATCTCCTCTTTGCGGGGTGGAAAGAATAGAAAGAGAAGGTGCATTAATTCTTTGCTTGTAAATCCATGGCAACAAGAAACAAGACAAAACGACTCAATAATCTTCCCTCTATAGGAGTACAAATAGGGTAGAGCTCACTGCCTTTGCAGACAGTGGTCTGAGGAGACAAGATGAAGAGAGCTGGAGTTGCCCATGCTCAGGTTGCATGGGCACCTGTGGTCTGGTTTAGTGGCTCAGAGTCGGGTCCAGGCACTGATGAGTGGCTCTGTGTCTTCTACAGGTATGGCAGTGTGGCGGCAGCGTGGAGGTCCTGCCATGCTCGCGGATTGCCCACATTGAGCGAGCCCACAAGCCCTACACCGAGGACCTCACGGCCCATGTCCGCAGGAATGCTCTCAGGGTGGCTGAAGTCTGGATGGATGAATTTAAAAGCCACGTCTACATGGCATGGAACATACCCCAAGAGGTAGGAAGCCCCTGTGGATGGGTTTTGGGGGGTTTTCTGGGGAAACAAACACAAAAACAAAAAATATGGGACTAAATCCTTCTTCCCATGGATGAACCAGAGTTTTGTTACCCATGCTAGAGTAGACTCTTAACTCCCTGACATACCACACGTGGAAGAAAAGAGGCATTAAGCCATGTCTTACCCCACCCACATCCCTGGACAGCATGCTTAATGGGAGACTTCTTCTCTCCCGACCTCAGTATCCTTATTTTATTTTATTTTATTTTATTTTATTTTATTTTATTTTATGGTTTATTTATTTTAAAAGATTTTATTTATTTGAGAGAGAGAGAGAGTGAGTGAGTGAGCATGAGCAGGGGGAGGGGAAGAGGGAAAGGGAGCGAGAACCCCAAGCACAGTGGGCCCGATCCCATGACCCTGAGATCACAACCTGAACTGAAACCAAAAGTTGGACCCTTAACCGACTGAGCCACCCAGGTGCCCCATCAGTATCCTCATTTTATCTTTTTTTTTTTTTTAAGATTTTATTTATTTATTCATAGACACAGAGAGAGAGAGAGGCAGAGACACAGGCAGAGGGAGAAGCAGGCTCCATGTAGAGAGCCTGATGTGGGACTCGATCCAGGGTCTCTAGGATCACGCCCTGGGCTGCAGGTGGCGCTAAACAGCTGCGCCACTGGGGCTGCCCAGTATCTTCATTTTAAATGAGAACATTGGGAAGCTCCTGGGTGGCTCAGTCAGTTGGGTGTCTGTCTTTGACTCAGGTCATGATCTCAGGGTCCTGGGATCGAGCCTCTCTTGGGGCTCCACATTCAGCAGGGAGTCTGCTTCTCCCTTTCCCTCTGCTCCTCCCCCACACATGCTCACTCACTCTCCCTCAAATAAATAAAATCTTTTTAATTAATAAGTAAGTGGGGATCCCTGGGTGGCGCAGCGGTTTGGTGCCTGCCTTTGGCCCGGGGCACGATCCTGGAGACCCGGGATCGAGTCCCGTGTCAGGTTCCCGGTGCATGGAGCCTGCTTCTCCCTCTGCCTTGTGTCTCTGCCTCTCTCTTTCTCTGTGTGTGACTATCATAAATAAACTTAAAAAAAATAATAAATAAATAAATAAAGTCAGAGGTGGCTCCAAGTTTACTCCATGTTCCCAGGTCCTCAGCTTCTCTGCTATACAAATATATCGGAATTCACAAAACGCCCCTTAATCTCCCTGTAGACTGGGATCAGGCTTCTCCATGGAACCTTTGAGCAGAACGATAAGGAACGCCCATATGCCTCTAGGATTTCTTGAACCACATGCATGCGGAGGGGATACACTCTTACAGGGAATCTCAAGAGGAGAAGGGAAGTGTTCTGGACATTCATAGGCTGTTTCTGACCTTCACAGAATCTCACCGTGGCTTGCTACTGTCCTCTATCCTTCTTGTCACCGACACTTAAGAAGTGCCAGGAAAAAAGCATTGTTTCTCTAGTAGATTCGTTCAGCCTTGCCATGTGTCATATGGAAATGACCTTAGACCACTAAATTGGGAAAACCCAACAGATGCCAGCCGCGGGATCCCAACCTGCTTACCAGCCTGTCTGCCTGGAGATCGTTGCTTATGTTGCAGTGTCTGAGACAGCTGTTGACTGCATGACCTCCTTCTTTCCCCTTGGGAGTCCTTTAAAAAGCTTCAGTTCTTTCTTCCTAATAGGGACATGGTTGATTTTTGCCTGAAGTTTCCATATGAAGGCCCTATTCCCTGATCTCTCCACTTAGCTAATGTTGCTCTGGCTAAGTGATTGAGAAAATAGCCTGGGCCATGCGCAGGAGCTTTTGGGCAGCACCCCCATTACCACCACCATCATGGAGGAGGAGGCTTGGGTTAAGATGTAGACTCTGGGACCAGTGACATTTTAGCAGTAGAAAGAAGAATGAGGAGCCGAGAAGTACCAGCCAGGGTGCAGGCAACCCTAATGAACCAGCCCCAGGATTGCATCCCTGACAGTGGGAGTGTTTCTAGGGAAACAGCAGTGCCTTCTGGTCCCATCTGTGGCTGTGGGCGTTGGATCACAGTATTCTGGGGAGCATGCTAAGTACCACTGTGGGTGTCCTTTGATAGCAAAATGTTAAGAACACATGGAAAGTCCCCCAGGAACTTAGCAGTAAAGCATCAGAGATCCCCAGCCCGTTCGCCAAGTCTTGTCCATATTCCTGGCCCCCTTCTTTCCAGACCTCAAAACTGCACACCTTTTAGACTACTCTCTCGCATTGTGGCTGCCAGATGTGGAAATGGACAGTAAATCCATTGAATGGCAGAGAACCAAGTGAAACAAGCAATTGGAAAATGATCAAACTTGGTGTATGTCTGTGACTTTGCCGGGGAGTGGTTCAAACCCAATCAAATAAGTGGGAGGAGAAGGTGTGAACTCAAGAAAGGCAGAAGAGGGATGGGAGTGTCCAGAATAAAGTCTCAGGTGGAGAAGGAAGAGGTCAGTGTGTTTTCTCAAAATCTATCCCCTGACCCCCACTTTCCCCTGCTTTATGCAGATCTCCTCGCTTACCTCTTCTCAGGCTTCTGGAAAGAGTCAACACCTTTTCCCCTCCATTCACTTCTCAAGCCACATCCTGGGATTGCACCAAAACTGCTGGTGACAAAGGATCCTAACTGCTTAATGGACATTTTAAAGTCTTCAACGGGATGACAGCTTTCCCTTGAAACTCTGCACTCACTTGGCCCCATGACACCACACCCCAGCGTATCCCCATCTTTCTCTGATTGCTCTTAATTCCCTTGTGGGTGACTCTCACCTCCCTCGGATGCTTAAGTTAAGCTCCCAGGGATCCATCCTTGGCCAGCCACTCTCATTGTACATCATCTCCCTGGTGGTCCCATCTGTCCCTGGGCGCTTCTCCCACCTACCTGCTGATAACTTCCTAAGATCTCCAGCCCTGACTTCTGCCTGAAGCGTCAGACCCACAGCCGCACATCCCCAGGCTGCTCCCTCAGGCACTTCAGTCTCAGTCTGGCAAAACGGAGAATATCTTCCCCCCCAGAGCAGTTCCTGTTCTTCCTCCCCATCACAGTCTAGGATAGCACCGTCTGCCCAGATCTACGAGCTTGAAACTGAGCATCTTTCCCCCAAACCCCATTGCCAGCCCTTCACCGAGCTCTCCTGTCCGGGTCTCCCCCCCACCCCACATCTGAGTGCAAGCCTTGTCCCTTCCTCTGCGGGAGCCTCTGACTAGTTTCCCAGGCTCAAGCTTATCCCCTTTAAATCTAGCCCCATACTACCCAAAGTATTTAAAAAAAAAAAAAGAAACAAAAACCAAAAACTCACAGCAACCAGGTCATTAAAGGATGCTTAAAAATCTTTAAAGGACTCTCCGCAGTGCACAAAAGCAGGCAGAAAGCCGGGTGTTTGACATGCTTTCCCCTCTGCCTGCCTCCAGCCTGCCGCACCCATCCTGCTCTGGAGTCCGTGGGGGGAACGGACAGCGAGAACCCCAGTCCATTCCACGCTTTCTTCCCTCCGTGTGTTGGCTCATTTTGTCCCCTCGGCTTGGAATTCCCTACCCGCTGCCTCTTCCCCAGTCTCCTCCCCATTTCCCTCTGGCCTGTTCGACCCAGCACCAGTGACCCCTCCTCTAGGGAGTCAGCCTCAGTGGGAGAAAATGCCCCCTTTGCCCGCATGTCTCTATCATTGCATCACCACCCTGTAAAAGAATGTTCTGTTGTGTAAAAGTCTCTCTTTCTTTCTCTCTCCTTCTCTCTCTCTCTCTCTCTCTCTCTCTCTCATTAAACCATGGGCTCTCAAATTTGGCTGAACTTTAAAATCACTTGTGCTCCAGCCCCAGAGATTATGACTTAATTGGTTTGGAAGGGGACCAGGAATCATCTTTTGGAAAGCTCTTCAGAGGCTCTAATGTCCATCCAGGGCTGAGAACCACTGCGTTAGACTCCAGGCTTTCTGGGGACAGATTGCATTCCTCGTTTTTGTGTCACCAGGCCTCGCACAAGGCAGGGCACATAGTCAGAGCTCAGTAAAACCTCACTAATGCTTATTAACAAATGGATCTGCTGGCAGTGTATGTAATTCCTTCCTCCCTTGGTCAGTGGCTCCTAAAGCACATCTGCAGGCCAACTGTATCAGAATCACTTGAAGAGCTTTTTAAAAAATACTGATTCTGGGTCCCATCCTGAGAGATTCTGATGAGTAGGTGTGGAGTGGTGCCAGCATCTGTTTAAAAAAAAAAAAAAACCCACAAACTTTCCAGGTGCTGGTTTGGGGCTGCCAAGTTTGAGTGATAGGAGTTGAGCTAATTCTGCTAGTCTTTCCAAATTCACCTTGAGTGTCACCTACTCCAGGAAGCCTTCTGTGACTGCTCACCTCCCCTTGCCCACCATCCTGGGCGTCCCACACAATGAAAGGGACTAAGGGCTCCTTCCTCTTCTGCTTCCCTACGTCTTCACGCTGTTTACTTGTCTGGATCTTCCAGATTCTCCTTTCAGGCAAAGTCTGTACCTTCTTCCTATTTGTAGGCACGTATTTGTATGTTCTCTGTGCTTAGGACAATGGCTGACACATCCTGAAGACCAGCCGACAAAGAAAGAAGAGGGAGGAAGCGTGGGTGCTCCGTGCCATCTATGTTTTCCCGGCTGCCCTTGATGTGGTGGTGTCCCAGTGCCTTGTGCTCAGCCACAGGCACATCCGTTACCTGTTTACTTCACCTTTGGCCTACAGCATCCTAGCTGTAGGTATAGAGCTGGACCCCTTCGACCCTGCCCTGTGGCTGCCCTGAGAATTATATAAGTTAGCGTATGTAAACACTTTGATCAGTGCTCGGCGAATAGAAAAAGCACCAGATGAGTATTACGTCTTATTGTGGCCAGCCTTGCTTATGCCCTCTGCCTTCCCACCCCAGCTTTAAAATGCCCTTGCTGGGGATCCCTGGGTGGCTCAGCGGTTTGGCATCTGCCTTCGGCCCAGGGCATGATCCTGGAGTCCCGGGATCGAGTCCCGCGTCCGGCTCCCTGCATGGAGCCTACTTCTCTGTGTCTCTGCCTCTCTCTCTCTCTATCTGTGTCTCTCATGAATAAATAAATAAAATCTTTAAAAAAATTAAAAAATAAAAAAATTAAATGGCCTTGCTGAGCCACCATCCTTCCTGGTTGCCTTCTCTGCTGAGTCCTCCCCAGGCTGTGTGCCCGCCAGAGCAGCTCTTTCACCTACTTCCTTACCATGTTCAGTCCTAAGCTGTTGGAAGGCCAGAGGAGCCTCCAGCTCTGGCATCCCTTCTACTTTAATTGGAAATCAGTTTGTTTATCAACAAACGGAAAGTCAGCCTGTAGCAAAGCGTCGATATTTTCCTACACAGAACTCAGGAACTCTAGACCTACTCCTGCTTCTGGCCCAAAGACAGGCTGAGTGCCAGCGATGACTCACCATGGTGCATGGGTGATGGCCCCCTCCTTTGGGTTTGGCTACAAGAGACTGTGCGTGGCTGCACACACAGGCAGGAATACCAGACAGCTTTTTGTGTGGCTGAATATATTAAGTTTCCGAGGACTGCCATAACAAATTACTGCAAATTGAGTGGCTTTGAACAACAGAATTTTATTCTCTCACTCTTCTGGAGGCCAGAAAACCAAAATCAAGGTACTGGCAGTACTGTGCTTCCTCTGGAGGCTCTAGGGGACGATATTTCTTACGTCTTCCAGCTTTTGGTGGCTCCTGGCATTCCTTGCTCTGTAAATGCATCACTCTAGTCTTGGCTTCTGTCTGTATGTCTCTGCATGTTCAAACGTCCCCCTCCTCTCTCTTATAAAGATAGTTGTCATTGCATTTAGTGCTCTCCTTAAATCCAGAATGATTTCATCTACAGGTCTCTAATGAATTCTAATGAATTCAACTTATTTCCAAATAAGATCACATTCAGAGGTTCTGGATAGACACGAATTTTGCAGGAGACACTATTCAACACACTCAGTATTTGGCAAAGGAGGAAGATATGTTTTGTTTTGTTTTTTAATAATAAGGGCCCTGGTGACCTTCTCTGAGCAAGTTGGCTTATTTTTCCATTTCTGCCCCCAATCTGAAAAGAGTTTGATGCAATTTACACTAAACACACAGTACAGATATACCAAACCATTAAAACAGAAAGGCAAAAGTCAACTAATAATCAGGAAGAAGAAAGAGGCATGAAATCCAGAAATATAAGCTGGCAAAACACTGATTCTTGAGTCTCCTAGAAGTTAAAGCAAATATGGACCTCTGTTGGATAGTTCTCCCACCTTCCAGTAGGAGAGAGACAAACTTTCCCTTGATCCTAAGTGTAGAAAGTCTTCCCATGGGAACCCAGAATTTAAGAAAACATGGAAGACTTCCAGGGACTGGTTCTTCTGGTGGCCTCCCATAAAAGCTGAGACAATGTGTTAATTTGTTTTCCTATAAAGGCAATTAGAACATGAAGGAGGAAGGCCTTCATGGGTCCTGGCATAGAGCTGTGTGCTGTGAGGATAAGGTGCAGAGAAGCTTAAGGGGCTAATACTTAACAGATCCCTTGGGGGGAGAGTGAGGGGAGTGAGTAGGTCACATTCATTGCCAATTGCTATATTCAACACTTCATAAATATTCCCTCAACCTGGCCTCGTCTATACAGCTCAGGCTCAGTGGTAGGTCAGGGACATGGAGATTAGTCAAACGTGTTTCCTGAATCTGGCAGAGAAAGGCCAAGTAGCAGTTGCTGGGAAGGCTCTGGGCAGGAGCCGAGGAGTAGGCAAATCATAGATGAGGTCATTAAGACGGACTCAGAAGGTAGGTCCTTGCTGACATTGTACCTTAGCAGTCTGAAACCTAAACCCTCAGGTCATAGCAGATTCAAATTTTTATATGACCTAAGTTCTGGTGGGCAACAATAAATATATTGCTTCCGTATCTAACTTTGTTCCTGTTGAGCCCCCATGTCTAATTCCAAATACTTTGTTCCAATCACATGCAGATATGTGGAGCAGCTTTCTTTGTGATTTTTCTCAGACACTTCAAATGTAAATTCTATCCATTTCATTACCTTCCCAAGCCCACGAACTCGACCCCAGAGTTGACACTAGAACCAGGGGGCTCACACAGCCAGCGCACGAGCTGCAGTGTCAGTGGGAGAGAGCCGTACCTCCCTGGCCTCCTCTCTCTCCACTCTGGGCTATTGTCTTATGAGATACCACAGGACCTCGCTGGTCCCCAGTCCCATGGTGCGTTATCCTCTGAGATTCACTGAGTCCCCATCTGATCTCCAGCTGCAGAGACTCCTCACCATCCTCTGCTGTGGCATCATCCCTTCCTTGGCTGATTCTGTGCCCTGTTCAATGGCTGGTGTCCTGGCCCAGGGACTCAGAGTCCTCCCCTGTGCTCTGGGACCACCAGAAACATGAGGGCTTTTCCCTCCCTCTAACTCAAGAACATCCATGTCTCCATCACTACTCCTTGCCTGCTGTACCGTGACGGCTCAGGAGGCCACCTTTCTGATACCCCTGGGAAGTGAGAGACACAAGTACTCTCTACACAAAGGTCCCCAAGCTGAGAGAGAGTCTGTTTCTCCCACAAGAACTTGGTTTCAGGAGGCAGAACAGCAGGCTCTTCCAGATGCATAGCGTAGGTTAAAAGTGCAAACTCCAGACTCAGGTTGATGGGGTTTAAATCTCAGCTCCACCTTTTATCAGCTGTAGGACTTTGGGCAACAGGTCCCTGAACCTCTCTTTGTCTCATCTCGGCATCTGGAAAACAGTCCTACCCTATAGGTTTAAACAGACCACTATGCATTAATGTAAACATACGTGCACGTCTACAGAACAGAACCTCGCACTTCACAAGTCTTCTACAAGCCTTTGCTGTTGCAATTATTAGGAATAGTGGTTGGATTAGTATCACTCCATCTTCAACTCTCTCCCTTCCCTCTCTCTCTTCCCCCAAAGCTCAGAATCTCTTAGGTAGAAAATAAAACCTTACACTGACTGTATGCTTCAGCTTCTTTCACCTACCCCTGGACCACAGCTTTTCTTTTCCTTTTTTTTCCATTTTTTTGCAATGGCCTTAGCTGACAGTACCCATCAGTGCTGACCCCATTTTTCAGTGTCCACATGGGGAAAGTCATGGGGTTAAGGGCATGCGGGGAAATGAATGAACTAAGTTCCCATGTCCTCCCTTCACTAAACAGTGTCTGGGAACCTTGGTGGGAAGTCTGGGAAGAAGCTGCACCCTAGTGGTGGCTGGATCTGTGCATTTGTGTCCCTGTGCAGGACTCGGGGATCGACATTGGGGACATCACGGCGAGGAAGGCTCTGAGAAAACAGCTGCAGTGCAAAACCTTCCGATGGTACCTGGTCAGTGTATACCCAGAGATGAGGATGTACTCAGACATCATCGCCTATGGTGTGGTAAGAAGCATCCCCTCGGGGCTTCACGCAGACACAGAGGGCATGGCCAGGCAGAGGGCTAGAGTTGGGGGAAAGGACTGAAGGAGCCTTTAGTCTCCTACGTGGGACCTCTGGTAGACCAGCAGGACAAGGGGAAGCCTCCCATGTGGGACCTCTGGTAGACCAGCAGTTAGGACACAGCCTCCCATGTGGGACCTCTATAGACCAGGAGATGGGACACAGCCTCCCATGTGGGACCTCTGGTAGACCAGTGGACAGGACCCAGACTCCCATGTGAGACCTCTGGTAGACCAGTGGACAGGACCCAGCCTCCCATGTGAGACCTCTGGTAGACCAGTGGACAGGATGCAGCCTCCCATGTGGGAACTCTGGTAGACCAGCAGATGGGACACAGACTCCCATGTGGGACTTCTGTAGACCGGCATATAGGACACAGCCTCCCATTTGGGACCTCTGGTAGACCAGCAGACAAGGGGCAGCCTCCTATGTGGGACGTCTGGTGGACCATCGGACGGGACACAGCCTCACATGTGGAAACTCTGGTAGACCAGCAGATGGGACACAGCCTCCCACATGGGACCTTGGCAGACCAGTGGACAGGGGGCAGCCTTTGGTGTCATAGCCAAACCTTTCTGTTCCCTAGTTCTAAAGTCTCTTCTTTAGAGTCTTAAGCAATTTAGCTCTAGCCTCAAACCTGCATGTTCTACTTATTAAAACAAAAACCTGCAGTTAGGGTAGCCTTGCAAGGTAACATAAAAAACACCCACTGTTCCCCAGAGTGAGTGCCTGAGGTCTAGCAACCAGCCCGCATGCTCCCCCGTCTAAGGGCTTACACTCTCCACTCATACACACGGCCTCCAGGAAAGGAGTTCTGGAACATAACCTTCCCTGGTTCACTGTATTTTGAGGGATGTTTTAGTCCCACCTGTTGGTTGGCACAGAGCAGTCACACCAATGGAGGGCAGAGCACAGGGTTTGGATCCAGAAAGACCCAGTACCAATCTTGGCCAAGCCACTTGTCAGTCAAGTGTCTTAACATCTATGGGCCGCGGTTTCTTCCTATGGGGCAAAATAATACTGTGCTTCTAGAGTAGAAAAAAGCCTAAGATACATAAATATCATATATCCTGACAATTTGCATGTTCTGTCTCAAGTTAAGATGCTTTGACTATGACAAACTACCATTCTCCCAATGATCTCAGGACCATTCAGCTCAAAGTATTTTCAATGATAGCTGATTGATTTTTTGGATATCTCATCTGGTTTTTGCTTCCTGAACACATAGAGCTTTTCTGCTGACAGTTATAAGCTCTCAAACCGACACAGAGGACTGCTGCCATGTTACACGAGGAAACAAAAAGGCAAAGTGACCTTCCCATGTTCACGTAGGTCATTGATGGAGAAACTGAGTCTAAAACATCAGCTTCTGATATCACTCTGCTTCTTCCCTTTGGAGAGTATTCCCTCAGGCCTTTTGGATATCCCGGGATAAAACTTGAAGGAAGAACTGAGGCCTCTTCCTTGGATGAGCTGTGATCAGAACCGAGTTCAAGGCCTGCCTCAGCAGGAATGTATCACGCAGAGCATCTGCCTGGGAGGGGAAGAAGAACGCTTGCTGAAGATTGGCCTCCGTGTTCTCTGTGGACCTCCCAACTTTAACATCTTGGATTCTCCAGAACACAGAGCCAGGATCCCAGGAATCCCCATATCCCCCATCAGACCTCTGTTGTCTAGCTGGCCAACCTGTAGGAGGGGGTCGTATTCTCCCACAAAAGTTTCTACGGCACGGTTGACACATCCTGAGGAAGTTACTCAGTGGCCCCTTCCGTCTTTACTTCTCAGGCTGGTGTAATTTGGGTGCCAGAAAACTTAGCTGGTGCCACCTGGCTATTACCTGAAACTCCATATGCTGTTGTCTGTGAAGTGCCCATCAGTCCTATCTCCCTCCCCAGGGCTGTTCTGAGGACCAGCTGTTGCTGGTGCCCCCACACTCTGCCCATAGCAAGTTGTGAGTGATGCTTGGCCATGCTTGAACCCAATCCAGAGAGGATGGTTATGCTGCTGTGGCTCTGGAGAAACCGAGCCAGGGCCAGCTTCTAGATTCATGTTCTCACCAAGCTGTCATTGTAGCTGAACAGTATCAGCCACAGTGGGAAAGCAACAGTGGAGGGGTGTGTGTGTGTGTGTGTGTGTGTGTGTGTGTGTGTGTGTATGTGTGTGGCTATTGCAGTTTTGGGTTTTGATCAAAGGTATTCTTGTCTTCCAAGCAAAAGGGTCTCATCTTAATGGCACGTACAGCAGGTTTACCATATGGCCCTTTTACTGCCACACCCAGAAACCTTTAGCTGATCAAATAGTAAGTGGCATATACAAGATTGTGATGTGGATCTGTCTGAGTCCCTAGTTCAAGCTGTTTTTACTCTGATGTGCTGAGAAGTCATTCTCTCACCATCCTGAAGGACTGAGCCATGCAGCCATCCCTGGGGCTGGCGGAGGTCTCCGACCCCCCACGTGTACATCTGCCAGCTGCTGTTTGGGGCCCAGCCACTTCCCCTCCCTTCTGGCTCCTCCACAGGCAGAGCTTGGACAGAACAGAGCCACGCTTGCTTGTCAAGGAGCGTAATGAACTCTTAATGGGGGCAATAGGGTGAAGATGGGCAAAGCAGGCTTAGCCGCAAGAGCAAGAGGATTTGCTGAGGCTGAGTCATCCTTCCTGGTGATTATTTTTATTCTGAAATGCAGAGACCAGATGTCCTCTCAGAGGTAGAGTTTCTTTTTACTTTTTCCGTTCTGACTTATGCCAAACTACATTGCTCAGGTCAAATAACCTCCTGGGACTCTCAGTGGGGCCGGGTCAAGTCTATAACCTAGCCCATTAATCCACTAACAGGTCCCTTTAATGGCACCTGCGGGCAGAAGGGCCTGTGGGCCCCATTGTGTGGGCATGGGTTTCCCCTGGATCATTGAGCCCCATGGGGGTCTTTGGATTAATCCCAGCTCTAGTGCTGACAGCAGAGTTGGAGCAGCATCTAGAAACAGACATGCCCGGCTTCTGAATGTTAGCTTTGCCACTCACTCCCTGTGTAATCCCGACAATTTACAAAACCTTAAAAGCTATGGTCATACCATCTCATGGGGCATTTTTCAGTCTCAGGATTGTCCCCATCTGGATGATGGGAAGAACTTGTCACTTGCCCAGTTGCCAATGTCATTCATCTGGGAATGCCATTCCTTTGTTCACTGTCTTCATTCATTCCTTCCACATGTATATTGACTGTCTGCCATGTGCCGGGCTGGCCCATGTCAGAGACCATGAGAAAGACCAAGACCTGGCCTGGTCAGACAGGGGAGAGAGACAGGCACGTGGAGAAGCACCAGGAACATGCACACTAAGTGCAGCAACAATTTAAATGGAGGTGCTGGGGGAGCACAGGGCCATGGCCTTCCACCCAGACTTGAGTCAGGAAAGACTTGCAGAATGACAGAGAAGCTGAAGACCAAAGGAAGAGGGGGGTTTAGCCAGACTAAGAGAAAGCATAAGTAGAGGCAATATGCGGAGGGGTCCGTGCCATGGGAGCGGCATCACGGCCAGGGAAGTGAGGCAGACCACTTGCTATGCTGCAGCTCCTCATCCTTATGAGAGAATATTGCCAACCTGGCTGGGTTCTGCTGAGCATGAGATGGGGTGACCCGTGGAAAGCGCTGAGCACAGTAGCTGGCACACAGATGCAGCTCTAACAGCAGGTTTCCCTTAGTGGCTGTCTGCAGGGTTACAGCGGTCATGAGAATAGCTAACAATTACTGCACATTTGCCCTTTGCCAGGCCCTGTACTCCGTACCTGCGGGTGTTGTTGCACTTACTTCTTCTAACAATCCTCTGAGGTGGGGGCACCAGTCCTATCCCTATTTAAGAGAAAGGAAAACAGACAAGAAGGAGTTGTGTTCTCTGTCCAAGACCACACAGCTGGAGCCAGGATCCCATCCCAGCCTGTGTGTCCCCACAGCACCCACAGACCACCTGCTTCATGGGGGAGGGATGACACAGAGCCGGGGGGCCTTTAGTAAAAGGTACCACCTAGGTCCTCACCCAGAGGATGGCTTTGAAAACCTAGGAGAAAGTCAAGTCTGACATCTCTGCTCTCTGGACCTTTCTCCCTGTGACAGCAGTTCGAGGGTCTCACTAATGGATTAGTCCTCGGCTTCACAGAGAGTGTTTACATGTGCTCCCTCACAAAGGCAAGCCGAGTAGTCGTTTTATAGAAGAGCATGTTCTGCATAGATGTTTCTGGGGCTCTGCCTAGAGTTTATATTTCTTCAGGATCTCCAAACTGCAAGTTTGGGATTGAGATGCCTTTACCGCAGTAGAGGAGAGGAAGTTCAGGAGAAAAGAACTCGACTCTGTTCCTTGCTCCCTGTCAAGAAGAGGGTATGCATAGAGCACACATGTGCCTCTGGCTGTTCCATTTCATACCCCTTAATTGGGTTCACTGCATTCCTGCCACAAGTCATCAGGACCGTGGAATATCAGGCACTGTCAGTCTTTGGCCTCCTTGGATAGATGACCCACCTGTGGTCCATTGCCTTGGTCTTCCCTGAATTCCAATATCCGTTTCCTGGTCAAAACAGAGTTTTGCTGCTCACACGAGCTATATAAGCAAACTCAAGGTAAGGTGGGTAGTGATGCCACAAACTCTCCTATGGGCACAGGAACTGAAGTACACAGCTGGACAGGGGCACTAGAGCTGGGAAGCCATAAAGCCATAGCAGGGGCACACTGTCTCTAGTCCTGTCTCAGGCTTCATATCTTCCTTGGCCACAGCTGGATTTCTCTGCCGACACATGGCCCAGCAGATCCTCCATACCCAATCTAAATGGCCTCACAATTCTAGTGGCCACCACCCACTGACCCCTGACTCTCTCACTGAGAGTTCTAGCACAGAAGAGGATGATGAGACAGTTACATTCCAGAAAGAGAAGGATGGAGGAGAGAGAGAAAAAGAAAGAATTCTTAACTCATTCTAAACTGCCTGTTGGTGTCCACTGTGGTCTACTTAGCTGTGGCTGGTGACCAGGGCCATGTGGGCTATGTGCTGTCCTTTCCAGGGACTGGGAGTGGGCTTATTCCAGAAAGGGACACTGAAGATTGGCTTTCTTACCTGACATGGTAAGGCATTGGTTCTGTTGATTGCTATGTGCCTGTAGGTGAGGCTAAGAGATACTTCTCTCTTCACCTACTGCCTTGGCCCCCTCCTCTCTTATTCACCTGCCACTCTGGAGAATCTTCATCATCTGGGCACCCCTGGGGCCAGGCTAGCCACTGCTGGATCTGCAGGAGGCAGAGAAGACCTGGTCCCAGAGGACATCTCAGGCTGGAAAGCAGCTAATCTGTTGCCCACTTCACCCAACCTTCCAGAGCAAAGACTTTTATCCAGGGATTATTAAAAGCCTTTGTGCCACCTCTGTGGAAACAGAGAGAGTGAAAACCCTAGCACCATCTCTTGTGTGTATGCATGCGTGTGTATCTTTTATTCCTACCTAGACTGTCTCGGCTTATTGTTTAACAATATGAGAATGCTTCTCTTTCACAGGAGACTGGGTTCCCTCAGCGGCTTTCTGCCAGCCAAAAGCTGGTGCCTGTTGCTTTCATAGTATTCCAAGGGCCTCGGGTTGATTATGGAAATGGAGCCTGTCTCAGTGGAATGCTGGCTTCTCCTGATTTAATGCATTTGTTTCTCTGCTCCTTTCTCTTTGGTGTGGCCACCTCTCCTCTGGCGTGCAGCTGCAGAACTCTCTGAAGACCGATTTGTGTCTCGATCAGGGTCCGGACACAGAGAATGTTCCCATCGTGTACATCTGCCACGGGATGACCCCCCAGGTGAGTTCCCTGGGAGAGCCCCCTGTGGGGGTGTACTCAGGTATGTCTGGCATGGGGAAGGATGGTTAAACTTGTGTCATGGTGATTCTAGGCCCAGGGGCCTCCAGGATTTTTCATTAGGAGTATGCTCATGAGTAAAAGGGGAGAATCATACCTGCCTTGCCTGGAAGGAAGCTGGGATAGCCAATGCTGGGGTGCCTGGATCCTCAGGAGTGGGGAGCAAGGAAGGCGATCGATTCCTAAAGGGGAACACCTGCCTTCTTTGGGGAGGCTGTGGGTAAATCACAGTCCTGGTTCTGGCAGCCATGCCCTTCCCTAGCAGGAGGGAACCCATGGGCCCCCCAAGCTCCCTGACATCTCAGAATCCCTTCAGAGTGCCATTTCATAGCCTTTGGGGCTCTGCCCTTTAGTAGATCACAGCTGCAGTCCAAAATTTATAGCCACAAGAGCTTTTCTAGCTCGTCTGACCTTCTCCTGGTGGAGAATGAGAGGAAGCTATCAGGAAAATAAGTTATCCTAGGAAAAATCAGCCAGTCGCAGCCTAGGCTTCAGATATCCAAAGAGGATGCGGAGACACAGACAAGAGAGATGACATATCCAACAAAGTGCAATGGACCATTGCCCCTGGCTGCCATAGACTGATCTGTTCTGATTTGACATTTCCAAGTTTACTTATCTTACCCCCAGAATTGCAATTTTTTTAAAAGATGGTATAGAAGATATGTATGTTTGTGCAATCATACTTCAGTGTATATAAAAGAGACATTTACCCCCCTCAACATACAACCGAAGGCTATCATGATATACGCGTGTCACCCGGCATACTGTGCTGGGCCTTCACGTCAATTGTCCGCTGTGATCTCCTCCATCTCTTCCTTTCTGTGGGCCCAGCTGCTGTGGCATCACTGACTGGTCAGTCAGATCACACTATCCCCACACCACACCGTACAGCAACTCATTCTTCATTCTTACAATGCTGTGATATTTTTCAGGGTGGACTATTTTTATGTAAACTTTTTATTGACATGTAACATGTGTATAGAAAGTAGACAAGTTTGAACTGTACAGATTAGTGAACTTTCAGAGCAAACACACCCACATAACCAGTACCCGGATCAGGAAAAAAGCATTATTGCCCGATTCTGAATTTTATATAAATAGGATCATAGGGTGTATGTCTTCTCGTGTTGCCTTCTTTCTTTCATCATTATATTTATAAAGTACCTCCATGCTGCTACATGTAGTTGTAACTTTTATTACTATGTAATATTCCATTTTATGAGTGTACCATATTGACCATACATTTACGGCTGATGGACACCTAGGATATTGTGAACTTCAGAGTATTATGAATACTGTTGCTCTGAACATCCTTGTTCATGTCTTTTGGTGCACATATGCGCTCATTTCCTGTGGATTTATACCTAGGAGTCGAACCACTAGTCATTGGGTTGCTCTGGTTACTTATAGCAGACATTGACTGTATAGTGCGTAGTCTGCTGGGGCTGCCATAACATAATGCCACAGGAACTTTATTATCTGGTGCCTGGAAAGTTCAAGAACAAAGTGCTGGCTGATTTGGTTTCTGGTGAGGGCTCTTTCTGGCTTGCAGATGGTTACCTTCTCTGTGACCCCACGTGGGAGGAAGAGAATGAGTGAGCTCACTGGTATCTCTTCTTGAAGGGACACTAATCCCATTGGATCAAGGCTTGACCCCTATGACCTCATTTAACCTTAACTTGAAGATCTGGACAATTCTCAGCCTGTCCATATTTTTTAAAAATGAGAAAGCTGCTTCTGAAGAAAATACTGAGTGCAGCAAAATGACTATTTGATTAAGAGATTGTGGTGGGACTCATGGATGCAATCCACCATCACAGCTGCAGAAGCCATAAATGTCTAGAGGGGTTCATAGCAGCAGAGACACTGGCAGCCTGAACTAAATAGAGAGCAGGACAGAATGAAGGCAGGCTGATGGGCTTCTTGGCTTTCCCAAGACAGGACCGTAGAACATGCCCTCTTCCTCAAGAAAAGGGAAGAATGGTGCTGAAGGCCATTCAGAGATCATCAGCGATGCCAGCCCACCGTAGCCCTAAGGGCAAGGCTGTCCTCACAGGGTGAGCCTACCTCTCTGGTTTCAGTGGGCCAGGATGACCCCTGTCCAGTGCCTCAGGAGTGGGACCAAAGCAGGGAACAGCTTGGGCAGTGCCACTCCGGCAAGCCAAATGGGCAGGCAACTCCACAGAGCCATGGGGATGATGCTGCCACTCCAGTGGGCCTGGAGGGCAGAGCATCAAGACCAAGAGGGTTATTCTCAACCCTTGAGAGCTAACGGAAATAGTCTTGCCAAGGGTTTGGGCTTGTTTGGGACCCATCACTCCCTTCCTCCCAATTGTTTGGGACCCATTCCCCCTTCTGGAATGCGCTTGTCTAGCCCATGTCTGTCTGACCACCGTATTTTGGAAGCACATAACTTATCTGATTTCATAGGCTTTTGGCTGGAGAGAAATTTTGCCTCGGCATAAATCATATCTTGAGCTTCACACACATCTGATTTAGATGATACTTGGATAATATTTGCACTTTAGACTTTAGAGTTGATGCTGGAATGCCTAAAGACTTTGGGGGCTGTTGGGATGAAATGAATGCATTTTGCAGGGGAGAAGGAAATGAACTTGGGAGTCCAGGGGCAGAATGCTACGGACTGAATTGTATCACCCCAAAAATCATATGTGAAAACACTAATCCTGACTGTACTTGGAGTAAGGAAGCAATTAGGGACAAATATGGTTATAAAGCTGGAAACCAAATCTGATAGAATTAGTGTCCGTGTAAGAAGAGACACAGAGAGTTCAGTGTCTCAATCTCTCTCTCTCTCCCCCACCCCTACCATGTGACAACACAGCAAGAGGGCAGCAGTTAGGGGGCTAGGAAAAGAGCTCCCACTAACAGCTGAACATATCAGCACCTGGATCTTGGACTTCCCAGCCTCGAAAACTATGTGAAAATGACTTTCTACTGTTTAAGCCACCCAGCCGGTGACATTTTGTTGTGGCAGCCCAAGCCAACCAATATACAGTGAAACAGTTTTCCAAATTAATTACATCAACTTTTACTCCCACCAACCACATATTAGAGTTCTAGTTGTTCCACATCCTTGCCAACATTTGGAATGACCTCTGTTGCTAAATTATAGACATTGTGGCAGGTGTATAGTAGTATCACACTGTGGTTTTAATTTGCATTTCCCTGATTATTAATTCCCTGAATTTTAAGCTCAGAAAATACCCACATTGTCCTTGAGTATTGGCCAAGGTGGCCAGGTCACAAGTAGTTTGGTCTTCTTGTAAATTCCCTGCCTTTTATTCCTTGCAGTCCAGGAGGCAGCTTATGAACTGGCTTTTAACAAGTTGATGTGGAAATCTGCAGGGTTGTTGCTTATCTGGGCCACTGGACAAATAGTGAGTGTTTCCTCTGTGGGATGGTGGATGTCAGTTGGGCAAAGGCTGCCAGGCTACCAGCTGCTGATGATTCGATATAGGGTAGTCTGTGCTGTGGTTAAGAGCATGGATTCTGGAATCAGATTGTCTGAGTCCAAACATCAGCTTTGACACTCTAGTTGTCAAGTTTTTAAATGGGGACCTATTCTGTTTTCTGTAAGATACATGTTAATAATGGTATATACCATGAAGGTGGTTGTAAAGATTTAATACATGTCAAGTATTTAGAATAGTGTCTGGCATATAGTAAGTGTTCGATGAGTGTTAGCTAATAATATTGCTATAGTACTATACTATTACTATTGCTCACTAAGCTTTGCTCAGTCTGTGCACTCTCAAGATTCTACCTCCAGCCCACGCTGGACTGACTTTCCTTGGCCTCATGTGCCATGTCCCATGGATTCCTGCCCTGGTCAAAGCCTACCTGTAGACTAATGGAGCATCACTGAGTTTCTGTGGTAGCAAAACTGCAGTGGAGTGTGGGGGGAGGGCTTCAGGAAGTCTGAGTTCTAGGCTTGGTCTTGCCACACAGTGGCAATGTCACTTTTAACCCTCCCTGGGCCTTTATTTTGTTCTACTCTTTTATTGAGATATGATCTTACACTAAAATACACACATCTAAAGTGTACAGTTCAATGAATTTCCACATTTATGGACAACTGTGTAGGTACCATCCAGTCTGAGCCCATTATCCCACTGGGTTTCCTCATTCCTCTCTTGGCCAATACTGCTACCCAAAGGTAATGACGATTCTGGTCCCTGGCACCATTGATTAGTCTCATCTGGGCCTGTCTTCTTCTCCACAAATGAGGAAGCTGGGCTGGCCAGCTCCAGGCCCAGCTTTACCAGCTCTATCTACTTCCTCCAGTTCTTTCTTTCTGAAATTCAGTCTGGGAAGCTGTGAGTTTATACTGTGCTTGCCAGGAAGGCTTGGGGCTTCTTTCCCTTGGTGCTTTATAATCAGCTTCTTGATGTAGATCTACAGCAAGTCTTAGAGACTTGGGTCCCCCTCCCCATTCCTCAAAGCCACAGTCATGTGATTGGACTGTGCGGGAAACATAGGGGCCCAGTTACTCTCTCCCACCAGGCTTGCAGCTGCAGTGCACAGCTCTTAGTGCCCAGAGGTAAGGAGTCTGGACATTAACCTTGGATCAAACACAGTTCCCAGAACGAGCTGGTGTAGGGACCCTGCTATAGCAGGAAATAGTTGAGCCTGGCCTGCCTGGTGAGCTGGAGATAGGGTCCACCTGGAGATGGGCTGTGTGTCCTTAGTGGAGTTCATCCATCCACCAGAGGTAGACACGGGTGCAGGGGACAAGCGGTGGGTGATAAGGCAGGGCTTCTGACTCGCAGGCCTTCCCAAAGGTATCTACTTGCCCCTAAGAACTTCACTGGCACATGGAGGGGATGAGAAAAGGAGGAGCTCGAGGATGTCACCTCAATATGAAGCCAAGGTACACCTCATAAGGGGACTGTGGACGAAACAGGCCTCAAGGATTCTCTGAATCTGCTAGACTTAGTCCAAATCAGACCCTCAATATGTGTTTCCAGGGACATTTTTCCCCTGACTGGCAGCTCTCAGCAAAATCTTTGTTACCATGGCCACAGAGGCCAAGGAAAGACCAGGGAGATTCACATATGCACAGATGGGACTGCCAGGACTGCCACATACAGCAGTACAGGTGGTGCACTGAATAACTTCAGGAAAGGGACGTGGCACCTCATGTTGTTGGGGAGCAGAGATGAGCCCAGGTGACAGTCTTTGTGCCGTCTGCTATGAAATCTCACACATTCCTCCCTACACATCACATATGATAGGAAGCTTGAAAATGTTGAAAGGCAAATGGTGAGGCAGTATACAGTGGTCAAGAACCAGGCTGTCTGGGTTCAAATCCCAGCCAGACCACTTACTAATCAGGTTCCTTGAGAGATGTCCAAATTTCCTTGTGCCTCAATTTCCTCACCTATATTATAGTAATACCTACCTTACAAGGTTGTAAGAATTTTAAAAATCGATGCACATAAAGCATCGAGACAACAAAACCTGGTACACAGTCACTGGTTACTAGATTTTGGCTATTCTTTTACCAGGTTGGTAAAGAGATTCCAGACCATACCCTTGAGATAGGAATCATGTAGCCCGGAGAGGAGCAGATTTAAGAGGGACTTGAAAATATCCAACATTATAAAGACACAGATTTTTGGCTGAGTCTAAGGAAACTCATCCCAGTCATTGACTCAGGTGATATTGTGACTTCTCCATCCTCAGAGGCGTCCAAGTCAGGTTTGGTGAGCTCCAGAGGCATTATGAAAGGTTCCAAATCATGTAGATAGATGCTTAAGCTAATAAATCCCTAAGGGTCCTCCCACCTTGAAATTCTATGACTTTTTAATTCTTTGCATTTTTTTTTTCTTCTTAAATCAACGAGAGTCCACCAAGTACCGGAGAGTGTTCTTGGCCCTGGGAAAGAGTCATGAACCTGATGAAAGTCACTCCCCTCACTAAGTTCCCATCCTCGGGCTGTAGGCAGGCTATTCTTTATTTTTTAATCCTCCAGCCTTCACTACAGCCAGGACTTGGACTCTTCTCTCTCTCCTAAGAATTACATAAGTGGCCAGAGTTGAGCTGCCTACCTTGGATCTCAGCCAACCATGGCCAAGAATGGCTGGCAAAGGAGGAAAAAGGTCAAGAAGGCAGGACAGCAAGCTGGCCCTGTTTATCCTGCTGACCTTGACAGTCACTTCCCTCCCTTGGTTCCTTCTTTCAAATGTCTAAGTTTATCCATTCAGGGTTTTAAAGCCAGAAGGAATCTGTAGTGGTCAGGTAATAATCCTCAAACCTCATTGCCATTAACCAAACAAGTTTATTTTGTTGATTCCAGAAAGTAAAATATGATTATTAATCAAATTAAAATGAACATGTGACAAAAACTTAGTTAACTCATTCATAAGGAATCTAGTAAGAAGGTGAGGCAGGTACTGAGAGCATTTAAGGAGCTCAGGATCTGCAGGCACATTCTAAAAAGGAATGTTAGGATAAGATTGCTAGATTAGATACCGAAGTGGTTAGTGCCCTATAGGGAAATAAAATCATAGCCTTTAGTGTGATCTTTACTACGAAGGCAGAAATCTGGAAGTTAGCTTTTAACTTCATAGTGTCTGGGTACTAATCAAAAGGTAAATAGCAAAGTCAAACACAAGCACATTCTCCTGGAAAATTGCATCCTCTTGGGTGCGCCTGTTAGACAGTGGCCCAGTATGATAGTCAGAGGGTAGACCATTTCCTCTCCCATTTTGTCTTATTTCCAGGTCTTAGATAATTCTCTTACCCTGTTTACAAAGCTGGCTAAAGGTGGAGCACCTCCCCAGGCCATGAGCGGTGCAGATGCCCACAGTGGATTCACAGTCTGACCACGCGGACGTTGCCCTGTACTATTTCCTAAGGCAGCCACCACCAAAGTCTGCCAACTGGGCACCTCCAGCAGCCAAAATGCTTTGTCTCACGGTTCTGGAAGCTAGAAGGTCAAGACCAAGGTGTTCCTGTGCCCTCTCAAAAGGCTCCAGGAAAGGATCTGTTTCAGGCGTCTCTGCTAGCTTCTGCGAGTCGTTGGCCAACCAGCATGGTGGTTGTGATGGCCCAACTCCGCCTTCATGCGGTTCTCCCTGTGTGCACACCTCTGCCCCTTGTTATAAGGAAGCCAGCCATTCCTCATCATAACCTAACTAATTACATCTAACTAATGACTCTGTTTCCAAAGAAGGTCATGTTCTGAGATACTGGGGGAGGAGAGTTAGGACCTCAAATGTATGAATTTTTGAGGTACACGGTTCTACCCACAACATCCCAAAGAGGAAGGAGCGTGACTGGAAATCTGACTTTCACACCTCAGATGAAAAGCGCCTCACATCCCTTCCTCTCACGTTTGATTCGCCAGAGCCAATCACGTGGCCCTGCAGCTAACTCCCAAGGGTGTGGAAAGTCAAGGTCTTCTGCTGGCCCAGGAAGCCTGTCTCTGCTGCAGACACTTAGATATTTGCTAAGTCCAGTCCACCTCTGACAAATAACAAGAAAATGACATCTGGGCATGTGAGCTGGTTGGCCTGAGCCCAGATGTACTGCAGGCCACTGGCAGACACAGGCCTGGGAAGGGTACCTGTATTTTGGCTTCTAGTTTCTCCTCCATTTTCATTCTTTCATCCTTCAAACATATGACGGGTTATCTTTCAGGAAGGCCCCATAGTTGGGAAAGTTTCATTTCCCTTGAGAAACGGACTTGGTCTAGTGATAGGAGTGGTATCATGGGACTACTCATAGTGGGGCCCAATGGGGCCCAAAGACTGGGCTGGAAAGAGGGGCTGGATTCACATCCGTGTTTAAACCCTTTGAGAGATTCTGCTTACATGTTGTTTAAAAAGTTGACTCTGATACAGTTGTGATATTCTCAGCTCTCAGAGAAGGCCCTGGGTGGGAGAAAGCATGGTCTAACTAATCAAATTAGTGAGGTGAAGCTGCTGGGAAGCACGTAATTGGTTAATGAGTAAACGTAACCATTTTATTTAAATTAGCAGCAAATTTCTAGCTATCCTCAAAATAACGGAGAATATTAGCCCTCATTAGTGTAATAGGCTGGAAAATCTCTTCTGCTGGGAAAAATACAACAATGGGGTCTCCCCCACAGACTATTTATTTATTTAATCAATCACTCCTTCACTCATTCATTCATTTGCTCATTCAAGAAACATGCACTCGGTATTACTTTATGCCAAGAGTTGGGAGAGGCAAAGGCAGCTTTGCCTAGGCCCCAGACCTGGGCGAGTCCCAGTCTGGAGAGGGACCCAGGCACTTACGTCATAACAGTTCATATGACGCAACCTACTGCCCCAAACCACCTTCCCATGAGCCCATCAGGATGGATAGTGCAAGACAGGGCCTGGGGACTTCTCCCATTCTTTCCGCCTGCATCTTCTAGACTACAGTAGACACAGGAGAACATAGGTTTCCTGTGGCAAAGTAAGTTCATAGCTGTAGAAGAGAGAAGATGAAGGGATCTTTAATTCCCCCTAAAGTTTTGGAAATACTTAAGCTGTCACGTTGTGCTTTAGGAAATGCTTCTGACTAAAAGTATGAAGATCAGAGCTGATTTTAAAGAAGCATTCTATTTTTACCCAGAGACGAATGCCATGTTAGGTCAGGTAGTATGCATAATAAAAGGATGAAAAATATGGCATTTTTTATGGACTTCGGTGCCTTTGCTTTTTGGAATAGTTTGGAATTTCTTCCTCATGTTTTAAAGTTCTCACTTGGCTGGACACACACACACACATGCCATTCCCACTTGGGGCTATGATAAGCCAAGTCTCCTCCTCTGGCCAGCGGTGCTCCTGGTGGCAATGCATGGGGCATCGGAGGCCGCTCATGGATTGTGCACAAACCCCACCCACCCCCATCTTTCAAGTAACATCTCAGAGACGATTGAAAAAGTTTTACTGTGTGGGCCAAGAATTTAGATCACCAGCCACTTCTCTGTGACTTTTGGGAGATTTCTCCACCGCTCTATGATTTTATTTATAAATACATCAGAATGTCAGGCACTGGATGGCTGTAAGGTTTTGAAACAAAAAGTCGAGTTTACTTCCTGGCTCTGATGTGGTTACACTGTGCCCCGCACGCCCCCTTGTGTGTGATTGTAGGGCCCGGGTGCCAGCTGGCAAGTGTGGTTGGTACAGTGCCCTCATGGGGCTACAGTTTGAGGGGAACCTCAACCAGTCTTGAAACTTTGCTGACACCTCCAGCTCTGCATGATTCAGGGCCTGACCCACAGAGGGTTATCTTTATTTATTGGCCTCTGAGCTGTGGCATCTCATAATTCTGGGCCACAGGACGCAGAATAAGTGGCGCCTCTGGCTGAATTACCAAGAAGGCTCCAAAGGCCTGTATGTGACAACACCTAACCCTGTGCCTAGAGGGTGATGGCAAGTGTTATAATGTCACACTGAGGGCGGTCTCTCCAAGTATGAACAAGTGTGACACTCAAGGCTGGGATGAGGAGAGCTGTCTGCAGTCATCCCCCTGGACCCAGGAACCCCGGGGCTGGAGAGGCTCCCTTCATCCTTGCAGCTCTGGAAGCATCCATGGAGACCAGATGCCTAATGTGTCCTGACTGCACCTCAGGGCTCAGGAACTCACTGTTCTCTGTGTCTGCTCATCAGTGAGGAGTGAATGCGTTGTTTTCAATCCAGCCTGCAATCTCATTTCTTCCATACAGCCCTACTAAAGGACAGGAACTAGCCAGTCCTGAGCCCCATGGGAATCCTGACTCTCCACTTATTAGCTCACCTGGGACAAGATACTTCATTTCTCTTTACCTCAAATATCTGTAACTTAAAACCTAGTTCATAGATTTTAAATGCTACTTAACTATAGGCTATTATGTTATTTTTATTAATATACATTGTATTTATATATGTACATATAATAGACATTTTATTTATATGTGTGTGTGTAATTACCATGTGTTAGTCTCCCTAGACATCTTCCAGATGTCAACTCATTTCATCTTAAAGCCATGTTGCCACTATATTCTCAAAGATGTTGGCTCAAAGGCATAAAGGTGTCCCAAGTCCCCACCCGACGGGTGGTGCATGCAGACCCACAGGGTGCAGAACACCACGTAGGTGGAATTATGTCATACCCAAGAGCACCCTTTCTCCGAGCGGAAGAAGGTGCTCACAGCTGGGAAGAGCAGGCTGTTTTCTCTCCCGGCACTGCCTCCCTTAGGCTCTAGATGCTTCCCCAGGGCACAGCCCAGGTGACCCGCCATATGGCTCCTTCTCCATCACCGACAGCCCCTGGACCTGCCCACAGTTAGCAGCTGGAGCTTGTCCCTGCCCGGGGTGGGTGAGCGCCAGCTAGTTCCGCAGGCTGCTTTCGGGAAGCGCCCCTCTCCATTTCCCTTTTGGTGGTTGCACTGGGAGCCCACACATCAGCTCGGTGAGGGGGGCGTGTGCACACAGGGAGGCGCCGATGGGTTCGTTAGCACACAGATGTGGGTGCCACAGTGGTAACCTACTCTCACAGAGAGATGGTGAACTCTGCATGGCTCCTGAAGCTTCGCTACAAAAAAGGAAAGGAGCCACGTGATTTGTTATTCATTCCACACGATACGTTCTTCCCTTCATGTCCAAACTCCACAATTGGAGTGGTACACAGTGAGTTCTGCATGCCTTTAATGAGGCTCCCACAGGTGGGGAGAAGCAGTCATTGGCAGCACCACAGTGGGCCAACACCGGGGAATGTGGTTGTGGCTCAGCACCCAGTGGGCCAACACGGGGGAACGTGGTTGTGGCTCAGCATCCAGTGGGCCAACACCAGGAAATGTGGTTGTTGCTCAGCACCCAGTGGGCTAACACGGGGGAACGTGGTTGTGGCTCAGCACCCAGTGGGCCAACACGGGGGAACGTGGTTGTGGCTTAGCACCCAGTGGGCCAACACGGGGGAACGTGGTTGAGGTTCAGCACCCAGTGGGCCAACACCGGGGAACATGGTTGTGGCTCAGCACCCAGTGGGCCAACACCGGGGAATGTGGTTGTGGCTCAGCACCCAGTGGGCCAACACCGGGGAACGTGGTTGTGGCTAAGCACCCAGTGGGCCAACACTGGAGAACATGGTTGCGGCTTAGCACCCAAGGGCCAACACCAAGGAACATGGGGGTGGCTCAGCACCCAGTGGGCCAACACCAGGGAATGTGGTTGTGGCTCAGCACCCAGGGAGAGGCTGCACCTCCCGCCCACCACTCCCGGCCCTTGGAGAGCTTTGCTTCTCAGGCCTCTGGTTGGGGGCAGGTCACTGAACCAGCCTCAGAGCAGCTGAGTTTAGATCCCACCTTGGACCTGGCTCTGTGCTGACAAATCACTTCACTGCTCCGAGCCTCAGCTTCCTGATCCGTAAAATGGGATGGACGCTGAGGTGTAAGTGAAGCAGCACACCCTAATGCACCCAGCACCAAGCCTGGCACAGGATCTGGCTCAGTAACGTGGGTTTCCTGTTCTTATTAGGGCATCCTCTCAACATTTTTGAAAGCTCGCTAGGCTGCCTAGACATAATAATACTGACGACAGCTTGTTTGCTGCTCCCTGGCATCTTGCAAATGCTCTGTGTGCATAATGTCAGCTCCTGCTCTCAGCAGCCCTGGGAAGTAGGTTCGGCTGCTGTTACCCCATTCGAACAGGGGAGGAGCCTGGGCCTCAAGGCAGTTTTGTAACTTGTTCAGGGTCACAGAATTACCACCTGGTGGCACCTGGTTGCCCAGCTGCCGAGCCCATGCTCAGAGCCATGACTTAATACTGCCTCCCTAGTTTCATCAAATCTGTGGTCTCTGCTCTCAGGAAGTTCTCTGGGCAGGCAGGACAAGCCACCGCAGAGTGGCAGGATGAAGGCCTGTACCTCAGAGGTATTCAGAGTGCACTTGCTGGATAAATAAAGCCTGCTGTGACCATATAGGGGAGGGAGGGTTTAGCCCACCACCAGCCATGCTCTTGCTCTTAGGATCTACAGGAAAACCGGGTCTGACTTGCAGTTTTCTCCCTAAAGGAACTATCACAGTTCCTGAGACTAGGCTGAAGGGGATTTGAAAATACTACCTAGCTGGGGATGCTTGGGTGACTCGCTCGGTGAAGCGGTGAAGCGTCTGCCTTCAGCTCAGGTCATGATCCCAGAAGGAAGGAGCCTGCCTCTCCCTCTCCTTGCCACTCCCAGTGCTTGTGTTCTCCTCTTGCTCTCATTAGATAAAGCCTTAAAAAAAAAAAAAAACTACACAGAAGGCACTGCCCTTCCCCATCCATCCGGGGCTTGAGCGCAGGCGAGTCAGCTTCCCTTGCTTCTTGAGAACTCCTTACATGTGCCTCTGGCCTTTGAGGTTCCCTCTTCCCCCTGAGGAACTGGGGTAACCATTTACCCTTTGGAAGACGTCTAGTTTCAACAGTCCAGGAGCAAAGCACCAGAGCCAAGGCTGCCCCTGCATCTCCCTCCTTCTTACCCCTCAGGTCTCAGCCAGAGTCCACTTCTGCGGGGCAGCCTTCTTCGGACCACCCTGTCCCAGGTGCCCTCACTAGTTGTTCTCTACTCTCTGCACCCAAGGCTGGGTTCGCCTGATTGCTTCGCCGCTCATGCAGTATATGGACAAGTGTGACCATAATCACAGTGGGCGGTTAACCATGAAATTGTTTACCTGTTAAAGTCGTGATCTACCACTAGATCTTGAGGGCAGGCACTTGCTTGTCCTCCGGCGTATCCCTTGAGCCTAGCACACTGCCTGGCACAGAGCAAGCGCTCTGCGCCCTTCTGCTTAGTAAATGAATCTGGTCATAAAGTTGGTGGATTTTGGAGTAATTGAAGGTAGTCTTCCCAACAAAGGCCTCCTAGCAGCCTGCCCAGCTGCGTTGGTTTTGCCACTAATCAGCCTTTACCCAAAGCCTGATTCTTCCGTTAAGTAGCGTTAAAAACATCCATCTGATAGAGGTTTTGTGAGGATTAAGTGGAGAAATACATAGGGTGCTCAGCTCTATGCCTGGTACACTGTAAATCCTCAATCAATATATTGCAATTGCTGTTATTTTTAGTGGTCACATAAGTTATTATTAGTGAAGATAAGCTCTAGCAGGATCTATATCTCTTCTTTTAGACCCAGTATCTTTTCGTGGGGACCTAGGGCTGGGAGCTTGAGAGATATAACCTCTCCCACTGGGATGGAAGCCAGATCCAGCCAGATTCAGTGTATTTTTCTGAACGAGGGCCAGTTGTTACAGGTGCAGGTTGGACAGGAGTGGGGAAGGAGAGCCTTCCCATCAAGGCCTACAAGTCACCCTTCCACTCGAGAGGGTTCCGCAGAACACCCAGGAGTGCCCAGGATGCTAGCAGTGAGCCAGGGACAGAGGATAGGTTACAAGCACTCCATCTCTGGTGGACTGCTGATACAGTGCCCCCCTTCCCCTTGTCCACCCCCCCTGCCCCCCGCAAAGCCTCTTCCTTCAATCTGGAGCAGGAAATGGGGAGGTTTCCCACAGTTGATGTGTGTGATCTGCTGCTCTTGGCACAAAGGCAGGCCCTCAAGCAGGGAGCTGCATCATTTATTGCTCCTTGCTCCTGTTTCTTAGCAGGGTGTCACTAGCATGTTGGGAGGGGCAGTTCTTCCCTGTGTGGGTCTGTCCTACTCAGCACAGGATGGCCAGCGTCCCCAGACTGACCAGCAGGAGACGGCGGTGTGGACCAGACCATCCCCGTGCACCTGCCAAAGGTGCCCTGGGGAGGAGGTGATGCCGCCCCTGGCTGAGAATGTGCTAACGAAGGAGCATAAGACGCAGGCTCCAGGGTTTGGGAATGGCTAGTAGCATTGCGTGGGGACGGCTTGATGGTGTTTATCCCAGGGCAGCTTAAGGATATGCTGGTCTAGTTCAAGAAATTTCCTAAGCAGATGTGTTCAGAATGTATTAGGGGCATAAATGGGTTCTTATATTTGATTTTTCCAGCTAACTTCATTGTCACCACACTGCCTTTGTCCCAGCTGCTTTTTCTGAGATCTGCTCATTGCTGTGCATTAGTCCTGCCAGCGCAGAGCTTTTGTGGAGTCCTTGAGGTTAGCACTGTGTTAATATACTGGGAATTTCAGCGGAGCCGGGCCCTCTAAATCAATCACTAGAACAGCTTTATTTTTTTTTTCTTGCTCAAAAATACACTATTAAATGCAGGAACACGTGTGGGAGTGGAGGTTGACTTGGGTGAAGGACACGCTTTAAAAGGAAAATCTCATAACATTTTTTCTGCAGGAAAAAGGCCTTGCTGGTCTTAATTCTTGTAGAACCGAGCTATAGAACACCTTTACGTCTCTGCAGTATCTTTAGCTCCTCGGAATATCCTGAGCTGCTCAGAAGTCACTCAGTCATATTTGCCTGGGGCATTCTAGGTGCTTAACAAGTATATATTAAATAAAGAAATGACCGAGTTCATGAAAAATTAAAGCCTTTTAAGTGATGATCACAAAATGGACTGAGCCGATATTCACCTTCTCAGTTGCTCTGGGGGTTTCTAGGGTGGCAGGGTTTGAGCTGGCACCTACCTCTGAAGAGTGAGGATGATTGATGCCATTGGTGTGGTTTACGAGTATGTTGAGGTCACGGGACGTCTAGGAGGACGTGGTAGGTAGAGGGCCTCCCTCCAGGGAGGCAAGTGCAGCAGACAAGGAGCCAGTGAGCGTAGATTCCTCTCCCCTTGAGTTTGCCATGAAGGGGTGGAAAGGAAAAGAAGCTGGCTACTAGGGGGGACATGGAATTGAGAGCAGGTGTGTATTCTGATTTGCTTTTTAAGGGAAGCTAGAGGGAGCATGTCTGAGGCTGAGGGGAGGAAGTCTGTAGAGGGAGAGGTCTGATATATGGGGAGAGAATGAAGCAACGTTCTCGGGGTGGGGAGAGGGCAGGGACAGGAGAGGATGGGGCGCAAAGCCAGTGGGGCTGACGCTGGGCTTCAGGAGAGGAGCTTTGTCCTCTGAGGGCCAAGGGCAGGATGGAGCCTGGTCCAAGAGGACTAGGTTTGCAGGTTGCCTTGCAAGTCAAAAGCATGGGGGCTCTGCTTATATTCTAGGGTGGCTCAGAGGCCCAGCAGGCACCCCCAGAGGCCCTAGTGGGGAGGGCAGCATGGAGGGGCACTGCTGCAGCTGAAGACCATGAGTCTGTGGGGAGGGTGTCTCTAATTTGCCCAATTCTGTGATTTGTCATGGGTCATGCCCAGCTTCCAGGGAGAAGGTGTGGAGAAGGCGAACAGGCTGCAGGAGTGGGCCTTACAGGGTGTCGAAGGCAAAAGGAATAAGGAATTAAATACTGGGAGGTGCTGGCAAGGGGGTGGTTGAGGGAATTTCAGTGCAGCCTTTCGAGGAACGTGGAGAGGCTGGGAAGGAAATAAAGAAGGGGAGGAAAGTAAAAAAAAAAGGTTATTATTCTGAAGGTCTCAGGTGGATGAGCAGGCATTGGGGACGTGAGAGAGTAATCAAGATGAATAGGTGGTTGGGTGAAAGTAGGGCAGCGGAGGGTGAGATCCTGGGTTCTCCTGGGGTGGATCCTGGCAGTTCCAGCTGCCAAGATCTCGGGTGCGGGTGTGGGTGGCTGAAGTGCAGTACAAGGGGCCCCCCAGAACCGAGGCCCAGGTGCAGGTGGGGCCGTTCATTGCCCACAGAGCTGCCCAGGGGATGGAGGGGCGACGGCACACTGCTGGGGAGCCCGTGGGCGAGGAGCACACAGCGGGCAGCGCGAGGTGGGGCCTGACGGCTGATGCCTAAGGAGGCCATGTCTCTGTCCTGGATGGAGGGCTGAGGTGGAGAAGGGGCACTGCTGTGGGGATAGGGGAGTCTTGGCCCTGCCTCATGTCCCTGGCGGGAGAATCAGCAGATTCATTTTTAAAAAAATGTTTACAAGCTATTTTTTAAAATATTTTATTTATTCATGAGAGAGAGGCAGAAGGAGAAGCAGGCTCCTCGCAGGGAGCCTGATGTGGGACTTGAACCCAGATCCCAGGATCACACCCTGAGCCAAAGGCAGACGCTCAGCCACTGAGCCACCCAGCTGCCCAAGAATAGCAGATTCAAAGCCCAGAAGGGTGGCAGTGTCTTCCAGAAGAGCCATGCGTGGTAGTGACAGGAGAAGTCCCTTTTGGGTGGAAAGGACTGTCCTTAAAAGCTCCTGGGAGTTGGGTAGACATTGGGGGACGGTTTAGGATGGGGGGAGAGCAAAGGAAGCTCAGCCAGGAAAGAAGCACAGAGGGGTAAGAGGGGTTGAGCAAGGACGAGAAATCCCCACAAAGACAACAGAAGTTAGCCGTGCTGAACACACGGAGGCCTATGGGAACTGGGAGGAAAGGGCTGGGGGGCCCATCCCCTCGTCCTGGGCCGCTGCAGTCACCCTGGGTACCCCAGAGTACCCACTCCCCAGGCTCTCACGGCAACCGACCTCCATCCCCATCACACCCTGGTCCAAGGTCAGCAGGGCTTCCCAGCTGCCAAGGAGGAAAAGGGCTGGGTCCCAGTCACCTAGAGAGGTCAGGGAAGCCTTCCTGGAGGAGGAGCCGCATCTGGACCTCAGAGAAAGAGTAGGATGTGCACAAGCGAAAGCGGACCAGAAAGAACACTTCAGGAGTGGGGGCCGCAGGTGGGAAGAATGGAACCTTCCTTTCCTTCTTCAGTAAGAAGCAGTGCATTGTGCCTGGGAGCTGGGTCTCGGAGCCAGGGGCCCTGAGTTCAGCTACCAGCTTTGCCCCTTGCTCCGCATTCATTTGCCTCTCTCGAATTCCATTTTCTCACCTAAAAATGGAGACAATAATACTCCACTTATCCAAGGCTCTTTTGAGGATAAAACCAGTGTATTTGTAAAGCATTTAGCATCCCCAACACACAGTCGGAGCTCTTTGCATAATGTCATTAGTATAATTATTTTCTGTAATCGGGAGGGGGAAAAAGAGCAGCGGTTTGCTGAGGACCCACACCCTGTACCATATACTTCACAAAACACACCTCTGAAAGGAGCTACCTGTGTCATTTTTAGCACATAGAAAACTACCCCCAAAATTTAGTGGCTTAAGATACATCCATTTGGGACGCCTGGGTGGCTCAGCGGTTGAGGGTCTGCCTTCGGCTCAAGGTGTGATCCTGAAAGTTCCGGGATCGAGTCCCACATCGGGCTCCTGCATGGAGCCTGCTTCTCTCTCTGCCTGTGTCTCTGCCTCTCTCTCTGTGTCTCTCATGAATAAATAAATAAAATCTTTTTTTTTTTAAAGATATATCCATTTATTGAGCTCAAGACTCGGAGGGTCGGCAGTTTGGGCTGGGCTGATCCTGTCTTCTGCTAGCTTCAGCTGGGCTCAATCAGGCATCTGTGGCCAACCGCTGGTCAGCTAAGTTGGGTCGGCTGCTGGAGGTTGGCGGACTGTCAGCTGGAAAGAGGGAGCTTCTGGGACTTGTGTGTTTCATCATCCAACGGGCTCATCCAGGCTCCTTCACATGACAGCAGTGACAGGGGTCTTAGGAGCAACAAGAAAGGACAAGCATAACTGCATGAGTTTGCTGGGAAAAGCTTGTCATTGCCAAAAGTCAGCCACAAGGCCACGTCCAAGCCCAGCTTCGGAGTGCAGAGGCAGAGATGGCATGCAACGATGGGGAAAATCTGTGGCCATTTATATAACATCACAATGGCTATGGCCACTTTGTATTATTTCATTCATTCGCTCATTCATTTGTTCACCGATTCATCCAAAGGTATTTACTGAGCACCTGTCTTGTGGTGTGGCAAGAAAAGGCATCTCCAAAAGAATGGCCTCAGTCTTCTAGCACTCTCTGCACCATAATGCAGTCCATCTGGCATTGCTGTCTAAGGTCTATAACATCCAGTAAAGACGTGAGCTGGACCTTTTTTCCCCAGTAAAGAAGGTTTTATTCTTCTCAGGGAAGAAGGAGGTAGAGATGGAGATGGTGTTGGAGCTTGCACAATCGAGATTTACATTTGCAAACTACAATCAGGCACCAATATTTCATCCACATGAGGTCCATGTCTCTGAGCTAACCTCTCCCTACTGGATCTTAACTTGTAGGTTTTATTACCATGATCTTTCCCCCCATCTTCCTGACCACTGAGATTGCTGGGGAGTCGAGCTCACCATTGACCTCATATGTGAAAATCTGCCAAATACACACACACACACACACACACACACACACACACACATACTCTCTCTCCCACTCCCCCTCTCTCCCTCTCCCTGGGAACATTCTAAGCTCTTCTTTTTTATATATATATAAATTTATTTTTTATTGCTGTTCAATTTGCCAACATATAGAATAACACCCAGTGCTCATCCCATCAAGTGCCCCCCTCAGTGCCCGTCACCCAGTCACCCCCACCCCCCGCCCACCTCCCCTTCCACCACCCCTAGTTCATTTCCCAGAGTTAGGAGTCTCTCACGTTCTGTCTCCCTTTCTGATATTTCCCACTCATTTTTTTCTCCTTTCCCCTTTATTCCCTTTCACTATTATTTATATTCCCCAAATGAATGAGACCATATAATGTTTGTCCTTCTCCGATTGCCTTATTTCACTCAGCATAATAGCTCTTCTTAACTCAATGCAGGATAACCGTTGTGCTGAGCCTTCAAATAATCGAGCACCCAGCCCCACCCCATTGCTCATGGGGCCAGGTGAGAGTTAGGCTTGGCACAGACTGCATCCTGGGAGCAAACACTGAGAATCTTGTCCTCAAGAGAGAATTCCCATTCCATCTCCACTATTGATCTCCAAGGTGCTGGTTCAAAACAGAACAGGGGCCCTTAAGAGGAGTCTTAGAGGAAGGGCCATGAAACAGGCACTAGGGAGGAAGCCTGGATGGACTTCTGACCTGGAGTTCGAGGACTTGAATAGTTTATTAACACATGCACTTAATGAGCTAACGTGTTTTGAGTACGTGTCCCATGTCAAGCAGTGTTTTGGACAATAGAGATAGAATTGTGCTTCCTGCCCTTGGGAAACTGGTAACGTGATGGGAGAGATCCCATGTTACAAGAACAGCACTAATGGCTGACACTAACCAGCCCTCAGGCCATACAGTTGCCCAACAGCTCTGGGCAACAGGTCCTGTTCAGATCGCCTGCTTTTGCAGATGAGGAAATGGAAAGAATGCATGGCCAAGGGCATTGTCAGCAGTCACTCAGCTCACCAACAGTGAGGGGAGGGGGATTTAAATTAGGCAGTTCAGATCCAGAGTCCAGAGTCGATCTTTCTAGAGTCAACCCCTTGCCCTCCCCACCCCCTGCTGGATCAAGTTTTCTCGTTACCTACTTTCCAAGTCCTTTGTTGTTTTCCTCAAGAGCATGCATCGCATTCTGTGATTCTATTTTTGCGTGATGATTTGGTGAGGGAGCATAGCAAAATGGTTGTGTCGGTTAGTTCAGGCTTCGTTATGCTCCAGTAACAGATGCCCTCGAAATCCAAGTGGCTTACAACAGACGTTTCTCGGTCATGCTACTTGTCCAAGTCTTTGCTGACCTTATCTCCCTCTTGCAGCGCCTTGTCGAAAGCAGCCGATAGTAACAAAGGCCTGCGCTGCGTCTAAAGCCCGGTCCACCGAGTGACTGCAGGCAGCGGTTGCACCAGGTGTCTCCCCACTGCGTAAAAGAGGTCACCACCTCTGCAGCCTCCACAGAGGCTTCCTCACTGCCCACTCTCCGGCCCCAAAGTCCATGTCCCATATCTTAGAATTTCACAGCACCCCTCATCTAGTAGCGATTTATCATTCAGCTTAGGAGGAGGGCCCCCGAATGACTCACAGCAACAGGTGCTTATTTCTTGCTCATGCTCTGCGGTCATCATGGTTCAGCATCAGCTCTGTGTCATCTCGCCTAAGAAGCAGCTCCCATCTGGGACACTGCCAGGCAGGTGGCAGAGAGTAAGAAGAGCTATGGCACATCACAAGATTGCCCTTAAAGCTTTTGACTGGAAATGGCACATATCTCTCCCGTTCGTATCCCATTGGTGAAAGGCACATGGCCAAGTGTGACACGAAGGCTGCAGGGACGTGTAGTAGCTCAGTCAGGAGGGGGAACACAGGAGGGGCATCAAAGGCCAGAACGGTGAATCGATCTGCTCAAGTAGTGGAGGAGCATGCACTGGCCGTCGCAAGCTGACGCCGAGCCGGCAGGCAGTTGTGTCTGGGGACCGAACAATCCCGGGACACATGATCTGTTCCATCTTCGCTGTTTGTCGGTGAGTAGACTCAGCTCGTAGCAGACCAGCAGACCCAGCTATGAAGGGCTCTGAACAGCACCGTCCAAAATAGGGACCAAATTGGGACCCGGCGGTCAGAGAGCAGGGGACTGATATTTCAAGATAGTGAACTTCGTATTGGACAAGTGAGCTGTGTTTGTGCATTCGAGGGGAGGCGATTATTATCAACCACAACTGCAACACCTTTGGGCAGCTTCAGCTACACACAAAGGGTGGGTGCTATTGCAGAAACACGGGGTGACTGCATTGCATAGACTCAAAAGGAGGGTTGACAGTGGTGCAGGGTGGGGAGGGCGGTTGGGGGGGCAGCCCCAGGGGCCTCATGGATCTGCTTGAGTTAAACCTGTCTTAACTACAGAGCTGCCTCATCTCTGCGTCTCTCCAGCTCATGTTTTAAATTCCTGGGAGGAGACAGGCTTCTCAGCCCCTTGACAGCCCCTCTGCCCCGTGGGCAGGTAGTAGAGGCACAGGACACAGACTGGGGCCTGCCCCTGGCCGGAGCCATTCTCAGGGGAGGCGTCATTGTCAGACACTGTAGGCCAAGTGCAACGACACCTCCTCCTGCCTCGTCACAACCGCCGGCACCAGTCCTTGGCTTTGTGCCCTCTCATCTTGTTCTGAAAAGTACAGAGAACAGGGGGGACAAGGGAGGGGTGGCCCCAGATCCAAGATGAGCAGCTAAGGCCTAGGGCGGGGCAGGTGGCGAGCACTGCTCCCTAGAGACAGGTGCAGGAGGCTGCAGAAAGTCTGCTCGGCCAGGGATCCCAGTCCAGGGCACCCGCTCCTCGTCTCACCCCGGGCCGCACCAACCTCACTTTCCCATAACTCGGACTTCCTCTGTGTTCTCAGCTTCTTCTCCTCTTATACCCACATGATAGATAATGTTCAGAGACTCGGCTCGCTCCCAGGGGCTTCCTAAGGCGATGAGAACCTCCAGGCTCACTAGCTTCCCACCCACTAAAGCAAGCATTCTAGGCTGCAGATGAGTGAGCCGCGTCTTTATCTTATTAAAAAAACAATCAGACGCTCACAAACTTCAGTAACATTTTTTAAGTGACTTGTTTTATTATAGTAAATGAATAAATCCTATGGGTACATGCCATCTACATTCACCCTGTAGCTAAAGACCACTGTGGTTTGATCCTTTCACTTCATTCCCTTTGGTGTTCTTGAAATATCTCCCGGGTATTGTATATCAGTCAAGACTCTCAGTTGCCAGTGACAGAGACCTAACTCGAACCAACTTAAATGCAGTTCTCTCATATAATCAACAAGTTCCATGTCTGGGCCCAGCTTCAGGCAGGGCTTGATCCAGGGGCAGAAATGAAGCTTGCTGCACTCCTGTCTTTTCTTCCCTTCCCTTCCCCTCTCCTCTGTTCTTCTTCCTCTTCTTTCTCCTCCTCCTCCTTCTCCTCCTCCTCCTCCTCTTCTTTTCTCTCTCCCTCCCACCTGCCCTCCCTCCCATTTTTGGCTACGGTTCCCTTCATGTGTAACCTTAGTCTTTCTTATATTCAAACGGAAAAGGCTTCCCTGATTTTCCTGAAGAAGAAGGCAGCAAGTATCTCTAGGCCTAGAACCTTCCAACATACTCCCACAAATAAGAAAAATCTGAAGGAGGACTTTGATTGGCCCAGACTGGATCAACATGTCCATCCTGGGACCAATCCCTGGGCCAAGGCAATGGGGTACTGTGATTGGCCCGATGGTGAAATATGCCTACCATTACGGTCAGAGTGAAGCAAGATGCTGTTACAAGAAAGCAAATAAAGCTGTCAGCCTCACAAATCTGCAGCTGCCTTCTCCAGTTTGTCTCTGGTCCCTCGCTGGTAATTCCCTCCTGCTCAGTCCTCAGTTTCTATGCAGGAAGCCCAGGATGGCTCCTGCCACCTGGCTCTGTCCTGGGGCAGAGGAGCTGACAAGGGAAACACTAAGCCCGGGTGACACTAGGAGCTCAGAATGACACAGGAAGAGAAGATGAGCAAGGGGGGAGATTCGGGTTGCTGCCTGGGTTGGCTGGATGGCAAACAACCCCATAGACGGTGGTGGAGAGACGCTGACCCCCATGCTGTTGGTACCAGGCCCAGAATGAAGCACACGAGCTGTGGCTCTAAGTCAAAATTTCCAAGCCTCGCAATGGTGCCGAGCAGCTGCTTGCCTGGCTGCCCTGCTCAGGTGCACAGTGGGAGGCAGAAATCAGGCCGAGCTTCGTCTTCCCTATTCAGTCTTACGCTCAAAGCACCCTGGTCCAAAGCTCCCTGTCTTGCAGACAGGCCTGCAGAAGTGGCTGTGTCACCTCTAGCCCTAGCTCCCTTTCCAGGCCCCTTGGATGGTTTTGACTCAAAAAACAGAATTTGGGGCACCTGGGTGTCTCATCGGTTGAGCACCTACCCCTGGCTCAGGGCGTGATCCGTGGTCTCAGGATCGAGTCCCGCATCGGGCTCCCTGCCTGGAGCCTGCTTCTCCCTCTACCTCTGCCTCTGCCTTTCTCTCTCTGTCTTTCATGAATAAATAAATAAAATATTTTAAAAAACAAAACAAAACAATTTCTCAGATGTGCTAACAGGTGGAGGGACAGCTCATCCAAAGTCACAACTCCCTGTGGCGGCAGGATGCCATCAACTGGTCGGCCCTGAGCTGCTTCTCCAGCCTCATCTCCCCACCCCTGGGGGCCCTCTCTCTCCCCAGAATGGCCAGGTAGTGCCAAGCCTCCTTGACTTTGTCCTTTCCCTTCTGACAGGGGTCCCTCATCCTACTCAGCTATCTGGGGCAAACTACTCTCCCCTCCTAAGCTGTTCTCGAAACTCCTCACTCACAGAGCAGCCCCGGGGGGAGTACCTCGCTCCAGCTCTGGCCTCTCCAGCACTCTGACCTGCTTCTACTCTGCTCTCAGCCTAGCCATGAGACTGTTCTCTTCCCTTTCCGGCATGCCTGTCCCCCCACCGGGCTCCCCGAGGGCACACATGTCTTGCTCCCCACACCCTCGTGGGCACGAAGGAGGGTTTGCTAAATTAAACTGGATTGACTACTGGCCCTGCGCTGAGTGCCTGTTACAGACCTCCCCACACACACCTGGCGGGCTCAGGTACTGAGCCTCACCTGTTCCCTGCCCCCCAGGGAAGCGGGCTCACCAGGGGGACCTTGCTTTCCACATGTGTGCTCCCTCACAGCTACGGCAAAGAGAATGTTTATAAATGTTTTCATTCCCTTAATGTACCTGGTTCTGTGGTCAGTGAACAGGAGACCTTTTTGAAAATGACTCCCCTTCGCTCCTGATTTAGCGCCGGTGCCCTGCGGCCCTCAGCACTGTAACTAACCTCTGTGTCCAGGGGTTAATGACCAGTAACCAAACCCTTAAATCAGCCTGCCCCAGCTGCAGAGGCGCCCGCCGCACGTTCTCGGTAAAGAGGACAAAGAGCCCATTTCTAGCACACATTACAGATGTCACAGTCACTACTCTAAATTGAGATTGAGTAAAGCCTCTGCTTCGTCTCTGCCCCCACCCCCCTGCGCGGTGCATGCCCGTGCCCCGCCTGCCGGTTCTGTGAACCCTTACCCACAGGCCCACCGGCCAGGAGACTCAGGATGCGGGCCAGAGGCCAGGGGGCTGAGGCAGGGCAGCTGGGCCTGCAGTCCCTTCCCTACTGGGTCTCTTCTTGCCCTCCCACAGAGACCTCCTCCCTGCCTGCCTTGTTCTCGCCCTGCAATCCGTCCCCATGGCCAGGCTAGGAGCTAGCAGTATGGTACCCCTCACAACTGTCCTCTACAGGTCAGGAAACTGAGGCTCAGAGTGGCTTCCCAGCTACCAAGTGAGGGCAGGGATGCCGAGCGGAAACTCAAGTCCACTTGACTCTATCCCACCAGGACACCTTTCTCCTAGACTAGTGGTTCTCAGACGTTCACATGCATCAGACTTGCCTGGAGGGCTTGTTTTCGGTTTTGTTTTTTGGGGGGTTTTTTTGGTTTGTTTGTTTTTTTTTTTTTTAGATTTTATTTATTTGAGAGGGAGATAGCAAGAGAGAGCATGAGCAGGAGGGAGGGGGGAACAGGCTCCCAGTTGGGCAGGGAACCCCACATGGGGCTTGATCCCAGGATTCCGTGATCATAACCTGAGCCGAAGGCAGACGCTTCACCGACTGAGCCACCCAGGCGTCCCTGGAGGGCTTATTAAAATACAAACTCCTGGGCCCTGCTCAGAGTTTGATTCAGCAGGTCTGGGGTTGGGCTCAAAATGTGTTCTTCTATTAAGTTCCTAGATGATGCTGGGACCACACTTTGAGAACTGTTCTCCCAGACACTGGTGCTTCCTACCGCGTTGGCCACCCTCATCAGAGTCTTAGGAACAGTGTCCCTGCAGATGGGGATCTCGCGTGGCCCCACGATTAGAAGGAAGCAGGGATCCAGGTGGTTGTAGGTGCTGTCCCAACATTTCGTCTCTAGGCTGCACAAAATGTCCTTCATACAGCTAGTTTTCAACTTTGGTTGTGCATTGGAATCACCTGGAACAGACCCTCAACCTAGGCCTCACCTGCTGAGACTGATGCAGACTTTTCAAAGCTCCCCACCTGGTTCTCCTGTGTGGCCAAGGTAGAGAGCACTGCCTTTGCTCGATTGCATTTAGGAGTGTGTCCCTTTGATCCCTGTCCCCTCCCTCACTTCATTTGCCCACAGATCCTTCTCCTCTTCCAAAGCCCAGCACCCCTCCCCTCCTTCCAGAAGCCGCTGATGCAGTGGTCCACCCCACAGGTTGCCTCTCCCTCTAGGGATCTTTGCCACCACCCTCCGTTTTGACACTTTGTAATTGCACTATTGTTTGTGATTTTCAACCCCTGGATTGTCCCTCCCGTGGTGTGCTCCCCACCCCACAGGAGACTGGGCTCTTAAACCCTTGTTGGGCTGCAAACAATCCATGAGGGTACATATCTCCTACAAGTATCCGAAGAAATGGCCTCAAGGACTCTGCTTCACCCTGGGTCGCTTTCCCCACAAAAACATCCTGCAAATAGAGTTGTTTCCCCCTGTGGTAGGTTCTAGAGCCTCTCGTAAGGAGTGCCCTGCAATGACTCCCCTCCTCACACCCCCTCGACACCCTCCAGGCCGAGGGAGGTTTTAGTGAAATACCGCCACTGCCGTTCCATCTCCCGATGAGAGTATCTCTAAATGTCTCTAACTTACCTCATTTTTCAAGGGCACCCACTCGATAGGCCAGCAGTGTTGCCAAGGAAACATCACTTAATGAAGGAAATAAAGCTGCCCCAAATCCACAGGCCCATTGTTTGGAAGAGAGCTGGGACTTCCCTTGCACCTTGGAACCGTGTCATTAAGTCACTTAACCACCCCCATTTTGCTCCTGATTTGCCTGGGAGCCCTCTTCCCTCTCCCCCTGCCTGTCTCAGCCTCAGCTCTGGGGGAGGCCCTGCCGAGGGTTGGGGGAGACGAGACTGTCTGGGGTGCTCGACTCGGGAGGGGGATGAAGGCCCTGAATTGCGAAGGTCTCAGGCTCCCCTGGAACCTCCCCAAGAGAGGGAAGAGCAACCTCCCGCCTCTGCACCCCGGCAAGGTTCATATACCCCCTTCGCCTCAGTTTCCTTATCCTTACAACTGGAAGGTGACTGCCGCTATGGACAGTACCCAGGGTATACAGGTGTACACAACTACGTTTCTTCTCTTCTCTCCCTTCCCTTCCTGAGGTGGCTCCACTGCCAGTGTGGTGCTATTTGGTGGGTGAAGGACAGATCTTGGGGACGGCCATACCTCAGCCTCAGCAGAGGCAGGTCCCACCTCCACACCAGCCAGGTAGAGAAGGGATGCTGAGGACAGCCTGCGGGGGTCCAGCCAGGGGTCGGCCTGTACCCTTCAGGGTGGGGGCCCTTGCTTATCCAGAAGATGAAGTGATAGAGCAAGGAGGACCCCCAACTCTGAGGGTCTTTGTGTGACCTTGGCTCAGTGGCCCTAAGGGCAGGAGTGTGTACCCAGGGGTGCTGTGGGCTCCCCAGCTGGCTTTCCAGCTCAGCTATTTGTCATGACTCTTGCTTTTGGGCTGGTGAATTCCAGAATTCCACTGGGGTGGTCCCCAAGATACGGGTGTGTGTGTTCTGTGACACCTGCAGGTGCTCTTTCTCTTTTCCTCGCAAGCATCAGAATGAAATGCCCGGACCAGGTTGGCAGCCCTGCCGAGGTGAATCAGGCTCTGTGGGAAATAAGTGGAGTCAGTCATTTGCAGCTGAGGATTTGCCGAGTGGTCTGGGTGTCTTTTCAATGCCCCCTCCCCAGGTGTAGAAGGTGGTACAGAAGGTGGTAGAAGGGGTGTAGAAGATCCACAGCAGGCTCCCGCTCGCCCTCCACCGCTGATGGGAGCTCCAGGAGGAATGTCACCGTGTAGGCCCTTCTCGCCTTCCTGTATCACAGGTGTTTGGGCACAGGCCCCACCAGCCCTCTGCTGCTTCTTTAGTCCGGGCCCCCTCTCAGAGCTCAAGGTGTATCACCAGGGGCAAGTGTCCTAAGGCAGCTTCCTGGCCTCCCCCTCCGGCCTCTGGCTGCTGCAGCTACAGTGACCCAAGGGAGATAGGCGGGTCAGGTGAGAGGCTCTGGAGTCAAACTACCCTGTTTAAATCTCAGCTACTCCACCAGTGGGACTTTTACCTAATTTCCCATGCCTCAGTTTCCCCACTACAAGACAGGGATCATCGCAGCCCCTGCCTTATAGAGTTGTCTTAGGATTCAGTGGGATAGAAGCATGCACGTCACTTTGTGTCTGGCAGATGGGAGCTAAACACATTTCAACTTTTGTTATGAGCCTCCTCAGGCAGCGGTTCTCAAGAGCAGCACGCCTGAGCGTCCGGGGTCGGGTGACTCTTTGCTGTGGGCTGGGTGGGGTGGGGCTGTCCTGTACATCGCAGGAGCTGAGGCAGCGAGCATCCCTGACCTCTACGCCCTGGATGCCAGTAGCAGCGTCCCTCCCCCTGTCGTGACAAGCACAGATGTCTTCAGACATTGCCAAATATCCCCTGGTTGGCAAAACCACCCCTCTCTGGGAACCACAGTTCTAAGACATTTCGTGCTGAAACCTTCCAGGTTCCCCATTACGCAGGAAGCACAGCTCTGCTCGCACGGCCTCCTAGTACCAAAAGTGGGGCATCTTGTAGGAAACGGTTTCCCCTCTTTTGTGTTCAGGCCATTTACCGACTCCGTCCACTGTTGGCTGGACTTCTGAGGTATCCGAGGGATGGCTTGTGAGCATCCTCGGCCGAATCTCTCTCTTTGATCCGCCAGCTTCATGGTCCTACCACTCAAGATGCGCTTTGGTGTTTGCTTTTAAATAACAAACAACTGTCTGTCCCTATTATGATTTTCCCAGACTCTGGAGCAATAAGCAGTTCCGATGACAGCTGTACCAGCTAGGAAGTGCACGCATGTCTCTCAGAGCATCTCCCCCAAGCACTTCGGAGCAGCTAAGTGAATAAAACTGATTTCAGCTATTACCTGGGCAGCCAATTGTGTCTGCAGAGTCTGCCCTAGAGACCAGAGTCAGGCCCTGATGACAGGGATGAAGGAAGGGGTGGGTAGCAGCAACTGGCTTCCTGGCTGTCCTTGTCTGGCAGCCCCACTCCCAAGCCTCCGGAAATCTAGGGGACTAAGAGCTATACTGTGTCCTGAGGAGATAGTGTGGTGCGTTCAATCCAAGGTCATAAACAGCTCTGCACTTTTTAGAGAGAGCTTCAGGTGGCCGGCTGAGGCCCCAGGCTTTTGCACATTCATAGAAGCCTTTCTGGAGGTGGTGAGTTTTTATTTCTATTTTTCAAGTAGCAAGAGTCAGGATAGGCAAGTGGAGGAACAGAAGCAATGCTCATATTAGTGTGATTAGAGCCATTATTTCCTGATATGTTAGTTTCCCCAGCTTGGCTGTTGGATCCTCCCGGATAGAGACCACGGCTCTCTCACCTCTATTATCCTCAGATCTCAACTTAGAATTGATGTTGGATGGATGGATGGATGGATGGAGAGGTGGATGGAGAGATGGTGGATGGATGGGTGAGATGCCTAACTGTGTCCATTTAACTTCCTAAATCCTACAGTCATCATGCTCTCCCTCACCTCCAATAAACTGGAAGCCACAGCAGGTCATTGGCTTTCCTTGGTAGTGAACCAGAAATCCGGGCCACACTATGGAAGGTCTCTTACCCAATATAGGTGTTAATAGGCTCCTCTATCCCTCACGTTCTGGTCACATTTCCACATTGAAGCTAGGAATTCCACATTTGGCCTAGGCTCAGAACTTTGATCACTATGATTCTTCACCTCTGTTATGGGAAGAATCGGTCATCTGGGTATTTTAATGCCTATTTCTGTGGATTACTAAACCTGATAACTTATAAGATTATCTGGGTGTCTCCTATTTGGCTCTCCAGATCCTCTCATTATACTTCTACCTGAGGAGGCTGACTTCATGGAATGGTTCAGTGGGCTCCCATGTTCTCTGGCTTCAGGCTGGGTTCTACCAATGGGCTGACCCAGCAGAAGAACGGAGTGGAGAGGGGAGAGTAAGGTTGGGGTGTTTATTCACCACCACTCACCATTATCCCCAAACCCTCCCGCCCTGAAGCCTTCTTGCAAGTCAACCCCCCTGTACGTAGCTTTTCTCTTCCAGAGCCTCATAACTGCTCTCTTCTCTCATCCCTTTGGGTCTGGGAGTGGTAACAGCTTCATGTTATTATCTTCAAAGAACTACACAATCCCTGTGGCTCCCTTACATCCTACCCACACCATTGAGACTTGTGCCTTCATTACCACCTCTTTGGATTCCGCTAAGTTGAGTGTGCCATCTGTTTCCTGTGTGACCACTAGGAGAGGACCCTTGGAAGCTTGCACCTGGTTTCCCCCAGACTTTGCCCTATGTGCCTCTTCCCTGGGCTGATAATGTCTTGTATCCATTTTTGTTTTCCTGTCGGGGCCTTGACTGATACCCTGGCCTGAGAATCTTCTTATGCCTGAAGGGTGACCATGCCTGCCTCTCCACGCCCTCCCTGGACCTCCAAGGGTCAGGAGGAGTATGCCCCCCAACGACCACCCCTTACTTCCTTCCCTGCACTTCCCTTCTCACCCCACAACCCCTTTTATGCCCTGCACTCATCTTTGAAATTCCTTGTCAACCACCCTCTTCTACTAAAACAAGAAATGCTTCATTTTATCATTGTAATTAATCAAAAATATTTACCCATGAGAATTTTTTAATATATGAAGATAATAAGAGGGCCCACCCTAACTCTAACCCCAAACAAAAACCTATAATATCTTTTTCTTTTTTTTAAAGATTTTATTTATTCATGAGAGACACACAGAGAGAGAGGCAGAGACACAGGCAGAGGGAGAAGCAGGCTCCACGCAGGGAGCCTGATGCAGGACTCGATCCTAGGACTCCAGGATCACGCCCTGGGCCGAAGGCGGCGCTAAACCACTGAGCCACCCAGGGATCCCCAGATGTTTGTCCATGGGGCCTAATCATAAGCGAAGGTGTTACTTTCTCTAGTGATATGAAGAGAAAAGCTCACAGAGCCCTATGACTTGTCACTCAGAGCCCTTTTTGGGAACCACGACTTGAAGTTGAGAGAAGTCACTGAAAACTTTGAAGGGCAAAGGTCATGTGGCCTTCCTCCCAGGGCCAGTAAACTACAGCCCACGTCCAGCCCTTACTCTTAGAAATGAAGCATTATCAGAACAGCCATCCAACATATTGCCTTTGGCTGTGCTCATGCTATGATGGGAGAGTTGAGTTTTCAGATTGTATGGCCTTCTGCGCCGGAAAGAGGTAACACAGCACCCTGACTGGTGTCCTTTGAAAGGCCTGCTTACCATGTTGGCCCTTGACAGGCACTGGGAACTTGGATTTCAGACGGGTTTCCCCCATTCCCAGATGCGCAAGAGTGGCTCACTATGCCACTGTACAAACAGTGTGGTTTATGCTAAATGCCTGCTTTGCCTCTGGGAGTCTGGAATGTTGGTATGTACCAGGCAGAGGCTGCCTACATGACCAGCCCCGATAAAAACCCAGCTGAATCTCTAAAGAGCTGGCCCTGGGAGGAAGGCCACATGACCTTTGCCCTTCAAAGTTTTCAGTGACTTCTCTCAACTTCAAGTCGTGGTTCCCAAAAAGGATAACCTCTCACATGTGTTGTCTCAGCTCCTTGCTGGGGGAATTAAGCACACCCTGTGTGACCCCTAGGAGAGGACCCTTGGAAGCTTGCACCTGGTTTCCCCCAGACTTTGCCCTATGTGCCTCTTCCCTGGGCTGATAGGTCTTGTATCCTTTTTGCTGTAAGAAATAATAACTGTGAGTACAAATATGGGCTAAGTCTTGTGAGTCCTAACGAATCATCAAACCTAGGAGTGGCCTTAGGGACCTCCCGACACCCTGCAAAGCCAAAATATTTGCCACCTGACCCTTTGAGAAAACATTTGCCAATCCTTGCTCCACACAGTCTGGATGGAAATTACAAGTTACATGTCTCCTATCACACAAGACTCTGAACTCCCTAAGGCATGGCACAGGTCTTTTGCTATCTACTGGCCAAGTGCAGTATCTTGCACAAAATATTTACAGAGGGAAGAAGTCAGCAAACCTGCAAATAATGGATTCAAACCATGTTTTTTAAAGTATAGGTGGTGAAACCAACTTAAGAGTTTATGACCAAGGCTTTTCAGTGAAAGAATAAAATAGAAAATAGCAGATTGCTTTGCATATGGTGAGACTACATTTCGGCTCTTGAAAATTTTGTCTCTGTTACACATGTGTACCAGATACTATCCTGGATCATGATGTAAAAGGATTTATTGTCCATTGTGGTACATAATATTTTGAAGACCACTGGATTGTGGTCCCTTTGCCAGTTGCCCAGGGAGAGGCCCCCCTGACCCTCCCCATCTCTCTGGTCATGACATCTGACCGCATTCTTTCCCCCTCCCCCCAGAACGTGTACTACACGAGCAGTCAGCAGATCCACGTGGGCATCTTGAGCCCCACAGTCGATGACGATGACAACCGGTGCCTGGTGGACGTCAACAGTCGGCCACGGCTCATCGAGTGCAGCTATGCCAAAGCCAAGAGGATGAAGCTCCACTGGCAGTTCTCTCAGGTAACAACCCCTGAGGCCCCGGGAAGAACAACAGGAGCAAAGTGCAGGGAGAAGGTCCACAGGGGCCAGGAAACATGCAGGAGGAGCGGGGGAGGAAGGGGACATGGTGACAATAGGGCGGCTGTGTCCCTGGGCCAACTCTCAGGATTGACTGGGCACCAACTCGGTGCCAGGGGTTTCACATACATTATTAGCTCACTAGCTCCTGATATCGTCTCTAAAAGGGAAGTTATTATTGTTGTTTCTGTTTTATTATTATTTTACTTAATTTGTAGATATAAGGAAATGGCCTCAGAGAGGGAAGTCAACTGCCCAAAGTCACATAGTAAGGAGCAGGGCTGGGATTTAGACTCAGGCCACTCTGACTTTAAACCCTCACATTTCTTCTCCACCTGTCCTTTCCCCTGAGATGAAGCCCAGTAGTCCCAGGTATAGACAGTGCTGGGGCATCTCTGGCCTGTGCCCTGCTCCGCCTTCCTCCCAGAATAAGCTCACTCTAGGGAATGAGGCTTCTTCAAAGGGCAGTGTGTACACGGGTGACCAGGAAGCATTCCTGTGTTAAATCTCCATCAGTTCTGGGGGCATATATTGGACTTCTTGCTCTCTCCATTGTCCCAATTATAAAATGAAGCCCAAAGATCAAGATGCCCAGCCAGAGATGGCCCATAGTGACCCTGCTTTGAAGAGAACTTGTGCCTTGGCCCAGAGACCTCCCAGGCCCCAGGGCACCCACTAAGTTAGGGCTGGTTTCCTCCATCAGTAGGGACCCCCGTCACCCAGGTGGTGCAGAGGAAGTGGTCAGAACAGGAAGGAGGGAGCCCACGACATTCTAAGGTATCAGGGGACTAGCTGCGGTGGATGCTTCCAGGGAAGTCAGAAAGGGAATGTCCGTATTCATGGGACTGAGAGGCAGGACCCTGACTCAGGCCTCCCAGCAAGCTGCTCCCATCCTGGGGAGGAAGGTGACAGGCACTGGAAGGGTCTGTGTCGTTACTCTCCCCATGGTGGGTGGCAGGGAAGAAGAGGCCCCAGTGACTTCATATTCTACGGGCATTGGGAACCTGTGACCTGGAGATGTGCAACCAGAGGACTGGGTTGGGTCCTAGATGAGTGGTGAAGGTCAATACCAAGTTCAAAACAAGGTCATAGATTTAGGGGCTGGTTGGAGAGCAAGTGCAAGGGCCCAGACAAGGGCTGTGTGACCCCAGGAGAGCAGATGCTAGGGAGCAGCACAGGGAGCCAAATGGGAGCACTTCGGAGGGCAGGTAGGAGATGTGTGTGGCAGCTCGGAGTCCTGGCTGGGCCTGTGAAATGCATGGGGTTCAAGGAGAGGGAGTGGTGCACCAGGACTGGCAACTCTGGCCTGCTCCTTCCTGTTCATGTGACCTCTACCACGTGTGGTGAACCCTAAAGATCCATCCCCATCAGAATAACAGCCGACCTTCATACGGTGCTCGCCAAGTGCCAGACTTTCTAAGCACGGGGCACATAGCAGCTTAGTTAATCCTCACAACAGCTGCGTGCAGGTACCGTTACCCCGACGTTCCCGGTGAGAAAACGGAGACACAGGGTTATTAAATAACAAGCCCAGCGTGGTCATGTTGGTGACTACCCACACATTATTTCTAATTCTTCTTTTTTTAAAAAAGATTTTATTTATTTATTCATGAGAGACACAGAGAGAGAGGCAGAGACACAGGCAGAGGGAGAAGCAGGCTTCCTGCGGGGAGCCCAATGCAGGACTCGATCCCAGGGCCCCAGGATCACACCCTGAGCCAAAGACAGACACTCAACCACTGAGCCACCCAGGTGCCCCACAAATTCTTTTTTGCTTCCAACTGAAGTATGCTGGTGGAGGTCACCTGGAAGAAGGTCAGAGTCAGGGCTGAGGTTTGAGAATATGGGGCACGTCTTCCTCCTGCCTCCCTCTCTTTCACTGAAGCATCTGTTCAGACCCCACACTCTGCCTTTGTGACTCGCCCTGTCAGCTCTCTGGCCCCGAATGACACAGGATGGAGCTACATTTCCCCTCTGCCCTCCATTAAATTGAGAGGCAGAGAGAGGGGTGGAGGCATGTGGTCAAGGAGGAAGGCTGGATGTGTATGTGGTGGTGAAGGGCTGCTGTGTCCCAGCTCAGCAGGCTGGAGGCCACAGAGAGAAAGGGCCACGTGGGCCCTGGGGAGGTGAGCGGGGCTGACTTTGCCAGGGTGAAACGGAGATCATATCGTCAGGAGGGTGTCTGTCAGAGGCTCACAGCAGGCTGCTCTCCGCTGCCTTCAGCTGGGCCTGCTGGGCCCCCGGATCACCTTCCTCCTGGAGAGGGGAAGGAAACCATATAGGAAGGTAGGGGTGGGGGGCCAGAGCAGGGCTGATGGCTTTTCAGAAGACACAGTGCTTATTTGGGACCTTGAAGAATGTGTAGGAGCTTGTTCCATATGAAAATAGTGAAGGATGTTCCAGGGAGAGGGAACAGCATATGCAAAAGCTGTGGAGCATCAGGCCCCAGCTATTTTTGGGGAGCTGTGAGTGGGCAGGTGTGGCAGGTCCTGGAAGGCACGGGGGCGGGGGTGTAGCTGTACATGAGCCTGGAAGAGTAGCTGGGCCAGGTCGTGGACACCACTGGCCTGGAGTTGGGCCTGTGAGAGTGAAAGTGTACACAGAGGACTGGCCTGTTGAGATCTGGACCTCGGCCCTGTGGCAGAGATCTCGGAGCAGAATGGGAAGGGGAGATTGTAGGAAGGGGAGAGGGGCAGGAAGAAGAGTTCACAGGAGGATGAAATGAAGTTTGAACATTCCCCCCTCCCTCTCCTCCATGAGGGACCCCCTGGGTCCTTATGGCCCTGCCTGGCCACCAAGATCTCCCCTCGGAGCAAAGATCTGAGGCTGGCCTGAGGAGGCCAGCTTCCGGTGGTGTGGGTCAGGCAGCCTGACAGCTTGGCTGGGAGTCCTCTAACGGACGAGCATGCTGCTCCAACTGGCCGGCAGAAAGAGAAGATTCGGGCAGTCCTGGAATAGCCCCAGGAGGTCACGGCCCAGCCAGGCACCTGATGCTCTGGGGACTTTGTGTGACTGAGATGCGAGTGCTCGTGAAGTGAAGTGAGCTCCCTAGCCCCCCTTGGAAGCCTTGCTCCTGCAAGGTGCTCCGGAATCACCAGGGAAATCGCTCTGTAGAGCCTCGGCCTTGCTGCATCCAGCCTGGTGAAGTGCAGTGTTAATAAGCCAAGCAACTCCATCTCAAAGATGACAAGACAGGACTAAGGCCACCAGGCCAAGATCTCACGGCCTGAGAGATGGAGCTGGAGTTCAGACAGGCCAGTTGAGTCAGAACCCAGGCTGTGCCCCGCTCCCCACACACACACATATACAGGCACATCTGCCTTTTTTCCAGCCCTCACAGACAGACCCCAAGGTGTCAGACTGAGGTGACATCTCCATCTCCAGAGGCCTTGACACACCTGGCTGGCCTTCCTCTCATCTGCCCATCCCTGACTGGGGCAGAGAAAGGAAAATACCCCTCAAACAGGCACCCTCGAGGCCAAGACACCCCCAAACCCAGCTCTTTCCTCATCTCAGTGCATGATCTTGAATAGGCATCCTCACGTGGCTCCTACTTGAAAGGACACAGCGACCGACAAAGCAGGCCGTGTTGGAATGTGGAACCCTGGAGCCGGGGCAGTTTTCAGCCACTTACACATATATCTCATTAAACTCCCAGGGTGCTCTGGTAGTCACATCTTTGATCCTTCTACCAAGAAGAACTGTTCGGAAATAATAGTTTTAAAGCCCTAATTTGCAAACCCGGAGCAGCCACTCTCACTTGATATTTTAAGATTAATGTATGTGAAATTTTTGTTTAATGCATAATGATTGACATTTAGCAAGCAACCTGGAATCTGTCCACAAGCCCTCATTCGTTAGGGCCTACTGTTGACAAGGCCGAGGAGGCTGGAAACCTCTTCTATGATTAAATCATGTGCTTGGGCTAATTCTTTTGCAACAGGTTTTAATCTTTGCAAATTACATAGGGATCCTACCAACTAGAATGATCTGGTGCAGAAGTTGGACCGAAAGAAGGTTTTACTGGTGCATCTCAAATCTCTTTTCTGGTTTCACATTCTGCATTATTTACTCTCCTGAGGGCTGCATTTAAACTCCACAGACACTCAGGCTGAATTAATTTCAAAATAATCTAGTATGATTCTCCCAGGTTCTCCTACAAAGAAGATAGCATTTGCATATCTTAGTGCTCCATCTCATACCCTGATTTTCTGTTTAACAAATAAAATGCCTTTCTTCTATCCCCGGCAAGCTCTTCTGAATTTCTGATGCTCCAGGATGAATCAGGACAGCGTTAGATACTGACACTGAGCAACCACATTTGATGAAAACATCTCTTGGCAACACTGATGTGCAGGGCTCTGATGAGCAATTTTCTGATGATGAACATTCTTTCCTTCAGTCATTCATCAAACATTTATTGAGCACGGGGGTTGGGCAGGAGGGATGCAGATATGAAAAAGACACAGCTTCTGCCCTGGAGGAGCTCATGAGTAGATAAACATGCAACAAAATGGAGGATGGGACCAGAAATGAGAGAGGTCTGGTGTTTCGGGGACCCCAGAGTGACGGGCTCAGGGATGGTTTCACAGTCAAGGCTCGTTTGATCTGGATCTTGAAAGTTGTAGGACAGTTCCCAGGTGTAAAAAGGGAGGACATCCTGGGCAAAGGGAAAAAAAAAAACCAGAGCATGTTTGAGGAGCAGAAATCCAGTGTTGGTGCGGATGGAACTTGGAATGTCCAAAGGAGCGTGAGAGAGATCAGACATAAGAGTCAGTCTGGGTGCAGGTAATGGTGATTGTTGAAACCCATTCCGACAAATTGGACTTCACCTTAAAAGCAAAGGGAGGAACCAGGGGAAGGTTTAAGCAGTAGTTGGCCATGATGGGGTCTGAATCCATCTGGCAGCAGAGTGTAGGGTGGCCTGGGACAAAAGAGACACGGAAGCAAGTTAGGGGGCTGTTCCATCATTCCCATGAGGGATGGGGCAGACGTGATTGCTATGGGGGCATGGAGCCAGTCAGCTGTTGGGGGGACTTTGAGAGACATTGCTGCAGTCTGTTGGAAGTAGTGATGGATGAAATGCAGGAAGTAGTGATGGATGAAATGCAGGTTGTCGTCAGGGGGGATTATTAACCCAGGACCATTGTAGGCTCTGGGTTTGAAGAACAGTCAGTAGACAGCCAGAGTTGTCCTTCTCAAGCAACACACCTGTGTCTAGGCAACAGCACACGATGAACATTTCCCACATCAACACATAATGAAATTTCATGAACACCAGAAGTCCTGGTTATTGCCTTCTGCAATTTCTCTAGCTCGTGATTCCTCCTGGGATAAAGAATTTCCTCAACTAATACCTATACATTATAGGTACTTTCAATCTTTGGAGAGTACCCCACATACTGAGATTTGGGGGATTCTGGGATTTGGTGTTGACGTGTTAGTGAAAGAGGCATCTAGTCAATGAGCGCTGCAGCAATGGAAGGAGAGGGAATAGCAGGTATCCGGTCACTACAGAGGACTTTGTGGCAGGACCCTTGCCAGGCAACACAATGGACTGGCCCTCCATGGTGATGAGATGCCGCCCCTCCCCCACTACCATTACCTTGGATGGTTAAGCAAACGCTAGAGCCCTCTCTTCAAGATATTCTTGAAGGGACTCTTGCCATAGGAAGGCTGTTATGGTGTGTGTGTTCTAAGGTCCAACCTCCCTAAATTCTACCCATCTATTTGAATACATGGCTGAAGGAATGTGGGCTGCTGGACCAGAAAGACCCGGAGCGTCTCAACTCTGCCTTCTAGTAGCTGAAGGGCTGCCCTACGCACAGGAGAGCAGTCTTGTCCTGTTGGCTCTGAGGGAGGACTGGCGAATCCAGGACAATCGATAGAGCAGCTCTCTCGTGGTCAGAGTGGTCCAGACATGAGGTTGGCAGCTCAGAGAGAGGTGGGCTCAGGGGATCACGTAGCAAGTCATCTAAGGCTCTATAGCCCTACGTGGATTTAGACTGGTTGGCTTTAAGGGCTTGCCACCCCTGAGATTCCATCTGTCTAGGCTGAAGGTAGATAGTAAGCCCTGAGGAGCACTTCCCCACCTAGAAGCTCCTCTGGACTTGCCTCAGGATAAGGCACCGCAAGTTCGAAAATGAGCCGAACTCCTTGTATGAGGAGCATCTTTATCCTACTCTGTGCAGCTGTTTTTTTCCATTATTTCCATGACCCTCTCTTCCATCAACCAGTACACCAGAAGGCAGGACTGTGTCACACTTCCAGTGTCTCCAGCACCTAATGGAGAGCTGAGACAGAGGAGTCCTCCAACGTGCTGTTGATCGAACGAAGGATTTCTTTTTTAGGAAAATTCACAAAGAGTAACCAAAGGCCTCCTGTGCACCAAGCCCAAGCTGAACAAAATTTTGCCCTGATGACCCTGTGTGCATGCATGTGTGCACGCTGAGAAAGGGTATTACCACATAATAGATAATAGTCAAAGGACACTGCTTAGCTGCAGAAATCTCTAGTTCCTACAAAGAGCACGTTTAGGTGGTGGTGCAACATGCTGACAGGTGTTAAGTGGGGCACTCAAAATCATGGGATAAATGTGTACATCTTCCTATAACTTCAGATTAGAAGGAGGGAGGTGGAAATATATGCATACCGTGTGGAGTGGAGGACAAATTTGTGTGAACATTTTTTTAAAACAGGAGGCTTTGATGAAATGTCAGGATATTCAGATTGTATTTCATGCTGCTCCCAGACCTTGGGGCATGCCGTCAGTCCCCCTTGGCTGTTGGGTTCTTTGGTGGAAATGCCAGCAAGGCCCATCGGGGAGTCCAAGTGCACATAGATCAGGGTTCCCATGGTAGGCTGTGCCCACACCTAAGCTCCTGTGCTTGCCTCATTCTCTGAGAAATGTTTATGCATTTTCCAAATGAGGAACCTCAAGGATAACCACAGAGATGTCTATTGATGCCAGGAGAGAAGAAACTTTCTAGAGTATGAGGAGCCTTCCCGGAAGAGAGCTGAACATAGAGCCAACTCTGCCTGTCTGGTATAATTGGCTCTGATTTGTGGGGTCTAATTTGATAATTTGATGCAAGATGAGTAACCTACTCAAAAAAGAACCTATTTGCAGAGCACATTCCCCAAGGAGCACGGCTAATTCTGCCAAAGAATTTCCTCACACGCAAGGAGGAGGAGTCTTTGACTTTCTCCTACTCCGATCCCCAGTCGCTGTTGGGAAGTCCAACTTCAAGAACCTTTTGTATCAAAAAGAAAATACTACAATTAGGTATTTCATTATAGCTCTGGAATAAAACACCTTTTTATTTCCGTGTCATATGAAGGGGCAAATGTGGAATTGTCCAGTTTTGATGGACTGACAAAGCCTTGCGTGGCTCTGGAAGTGTGTGATTTTTCAGTTTACGTCAGTCGGCCTGCCCCCTTCCTCCTACTCATCCCACAGAGATCAGGATCCAGGAGCAGACGTAGATGGCTCAGATCCCCACTACTCAGACCTGAGGAAGATCCTAAAATCTATTATCAAACATTAATATGGTGCTTACTATGTGCCGGGTGGTATTGTAACTGCTTTAGAAATATTTCTTAACTCCGCCACAACAATGCTAGTAGGTACCTTAATTATCCCCATTTTACAGATGAGGAAACTGAGGCACAGAGAGATTAAGTACTTTGTCCAGGGCCAAATCTAGGAATTCTGACTCTGGGATGAATGCTTTAAACCACCAGACCATGGTGCCTTTTTCTTGCCTCTAGAAAACCAGTGGGTGGCTACAATGGAGTTTGGGGTCAGAGTCTCCCTCCAGGCCAGTCACTGGTGTGTGCGAACTGGCTGCCCTCCTGCCTCCTCAGCGAGCTCCCTCTAGCCGCCCTGCTATCTCCCTAACCCCCTTCACCCTTTTTGTTTTCGCACGTGACATTACCATTACCCCATCTTCGGTCCAGCGGGCCTTCTCAGCAAATCCCAGCCAGACTCCCACCCAGGAACTGGTGAGTCTCCTTTAAGAAAGACAAGTGCCAAAGAACTTATTAAATAAACCTACTGCTGAATATTCATAATGCAGAAGGACCACTTTCCTCTACGAAAAGACTTAATCTCACAGTTTCTTTAACTAGTGCTAACATCCCACCCATGCTTTGAAGTCTTTGATTACTAATCATTAACTACTTAACCTGGAAACTCCCAAGCCCACTGTGCTTAAAGCCGGAGACCCACTGGGCCACTTGCCTGTGGAAAATTAATTAGAAAGGAGAGTGCAACAGGAGCTCTGAAATAAGCAGCAAAGGCTCCAGAATAGTCAGTCCACACAGCCTCCTCTGAACACCTACGTGGTAAACGTGAGCGCAGCCTGAGCTC